>NC_135572.1:140817532-141418313 GCF_965152235.1 Eretmochelys imbricata
AATTTCCCTAAAAGAAATAAAGGTAACTGAATTTATTAAAATAGTTAACACTGTATTAAAAGCAATACATTAGAAAGACTCAGGTTTAGATAATTTAGATAGTAGCACAAAGCTGACAAGAATGGATTTGTCTCTTTCTCTGTGTTGATACAGTGCCTTAGTGTTCTCAACCAGGGGTACGCATACCCCTGGGGGTACATCAGCTCATCTATATATTTGCCTAGTTTTACAACAGGCTACGTAAAAAGCACTAGTGAAGTCAGTACAAACTTAATTTCATATAGACAAAATGAGAAAGTAAGCAGTTTTTCAGTAATAGTGTGCTTGTGACACTATTGTATTTTTATGTGTCTGATTGTGTACGCAATTAGTTTTTAAGTGAGGTGAAACTTGGGGATACACAAGACACATCAGACTCCTGCAGGGATGCAGTAGTCTGAAAAGGCTGTGCCTTAGCACAATGAGGCCCTCATCTTGTTTAGAGTCTGCCTGTGCTACCATAATGAAAATAATAAATCGTAAGGATGCAATAAATGCCATAGAGCAAGTTTGGGGGCTATCTACATGCTTTTATGCCTCAACCCTGCAAAACCTGCTGGCCATCATCATTGTGATTTTCTTTTATTCTATGTTCACACTGTGATTCAAATTGTGTCTGCTGAATAGTTTAAAGCCAGTGCCTAGCCCACTCAGGATAACCCAATCTGTTAGATTCATACATAGGTTAGAAGATACTAATTTCCAAACTTGTTTTGAACTCAGTTTTGATATCCTCAACCAATTTAAAAACAATTTGTTTTTTTTCCAAGAAACATGGTTCCTGGCCCAGCATATCGTAAACCCTTGCCCCTCCACACTCTGATGCCCCAACCACCAGAAATACTGTTTGCGTGCTGCCACTGCAGGTCTGAGCTGCACTCCATACTAGAGATGCATAACTCATCATAGGGATACTACCCCTTTCACACGCAGGTACAGCAGAACGACACGGGTTCTACGGCCACACAGCCCTCTCTTGTTCTGAAAGATTGTTCCATACTTCCTGTTCTACTCTGTGAGATAAATGGATTTGTGCTTTACTGAATCATGGCCTCAATTCATGCTCCCATTACCTTATCCTAAAGGCTTCACTGGATAACAGCAACCAATCAAAACAAACTGTGTGATCTTGACAGATATAATAAACTGAGTCAAGCTGGGCCTTGTCAATAGCTGAATTGGAGGCTTTCAGGTATTTTGGAGCCTGTGGATTATCTGTGCAGCAGATAGTAGCTGCTAAAACTACAGTACATTAATGGGAACATTTTAATCAGACAGAAGTTACGAAATTCAAAGATAGGGTTCAATAGCAATGTTAAATTTATCCCTTTCAGTTACTGCATGTTTTATGATAGGGCCTGTAGGGTTAAAATCTCAACTTTCACGTATATGCAATGAAATCATATGAACACGATATAAAACAAGACTGATTGCTCATATGAAATACCATAATAAAAAAAGTCGTATTCAGACTCCCAAAGCTCAAAAATCATCCTTTTCTGCCACTCAAAATAGAGTTTAACAAGGATATAACAGCCTTACCTGCTGTTGTGGAGAAGTTAAATTCAGGGATATTAGTAGTTTCTGCAGAAAAAAAAAATACAAGAATTTCTAATAAAAAGCCTGTGAAATACTGGTCATATAAATGAGCTGCAAGTCACTTTCCGATTTCTAGTTCAGACTCTCCTCTTGTTTGCACTTGCATGAATCAGTAATAATTTCTTTTAAAAGATGAGTGAGTTACTTCAGAATAAAACTTTTGCAAGTGAAAGAAGAATTAGGCCTCTGTCTCTAAATTCAGAGATCAGGAAAGCGAGTTAATTATGTCCTTCTTGTTTAGAATACGATTGACCCAGTTTAAACCATGAAACATATTCCCATATTCCACCATGGTGGACACCTTATAAATGTGTGTAATGAAGGAGGTGGATATTTAAAATTGTTTCAAAAATATTTTGAGTAGTTTTAGCAATTATGACACAGAGCCAGAAAGGGTTAAGTAACTTGCTAGCTAAATGACCCAAATTCAGCATTTAAAGACATATTAGAGAAGTAGATAAATGGTAATTAGGGCTATTCCTTATAAATAACTAACATAGCCATGTTAAATAGACTAGAGCTTTGAAATGCAAACCTGTATTGTTAGAGAATTAGAGGTAGTACTAATTGCATGTGTTTACTTATATCTTGTTAGATGTTAGCCATGTAAATATATGGTTCTTGTCTGTTTCTATATCTATTGATGCACAGATAAATGGGAATATTAACATTTAGATGGAACTTGGGTGTATAATTTCATTGTCTATACTTCTCTTTGAAGCTTGTAGCAAACTGTCTATGAACCTCTTTATGCATAATTACCTTATGCTGATGAATGCGACTAGTTACCTGTATATACATAGGAAATAGGTAATTCTTCTTCAAAGCAACTATTCTTTACCCAAGGACTGCATGCTGTCTGGAAAATGTGTAAAGGGCTTTTGGGAGCTGATCCTTTCATCTCAGATTTGCTTAAACTTTCTCAGGGGAAGTTTAAGTCGCAAGACTGTGGCCTCCAGTGCATTCTGGATCACCCTGATATTCAAAGTGGATATTGGACTATAACCTGATAAACTGATTCTGGAAAGGATTCTTTGCAACTCTGAAGCTCACCATCTCTACTATGAAACTGACCTAAGGATTCTATGCATTTCTGTATGTATAATGATCTTTTAACCAATACTCTCTCTCTTTTCTTTTAATAAATCTTAGTTTAGTTAATAAGAATTGGCTGTAAGTATGTATTTGGGTACGATCTTAGATATTCTTTAACTTGATGGGTAATGTGTCTGATCCTTTGGAATTGGTAGAACTTTTTCATATGATGAACAAGATTTTCAGTAATCCTCATCATATGTGACTTGGCAGTCTGGGTGGAAGCCCAAGGCTGGGTTACTTTAAGGGAACTGTGTTTTTGGCTTCTGGGTAACAAGTAAGATATTGTAGTAAGATATTGTTGCTGGCTTGGTAAATCTAAAGTATCAGAATAACCACCAGTTTTGGGGATTATCTGCCCCATTCTTTGCAGTTTGCCCTAATTGAGTAATCTCAGCGTGGCTCCACTGGGACCTTGGTCACAGCAATCTTACTGAATTCACTGTTCAACACAGAACCAGCATTCCTCCATAATTTCTAAAATACAAAAAAAAGGAGAAAAATACTATGTAAAGATAAGCATTACCTGTCTGGTTTGGCTCCAGCCATACACTTATAGTTCTATCTAAAAAGGAAAGGAGTTTCTTTTGATTAACAGTATCATATGTATTTTATATTTTAAAAACTCTAACAATGCAAACTTAATGAAGGGGGGTGGCTAACCAGCCAATATGATAAACATTTTTAAGGTTGTGAAAATAATGATCATGGGCCAAATTTAACACTAGTTTAAACAAGTACAACCTTACTGAATATAAGAGAGTTTTGTCTCTTACACCAGATCTGAATTTGGCTCTCATTCTAAACTTTGTATTTGTGTAAAATAATTCTCACCTTCATCACTTGATCTTTCTAGTGAAGTTGTATCTGAGTAATAGAACAAAAATAGAAAAAAGTTAAAATGTTCACAATAAAAAGGTAAGACATAAGCTAAATACATCAAAATATGAGAAATGTTAAGAAAATCTTGCCTGAAGCATTAATGGGGTAGGTGATAAAAGTAACGATTGAGGATTCTGCAGCAAAATAAATAAAAATAGAGAAGCATAACATTAGTGCTTAAATTTTTGTTTGTAAGAAAATCTGGGCAGATTTTTAAGCTTACTATGCCCACAACTGGGGACAGAATTTCAAAAAATTAAGACTCCAGTTTAGGCACCTGAAGGAAGTGGCCAGATTTTCAAAAATACCTAGAACCCACTGAGAACAAGAGGTGCTGAATACTTTTGAACATCTGAATGAGTGCTTGAATGGGGACTGCTGGTAACTGAGCTTTTTTTGAAAATTTTGCCCTTGGATATTTGCCCCATGTATAGCAGATTAGTCTGGTACAGCCTGCCCAGTAGCTATGAACTTCCCCACCATTCTTCTACTGAAGCTGTGACAGCCCTACCAGTCTAGTCCTGTGACTCTCTTGCAAAGATTACCAATTGTTCTGAATTGTGGTAAATTATGTGTAACATGGTCATATAATTGTCCATTGTTCCTAGCCATTTCTGCTAAAAATTGAAAAAGGATGCATATAATTGCTTCAGCTATATACATAAAATAGAAGAAAATGTATCCATAGAAGCAGGAACAGAGAAAGCCAATGTTGAGGTGAAAATTTTTATCAAACACAAGTTGGGAAATTCAGATAAAACTGTAACATTAAATCCATTTATTTCAGTTACTGAATGTTTTATGAAAGGATCCTGTAGGTTTACAATCTCAGTTCTCATGTATATACACAATGAAATCATATGAACTTGGCCCACAGTAAGACTGATTGCTAATGTGAAATACAATATTAAAAAAATAATATTCAAAATATTAGAACATAGACTCCCACAGCTCATAAACCACGCTTTTATGCCACTCAAAATACAATTTAACAGCAATATACAGCCTTACCTACTGTTGTGGAGAAGTTAAATTCAGGGATATTAGTAGTTTCTGTAGAAAAAATAAATAAATTAAATATAAGAATTTCTGATAACAAGCCAATATAATACTGATCATTTAAATGAGCTGCCAGGTCTCATTCCCATGTTTATTTCAGACTCTCCTCCTGTTTGCCCTAGCATTAATACATAATAACTTCTTATAAAAGATGATTGAGTTACTTCAGAATAAAACTTTTGCATGTGAAAGGAGAATTAGCTCATTTGTCTCTAAGCCCTGGTCTACACTAGGACTTTAGGTCGAATTTAGCAGCGTTAAATTGATGTAAACCTGCACCCGTCCACAAGATGAAGCCCTTTATTTCGACTTAAAGGGCTCTTAAAATCGATTTCCTTACTCCACCCCTGGATTAGTGCTTAAATCGGCCTTGCCAGGTCAAATTTGGGGTACTGTGGACACAATTCGACTGTATTGGCCTCCGGGAGCTATCCCAGAGTGCTCCATTGTGACCGCTCTGGACAGCACTCTCAACTCAGATGCACTGGCCAGGTAGACAGGAAAAGAACCGCGAACTTTTGAATCTCATTTCCTGTTTGGCCAGCGTGGCAAGCTGCAGGTGACCATGCAGAGCTCATCAGCAGAGGTGACCATGATGGAGTCCCAGAATCGCAAAAGAGCTCCAGCATGGACTGAACGGGAGGTACGGGATCTGATCGCTGTATGGGGAGAGGAATCCGTGCTATCAGAACTCCGTTCCAGTTTTCGAAATGCCAAAACATTTGTCAAAAATCTCCCAGGCCATGAAGGACAAAAGCCATAACAGGGACCTGAAGCAGTGCCACGTGAAACTTAAGGAGCTGAGGCAAGCCTATCAGAAAACCAGAGAGGCGAACGGCCACTCCGGGTCAGAGCCCCAAACATGCCGCTTCTATGATGAGCTGCATGCCATTTTAGGGGGTTCAGCCACCACTACCCCAGCCATGTTGTTTGACTCCTTCAATGGAGATGGAGGCAACATGGAAGCAGGTTTTGGGGACGAAGAAGATGATGATGATGATGAGGTTGTAGATAGCTCACAGCAAGCAAGCGGAGAAACCGGTTTTCCCGACAGCCAGGAACTGTTTCTCACCCTGGACCCTGGAGCCAGTACCCCCCCGAACCCACCCAAGGCTGCCTCCTGGACCTGGCAGGTGGAGAAGGGACCTCCGGTGAGTGTACCTTTTAAAATACTATACATGGTTTAAAAGCAAGCATGTGAAAGGATTAATTTGCCCTGGCATTCACAGCTCTCCTGGATGTACTCCCAAAGCCTTTGCAAAAGGTTTCTGGGGAGGGCAGCCTTATTGCGTCCTCCATGGTAGGACACTTTACCACTCCAGGCCAGTAACACGTACTCGGGAATCATTGTAGAACAAAGCATTGCAGTGTATGTTTGCTGGCATTCAAACAACATCCGTTCTTTATCTCTCTGTGTTATCCTCAGGAGAGTGAGATATCATTCATGGTCCCCTGGTTGAAATAGGGTGCTTTTCTTCAGGGGACACTCAGAGGAGCCCGTTCCTACTGGGCTGTTTGTCTATGGCTGAACAGAAATGTTCCCCGCTGTTAGCCATGGGGAGGGGGGAGGGTTGAGGGGGTAGCCACACGGTGGGGGAGGCAAAATGAGACCTTGTAACAAAAGCACATGTGCTATGTATGTAATGTTAACAGCAAGGTTTACCCTGAAAGAGCGTAGCCACTGTTTTATAAAATGTGTCTTTTTAAATACCGCTGTCCCTTTTTTTTTCTCCACCAGCTGCACGTGTTTCAATGATCACAGGATCTTCTCCTTCCCAGAGGCTAGTGAAGATTAGAAAGAAAAAAAAAAACGCACTCATGATGAAATGTTCTCTGAGCTCATGCTGTCCTCCCACACTGACAGAGCACAGACGAATGCGTGGAGGCAAATAATGTCAGAGTGCAGGAAAGCACAAAATGACCGGGAAGAGAGGTGGCGGGCTGAAGAGAGTAAGTGGCGGGCTGAAGACAGGGCTGAAGCTCAAATGTGGTGGCAGCGTGATGAGAGGAGGCAGGATTCAATGCTGAGGCTGCTGGAGGATCAAACCAGTATGCTCCAGTGTATGGTTGAGCTGCAGCAAAGACAGCTGAAGCACAGACTGCTACTACAGCCCCTGTGTAACCAACCGCCCTCCTCCCCAAGTTCCATAGCCTCCACACCCAGACGCCCAAGAATGCGGTGGGGGGGCCTCCGGCCAACCAGCCACTCCGCCCCAGAGGATTGCCCAAAAAACAGAAGGCTGGCATTCCATAAATTTTAAAGTTGTAAACTTTTAAAGTGCTGTGTGACATTTTCCTTCCCTCCTCCACCACCCCTCCTGGGCTACCTTGGTAGTCATCCCCCTATTTGTGTGATGAATGAATAAAGAATGCATGAATGTGAAGCAACAATGACTTTATTGCCTCTGCAAGTGGTGATCGAAGGGAGGTGGGGAGGGTGGTTAGCTTCCAGGGAAGTAGAGTGAACCAAGGGGCAGGGGGTTTCATCAAGGAGAAACAAACAGAACTTTCACACCGTAGCCTGGCCAGTCATGAAACTGGTTTTCAAAGCTTCTCTGATGCATACCGTGCCCTCCTGTGCTCTTCTAACTGCCCTGGTTTCTGGCTGCGCGTAACCAGCAGCCAGGCGATTTGCCTCAACCTCCCACCCCGCCATAAACGTCTCCCCCTTACTCTCACAGATATTGTGGAGCGCACAGCAGGCAGTAATAACAGTGGGAATATTGGTTTCGCTGGGGTCTAAGCGAGTCAGTAAACTGCGCCAGCGCGCCTTTAAACGTCCAAATGCACATTCTACCACCATTCTGCACTTGCTCAGCCTGTAGTTGAACAGCTCCTGACTACTGTCCAGGCTGCCTGTGTACGGACTCATGAGCCATGGCATTAAGGGGTAGGCTGGGTCCCCAAGGATACATATAGGCATTTCAACATCCCCAACAGTTATTTTCTGGTCTGGGAATAAAGTCCCTTCCTGCAGCTTTTGAAACAGATCAGAGTTCCTGAAGATGCGAGCGTCACGTACCTTTCCCGGCCATCCCACGTTGATGTTGGTGAAACGTCCCTTGTGATCCACCAGAGCTTGCAGCACTATTGAAAAGTACCCCTTGCGGTTTATGTACTCGCCGGCTTGGTGCTCCGGTGCCAAGATAGGGATATGGGTTCCGTCTTTGGCCCCACCACAGTTAGAGAATCCCATTGCAGCAAAGCCATCCACTATGACCTGCACATTTCCCAGGGTCACTACCCTTGATATCAGCAGATCTTTGATTGCGTGGGCTACTTGCATCACAGCAGCCCCAACAGTAGATTTGCCCACTCCAAATTGATTCCCAACTGACTGGTAGCTGTCTGGCGTTGCAAGCTTCCACAGGGCTATCGCCACTCGCTTCTCAACTGTGAGGGCTGCTCTCATCTTGGTATTCATGCGCTTCAGGGCAGGGGAAAGCAAGTCACAAAGTTCCATGAAAGTGCTCTTACACATCCGAAAGTTTCGCAGCCACTGGGGATCGTCCAAGACCTGCAACACTATGCGGTCCCACCAGTCTGTGCTTGTTTCCTGAGCCCAGAATCGGCGTTCCACAGCATGAACCTGCCCCATTAGCACCATGATGCATGCATTGGCAGGGCCCATGCTTTCAAAGAAATCTGTGTCCATGTCCTGATCACTCACGTGACCGCGCTGACGTCGCCTCCTCACCCGGTATTGCTCTGCAAGGTTCTGGTGCTGCATATACTGCTGGATAATGCGTGTGGTGTTTAATGTGCTCCTAATTGCCAAAGTGAACTGAGTGGCCTTCATGCTTGCCTTGGTATGGCGTCCGCACAGAAAAAAGGCGCGGGACGATTGTCTGCCGTTGCTCTGATGGAGGGAGGGGCGACTGATGACACGGCTTACAGTGCTGGCTTCAGGGAGCTAAAATCAACAAAGGGGGTGGCTTTACATCAAGGAGTATTTCAGGCAGGACTTCATGGAGGGTTCCAATAAGAAATGGTGCACCTAAGTTATTGTTCTTATTGGAACAAGGAGGTTAGTCTGGTCTCTGATTGATACATAGCTAGATTTACCTCACTGCACCTTCTCTGTGAGTGACTGCAGTGTGACCTAGAGGAATGAGTCCCCTAGACGGGGGAGGGAGGAGAAGCAAATGAGTACAAAACAAATCTGGTCTATTTCTTGTTTTGATCCACTCCATCTATCTTTTACATCTTTGGCTGGCAGCAGATGGTGCAGTAGGACTGCTAGCCATCCTCATCTCTTGCCTGCCTGGCAGAAGATGGTACAGTACGACTGCTAGCAATCCGTATCGCCTGCCTGCTCACCATAAAATGGTTCAATAGGACTGACTGCAGGACTAAAGAGAATGACCTGGTCAAGTCACTCCAAATTTAGTCCCTGCGCCCATGTCTGCCCAGGCGCTCCTGGCCGACGTGGCCAGGAGCACCTCGGACATGACGATGACGGCTACCAGTCGTATTGTACTGTCTGCTGCCACAAGGCAATAGGTTGCTGCTACTGTGTAGCAATGCAGTACCACGTCTGCCAGCACCCAGGGGACATATGGTGACAGTGAGCTGAGCGGGCTCCATGCTTGCCGTGGTATGGCGCCTGCACAGGTAACTCAGGAAAAAAGGTGTGAAACGATTGTCTGCCCTTGCTTTCATGGAGGGAGGGAGGGAACGGGGGCCTGACGATATGTACCCGCGACAATGTTTTAGCCCCATCAGGCATTGGGATCTCAACCCAGAATTCCAATGGGCAGCGGAGACTGCGGAAACTGTGGGATAGCTACCCACAGTGCAACGCTCCAGAAGTCGACGCTTGCCTCAGTACTGTGGAAGCACTCCGCCGAGTTAATGCACTTAGAGCATTTTCTGTGGGGACACACACACTCGAATATATAAAACCGATTTCTAAAAAAACGACTTCTATAAATTCGACCTAATTTCGTTGTGTAGACATACCCTAAGTTCAGAGATCAGGGGAGTGGGTAAATGATGCCCCTCTTGTCTGGAACATTACTGACACAATTTAAACCATGAAATGTGTGCCCATATACCACAGTAATAGACAAAATACAAATGTGAATAATGAATGTGTTGGATATTTAATAATCATTCAAAAATATTTTAAGTAGTTTTAGCAAATGCACTCAATTCACTTTTCAAACAGAACCAATAGCCCTAAATATTTTCTAACATACAAATTAATAATAAAAAAAAAACCCTCCATAAAAATACGCATGTACCTGTATGGTTTGGCTTTGGCAACACATTTAAAGTTCTGTCTGAAAGGGAAAGGAGTATATTTTGGATAACTGTAAAATATTAATTTAACAGTTTTTTAAAAAACTCAACCAGTGCAACCTTACCTGTGGGGTGGCTAAACACCCAGTATAATGAACCTTTTTTCAAAGTTCAAAGCTGGCCAAATTTAGCCCTGGTTTATACAAGCTCAAACCTGTTGAACACAATGGAGTTTTGTCTGCTTATACCACGTCTGAATTTGGCCTTAATTCTACAGTTTTTATTTGTGTAATACGTATCATTCTCACCTGCAGTGCTTGTATCTGAACTTGTAGCTGAAAAATACAACAAAAATATACAAAAATTATAAAAATGACAAAATAAAAAGTAAAACTTAAGCTAAATAGATCTAGATATGAGAAATATTAATTTCTTGCCTGAAGCATTGATGGGGTAGGTGATAAAAGTAACAATAGAGGATTCTGCTGGAAAAAAGAGAAAAGAAAATAGACAAACATAAAGTTAGTGCTTTATTAAATTATTTTCTTCTAACATTGTCAGGGCCAGAGTTTCAAACTCTCAAGACCAGTAAATGGGGACAGAATTTCAAAAAGCTAAACCTCCAATTTAAGCACCTAAAAAAAGTGGCTAGATTTTCAAAAATACTGAGTATACATTGAGAACAATGGGTGTTGAATACTTTTGAAAATCGGAATGAGTTACTGAATGGGAGATGCTGGTAATTGAGTTCTTTTGAAAATTTTGCGCTTGGTGTTTTTGTACTCATGAAAGACAGAGATTAGTCTGGTACTGACTGGCCAGTAGCAATGAACTTCCTCACCTTTCTTCCGTTTCAACTCAACCTTGAGCTGTGATAGCCCTGCCAGTCAAGGTGAGCAAAGATCACCAATTTTATTGAAATATAGAAAACGGTATGTAATATGAAATATCTATTTTGCCTCAAATTAGCTGGTCTTGCTAAAAATGAAAAGGAAATAAATAAATGTTTTAGCTACATACATGAAACAAAAGAAAACTATATCAATACAAGCAGGAACAAAGAAATGCAGGGAAAAATCAGGAATGTATGCAGCAACTTATTCTTCAATGTACACAGTTAAAATGTCTTTTCCCACATTGCAATACAAGAGTAAATAGTGTTCAAAGGGCAGTGTAGCTCAGAGGACAATGTAACTCAGGTACAACTTGTGATATCTCAATGATTATTTTGAAGGGCTCTACACAACTGCTTGTCAGTGTGCCAGTAGACACCAGTAATATGATTTTTTCTGAACGGCTTCCTAACAAGGTGATTTGTCATCACAGAAACAAATCTGGTTCCCATCTATTGAACTGTAATACCACTTAGTGGGAAGACCCATGAAACTGCTACAAGATCTATTACAGAATTATTAACAAATTCAACCTCAAAGCCTGGTGAGGGTATACCACAGAGTGGAGAGCATGCTTGAAATTTGCAAGTCAGGGTCTATGGCATGTGTACATTAATACACATTGTATTTGACTGTGATTTTTCTTTTAATTTAAAAAGGAAAAAAAACTCTACAGTTCTTTCCTATCTGTTAGCGATAAAACCAGTAAGTCATGATTCTTCTACTTGAATTATGGTCAAAAAAATTCTCACTCTATTACTCATGGCTTTTAACTATGAGTTACAGGTGTGAGTCAGCTTCTTTGGCATTGTAACCTGAAATTCAAGGAAGAAAAGGAAATGCCCCTCAATGCTAACAATAAAATGCACATACTCTGTAATACAGCCTTTATAAGAGTCATCTCAACACAATCACAAAGAAAACTTGTTTTGCTCTATATTTGTCCCTGGTTAACTCTCGATGGGTAGGAATTACGCATTAAATTGTTGTTACAAAATGGGTCAAATATTCTTTTTAGATGTTATTTTCTGCTAATTTCTGAGGAAGATAATCTGACCTCTTTCACAGTAGCAGCCGTGTTAGTCTGTATCCGCAAAAAGAACAGGAGTATTTGTGGCACCTTAGAGACTAACAAATTTGTTTGAGCATAAGCTTTCGTGAGCTACAGCTACATCCGATGAAGTGAGCAATCTGACATCTGTACCTAATGCCACATTTCCACCTTTGCTTCTCTCCTCAAACAAAGTTTCTTCTAATGTCATCTGGCAATGGAGCACAAACCAAAAATGCAATAATTCCGTAACTCAGGATGGCATATATTTTGTTCCCATTTTAGCTAAAGTATTATTTACAGTATAGAGCCACCTCCATAAAAACAGACTTTGTTTCTTCAGCTTCTAATATGACTCATCTAACCAGTGTCAAAAATTTCTGGCATTTATTATCCTCGGGTAAAGTTAAAAAAAAAAAAAAAAAAAAAAGAGGCCCAACCCACATTACAAAATATTAGAGAGACAAGGTGGGTGAGGCAATATCTTTGACTGGACCACCTTCTGCTAGTGAGAGAGACAAACTTTTGAATTACACAAAGCTCTTCTTCAGGTCTCAAAACATGACAGACATCTGTAAATGATCGAGTGATGTCAAACTAATAGCTTCAGTATATGCAAAAGGCATCTCTGACTGTCAATCAGCTAGGGTTAGGTACTATTAATAAGAAGTGTGACTATGGTGAGATTATTTTTACATTTGTTTGGTACTTGGAAGAATTGTGTATTGCCAGCTATGGTAAGTGAAGTCTTCCCTTTATTCTCAGAACAGATACACTGCTATGTTTATCTGCAATGTGTCTGAACCTCATCTTCTTGTGGGACCACCAGCAGGTGAGCGAAGATGGATAAAGGTTTCCTGGGGCCCTGGGCCAGAGCAAGAGGGGGAGGCCCCTCCCCACCCCTTCCACTTTCAGCCCTGCCCACGGCCCCACCCCTTTCTGTCCCTTCCCTGGGGCCCACCCCTGTTCCACTCAGGGTCTCCTCCATTCCACCCCCCCAACACACACACACAACCTGTTTGCTACTTTCTGCCCCCCTCACTGCAGCCCCAAAACCAGAAAAGCTCTGTCCCCCTGCCACAGCCCCAGGCCACAGCAGGGAGTCAAAGCTCCCACAGCCCTGAGGCCATGACAGATAGCGAGCACTTCTCCAGTCCTAGGGCCGCAGCAGGGGTCCCAGTGCTGGGGCTTTCCCCGCTGCCCCCCTGGCTTCTGCCAGGGTTGGAGAACGCTGGGGGCTTCTCCCGCTGCCCTCTGGCTTCTGCCGGGGAGTGGGGTTGGGGCACAGGGACTTTCCCCTCCCTGCCCGCCTGGTGGCTGGTTCCGGGACCCCCAGTTGGCCGGGGCCCCTGGGCACGGGCCCCATAGGCCCAGCGGCTAATCCACCACTGCAAGTGAGACAGGCTTGTTCAATCCCTTTACCAGTTCAATCCTTGGCCTGCACTGATGCTACCAAGAAGGATGTCAATCACAGCAAACTGAAGTGATTTTTATGATCTATTCAATTGTCCAGAAAGAAGTCACATAAGCCAGGGTATGGCAGTCACATGCTAATGCCTTTTTAACATTACTCAGGTAGGTCGGATTGGAACGAGGGATCTAGAGGTGAAAGGCCCTATATATTATTTTACCATCAGTTCTAAGCAGTCCATTCCATCCTTCCTCTGATGACTTATGTTCATAAGTCACTCAGAGTATGTTTACACCACATCTGGGAGCAAACCTCCCAGTTCAGGTCTACAGACTCATACTAGAACCCTAGAAATAGCTGTGGAGACATTGCTTTGACACTGTGTCCTGGGCTGGAGACCAGGCTATTTTTAGCTCACTAGCGCTAGCCCCACTAGCACAAATCTATGCTATCTCCCAAATGCAGTGTGGACATTACTTGGGAGCTTTTAAAAAGCCAACCCTTCATTCTCACAACTCCAAATTCCAATGTAATCATAGCTACGGAATTGCTAAATCGCTGCTAGCAAAGTGGGGTCCTGGTCCTTGACTCAGGCTCCTAGTGCTATGGTAATACAAATAATAAATAAAATAATAACAAAATATTTTGAGGTTTTGAAAAATTGTCCTAAGGCAAAATTCAGCACTGGTTAAAAAACACACATAACCTCACTAAACACAATGGAGTTTTGTCTGCTTACATCAGGTCTGAATTTGTCCCCAGTTCTACAGTTTGTAGTGGGTAGAATAATTCTCACCTGAAGTGCTTGTCTTTTCTAATGAAGTTGTATCTGTGAAAGAAATATAACAATAATAATAAAAAGTAATAAAAAATAAAATAAAAAGTAAAACATAGGGTAGATACATCTAGATATCAGATATGTTAATAAAAATCTTGCCTGAAGCGTTAATAGAGTAGGTGATAAAAATACCAATAGCTGATTCTGCCAAAGGGGAAAAAGGTTTGGGAAGAGGCATAAAATTAGTGCTTTCATTTTTTTGTGAGAATCTGGGACCAGATTTTCAATTGCTCATCACCTATAACTCAGGACAGAACTACAAGAGCTCAAGATCCAATTTAAATACCTAGAAATGGCGACTTTTTCAAAAATATTCAATACCCAGCAGCTGACATTCAGAACAATAGATGTTGAGCACTTTTAGACACCTGGCCACTGATTAAGTGCCCGACTTGAAGTTGTTAGTAGCTGAGCTCTTTTGATAATTTTGTCCTTGGTTTTGTTTAGTACTCATAAAAGAGAGAGATGAGTCTGGCCAGTAGCAATTAACTTCCCCACCACAATTTTATTGCTGAATGCAGCCCTGCCTGTATAGCCCTGCCAGTCTAGTCCTGTGACTCTCTTGAAAAAAAGATTCCCAATTATACTGGACTGTGGCAAACTATATGTAATATGAATTATTTATTGTACCTCAAATAAGATGTGTTTGATAACAAATGAAAAAGGATGTAAATAAATACTTCAGCTATATACATGAAACAAAATAAAATTATATTAATACAAGCCATAAAACAGAAATGCAGAAATTTGGGGTTTTTTTTGGAAAGTCAGGGATGTATGCAAAAGCTTATTCTTGAACACACACATTTTAAAAGTATTTCCACACAATATAGTGTAGAAGTAAATAGCGTTCAGAGGGCAACCTAGCTCAGATGTACCATGTGACACCTCAGTGACAACTTCGAAGGGCTCCATACAACAACTGCTTGTCAATCTGTCAGAAGGGACCAGTACTATGTTTTTCAAAGTGTTGCTAAGAAGGCGATTGTCGTCAAAGAAACAAACACGATAAATATACTAAGGAATAATGATTACATCAATTAAGAGAGAATTGCACACAAGACATAAGCAACCTATTTCATGATACAAAGGAGGACAAAAGGCTCCTGTTTCATAGGTTAGATTATTTTGGAAATAAATTTATTTTGGCCTACCATTTTACAAAATCCCTTGTAGAGTACCCCCTTACTCCTTGCTCATGGGATTAATAACTTGGCACAAATGGCCCTTCAACTATCAGGATTCTGATGGACTATTATGATTACAATTAATTTTCTAGAACAACTGAGTAACCCAAAAGCAGGGATTAGAACTGGTGGACGTTGCTAATAGATATTGTCTCAGCTGGCAGTGGGACAGGGGATATTCTGTGAGCAACCAATAAATGAGGCATCAGTATGGAAATTGCACCTTGGCCTTAGCTACAGCATTTTGTTTAGCATGGACATTCAATTAATTGGAAATGTGGCAGATAGGGACCAATTCTGCACAGCAAGGCTGTCTTTTGTAATAAAAATACATACATATATAAAATGATTTCTATTTAAAAAGTAACGGATGCCAAAAAAGTTTCAATAGCGTTAAACAGTAAACAGCAAGCTGTGTGCTTGTGTATCAATTTTATTCACCCACATTCTGCTATAAATAATATTTTTATGGATGATGTTTATCCCCTGAACATATTCCTGAACATCTTGAAAAGCATTTTTGGTATTTCTACCAGCTGCGTTTGTGCGGTGGGAGGAAATCTCCATGTTGTCTTCACCTTCCCTTCCACCCCCCACAAATTATTCACTATTTAGTGGGCTGTCAAAGGCTATTGGTCAGGCAACTTGAATCTATCATTCCATTCCTGAGAAAGTTAGTGCTAAACTGGAGTGATTCCACTAAGAATAGAAGAGTTTGTCTAGATGGTACAGATAATTTTATTCTTATGAAAAAATAAAACTAGACTGATGAAATATAGTAACTTATTTACACAGTAGCTTCTTTGCATTACTTCAATTATCATGAGGCGGACACTCCTTTGCCATAAATTTGCAATAATCAGAATGTTACAGTTAGTGATTTTCTTACCAGATATGGATACTGAAGTTTTTGCAACTGATGATCTTGAAGTTACATCATTTGCTGTAGAGAAAAAATATTTAACACAGTTTGTTAGAGGAAGCAGAATCTATTCAGCTAAAAATATAACCATCTTTATTGGTCTTCCATTCAATCGTGTTAACGGGGAGTATTCACCAGTAGAGGGCAATACCTAACTGCTAAAAGGACTTTAGCAGAACCGCTCCGGCTCCAAGAGGAGAGAGAGATACAAAAGCTCTTTTGGAGTACCAACACAGTCCTTAAATGGAGGTATCACTCTGATCATACTAATACCAATAAAGAGAGTCTCTTTTCTATGGAAATTAGACAATTTGTATTAGAAAATGTAAAGAAACCTCAGCTCATTTTTGCTGGACATGATATTTTGAGCTAAACTAAAAGCAGTAATTATGAAGAACGAGGAGTACTTGTGGCACCTTAGAGACTAACAAATGAAAGCTTATGCTCAAATAAATTTGTTAGTCTCTAAGGTGCCACAAGTACTCCTCATTCTTTTTGCAGATACAGACTGACATGGCTACCCCTCTGAAACCAGTAATTATGAAATACAGCTAGATGAAAAATATCCTCAGAGATATTAAACCATCCATGTATGCTTTATGGCAGTTCCCCCCCAAGTTGCTTGCTAGTTTTAGCTAATATTCTGTCCTATTGATAAAGGAAAGGATTTTCTCAAGGAAAAAGTCCAACATAAAGGCCAAATCACTTTAGTCTCATAAATACAGTAATCCTATTGAAGTCAAACTGACTTCAGTGGAGCCGTTGATTTAACTGAAGTTACACCAGGGATCAATTTTGTCAGTAGGACTATCTGAGTGAGACAATCAGGATTTGGCCCCCACATTGGAGGCCATGAAAAGGGGCATGGTGAAAATTGCCTTATAAGCCAAATTGTTATGATTCAATATGAAGTATGAAGAACTACTATTTATTTACACTAAGATCAAGCAGACACAATGTTCCTGAGTGCAAAAAAGCAGATATCAGTTTTAAGTCCTGTAGAGGATAGAATCAAAGTCAAGTTACAATATTTAATCCCATAAGAAGTGTGTTCTAGAACTTTGTGTTTGAGAGTTGTTCTGTGGAAATGTTTGGGTTTTTTAATATTATTGTGATTAGGCATTATGCCATCTATAAAACTCTTTCTAACTCCACATTGGTCTTTATGGAAGTTCTTTAAGATGTATAATTATCTTTGTGGAAATAATAGTGATGAGATGCTAAACAAAACAGCTGCTTGTGAAGGTGAATGGAATACTATATAAATTATCTTCGTCTGCTTATCCCATCAACTGGGGTTGCCTCCATGCAAGCATCCACCATCTTCATCTGTCCAAGGCAGCACTAAAATTCACTTGCTTTCCGTCTTCTTTGATGCAATCCAACCATTGCTTCCTTGGCTTTCCTCAGGGTCTCTCTACCACCTTCACCTGCCATGCTATTTTCACCAGGTTCCCTTCATTCATCCTCTGCCCGTGTCCAAACCAGTGAAGTCAGACTTCCTGGATTTTGTCAGCCACATCATGGATTTTGACTTCCATCCTAATACTTTCATTCTGAAATCTGTCTCTTCGTGTAACTCCTCTTATGGTGCAAAGACATCCCATCTCAAAACACCCATAGGCATTGAACCTATGATCTGGTTTTTGCCCATGCTTCTGCACCATTGCAGGGTGCAACATTGTTCTATATGGTTGGGCTTTTAGTCTCAGTGGCATATGCTTGTCATATACAAACCTTGAGATGTTATTCCACACTCTTCCAGCACTCCCCACTCATGTTCAAACTCATCATCTTCTGTGACCCAATTGCTAAAGTGCTTGAACTGGTCAGTCTACTTACTAATCTCTATGTTCATTTCCCTGGGGCACCTCAAATGACCCACAGGTCCTCAGTATTGTTCATGTTCATTTTCATGCCATGCCAGTTTAGCTTGGCACTGGCTTGCTCTTTCCGCTAGGTCTTCTTTGAGGGTGCCCTTCTTGCTGTGTCATCTGCATATAGCGCTTCTCACCTTTTCCCATTGGGATCTTCCTGCTTATATAGTCCATCAATATGATAAACAGCAGTGGCCTTAGAACCAACCACTGGTGCAGTCAGACTTTCAAAGGGACTTGTCATTTCAAAAGATGTTTGGATCACTGTTTTAGGTGATCAATACAGGGCATTCACCATAGTTATTAAATCCTCTGACACTGCATATTTCCCCAGCACTGGTGTCAGAATTCTTCTGTCCACTTTATTTCCAATCCTACTTTATTGTGAGAGTTTCCTACATTTATAAAAGCCCAGAAGCTGTCCTGTTGGCACTCTAGCTGCTTCTCTATCCCTTGCCGAACTATAAACATGGGCTCTGTAGTTCCTTATCCTTTCCTAAAGCAAAACTGTTCTTGTTCAAGGAGGGGTTCCACCATTGCCCTAATCCTAGCATCCAAGATGTGTCCAAGTATCTTCATCTCATGTAACAATAGCTTTATCCCTTGGTAGTTTCCACATTCATGGATGCTTTCCTTCTTCTGTATTGGGACCCAGATAGACTTGCACCAGTCTTTGAGAATTCTTTTGTCTCGGTTTGCAGCTTTAACCACTCTGCTCATCCATCTTATGCCTCTCTCACCCAAGACTTTTGCCAGGTCCTTTGTCACTGCCTTACCATTTTTCATTTCCTAGACTGCATTTCTCATCTCCTCTGCTATACCACATGTTGGCAACTCTTCCCTAAAAGGGTTAGCCTCATTTAAGAGACTCTCAAAGTATTTTTTCCACATCAACTTCACTTGTTCCTGTGTTTTCTAGCAGTCTCCTCTGATCATCATTTACAAATGGTGTTATAATACCATCCTCCTTCTCTCTGCATCTTATTTTTGCAATGCTATATGTCTTTTTGCCAGCCATCTAGGGGCTGTTTACAAGGTTGGCATACAAATCATCTAGGGCACTCTCTTTGACCTTCTTCACTGCCTACTTGGCAGCTCACTTTGCTTCTTTGTATTTATTTTCATTTACTCTCAATGGAGTCATTTATTTTTCTTTACATACCATTTTCTTTTTTCAGATTGCTACTTGCATGTCATCAATCCAGCACTACTCCTTTCCTTCCCTGCCTTTTCCCAGCCTGTATTGTCCATAAACCTCTTCCACCACACAATCCATGTTCTTCTGAGTGGTTCCACTCCTTTTCAGCCAAACATTTATCCTGTACTGCTTGCACAAACATCTCTGCTGGACTTCCCTTTAACTCCCATACTTTAATATTGTTTCTTTTGAGATTAGTTCCCTCCTTGTCCAACACTCTGCTGGAATTTTTGCCACAAGAGGTTTGTGTTCAGTGCTACCGTCTTGCTAGGTATCACTTTGCAGTCCATAACTCAATTCCTCTGAGATTTCCTTACCAACATCATATCAATTTGGCTTTGATTTCCACCACTGATGTATGTAAACAAATGACTCACTCTCTTTTGGAACCATGTATGAGTTATCATCCAGTGGTTGACAATACAAATGTCTAGTAGCTCTTTCCCTTCCTCATTTATAGTGCATAGACTGCATTTTCCTAAACACATTTCACAGCACCATCTGTTTCTGGCTGTTGTGTGCATTCAGATCACCCAGCCCCTCAGGTGCTGCTGTGTCCACTAGTGCCTGCCAGTCTTGGAGGAGACTCTTCTTTTCTTCCTCATCACATCCTTGTGGAGGTGAATATGCTAATACCACAAACATGACTCGCTCTTTAACTTGGACTCATACAGCCATCAGTCTGTCACTTACTCTAGTAATTTTCAAATAACATCTTCTTCAGCTCTCCTCTAACAACCACCCTGATTCCCTTACACCCCCTTTTGTCACCCACATGGAAAAGTTTGCAATCTAAGCCTAACTCCTTTGCTGCGTTCCCTGTCCATTGTCTCCTGTAGACACAGAACATGACACCTCTCTTTACCATCAGCTACCTCCATACCTTTTCAAAATTATAAAATTATAAAATATATAAATTAATTATTAAGATGGAAACAGCTAAATAAGCATTATTGGAATCAATCTGTGGGGTTTAAGTGGGTGAGAAGGAGAATTATGCTCCAGTGTGCATGCAAGCTAGTATAAAAAGTAAAATCCATCTCCTGCACAGGCTTGCTCACCACAGGCCCAATCTTACTAAGTGCTGAGTACCTCTTGCCAGGGTCCTCAGTTCCAATTAAATTAATGGGCATTGACTGTACTAAGCTCCTTAAAGCATCCCGCATCTTGAAATGGTCAGCATCTTTCAGGGTAGGGCCCATGGAACTCACACCTCTTCTTCCCCCTACAATAGTTTTGCTACCATGAAAACAACTATGTGAAGGGGACATGCTTGGGAGGAACAAACAGAAGAGCAGCAGCATCCCTTTTATATAAAAACAAAATGCTACTTATTCATATTCTCTAGGACTAAAGCTCCCTACTCAGGTCACAGCAACAGGAAACCATATAAACAAATTTCTACTTTCACTCCCCTCCTCATTCAGCCCCCTCTGTGGATTTTGTAATGTTTATCAGGTCAAGCACCATTAATCACTGAATGCATTAGAATACATAAAGAGCCAGTTATTCCTGGAGTAATAAACTATAAGCCAGTTGCAGATCTGGAGGCACCGCATGCAAGGGGAGAGAGCATTTTCTTCTGGATCACAAGCCTGCCTCCACTTCTCCGACAGCAGTGTGGGGAGTATGGATAGGAATTATTACCACGAGTGGGGTTTTCTATTTGTCAAAGTGCAGGTTCAGGCCCATTGTTAGTATTTTATATTCTAATTTGCCAAATAATCATTAGATGAATAACAGTTTCTTTGTTGTTCAGGTTTTTGCCATTTCTCAACAGAAATAAAACAAGCAGATCTTTCTGGATAAACATAAATAATACTTTTTACATTACCAGATTTGTGAATATCAGTTTAAGACTGTAAAAATATTTTTTTTAAAATCTATGCATTATTCAAACTCTCTTAAAATTTTCAAATCATCTCCCACATTGTTGGGCCTAAGTTCTAGACAAAGAAGTAGCCAAAGTTTATTTTAAGAAAGCTAAAAAGTCCAGTCTAAGATTTCCCCATGGCTGACATACAAAGTGTTTGATAACAAAAACTGTACTAGTGCCAAGGAGGTAGGATTTTCCTCTCAGGTTATTAATTTGTTGAGATAGGGAAAGAGAAAGTCCTTATATAAATAACTGATGTCACCATCTCCTCACATCTTTTTCTAGAGTAAAAAAATATAGTCATCTTGAACATCATAATATGAATTTACAATGGTGGATTTTAGTATTTTCAACAAGCAGAGATTGCTACATGAGGATCTCATCATCTGTGTATAGTCTAAAGAGAAAATAGCGTTCTTCAGACCGGTATGTATCTCCCTTTATACGAAAGAAAAAACAGCATATTTCCAGGAGATTTTTTAAGAAGAGCCAATAACACAAACTGAGTTAAGATGAGTTATGATGTTAAGATGGAGTTATGGTCAATAACATTCCTTATTAAACAACAAAAGCAGTAACTCCTAGCCTGTGCTGGTACCACTTTGCACTGCTCCAGCACAAATAGGCCCTAAAGCCACAGTACCCACTCCAGGAGAATGACCTCCATGTGTAAGGACAGGGAGAAGTCTTTCTGAGATATAAATCCAGCTTAGCAGTTTTTACACCACTACCCTCCATACTGCCACTGTATAAGGTTTACCTGGGGAATAAGATTCCTTGCACCACAATAGCACCCAGTTCCCATAATGGCCCCTTAAAGCAAATGACAGGTTTCAGAGTAGCAGCCGTGTTAGACTGTATCCGCAAAAAGAAAAGGAGTACTTGCGGCACCTTAGAGACTAACAAATTTATTTGAGCATAAGCTTTTGTGAGCTACAGCTCACTTCATCGGATGCATGCAGTGGAAGAGATGCATTCAGTGGAAATTTTCCACTGCATGCATCCGATGAAGTGAGCTGTAGCTCACAAAAGCTTATGATCAAATAAATTTGTTAGTCTCTAAGGTGCCACAAGTACTCCTTTTCTTTTCAAAGCAAATGGTAAATACATAATTTAGAGCAATTCTGAGTTGCAGGGAGGATAAATTTGTTAATACTGGTGAGGCATTTAGTATCTAGCTAAACAGGTAATACTGACATACTAAAGACTTTTGTCCTGTCTTACTTTGCTTCCTATTCATTTTAATTGAAGAAACTGAAGTCTTCTTCATAGCTCTAACCTTCCAAGTTTGACTTTCCAAGTCGCAATTTTCTTCTAGCTCCACACTAAATTGAAAATTTTCAAATTTCCACTGCAAAAGTCCGTACCAAAAAAGAGAACTACACAAAATTTCTGATTTTGAATAGAGCTTGAATAGAACAGCCTATAATACAACACAGGACTACTTCAGCCACATCACTATCCCCTCTGTTCATGTCATATTTTACAAACTAGGCTGGGTCAGTATTTGGATGGAAGTTTTCCAAGGTACACCTTGGCAACTGAACAGGGAACACAGTATTTGGTGACTCATATTTGGCCCAGTGCCACAGAATGTGGTTAGTGGGTTCTGTGTTGTGTAATACCAAAATCTAGCTGATCAAGACTGTACATTATTTAGCGATATAGATATATTCAAATGCCAGAAGGGACCAATCTCCCACATAGTACAGACTGTAGAGCGGGTCAGGGCATGGGGGGGAGGCATTTTTCTGGAGGCCCCCAATTGGCCAGCGCTCCTGGCACAGGCCCCGTTGTCCCAGTGGCTAATCCATCACTCTATCAGGAGACTGAGAAAAGATGTTAAATAGTGTAGGGCCAAGAACCAATTCCTGGAGGCAGATCCCTAGTGTTAGAAGGTCATTTAGACTCTCAGATATATTATGTGAACATGTTAGGAACACAAATATAGATTGGTTTTAGAAAATTAGATCTGATCAAAAAAATTTGTGCTGAAAATCTTTCCACTGAAAAATATAGTTTAATCAAAATAGAATTATTTTGTTGGAATTGACATTTCTCCACAAAAAAAAATTCAATCTTCCAGCAAGAACTGTCAAGATGAAAAATTTTATTTCAAAATAGAAATAAAATGTCAGTTTGGTTTTTTGGCTTTATATTTGTAGTTAATGTTACTATGACACTGCCACTGAGTGGAAATTCCTGCCATGACTGAATCTCAGAAGCTTTGCTCATGAACTAAACTGAACAGCTCTAACTCAGAAAGACCAATGCAGATACTATTCTAAATGGTTAAAAGCGGCACTCCAGCCATATATAGATAAAAAACAGGTATAGTTAACATCATATTAAATGCTCAGATTCATATTTAATCCAATTTTTCTATAAAAAGGCAAAGTGCTGCTAACAATGAATAAACTGCCACAATTTTTGTCAAAGTAAAACATCCTGTCACGCAAGGTAACAATAACGGTGAGGAATAAAAACCCAATCCTGAAATTCTTCCACACACATAAATTCCCATTTACTTTCCATGTAGATTGGATCCTCAGGTGCATATGATATTTTCAGAGCAGTTTTAGTTTTACAACTTAGGGCTTGTAGTGGGCGCTAGGGCCTATGGTGACTTAAAGGTGGCATTATGGAAGAAAAGATGGGCTACCTGTTGTGATGCTGTATGATTGAATATGACCATTTATATTATTGATATTGCCACTGTTATACAATTGCAACAAATCTTGTACAAAGTATGGCATGTAAGGCGTCAATGGAAAAGTTACGATTTGCTAAGTATGATTATCCTGTTTATATGCATGTATCATTTTTGTATCTGAAGTTATGAATATTGGCTATGTACTGGCATCATACATATGAGTTGTATTCCTGGGGAAAACCCACCAAGGAAAATTTACATTAAGCCCAGACAGCTATGTGTTGATGTCCCATCAAGGACACTTAGCTCTCACACTGGGCCATAGAAGAAACTCATTCCCTCCAGATAGCTCTTCCTGTGAATGCACTGGCAAGAGTATGGGCAATGGTTACCCCCTGTGAGTCATCAAGCCAGATCAGGACATGCAATATGCTCATGTGACCCTGGACTCCATCTTAGGCCAGTAACTTTCCACAAACAGAGACAGAAAATTTCCAGAAAAAGAACAAAAGCACTTGTGGTACCTTACAGACTAACAAATGTATATAAGCATAAGCTTTCGGGACTAAAACCCACTTCATCGGATGTATGCAGTGGAAAATACAGTAGGAAGATATATATATATATATATACACACAGAGAACACGAAACAATGGGTGTTATCATACACACTATAACGAGAGTGATCAGTTAAGGTGAGCTATTACCAGCAGGAGAGGAATAAAAACACCTTTTGTAGTGATAATCAAGATGAGCCATTTCCAGCAGTTGACAAGAATGTGTGAGGAACAGTAGGGGGGAAAAATAAACATGGGGAAATAGTTTTATTTTGTGTAATGACACATCCACTCTCAGTCTTTATTCAAGCCTAAGTTAACGGTGTCCAGTTTGCAAATTAATTCCAATTCAAAAACAGACTCCAACGAGAGACTGCTGAAGTTTTTTTGTTGTAATATTGCAACTTTTAGGTCTGTAATCGAGTGACCAGGGAGATTGATGTGTTCTCCGACTGGTTTTTGAATGTTATAATTCTTGACGTCTGATTTGTGTCCATTTATTCTTTTATGTAGAGACTGTCCAGTTTGGCCAATGTACATGGTAGAAGGGCATTGCTGGCACATGATGGCATATATCACATTGGTAGATGTGCAGATGATCGAGCCTCTGATAGTGTGGCTGATGTGATTAGACCCTATGATGGTGTCCCCTGAATAGATATGTGGGCACAGTTGGCAACGGGCTTTGTTGCAAGGATAGGTTCCTGGGTTAGTGTTTTTGTTGTGTGGCGTGTGGTTGCCGGTGAGTATTTGCTTCAGGTTGGGGGGCTGTCTGTAAGCAAGGATTGGCCTGTCTCCCAAGATCTGTGAGAGTGATGGGTCGTCCTTCAGGATAGGTTGTAGATCCTTGATGATGTGCTGGAGAGGTTTTAGTTGGGGGCTGAAGGTGATGGACAGTGGCGTTCTGTTACATGGCAAAGGATATAAAAAACCCTATAGATATCTCCATTTTGCCTCTTTCCTGTGCTGATTCTCTGGACTGTAGTATTACAGCTAAAAGGAGCATTTTGAACTATGGACTGAGGATCTTCCAATCTTTTGGAAGTTACCAGAGAAATTTTACAAGCCAGAAGTCTATTCCATCACTGCTACAAGCCTAATATAAAGAGTTGGCAATTATTTGTATGTATATGATCTTTTAACTATTAACTCTCGTCTTTTCTTTTATATTTAGACCTTAAGTTTTAGTTACAAAAGAATTGGCATCAGCATGATTATGGTAAAATCTAGGTTATATATTGACCTGGCTGTGTGGCTGATCTCTTGGGATTAGAAGAGGCCTATGTTGGTTGAAATTTTCCATAATCACTCATCATAGAGTTCAGTGTCTGGATGGTGAGACAAGGGCTGGAATGCCTAAAGAGACTCCATTTTTTAGTTCCTGTTAACCAGTGTGGTGATACATAGATTTACTTTTGTTACTGGCTTGGCATAATCTAATGATAGAATAACCACCAGTTTGGGGTGAGTCTGCCTTATTTCTCAGCAGTTTGTCCTGAATTGGGCATCCTCAGCTGTGGCCCACTGAGGCACGGTGACACTTGTCACTGACTGTTGGGGGAAAATGGATGGGAGACAACCACAAAGGTGCTTGTTCATCAGGGGCCCATTTCTCTTTGTGACACATTAGCAGTGAAAGTGGCCAGCTAATTCTGACAGCCCTGAGAATTGTACCAAGCAAACATAGAAAAAGTAGGTGTAATATCTTTAGCCCTGCTCTGACATGACATGGCCCTTCAAGATTTCACTATAAATGCAGGGACTTATTTAAATAAACCCCATTTGAGTCTACCTCTCATATAGCCTAGGGGCTGCGGTGAAACTGATTACCTCATTTTTTCTGATTTTCAAAGAGCACTTTGATATCACAAAAGAGGGAGGACAATGAAAAGCAGGAAAAGAAAGAGAAAGGTCAAATTTAAGCTCTTCTAATGGGTACAAAGCACAAGCTATGTGAGTCAGCAAACAGGGACACTAAAGTCACAGAATTTTCCCCATGTTTAGTCTTCTTGTTGAAACACAAAGGTTTCTAAAGATTTTAAAATTTCTAAATTCAAGAAAATATAGTAATAGGAATGACAAACTAAACTTCTTTTTTTTAGCCCCAATCTGGAAAAGGATCTCTATCTTGCTTGTTTCATGCCCTTTCCATATCCTCCATTGTACATTAATAAACATAGCAATAAGTCCCAAAGCAATTCTTTCCACCCAACTTGTAAAGCACAGTTGAAATCCTCACTTGGGATTCCCCTTCCCAAGCTGAGCACTGGCCGTGACTACCCAGTAGCTTCAATCCAAACTTCTGCCCAAGGGCTGGAATCTCAAACTCCACTCCCACCCTCTTACGTATTTGGGGATAATGGCAGAAAAATAAGGGGGTCTCAGGGCCTGGGCTCCAGCCCGAGCCTGAATGTCTACACTGCAGTTTTATAGCTCTGCACCCCATGAGCTAGGTCAGCTGTGGTTGTGCCACCGGCCTTTTATTGCAGTGGAGCTTTTAGGGGTTCCACAGACCCAAGAAACTATTCTGATTGACAGCGCCAGACTGAACTGTGTGTCAGGCAGAAGATGTCCTCTCCCTTGGGCAATCAAGGGCAGAGAAGGTTTGTATAGACCACTCACCACCTCCAAGTTACCCCGCCACTAATAGTCCCTTTGTCCCCACGAACCAACTCCCCTACCCCCTGCAGTAGCTCTAGAGTGATTACTACAATCATAGCGCTGAAGTAAAGAAGAGGGAGAGGGCTGCACAAAGAAGAGGACATCAGGATACAGTCTTGAGGACTGGACAGGAAAGCCTAGAGGAAGCAAGGTGCCTAGATATAAACTGTGAATTGTGTTCATGTAAAAGAATGCAATTAAAATCAACAATTTTTAGGCTCTTAGTGGTAGTGAAAAATAACATATTTTTAATGACACTGCTTCTATGAGCGAGCCAGAGACTGTAAAGCCATACTTACTTTACTCCTACTATTTAATTGTTTGGGGGTTTTTTTAGATTTATAAAAGCCATCCCATGCTCTCTGTGGTCCTTACATAAATAAAAATATACAACACAATAACAACTCTAATATTTACAATTAGTACAAGCATGTTACTGTTTAATATGTAACCTAACAGTTTAATGTTTAAACAGTAAATTTCTTCTGATTGTTAAATCATTATTAGAAGTAAATACCCCTTAAAAAAAATTAACTGTAGAGTTGTGCTAAATGTCCCACATAGGAAAACTAATATAGGCTTTCCACATGTATGTAATTTTAAACTTACTATTCCCTTCCCCCCTTTATATTCAATGAAGTCACAGATAGCTTTATAGCAATTTGTGCTTTCCCCTGCATGCACTATAGTTGTGACATCACTAGTCTAGTCCATGTTAGAGCATCTCACCAAACAGAAGCCTATCTGGGACATTGAGCAGATATCATTTCCATTACAGATTTGTTTAAAGCATCCAAAGGGGATTCTTAAAGGATGGATCTGAGTTTTCAATCTGTGGCACTGCTTCTTTATAAGGCACATGTCACACTAGTTATCACTTTTCTGAAATAAGAAAGCTGCTAACAGAAGCCTGAAAAATGTAAACTGAAAAGTACCGGCACAGACTTTGTGGGCTTGATTCTCCCCTGCCTGGCAACTTGTGTAGTTACTGACACCTGCGCAAAGTGTATATGTTCTACCACTTTGATTGTCTGCCATAAACTGATGATCCAGGAGTCTGTGTGATTAAATCAGAGGCAAGAGTCACATTTATACCTCAGACTTAAAAGTTGTTTGTTGCAAAGCAATACTAGACCAGCGGAAGGAAGTAGGTATGTGATCATCCTGGTCATGATCTTGGAGGCTATGGAAATTCCTTTGAACCCAAATCCTGCAGACATTTAAGCCTGAGGCTGAGCAGGACTTTCCCTGCAAATGCTGCTGTGGGCCATGCTGGGGTCCAAGCACTGGAACTGAAAGCAGGGAGCCTGTCTCTCCAGTGCTCTCAGTGCCCCTGTTGCTGAGCCCAGGCAGCATGGAAGAGAAAACTGCCTCATTTGAATACAGAGGGGACAAGAGACGGACAAAAGGGTAGATTGGGACAAGAAGCTTGGGGATAGGAAAGAGTGAGACAGGAGGCTAGTGGAGGAAGAGGGAAACTAGGATTGGGATTTGGGATGGGAGAGACTGGGATTGATGGGCAGGAGACTGGGAATGAGAATCAGTGGGGCAGGGGGATGGAGAAGGGGGAACGACACTGATCTGATGGGAAACCGGGGTGCAGGGGAATAACTGTGACTCGCTGGACAAAGAGAATGGGCCAAGGAGTTGTGGGGGGGGGGCACTGAGATTAGACAAGGAGCATGGGGTGGGAACTGGGAGCCATTGGGACTGGGGAACACGGGCTGGGAGGTAACAACTAGATGCCAGAGGTGTTATCTGAAGTGGCAGAGGATTGTGCAGTGGATCTAAAGGTTACAAGCCTGATGGCAAGTCATGGGGGTGTCAATATGATGCCAAATGATGGACCAGCCCCTATGAGTTGACAGGGTGGTATTATCTCCATTTTACAGATGGTGAACGGAGGCACAGAGAGAATAAGGTAAGAAATATCCACTAATTTTGGGAGCCCAATTTGAGGCCCCCCAAGAAACGATTTTTGAACTGCCTTACCCATTAAACCATCCTTGCACTTCCTGTAATCCCCTGCCTTATTACAAAAAATTAGGCAGGGGTCCTATAGGCAACATCTTTCTTTATGATGCAACTCTGATTCATCCCCAGAGCAGGTCCATCTTGTGCACTGACTGAAACAGGGGACCTGTCTTTAAATGGTATGTGATCATATAATTAAAGATGGTATCATAAAGCATGCACATGGAGGCTAGGCATGTTAAGGTTGCATTTCCTAACTTCTGAATGCTTAAATTTGCAACATTAATAATGTTTTTATCATAGTTTATGTGTAGTTTTACAACTATATTACAATGGATGGCTATGCACTATTTTTGTGTATATTTGCATATATTTCCTCCCACCAGTAGTACCCCTACACACCTCCAAATTATGCAAGTTGAACACTATGTTATATTGTCAATATTACTGGTCTAGTGGATAGGGCAGAAGCCACAGACATTATTTATCTTAGGAAGGCTTTTGGCAGACTCCCACCTGACATTCTCATAAGCAAACTAGAGAAATGTGGTCTAGATTAAATTATGGTGAGGTGGGTGAACAATGGGTTGAAAAGACATACTCAAAGAGTAGTTATCAATGGTTCATTGTCATATAAGGAAGATGTATCTAGTGGGGTTCCACAGGGGTCTGTCCTGGTTCTGGTACTATTCGATATTTTCACTAATGACTTGGAAAACGGGGTGGAAAGTATGCTTATAAAATTTGCAGATACCAAGCTGGAAGGGGTTGCAAGCACTTTGGAGGACAGGATTAGAATTCAAAATGACCTTGCAAAATTGGAGAATTGGTCTGAAATCAACAAGATGAAATTCAGTAAAGAAATTCAGCAAAGTACTACACTCAGGAACAAAAAAATCAAAATGTACAACTACAAAATAGGGAATAACTGGCTAGGCGTAGTACTTTTGGAAAGGATCTGGGGGATATATTGGATCACAGATTGAATATGAGCCAACAGAGTAATGTTACATATTACTTGTTTGAGCAACCAAGTACAGTTTTTCTTTTAAAAGGTATATTATGAAGATTAACAGATTCAAACTTCTCTTCACATAGACCTTTCTCAGCAGAATAGTTGAGGTTACACTCTTACTTCTAATATAACTTTATGATGACTATCATAACAGTTTTCACATGCCCATAGCTGTCTTTTTGGACTGAAGCTTTTTATGCTTGGCCTTCATCTCAAAAGTGAACTTTTGGAAAACGGGAAGAAAATCCAGCCAGCCACTTTTCAAATAAGAGTGAAAGGGAAAGTGAAACATGTACACTTTAGATTAGAGGGAAATTTAAGACTTATTTTGCTTATTAATAATTCAAAAGTGGCTGAACCAAAAATCTCCAAATCTGATATACTTCTACAATCCTTCAAGAGGAATGATATCTTTACTAAATTACAGCTGCCTTCCTGGCCCAACAGGAAAAGGGGTTGCTGCTCTCAAGCTGCTGATGAGACAAGTGGCATGAGAAAGACTTCAAAAATGCCTTATTGAAACACATATAGCAACCATCACCAAAAAACTTCCCTAAAACTGAATAGCAAACTAGATTAGACATTTTTAGAATCGTTACATTTCTCTCCCCCACTTTTCTCCAACCAACTTTTTTTCCTACTTGGTATTTTTAATATTAGAAACAGCAGACTTTCATATCTCCCTCTTTTGCTGGAGGAAGTGGGTAAGATATTTGGAAGACATGAAGATTGATAAGGTGGGTGAAGCAGTATCTTTGATTGGACCAACTTCCGTTGGTGAAAGAGATGAGCTTATGAGCTTACACAGAGCTCTGCTTCAGGTATCAGAGTATCTTTCCCAGACCAGAAGAAGAGCTCTGTGTAAGCTTGAAAGCCTGTCTCTTTCACTAACAGAAGTTGGTCCAGTAAAAGATATGACCTCACCCACCTTATCTCTCTAATATCCCAGGGCCCATATGGTTACAATAACACTGCAAACATGAAGAGTGACATCACGTCTAGGCTATAACTTGCATCTCACTTACTTTCTCCCTCCCATTAGCTGAAGTTGGAGAGGACATTGAGACTGATAAAATCTAAGACTAAGTTAAGGTATGTATTTTATGTACAGAAAATGAAAAAGAAAGTTCTAATAAGTGATATTAACTGTTCTACAATGTGCTTGCTAGGTTAATTCCTTCTTACTGATACATCGTGCAACTCTACTGAAGTCAAATCCTCATACAACCTCAAGATCAAATGCAAGACTCACCTTTTGACATATAGTTTCCCACCCATAACAGGGATGAGGAGAGAGGTAAAGAAAGATCATTCTACCTGAAATATAATACTTCTGTATTATGTTCAGACACTACAGTGATGAGCATAGTATAAAAACCTAGATAGACACCAGACAGACAAAACTGAGAAGAAAATATGGTGCATGGTAACGAGCAATTAAAAATATAGGCCAGATCCTCAGGTGGTGTAACTTATCAATAGGGCTATAACAAGTCACACTAGCTGAGGATCGGACACACTTTGCGTGCAAAAATGGACCTGTTAATGTTACTATTAGCATCCTATTCTGTATATTGTCCTGTATGTGTTTAAATTCACAGAGCTAACATTAAATTAACGTAGGCCTTTAACTTTTTTCAGGCAGACCTTGCAGCCATTCAGAACCCCACTGAAGTCACTGGGATGATGTGCATCCGATGAAGTGAGCTGTAGCTCACGAAAGCTTATGCTCAAATAAATTGGTTAGTCTCTAAGGTGCTACAAGTACTCCTTTTCTTTTTGTGTGGGTATAAAGGTCTGCTAAAGTGAAGCTGTTTGCAGGACTGGGGACATAATTTAACATTTGACATTAGACAAATTGGATAAACTGTAAGGCCTACAAACCTTGATATTGCCTTTTTAAATTTTTAACTGAAAACTAACAATTGGAGAATTTTATGGAGAAAAGATTTCATGAAATTAAAACCAATATAAAAAATACAGAGGTTTGGTATCTGTGGTCACACCAGCATTAGCAAAAAATATTGTTTTTAATTGTGACATATGGTACTTACCACACGGCAAAGTGTTACTTTCTTCTAATGTGTGATTATAGACCCAATTTTTCTTTCTCCAGCCTATAATATTACCATCTTTGCAGCCAGATATTTTATCTGCTTCATTCCACATTCTGAACATGTACAGCTCACCAACCATACCCATGGCAGAAGATGTGGCTGCTGATTGTGAACAGCCAAGTAAAATCTGCCCATCTGCAATAAGGTCTTTTCTTTTAACCAGTTTTTGGTTTCTTTTTTCTGTTCCATTTATAAATAGCTTCATCTTCTTGTCTTCACTTCTCCACTCTATGCACACTTGGTACCAGGTGTCCACATTAAGTTTCTCCATTAAGTTTATTTGGGTGCCAAACATCCAAACTGTCAATTTGTCATGGTCGCCTATAAGTCCAAGTTCATACCCATTTGCAGAGGTAGTGCTACCAGGTCTTTTTATATTGTATACAAAAGCAGTCCAGGGATTACTGGAAGTCACTAGCTTAAGGTACACACAGACTGTGAATTCTTTCAGGGCAGGCACATGAACTCCTGGTGACAGAGACCAAACATCTTCACATGCAGTCTTAAAAACAGCTCTGTATTGTCCTAGGAAACCATCCTGAGCTAAATAAAGAAAATGTAACTTTTAAATAAATTCTTTTATAATGACTTTTTAATATAACATTGTAATGACCACATGTATTAACATTATTAGATTTACGTAAAATTTGCCCATACTATATTTCAAGAAATGTCCTTTTTTTCCCTTTGTTTTCTTTATTTTTGTTGTTGTTGCTCTGTTCCATCTGCTTGTAAAGGCTTTGAGACAGTACAGCTCCTATGTGAATATTTAAAGTATTGACCCTGTATGTTATTTCACAGTTGCCTATTGACTGGAGCAGCTTGAAAGGTCAGAACCTAAATGTATCAAATTTAAATAATAAAAAGTTCAAGATGAAATAATTATATAGCTTTAAGTGGCCTTCAAATCACTCTTTAAGATTCACCCCTGTCGTGATGCCTACAAAACCTTGACTAATGACCACTGTTTTGCAGGTGGCAAGCAGTGACTAAAGCTTAAAATGCAAAACTTGATCATTATACTGTTACCTTATCTTCCCACTTCCCTCTCCAACCTGTTTCTTGTGTCCATGGGTTGTTTCCTGTCATAAAAAAAGACTAAAGCTCTTTGGGGTAGAGATAGTATTTTTACTTCTTTGCCATACAACACCTTGTACTGTGGGGCGATGATTCCTTATTAGAACCTGTAGCAAGGTGGTTACCCCACTCCTGATATGAGGAGTGAGAACAGCTGGGGGAAGCTGACTATGTAGCTGACCACAGGTGTGGCTGGCTTAATCAGGGCCCAGCTGGCCCTTATAAGAGGGCTGTGGGCCAGAAGCTGTAGGAATCTCTCTCCCCTGCCCTGAAGGGAGAAGGGCTAGGTGCTTGAGAGGAAGGTATGTGAAGCTGGTGCAGTGCAAAAGGTGCTGGGGAGCTCTAGCCTGGTAAACTCTTAGGCTGCAGGCCTTGGTGAAGGCCTATGAAGGTACTGGGGCTGCAGAGGGGAGCTCAGAGATAGGCAAAGATAGTAGGTCCTAACCCCTTGTCAATGATGTGTGGTGACTGCAGTTTGCCCCAATGAGTGGGGGCTAGATGATGACTGGCAGTAGCCACTCACCCAAGGTGGGTTGGGGGCCTCCCCTAGGCGGGGAGACCCAGAGTGTGGTGGTACTGTTGGAGCAGAGCCCTGAGGGAACTGGGGTCTGCGAGGGACACAAGGCCAGTGGCAGGCAAGACACCAGCCTGCACAGGGTGCTCTGAAGGCTGGAAAGAGCTAATTCCCAAGATGACCAGCAGGTGGTGCCATGCTGCTATGTTGTCACTTTGCTACAGTACCCCTAGGCACTATACAGAACACCAATAATGAATTATAATCATCTGAGTTGATTGCTCTGATATTTTTCTCTTGCATCTGAATGCAGAATAATTTGGCAAACCAAACACTGAGATATCAGTCACTGACCAAATATGCTCACCTCTCCAAAGCTAATGTCACTCTGGCACTTATGTGTAATGAAAGTGTTTGCACAGAAATCCCTTTGATAATTCTGCTTAATGAATAAGCAGAAAGGTAATTGAATTGTCCCTGTTAAACAGTAGTATCTGAGACTACCAGTTTTTCCCTATACTTAAAATCTGTGTAATAATAATGGTTGGCAAAAAGAAGACTTTTCAATGGCTTCTACTGTAACAATACTGCCCTTGACATCTTTCATGAGTGTGAAGCACTGGCTCTCAGTATAGTCATCTTTAACTGACACAGGAGCTTGGATTCTCAGTATTTTCCCAAACCAGGAATTTGCAATTAAATGTGCTGTCCCAAGCATCAATAAAACTATTGGATACATGTAGATATTTTCAAATGACTTACTAGTTAAGTGAAAGTATTACATATTAAATAAATGTATATTCTTTGTGTTTCTGCAAAGATAATCAAGTGCATAATAACTGGCATCTATAAGCAAATGCAAATATTAATTTCTAAGTAATTAGAAATAACAAACACAGGAGCACTTAAGCATCTGAGTTATTTACATTAGTAAGGCTGCAACAGAACTGACTACTCTCATGAGTAAAGTTGATCAAGTGTTTATATGTTGCTAGGACCTGGCATATAAGTAGCAAGAGGAGTCATTGATTTACCTACAAATGCTTGTCAATTGTTCACATCTGATTTACAAAAGCCGTTATAACTAATGAAGTCATAAAAATCTTTACTTCACTATATACCTTCTGCATCTTGTAATTTTTCTTCACTGGAGTGTAAAAAGGCATTCAAGGTACCTTTTTAAAATGGTTCACATACATTTTTCTTGAATGACTAGGAAGTTTGAAAATAAAACTTGTTTGCTTAAAGTTACTTTTCTCCCTCCTTTTTACCCGCAGATTTATTTGTATATCTGGGGATAAATTATGCCACCTGGTGTGGTATTCTAGAAGTCAGACAGTGTTGGAAGTCCTTCTCAACCTTCCCTCCTAGTGTATATAGACAGGGAAAAGGCATAATTTGGCACCTTATATTAGGGATGAAATGAGGTATGGAAGAATGCCTAGTGCTGCTGGCAACCAAAATGGAAAAAATTCAGGGTGGTGTGAAGCTAAGGCCATTGATCGCTCCATTTACCAGGTTAGGTGCACTGGGGGGAGCATTGGCTACAGCTGTTTGTGTAGGTGTGGGAAGGGACACAGCTCCACCTGCTCCCCCAAAGCTCTAGAAATATTATGTCTTTTATAGAGATAATGGTTCAAGGCACCTCCGCCTGAGTGCTTGAGTAAGAGCCATCTGGAGAACTTCAGTATGTTCAGAACTAGTCCATCATATCATTGTACCAAATTCCACCCACTGGCATAACCCAGTATAGTCAATGGTGTCACACCATTTGCTAAATATGTTTAAATTTCTAAAAACTCTGACTTCCTGGCGTGTAAATACATGACACAGCATAGGAGTCAGTTTCTAAAATTAAGCCATCATATATTTTATATATGAAACATTTAACCTTTACCTCTAAAATGATCTATCATCACTTTTCATCCTTAGATGTCAAAATGCTTTACAAAGGAACACAATCATCATTAGAAAAGGAAAGTGAGGCACAGAGGAGTGAAATCACTAGTCCAAGGTCAGACAGTCAGTAACAGAGCTGGGAATAAAACCCAAATCACTGGTCTCCCATGTCTATTGTACCACATACACAACAATGCTGCTTCCCTTATTTTTATTAGAAACAAAATAACTCTGTGAAGAATATCCATATTTTAGTTTAATCAAAAATGGCATAAAATTGCCAAATTCTGATACATGATTTTGTTCCATACTTTGGACCTCACCTCCTTTTTCCACGCAAAAGCCAAAGAGTGGCACAGAAACTGTTACACCACCTCCATGGTATATTACTAATAAATAAGTTGCATTTTTATTTTTCTCACCATAGCTAATTATAAATTACTTATACCTGATCTTATTAACAGTAAAAGAATGTAAATGTAGAGTTAGATATTTGAAAGTGCTCAGATTTGACCTAACTGCTCCCATTGATGCTATGGGAATATTACCATAGATTTCTATGGGAGTGGAATTTGGCCAATCATGACCATATGTGAAAAAAATCCAACCCATAAAATTAATGATTACATAATCTCTCACACACTCTCTCTATCAATGTTGGATGAGTAAGGAAAAAGATATCTTACCTGTGTCCGAGGTAGCCAGAAACACGTGAAGTAAAATGATAGCTAGAGAAATCTTGAATTTCAGTAAAAGCTTCTGGACTCTGCCAGCACAGCAGTGCTGAGCTCCACAGGCAATCATCCTAGAACACACAAGGGAAAAAAAATCATTCTACAACATGATCAGCAAAAGGACAGGATTGTGGATATTACATTAGATGATACTTCCGAGACATGGATGTAAATCTTTTGAAGTCAGCTATTTCTACCCAAATGGGGCTTATGTTCTTCCTGTGGAGGGCTTGAATGTGGAAATGACCCAAAAAATCTTGAGCATCTTTTTTTTTCCCTGCTATAACCAAAAGTTAAGTTTATAGATGTGCACTTATTGCAATTAGGAGGGATTCTATTACAATTTAAAACAAAATTTCAAAGCAGTACCTTTATATATATAGATAAATGGATATTTTACAAATATATACTACTTGTATTAATCTACACCAGATACTCTGCGACACACCAAAATTATATAATCTTCAAAAATATACCATAGCAACATGCTATTTTAGGTTGATAGGATCCCTCCTATTTGCAGAAAGTGCACATTTGTATACTTAGGTTACAGCTGAAAAATAGGCCATTGCAAGCATTCAAATTAATTAAAATATTTTATTAGTATAAAATGAATAGTCACTATAGATAAACTATGACAGACAAGTGCTGGTACCAGGAGATGTAGCTTTGAACTGCTCCCATCAGTCAATGAGAGTTGCTGAGCGCTCAGCACTTTTGAAAATCAAGAAAATCTATTTAGATATTTAAAACTTTAGGCACTTGTGTTTGAAAATCTTGGCCAGTGCCTTTGCAGATACTTGCAAGAAGGTGCTGATATTTAAAGGTCTATCAGAATGTGTTATCTGGGAGGGAAAGAACAAATGTATCCACCTTAAAAAGTGTCAACTGCACTGCAGAAGGGTTGGACCAAACAAAAGAAATGAGGGGGGGGGGGAAGTGGTTGGAAAAGCATGGAAGCAATCTGTATGTATCTTGAAGTCAAATACAGAAAATACACATTGGCCCAAAAGACTTTAATAAGAGAAATACAGCATGAACATCAGACAGGGCTTCCAATAGCTATACAGTAACCAGTATTTCTAGTACAAAAGAAATCCCATCATAGTTGGGAACAATAGGTTTAGGTAGATTTATTGGAATGATGAAACTAGTATATTATGCATTGTGGAGATACAGTACGCAGCCTATAATTTGGAATATCCTCACCTTCTGAAATATTCTGAAGGAAGAAATGTCCCAATATTTTTTTATCAATTGGAAGAAGTTAAGGTACTGCATATCATGGGTAATGTTGTCATGTGTGCTACAGAAATTAAACACCTCAAAGAAAGGCCCTTCAGAGGAAAACTCAGTTGAGCAAAGGATAAGAGCCTAAAACTGCACAAAAAGAAATATCCCATTAGAATGGCAGTTAGCTACCATAAGTCATGAGTCTTAGGGTATGTCTACACTATGAAATTAGGTCGAATTTATAGAAGTCGGTTTTGTAGAAAGCCATTTTATATAGTTGATTGTGTCCCCACACAAATGCTCTAAGTGCATGTAGTCGGCGGAGTGTGTCCACAGTACCAAGGCAACCGTCGACTTCTGGAGCTTTGCACTGTGGGTGGCTATCCCACGGTTCCTGCCACCCATTTGAATTCTGGGTAGAAATCCCAGTGCCTGATGGGGCTAAAACATTGTTGCGGGTGGTTCTGGGTACATATCGTCAGGCCCCCGTTCCTTCCCTCCCTCTGTGAAAGCAAGGGCAGACAATTGTTTTGCGCTTTTTTTCCTGAGTTACCTGTGCAGACGCCATACCACGGCAAGCATGGAGCCCGCTCAGCTAACCGTCACCGTATGTCTCCTGGGTGCTGGCAGACATGGTACCGCGTTGCTACACAGCAGCAGTTTATTGCCTTTTGGCAGCAGACAGTGCAGTATGACTAGTAGCCGTCATCGACGTAGTCCTGGGTGCTCTTTCAACCGGGTGCCTGGGCAAACATGGGAGTGACTCAGCCAAGTCATTTCCCTTGTTTCGTCTCGTGGCTATTGAGTCCTACTGGCAGTGCACTGTCTTTTAACCTGCAGCTAGCAGAAGATCATAGAATATCAGGGTTGGAAGGGACCTCAGGAGGTCATCTAGTCCAACCCCCTGCTCAAAAGCAGGACCAATCCACAATTAAATTAAATGGCTAGTCATCATACTGCACCGTCTTCTGCCGAGCACCCAGATGTTGATGATGGCTAGCGGTCCTACTGCACAGTCTGCTGCCAGCAAGATCTATAAAGATAGATGAAGTGGCTCAAAACAAGAAATAGACCAGATTTGTTTTGTATTCATTTTCTCCTCCCTCGCTCCCTCTGTGAAATCAACGGCCTGCTAAACCCAGTTTTGAGTTCTATCCTTGAGGTTTTGAGTTCTATCCTTGAGGGGGCCATTCAGTTTCTCGCAAAGCCACCCCCTTTGTTGATTTTAATTCCCTGTAAGCCATGTCGTCAGTTGCCCCTCCCTCCATCAGGGCAATGGCAGACAATTGTTCCGCACCATACCACGGCAAGCATGGAGCCCGCTCAGATCACTTTGGCAATTAGGAGCACATTAAACACCATGTGCATTATCCAGCAGTATATGCAGCACCAGAACCTGGCAAAGCGATACCGGGCAAGTAGGCGATGTCAGCATGGTGACGTGAGTGATGAGGACATGGACACAGACTTCTCTCAAAGCCTGGGCCCTGGCAATGTGGGCATCATGGTGCTAATGGGGCAGGTTCATGTGGTGGAATGCCGATTCTGGGCTTGGGAAACAAGCACAAACTGGTGGGCTTGCAGGTCTGGGTCGATTCCCAGTGGCTGCAAAACTTTTGCATGCGTAAAGGCACTTTCATGGAACCTTGTGACTTGCTTTCCCCTGCCCTAAAGTGCAAGAATACCAAGATGAGAGCAGCCTTCACAGTACACAAGCGAGTGACGATTGTCCTCTGAAAGCTTGCAACTCCAGACAGCTACGGGTCGGTTGGGAATCAATTTGGAGTGGGCAAATCTACTGTGGGGGCTGCTGTGATGCAAGTAGCCAATGCAATCACTGAGCTGCTGCTATCAAGGGTAGTGCCTCTGAGAAATGTGTAGGTCATAGTGGATGGCTTTGCTGCAATGGGATTCCCTAACTGTGGTGGGGCAATAGACAGAATGCATATCCCTTGGGACTGGATCACCAAGGCAGCCAGTACATAAACCACAAGGGATACTTTTCAATGGCGCTGCAAGCACTGGCGGATCGCAAGAGACGTTTCACCAACATCAATGTGGGATGGCCGGGAAAAGTACATGACGCTTGCATCTTCAGGAACTCTGGCCTGTATGATCAGGTGCAGCAAGGGACTTACTTTCCAGACCGGAAAATAACCGTTGGGGATGTTGGAATGCCTATAGTTATCTTTGGGGACCCAGCCTACCCCTTAATGCCATGGCTCATGAGTCCGTACACAGGCACCCTGGACAGTAGTCAGGAGCTGTTCAACTACAGGCTGAGCAAGTACAGAATGGTGGTAGAATGTGCATTTGGATGGTTAAAAGCATGCTGGCGCAGTTTACTGACTCGCTTAGACCTCAGCGAAACCAATATTCCCACTGTTATTACTGCTTGTTGTATGCTCCACAATATCTGTGAGAGTAAGGGGGAGACGTTTATGGCGGGATGGGAGGTTAAGGCAAATCGCCTGGCTGCTGGTTACGCACAGCCAGACACCAAGGCGGTTAGAAGAGCACAGAAGGGCACGGTGCACATCAGAGAAGCTTAGAAAACCAGTTTCATGACTGGACAGGCTATGGTGCGAAAGTTCTGTTTGTTTCTCCTTGATGAAACCCCCCCGCCCCTTGCTTTGCTCTACTTCCCTGTAAGCTAACCACCTTCCCCACCTCCCTTCGATCACCACTTGCAGAGGCAATAAAGTCATTGTTGCTTCACATTCATGCATTCTTTATTCATTCATCAGACAAATAGGGGGATAACTACCAAGGTAGCCCAGGAGGGGTGGTGGAGGAGAGAAGCACCAGGAGGGGTGGTGGTGGAGGAGGGAAGAACAAGGCCACACAGCACTTTAAAAGTTTAAAACTTATTGAATGCCAGCCTTCTGTTGCTTGGGCAATCCTCTGGGGTGGAGTGGCTGGGTGGCCGGAGGCCCCCCCACCGTGTTCTTGGGTGTCTGGGTGAGGAGGCTATGGAACTTGGGGAGGAGGGTGGTTGGTTACACAGGGGCTGTAGCAGCAGTCTGTGCTCCTACTGCCTTTCCTGCAGCTCAACCATATGGTGGAGCATATTGGTTTGATCCTCCAGCAGCCTCAGCATTGAATCCTGCCTCCTCTCATCACCCTGCCACCACCTTTCAGCTTCAGCCCTCTCTTCAGTTCACCACCTCTCCTCCCGGTCATTTTGTGCTTTCCTGCACTCTGACATTGTCAGCCTCCACGCGTTCATCTCTGCTCTGTCAGTGTGGGAGGACAGCATGAACTCAGAGAATATTTAATCACACGTGCGTTTTTTTCGCTTTCTAATCTTCGCTAGCCTCTGGGAAGGAGAAGATCCTTGAAACACATGCAGCTGGCGGAGGAAAAAAAAAGGGACAGTAGTATTTAAAAAAACACATTTTATAGAACAATGGGTACACTCTTTCACGGTAAACCTTGCTGTTAACATTACATACATAGCACATGTGCTTTCATTACAAGGTCACATTTTGCTTCCCCCCACCACATGGCTAGCCCCTCCACCCTCCCCAAGGCTAACAGCGGGGAACATTTCTGTTCAGCCACAGGCAAACAGCCCAGCAGGAATGGGTACCTCTGAGTGTCCCCTTAAGAAAAGCACCCTATTTCAACCAGGTGACCATGAATGATATCTCACTCTCCTGAGGATAACACAGAGAGATAAAGAACAGATGTTGCTTGAACGCCAGCAAACATACACTGCAATGCTTTGTTCTACAATGATTCCCAACAACGTGCTACTGGCCTGGAGTGGTAAAGTGTCCTACCATGGTGGATGGAATAAAGCTGCCCTTCCCAGAAACCTTTTGCAAAGGCTTTGGAAGTATATCCAGGAGAGCCACAAATGCCAGGGCAAATTAATCATTAAACATGCTTGCTTTTAAACCATGTGTAGTATTTTAAAAGGTACACTCACCGGAGGTCCCTTCTCTGCCTGCCGGGTCCGGGAGGCAGCCTTGGGTGGGTTCGGGGGGTACTGGCTCCAGGTCCAGGGTGCGAAACAGTTCCTGGCTGTCAGGAAAAACGGTTTCTCCACTTGCTTGCTGTGAGCTATCTACAACCTCATCATCATCTTCTTTGTCCCCAAAACCTGCTTCCGTGTTGCCTCCATCTCCATTGAAGGAGTCAAACAACACGGCTGGGGTAGTGGTGGCTGAACCCCCTAAAATGGCATGCAGCTCATCATAGAAGCGGCATGTTTGGGGCTCTGACCCGGAGCGGTAGTTTGCCTCTCCGGTTTTCTGGTAGGCTTGCCTCAGCTCCTTAAGTTTCATACGGCACTGCTTCGGGTCCCTGTTTTGGCCTCTGTCCTTCATGCCCTGGGAGATTTTGACAAATGTTTTGGCATTTCAAAAACTGGAATGTAGTTCTGATAGCACGGATTCCTCTCTCCATACAGCGATCAGATCCTGTACCTCCCATTCGGTCCATGCTGGAGCTCTTTTGCGATTCTGGGACTCCATCATGGTCACCTCTGCTGATGAGCTCTGCACTCACCTGCAGCTTGCCACGCTGGCCAAACAGGAAATTAAAATTCAAAAGTTTGCGGGCCTTTTCCTGTCTACCTGGCCAGTGCATCTCAGTTGAGAGTGCTGTCCAGAGCGGTCACAATGGAGCACTCTGGGATAGCTCCCGGAGACCAATACTGTCTAATTGCGTCCACGGTATCCCAAATTCAACCCAGCAAGGCCGATTTCAGCGCTAATCCCCTTGTCGGGGGTGAAGTAAGGAAATCGATTTTAAGAGCCCTTTAAGTCGAAAAAAAGGGCTTCATCGTGTGGACGGGTGCAGGGTTAAATCGATTTAATGCTGCTAAATTCGACCTCAACTCCTAGTGTAGACCAGGGCTTAGCAAGGATGAGTTGAAACTAGATAAAAAAAAGTAATTCACAAACCACGAGAATCTAAACACAAACAAGCACCTCAGAGATTCACAGGAAATGTATGCCAAGTAAGTCTTCGGCTCACCTCTGTTACAACTTCTAAAAATAAAACTATATATTTGCATTTGATTGAACTGCAGAATTACTTTAATTGTCCCAAGACTGATTAGGAAGACCCCTGTGCTTAAATACTTTTATATATGTAACCTGGGAATGTTATCAGTTAAACTCCCAGGATCTTAGTGCCATAATATATTTCATCATTATTTATTTGGATTCATAAATAAATGAGGTACCCATCCAAAAGGTGTAGGTATACAGCCATTACCTTGAGATACACCAAATTTCCCCAGATTTTAGACTACCTCTCCCCCTAACAAAAATCAAGTTGTAAACCACTACCCCAGTTTTATAGGCAAATTCCTTCCTCTGTAAGGCAAGGGATTTACCCACAGTGATATTCTCAGACAACAAACTCATCAAATATAGATTGTACCATCAATTGGCTGTACTACTTAGCACCCAACATTTGCCTTGTGAACTTCCCTGAACCCTAGGAACGTCTGAAGGGGCATCCAAAAGATTAAAGAGCAAATTTCCTATAGTATGTCACATAGAATACTGACGCACAAGGCTCCTACGAGAAACTAGACAACTAAGATAATGTATTAAGACGTATTTAAAACCCAACCAAACACCACACTACTGTACAAATAGTATTCCAATAGCTATGACTAACTACTGAAATACAATTTGTACATATGTGATTTAATAATTTGGAAACAATGTTTTCAAGTAATAAGAATACAATTAAATTTGTAGACAGAACATATATGGGTTCTGGTCTGTGCATCATAACTTTTAGAATCATTATTACTAGTAAATGACAGGTTTCAGAGTAGCAGCCATGTTAGTCTGTATCCGCAAAAAGAAAAGGAGTACTTGTGGCACCTAAGAGACTAACAAATTTATTTAAGCATAAGCTTTCGTGAGCTACAGCTCACTTCATCGGATGCATGTAGCTGTAAATGGAATTGTAAAGGTATAACTGAAGACATAATTTGGAGACAGAAGGGTTGCAGGTAATAAGTGAGGACAGAATTTGGCCTACAGTTTAGTATCTGTGATCATGTAGGAAAAGGAAAGAAGTCAGCTTGGCTCTCAGTGCCCAGGCTGAATTTGCAGAGTTGGCAGTCAGAACAGCATATTTTCATTTGTAAATGGAGGACATACGATACAGAATCACTAGACAGAAGCTTCTTGTGATGGGGGTATAAACTCTGCACTGGTTAACCATGGATTAACAGGAGCCTGAGCTCAATTAGGCCACTGGATGGCACCTGGAGGGGTATTAAGCATAACTGGTGATCAAGCCCAGCTAAGTTGGTGCTGGATCCTTATATTAAAAAAAGGAGCACAAGACAGTGGGAAAGGAAGGCCATGGAGGAGACCCAGCTTATCAGTAGAGAGGTTTCCTCTCTTAGGCTAAAGGCAGAGAGAGCCCGGGAGGCCTGGAGTCAGAACTGGTGTGTCCTGAGCCAGGAGGAAACCAGAAAGGCTGGGAACAGTGAAATGTGGGTCCAGAAGTGGCCTGTCTTGAGCTGAAAGGCAGCTGGAGGCAGTGAAGCCCAAGAGTGATGGTAAAGTCTATGGGGCATTTGGACTGAAGTTTGAGAGGTTGTAGGGAAAGAGGGAGGAACTCTGCTGTCACTCTCATGGCAGCAGGGAGTAAAGAGACCTGTAAGGAACAGGAAGGCTCCTGCAGGATGACAAGAACCCCCAGGGAAAGCCTTGGTAGGAAGAAGTCCAGGGAAGTGGCAGCAGGGACTCTGGCAGTGTGAACTTTGACTGCCTGTCCTAGAGTCTCTGGACTGGAACCCAGTGTAGAAGAAGAGCCTGGATTCCCCTACCAGCCACTGTGAAGGGCATATCGTCTACTGTAAGCCCTGAGAAAAGGGCATATGGACAACTGGGCCCTGAACTGAGGACAGCAGATTGAACAGAGGGATTGGATGCTTGCTTTTGATGCACTCTGTTACCAGAAGGGGTGGGACTAAACATAACATGGCTAGAAGGATGAGTCACAAGAAGAAGCAGACCACAGTGGAGGGAGTGGGGAAGGGAGAACATATACTATGCCACATCTAACCTGCAGTGAGCGAACTTCCCCACATTTCTTATGCACCGTTGCAGAGCGGCCCAAATGTGTTAGAGAAAACTACACTCTGTAAGTGCTGCAGCAACTAGAGCTAAAGAACTCTGGAAGGATCACTACAGATTTAGCTGAATATATTTAAAATACAGGTCACTGGTGTTCTGAAGTAATGACATTTAAGATGATTATCAGTATTACTTACAATGTGCTAGTTCGAATTAGAGAAGACCTTTATTAGTTATTGCCTTATTTGGTGCAATAGTGCCATCCACAGCTTTTTCCAAACCATGTGCCATATTGTGCCAGCACTTTTTAAATAGAATAGCGATTTTCTAAAGAGGTTTTGCTTTTTTGATAAAAGTACTTTTTGAGTGGGTTTAAGATCAATTCAATCTCTCTAGATGAAACAGATGGTATTTACTATGAATATTACTGTCCTGCACCGTATTGTATTCTTTGTGAAACTGAATTTTAAAAGTCCCATAAAGCCTTCACAGTTTTTTTTTTTAATACAACTGTAGGCAAATGAAATATGAAAACCTTAAACCAGTAAGTGTTTCTCTTTTTCGTACTCTTTACGCTTTAAAAAATAAATTACTGGGATCTTGTTATACTATGTCCAGCTTTATCCAGAACAACTTTTCACCATTTAAAATAATTTCAAACACTTGAAATTCAGACATTCTTAATGGTCACTCATTCATACCTAACTGTTGTCTACTGTTGCACTTTACTCTCTTTTGTTCTAATCCTGCATCAGTTACTTAGAGAGAGCCCCATTAAAGACCTTTGGTTTTAATACAAATATTTTCCTACATTACAGAATTATTTAAAAACTCCATGCAGTATTTTGCATACCTTAAAATAGCATTACTGTAATGTTAAAGTTTGTAGCTCCCTCTAGCAAACAATCCTAATACAAATTGTGTTAATCTAATATTTTTATTTTTTCTGTTTTAATTATTCTAATTTTTGTTAGCTTTTATTTAAAGTTAAAAACATAATTGGAGCAAAAAGAGGCCACATGAAAACAATCTTATTAACTCAACACAGTTTTAAAATAAAAGCAGAACATTAGCAGTGATATGAAAAGGATCTGGAGTGAAATCCTGGCTCCACTGAAGTCACTGCAGCCAGGATTTCACACTTATAACCATACTATACTTCAGTATGTCTCCAAAAGATCACTCACATATAGACATATTTATCACTTTCTTATTCTTCTGGAGTCATATTGCAATTTGATATGTTTTCTTTGTTGAAGTTGAAAGTGTTGGAATAGTAAGCCTTTTCTGTTACAGGCTGTCTGTCACAAAAATGCATTATGCCAGCTGCAAGAAGTAGGTAAGGAGCAAGACACAGGAAGGATGGCTGGGACTGCGCAGGTATGTATCTCTCTCTCTCTCTCTCCGTGCTTCCCATTGCTTTCTCCAGGATAAGAATAAGACTATCAACTTCTTCCATCAGCTGCGCTCCCTTATTTTCCAGATTGGCATCAGAAAGTAGTAAAGCTTCTAGTTTATTTTTAAATATTGGCTGAAATAAGAGAGATGTAATGGGGAGGATGCTTATGTTGGAAAGTCTTATGTCACTGTGAAATCTGGCACGTGCACCATCCACTGACTTAACAGCAGAAATAACACCATCCTTTAAAAAATGTTGTCCTAAGTTTGCGTGGGAGGCAGTCAGTTTTTTTCCAGTAAAAGAAAGTGATCGATGCATCAGCGGTTGATTTAGCGGGTCTAGTGAAGTCCCACTAAATCAACTGCAGATGGCGCTCTCCTGTTGACACCTGTACTTCACCGGATCGAGAAAAGTAGGGGGAGTCAATGGGAGAGTGTCTCCTGTCAACACTGCATAGTGTGGACCCCATGGTAAGTAGATCTAAGCTACGTCGATTTGAGTTATGCTATTCACGTAGCTCAAATTGCGTAGCTTAGATCGAATTTCCCCTGTAGTGTAGACAAGACCTAAGACTGCAAACTGAGACATACAAGTAGTCTGTAAAAATCAGTTATCTTCTAATAAAATACCACCTTTTTCTTTGGCTGCTACAGGTGTTTGTATGTCCCTGAATGTGTGTTTCAGCTAGTCTATCCAACATGTAACAAGTAAAGCTTAATTGAATTGATATTTCCTGTTTCATAGAATCATAGAATATCAGGGTTGGAAGGGACCTCAGGAGGTCATCTAGTCCAACCCCCTGCTCAAAGCAGGACCGATCCCCAACTAAATCATCCCAGCCAGGGCTTTGTCAAGTCTGACCTTAAAAACTTCTAAGGAAGGAGATTCCACCATCTCCCTAGGTAACGCATTCCAGTGTTTCACCACCCTCCTAGTGAAAAAGTTTTTCCTAATATCCAACCTAAACCTCCCTCACTGCAACTTGAGACCATTACTCCTTGTTCTGTCATCGGCTACCACTGAGAACAGTCTAGATCCATCCTCTTTGGAACCCCCTTTCAGGTAGTTGAAAGCAGCTATCAAATCCCCCCTCATTCTTCTCTTCTGCAGACTAAACAGTTCCCTCAGCCTCTCCTCATAAGTCATGTGTTCCAGTCTCCTAATCATTTTTGTTGCCCTCCGCTGGACTCTTTCCAATTTTTCCACATTCTTCTTGTAGTGTGGGGCCCAAAACTGGACACAGTACTCCAGATGAGGCCTCACCAATGTCCAGTAGAGGGAAACGATCACGTCCCGCGATCTGCTGGCAATGCCCTACATATACATCCCAAAATGCCATTGGCCTTCTTGGCAACAAGGGCACACTGTTGACTCATATCCAGCTTCTCGTCCACTGTAACCCCTATGTCCTTGTCTGCAGAACTGCTGCCGAGCCATTCGGTCCCTAGTCTGTAGCGGTGCATGGGATTCTTCCATCCTAAGTGCAGGACTCTGCACTTGTCCTTGTTGAACCTCATCAGATTTCTTTTGGCCCAATCCTCTAATTTGTCTAGGGCCCTCTGTATCCTATCCCTACCCTCCAGCGTATCTACCTCTCCTCCCAGTTTAGTGTCATCTGCAAACTTGCTGAGGGTGCAATCCACACCATCCTCCAGATCGTTTATGAAGATATTGAACAAAACCGGCCCCAGGATCGACCCTTGGGGTACTCCACTTGATACTAGCTGCCAACTAGACACGGAGCCATTGATCACTACCCGTTGAGCCCGACAATCTAGCCAACTTTCTATCCACCTTATAGTCCATTCATCCAGCCCACACTTCTTTAACTTGCTGACAAGAATAGTGTGGGAGAAAGTGTCAAAAGCTTTGCTAAAGTCAAGGAACAACACGTCCACCACTTTCCCCTCATCCACAGAGCCAGTTATCTCGTCATAGAAGGCAATTAGATTAGTTGTGTTAAAGTTTGAGACATGGCATAAACAAACTCATATAAAATTTATATGTGCAGTTCATGAGTGTAATAGCCTACTGGGTGTTTTTCCAATAAGCATCTACTCAGTGACTAAGACTCTTGTGAACCTAAACTTAGTGTCAAGCTGAGTGACTGGTGTCAGACACAATAAAAAAAATAATCAAACACAAGGACTGTTTCGTTTGAATCCAAAAGACTGTACATTCAGCCTTAACTTTTGTATTTCCTGACTTTGGGAGCATGTAAATCTTAACCTTAATATGGAACTAATGTAAGACTTTGCATTATTTTAACTTATTTTACATAATACTAGAAGTGAAGATAGTGCTTTTCCAGAGACAAAGACCCCAATTCTGAGTTCCTGAATTCTTGTATTCAGTATAGAAATGGGGGAGTTTATAGCCTTAAGTCACCTTTGTGTCTCCTTTTTATTCCAAGGCCATTCTGGAAATAGTTGCCTATTGTAAGTGAGAGCAGCCTCAGTCTCTCCTTTTCCCCCTACCTTGCATACCCCATATGCTGGGGAATAAGAGAGGGGACATTTTACAGCTGTTTCACAAGATCTACACTGACCAAGAAATCACCTTACACATAAGGTATCCCCCAGAGAGAGATCTGTTAAGAGTCCTTAACACTGGATCAACATAAAAGCCTTAAGGCAACATATAACTGGGGCCATGGTCTCTGCTTCAAGGAGTTTACAAGCTAAATAGAAAAAATATGGATGGAGGACGAGGAGGAGGAAGGGTTGCAATAAGCAGCAAAGTAGCTATGTTTGCTTATGTCTCAGTGCCTCAGGGGTGGGACGTTGTTAAACTCTAAGTAGTGCTATAGGTTTCATGAAAAGTGTGAAGGCATGGCAGACAAAGTCAGGATGGAAATTCCAAACATATAGGGCCTCATGCAAGTTGTCAAGGAGGTAAGTGAAAGATGGAGACTAGGGAAGCACTTAGGCATGTATTCTGAGTTCAGTAGAAGGGACAAGAGAGGAAGTGGCAAGTGAGAAAAGCAAAGTTTTACAAAGCCTTAAAATTCAGCTACAGGGCTTGAATTTGATGTGGATGGCAAGAGGAACCATTAAGGGCATGTCTATACTGCAGTGGGGAGTAAGCGCCTTGCCCAGGTAGACAGACTCATGCTAGCAGGACTTGAGCTATCATGCCAAAAATGGCAGTCTGGATGCTATGGCTCAGGCTGAAGTTCAGGCTCCCAAGCCCACCTGACCACCAAGGCCTTCGGGCCTAAGCCACAATGTCCATGCTGCTATTTTTAGTTAACTAGCTCAAGCCCCACTAGCATGAGTTTCTCTACCCAGGCTGGGAGGCTCGCTCCCAGATGCCCCATAGACATACCCTAAGAGGTTTTGACGATGGAGATGTACACAGCCAGAATAGTGAGCAAGGCAGATATTTTCACAGCACTTCAGTCTCTCCAAGATGGTGAGAGCCACGGATGCCAGAGAGACGAATGCTTAATTTACACTTCCTGGCACTTCTCCTGAAAACTTACACTTAAACTTCCTCCATCTTCCTGTGTTTGTGCACGTATGCAAGTAGTGAAACAGTCTCCCCCACTCTCTTTTCCATGCTCACCTGGCTCATACAGCAGCAGAAGTAGAAGCAAAGAAAGCAAAATGATGTGATTTCATCCTATACATCACTTTATGGATTCAGCAGGTCTTTTATCTCCCATCCTTGCAGCTGTTAGCATTCCTTAGGAGCTGCAAGATGCAATATTTAACAGACTTTAAAAAAAAATCAAAGTTCACTTTTATTGTAGCCCAATGGCCAAATGAACGGTAAGCACAGAAGCTAATGCCTCTTCATTTTGAGGGAGTGATTCACTCTCTTCATATAGCTTTGATCTGACCTGACAGGGGGAGCATGGCCTAAGCAACATGTTGCACTGGGAACTACTCTAACTCTAGTGCATGTGCCGTTGAAGGGGCAGACACATGCTGCCTCTCCTGCACCAAATGCTGTCTCAGCAGAGCTCCTGGCAGCACATAGCGCTGTTCCTGGCTGGTGCAGTATGTGGCGCACGGAGAGCTCCCTTACAAGGAGAGTTTAACTGGATATTAAATTGTATTCTACTGTTCAACCCCCAAGTGGTGCTGTGTATAATATACTTAAGCTCACAACAGCCATTCTTGGCAGTGTATTAAAAGATATTAATAGGGAATGCATCTGGTGTATCTCTCTGGGAAGGAAACTCTGTAGCCAGTTCATATTACAGTACAGAAGCCTGACCGGCTAGTAGCAGCCCCGCAAAACTAGGGTGTACAAGGAGTACATGACAGAGAGGCTCCACAAAAAGCTGTCTGAGAAAGGGAGGGGCAAAGGTCAGGTCAAACCAGGAGTTGAGGTTGGGCTAATATAACTGAGTTAAGCTAAATCAATATTAGCAACTTTTAAAATCAGTCTGAGTGTCCACACAAGAAGATTAGGCTAGTTTAACTAACTCAATTTAGAACAGTGGTTCTCAACCAGAGGTACGCAAATCCCTGCAGGTACACAGCGGTCTTCCAGGGTTACATCAACTCATCAAGATATTTGCCTAGTTTTACAACAGGCTACACAAAAAGCAATAGTGAAGTTAGTACAAACTAAAATTTCATACGACGTGTTTATACTGCTCTATATACTATACATGAAATGTAAGTAAAATATTTATATTCCAATTGATTTATAATTATATGGTATTAATGAGAAAGTAAGCAATTTTTCAGTGATAGTGTGCTATGACACTTTTGTATTCTTATGTCTGATTTTATAAGCAAGTACTTTTTAAGTGAGGTGAAACTTGAGGTACACAAGACAAATCAGACTCCTGAAAGGGGAACAATAGTCTGGAAAGGTTGAGAGCCACTGATTTAGAAAACAATTTAGCTAAATCCAATTCAATTTCTGTGTGTAGACCAGGCATAAGTGTCAACTTGGCAAACTCAGTCTGGAATTTTACACTCAATCTGGGTTCTTTCCTTCTTGCTCATCATCAACAGTTAAAGTGATTAGTTTCCTCAGTAATGAGTCACACTGAGGAAAGTACTGACTTAGTTTAACATGAATATAATCTCACTTTTTCCTTTCATTGTGAAAAAGATGGTGTATGCACAGAATAACTGTTGTAATGACAGAACAAAAACTCAAAAATCTCAAACATAATGGGCCAGGTTTATTCTTAACTCCACTGAAATCAACAATAACACTTGGAATTAATTTGGTGCAAAATCTACATGGAACAATCCAAAATCCAAAGGTTGGAAGACAAATTAAACTGGAGAATTTGGCAATAGCCATAATCCAGCATGCCCAGAAGTCTCAAATCCAGGCAGAGAGCCAACCTAAACTATTTTCAGTACAAACATGGGGTTTTTGAATATTTAAAATATCCATAGATACCAGTAACCAGGTTTTGTTTTTAATGAGTCCACAATAATATGTTCCTAATCAGTATATATACATTATTCACTTTTCCTGGTACATGCAGTCTGTGCTGCTCCTAAACACTCATGTTTGATCTTGTGTGACAACTTCAGGTTCGCCCATCATAACATATTGCAGGATTGCTTCTTCAATGAATATCCTCTACAGAACTCTATAAATGAGAACACGTCTAATGCTACATTTGTGGTTAGCGTTTTGGTGACTAAAAAATTAACTAAAATGATCTCATTCTAATTTTACTAATATAAATATTAAGTACAAATTCTAGTAACTTCTTCTAAAGGCCATGAAGTAAATAAGTATTTTAACTTAATCAGACTTCTCCAGAACTCTAGTATGCTTTTTTCCCATCTACTCTTTCATCTACATGTGGTTTGCTGTCTCTTTTCTTCAAAAACATATTTTTTAAGTTACAAAATGATCCCAACTACTGTGATAGGATTTTTTTTCTGTAATAGTCAGTAGGCTGCAATTGAACAGTTGTCTCCGAAAACACAAGAGGATCATAAGAGCAGAAACGATGACCACCACTTTAATAAGGTGCTATTTTGAGTCCCACTTGTTGAAACAAAGAGTGAACAACAATGGCACAACACCACAGAGTTGCTCTTATACCAGATACCTGAACTGTCTGTGTAGTTACAGCTCATATAACCATTAAGATGTATGGAAAAGCTTGAGGTGGGGACTAAAACAAACACATGAAAAGTCCAATATCTCTCAACCTTTTAAATGCCTACAAATTGTAGATACAGTGACTGAAAAACCTGGTCCTGATCCCACAGTCCTGATGCAGATTACACTCACATGAAGTCCTGCAGAATTTCAGAATTGGATCCTTAGTTTACATTTGGAGGCAAAGTCTGATCAGCCGCTCACATGAGTGGTACTGCTCATGAGCACGGAGAACAGGATTTGTCCCTTGGTCTTTGCACAAAGGGTATAATCAATCCTGTATTCCTTGAGCACCCAGAATTTAAATTTACTTCAGATTGTTGTAGATTGTCTTTCTCATCAACAGAAGTTGGTCCAATAAAAGATATTCTTTTACCCACCTTGTCTCTAATTTACTCTGAAGGAATTTTTGTTATATAAGAAACGCAGGCCTGATTCCCAAATGAGTAGCATTAATACACAATTTCATATAAAACATTTATTATTTTTATATTTTATAAAAATAAATCTCTTGATGTGTACACAACATTGATTTTACAAAATAAGCAATATTTTTGAGTTCATGTGTTTGAGATAAGAGCAAAACCCTTAGACATATTTCTATACATTAAAATTATTGATTAGGATTTTGCCCTTCAAATACATTCTGGTCTAGCTTTTAGCTGGAAATACAACATTCATAACTCAAATATGGTGTTTAATATTAAAAGAACCATATTTGTGGAGGCTGCTACTCATGTCTCATACTGAGAGCTAAAACTGTCAGAACTTCTTCCTATATTTCCTCTCATGCCATTCTGTTCTTAGCCGGGCAAAATTACTACTGCATTCAAGGGGAGTTCTGCCTATAAACCCCTATCCCCCATAATATACGTGGCATAAATGAAGCTAATTAATTTAAGAGTGGGAATTGAGTCCCTTCTTCATTCCACTCACCCAACTAGAGCCACATATATTGAGGTATTAAATACTAAATCCTGAAATTCAATTTGGAATGTACTAAGGAGGAAAAATTTGCTAACAGGTTCCATCTGACCTATAGAAATCCAGTTAAAATATTAATATTAGAATCTAACTGCCACTTCATGTATGTGAAAAGATTTTATTGGCTCCAATTCACACCTAAGAAAACTTGATTTACACATTATTTATAATATATGCCATCTCTCAAATGTTTCACTCTTTAACCTATTTTCAGCCATAAATTACAATATGTGTACTTTCTTAGCAATGTGTAATATTTTAATGATAACATGTCAAAGTTAGCTGTTTCTGTTCTTTGGTTTAATTCAAAGACTGTTTCCAACTCTTTATTGACAAAAAATTTTAAACAAACAAAAACACCACCAATGTCACCTTGCATAGGACAAAACCCTGCATACCTTACTCATGCAAATATTTCCAGTGATGACATTAAAAACAAAAGGAAGGCAAGCAGGATTTGGCCCATAATTTTAGGGTATAAAAACAGTAAAGGGAATCTGAGCGGATCTGGCACCTTAAGAATATACAAGATGTTTAGTGTTCTTTGCACAAATCAAAACAACATCCCCACACATACAGCAGCCAGCAACTTGAAACAATGAATGTAAAACTGTGCACTATAAAAAGAGTTAAAGAAAAATATTGTATATAAAAACCATTTATAAATACAGTCTCTAAATGATGAAAAAGATACACATTTTCTTTTAATTCAGTGTAACAAAATGACAAAGTCAGAGAAATGCAGTGATGTTGTAGTCGTGTTAGTCCAAGGATATTAGGGAGACAAGGTGTGTGAGGTAATATCTTTCATTGGATGAACTTCTGCTGGTGAAAGAGACAAGCTTTTGAGCATACACAAAGCTCTTCTTCAGGACCTGTGTAAGTTTGAAAGCTTGTACTTTGCCCACCTTTTCTCTCTAAACTCAGGGAAAGATGGTTTCAGTAATTAGCATGCACATCATTCCTCATGAAAGGCAATATAAGAGGTTTGGCTGCACTATACACAGTTTCAAATTTTTACTCCTGGGGGAATTCTGCGCCACTGTGCATGTGCAGAATTTATGTCACCCATAGATTTCTTTGCTTCACAGCAGAAAAATTACTTTCTGATGGGAAAGCAAAGGGAAGCCACAAGAGTGGTCATGCAACCCGCCCCAGCAGTATGTTTTGGGGGCCCAGGGCAGATGGCAGAGAGATAAATCACTGTGGGGCAGTAGGCGGGACTGGGGAAGACCTAGCTGGTGGCTCCTACCCTGCGCCAGGCTCAGCTGCTAGTCCCATCTGGACTGAGAGGATGCGACTTCCTCTTTCTTTGCATGGGACAGCTGAAGGAAGCTCTGCAAAGCTCCCCACCCCCGCCTCTTTCTGCACCCCTCGCTCCTCAGCTGCAGGGGGAGTTATCCCTGTACAGGGAGCTGCTCCCCCATCCATACAACCCCCATGCATCCAGACCTCCTCATACCCAGACCCTCTTGCCAAGCCTCATGACCCCACTCAGAACTCCCCCCCCCACCATCAGCCCCACTCCTGCTGCACCTGGACCACCCCGACAAGCCACCTGCACCTGGATCCCCACCCCACCAAGCCCCAACCAGCTGCAGCTGGACCCCCCACTGAGCCCCTCACACCCATGCCCTACCGCCAAGCTCTTTCTTCCCCACACCCAGACCCTCCAGCCTGCTGAGCCCCAACCTTCACCTGATCCCTCCTACAGAGTGCCATTTTCACTGCACCCAGAACCCCTCAACAAGCCCCCCCACACACACACACCTGGATCCCCCAATGAGCCACCCATACCCAGATTGCCCCACATGAATCCTCTCAACCCACACCTGGATCCCCACACACTAAGCCCCTCCACACTTGGATCCTGCCTTGCTGAGCCTGCCTCCCCACATCTGGTGCACCTGCACAGAGGGGCAGGGCCCTGGGGTGTTTCTGGGGCAGGCCCGGTCCTTGCGCTATGTCAGGATTGGGTACAGCCTTACCGCTGAGTCCATATCCGGGGTGGGGGGGAGCTGCCCAGTGATCGCCCACCTCTGTGCAGCCGCGGGCTCCCCATGCTGGAGCCTCCACATTTATTTGACAAATAAAATTTGCAGAATTTTAAAATATTGTGCAGGAAATTTTTATTTTTTTGGCACAGAATGCCCTCAGAAGTATCAAATGACTTACCATACACAGATGACTTTCAAAATATCTTGTTTAAAATGCATCTGTTTCATGATTTTGGTTTCAGAATGTAACATGAAAAGATAAGCAATAACAAATACTGGGCTAAATTCAGCTCTCGGTTACACCCATTTACCCCATAGAAAAAAAATGTGTAACCAAGAGCAAAATTGGCCTACTGTGATTAATACAGAAACATGGCCATGATGCAGGTATTAAAAAGTATGATCTACCCAAACATTAAAAACCTGTCAGTCAAAACATTAGAGAAATAAGGTATTCTCTATTGCAGAGGTTCTCAACCTTTCTCTTTCTGAGCCGTCCCTCCCGCCTCCCCGATACATGCTATAAAAACTCCATGGCCCACTTGTGTCACAACTGGTTGTCTGCATATAAAAGCCAGGACCAGTGTTAGGGGGTAGCAAGTAGGGGAACTGCCTGGGGCCCCATGCCACAGGGGCCCCTGCAAAGCTAAGTTGCTCAGGCTTTGGCTTCAGCCCCAAGCAGCGGGGCTCAGGGCCCTAGGCTTCAGCCCCATGTGGTGTGACTTCAGCTTTCTGCCTTGGGCCCCAAAGAGTCTAACGCTGGCTCTGCTTGGTGGACTTCCTGAAACCGGGGGCCCTGGACTACTGGTTGAGAACCACTGCTCTATTGTGTAACGCACTGGCTATTTCTGAGAAGTTAATCATTTTATCACTCTTGATTAGACAGAAAGAACCCCTTGCAGCAGTGCCTCTCAAACATACCCAATTACATGGGGAGCCACTCATTTCAAACCAATATTGATGTCGACATCATAATGAAACTTGCTGCCATCTCACTGCTTATTCCTGATATCGGAAACACAACCCCAGAACAGTGGCTAAACAAAAGGTGACAGACACTGGGCCAAGTCCTGGTCCCACTGAAGGCATGGGCAAGACATTGTCCGCACTTACACTTGTGCCACCCCACTGAACTCATGTAGATCAATGGCCCCACACTTTCCACCTTTGCTATTTCCATTGCCTCTTCTTATGGGCGGGTCAGTGGCATATTTTAAAGCTGGGTCCTTGGCAGGTTGAGAGCTGTGTTTACACCTGTGAGCCCTATTTCGTAGCAGACTTTCTTTTCCCAGAGCCAGATCCTGGGGCTCTTACTTAGTTTCTCCTCCTTTAGCCTGGCAAAAGTCACATTTCCCAAACAACGAGTGAGGAGAAAGCTGAGCAGGCGCCTTGTGCTTTGGCCCCAACGATAACAATCAGGCTCCTTCCCAGCTCAAGTGAAGAGGTGTACAGTACATGCCGCCTGCTGCCCGCGGGAAGGGGCTGCGCATCATCCCCGTTCACCTAAGAGCCGGGCTGCTAAACAAGATCCCCCGCCGCAGCCCGGCCAGCCCCAGACACACCGCGCCAGCCTCCTGCCCTTGCAAACACCAGCCTGAGCGGGCAACTTCCCCCCAGGTACCTCTCCGCTCCGCACCCAGCGACACCCGCTTCCCCCCACCTGCCCTGCCAGAAGACGGGGCAAGACGGGCCGGTGGGGAGGAAGCCAGGTCCCCTCATCCCCAGCGAGTCCCCCCCTCGCTCACCTCAGCCCAGCCGCTCGGGGCGGACCCCGGCGGGAGACTCCCAACTTCGCAGCCCTTGGACAGCCCGTAAGTGAACGTGCAAGGGAGACCGCGCGTCTGTGCCCCTCCGGCCGCCCCCCAGAGCCAGGGGCACTCACCTGGCCCGGCTGGCGGGGGAGCGCTGCTCTGCTCGCCGCGGCCGCCCTGCTGCCGGGGCCGCTTCTGAGCCAGGGGCGGCGCGCGGCGTGGCCAGTCCCGGCCGCTGGAGCAGCCGCCGCCTGTGGGAGGAGGCGGCGGCGGGAGGAGGAAACCCAGCAGCGAGGCGCCAGATGCTGCGGCGGTGGCCGCGGGTGCCCTCGGGGCGCTGCTCTTCGGGCCGCTGCTCTCGCAGGCGGCGCAGTCCCCGCGCGTCCCGCCGCAGGGCGCGCCCCTGCTGCCCTGACCCCCGGCGGCGTCCCACCCCCCTGGCCCGGCAGCGCCGGTGTTTCTGCCCCCAGAGCAGCGGGGCCGCCTCTCGCAGAGTTATTCCCGCATCTCGCTGATTTGAAAGGCTGCCGAGGAAACACAAAAACGGGGTGTGAACGCGGCTGCCAAACCACCTCAGCTTCCGGCTGGGGATCTGGGGGAGGCACCGACGTGAGGGGCAAAGCCAAGACACTGGCTGGCTTTCCCAGCTGGTCTACAACCCCCTCCAACGCGTTTGCGCCCTTGATCTCAGGAATGCCCGGTGCCCACTGGAACAATTCATCCTGGGGCTCATGCTTTAGGGTCCAATTCTCCTGGGCGCAGCTCAAAGCAGAAGCCTGTTTATTTTTTTCCTGAGGGAATTTGATCGGGGTCTCCTAAATCACTGGCGGGTCTTTAGCGACAGCTGCTGCCAGGAAACAGCTCTGACAGGAGCGTAGCAATCTGTATATCCCCTTCCCAGTTTCCCGCCAGGAGTGCCTTATATTGGTGGGACAAGGTGGGTGACAGACAATATATTTTATTGAATCACCTTCTCTTGGTGAGAGAGACCAGCTTTGAAGTTTACACAGAGCTCTTCTTCAGGTCTGGGAAACACTTTTTATGAGCTCCAAAGCTGAACTCTCTCACCAAGGGAAGTTGGAGCAATAAAAGTTATTACCTCACCCACCTTGTTTGTCTAATATCCTGGGACCCACAGGGCTATAACACTTGAGCTGGCAGGTCGGTTTGCTTGAGGCAGCAATAAAAAGCTCTAGAGCCAGTAAAGTCTTAATGACCCAGTTTAAAATTAGACACTCATAACTGTAAATGTTGAATTTAGGATATTGAAATATCCTTACAAATAAACCACAAGGGACACAATACAATATATTAAATGTCTGTGTGATTTTCTGTAGGCTGAAGTAATGAACATGCAAAAATCTTAGTTGTGCAAAAGAACCAGTTTTATACTGGGTTAGGTTATACGCATCATATAAAACATGAATATTAATGTTAATGAGCATTTCTAAATAAAGGCAATCTCCCCTGTAAGCCATAGTTTTGTTGTTGTTTTAAGGGTAGGAAATTATGTTGGAAAATTTGATCCATAAATGTTATTTCATTGAATTGGCAGATGCTTTGACTATATAAAAGTATCCAAACTAGACTCATACATATAAATCATATCAGCATAACAAAATAAATGGATCAGATTCATATGAATGAAATGAAAAATGAAAAAAAAAGAAAAAAGAAAAATAATCTAAAGTCATGAGGAAAATAGGTCAGCTTATTAAATCAATGTTTCCATAATTTATGGCATTATAGTATTTTCTATAGCTCAGTAGTTAGTTGAAGGGGTAGGGAGAATGTTATCTTTGATACACATGGAGATCAAGAGGTATGTGAAGTGTGATTTGGTACAGTCAAAGAGGACCTGGCAATTAGAAAAGGTGCTGAAAAATCCATCCTCCAATATGAGATATTGAGAGATGGTATTCTCACGTCTAGAATCATACAAATATAGGGTTGGAAGGGACCTTGAGAAGTCATCTAGTCCAGCCGCGTCATGCTGAGGCAGGACTAAGAATACCTAGACTCACCAATCTACTACAATTCTTTGAGGGGGTCAACAAGCATGTGGACAAGGGGAATCCAGTAGATATAGTGTACTTAGATTTTCAGAAACCTTTGGCAAGATCCCTCCCCAAAGGCTCTTAAACAAAGTAAGCTGTTATGGGATAAGAGGGAAGGTCCTCTCATGGACTGGTAATTGGTTAAAAGATAGGAAACAAAGAGTAGGAATAAATGGTCAGTTTTCAGAATGGAGAGAGAGGTAAACAGTGGTGTCCCCCAGGGTTCTGTACTGGGACCTGCCCGATTCAACATATTCATAAATGATCTGGAAAAAAGGGTAAACAGTGAGATGGCAAAATTTACAAATGATAAAAAACTATGCACATAGGCGCCAACTCCTTGGGTGATCCTCCTCCACCTCCTTCTCCACCTCCACCTCCTCCCCTGAGTGCACCACGTCCTCGCCCCTCCGCCTACCTCCCAGCGCTTCCCACAGCCAAACAGCTGTTTGGCAGCATAGGAAGCTCTGGGAGGGAGGGGGGAGGCTCTGGAATGTGGCGTGCTCAGGGGAGGAGGTGGGGAAGAGGTGGGCCTGGGGCGGGGATTTGGGGAAGAAGTCAGAATAGGGGCAGGGAGAGGGTAGAGTTGCGTCGAGGACTTTGGGGAAGGGGTTGGAGTGGGGGCGGAGTAGGAGGGGGCAGGGCAGGGGCAGGGCCGGAGGCAGAGGGAGGTTGAGCACCCACCGGAGCCAGTAGAAGTCGGCGCCTATGACTATGCAAGATAGTTATGTCCCAGGCAGACTACGAAGAGCTACAAAAGGATCTCTCAAATCTCAGTGACTGGGCAACAAAATGTCAGATGAAATTCAGTATTGACAAATGCAAAGTAATGCACATTGGAAAACATAATCCCAACTACACATAGAAAATGATGGGGTCTAAATTAGCTATTAACACTCAAGAAAGATCTTGGCGTCATTGTGGATAGTTCTCTGAAAACATCCACTTAATATGCAGCGGCAGTCAAAAAAGCTAACAGAATGTTGGGAATCATTAAGAAAGGGACAGATAATAAGACAGAAAATATCATATTTCCTCTATATAAATCCATGGTACGCCCACATCTTGAATACTGAGTTCAAATGTGGTCGCCCCATCTCAAAAAAGATATATTGGAATTGGAAAAGGTTCAGAAAAGGGCAACAAAAATGATTAGGGTTATGGAATGGCTTCCGTTTGAGGACAGATTAATAAGACTGGGACTTCTAAGCTTGGAAAAGAGATGACTATGGGGGGATATGATTGAAGTCTATAAAGTCATGACTGGTGTGGAGAAAGTAAATAAGGAAGTGTTATTTGTTCCTTCTCATAACACAAGAACTAGGGGTCACCAAATGAAATTAATAGGCAGCAGGTTTAAAACAAACAAAAAAAAGGAAATATTTCTTCACACAACGCACAGTTAACCTGTGGAACTCTTTGCCAGAGGATGTGTGAAAACCAAGACTATAACAGGGTTCAAAAAAGAACTAGATAAATTCATGGAGGATCGGTCCATCAACGGCTATTAGCCAGGATGGGCAGGGAGGGTGTCCCTCTCCTCTGTTTGCCAGAAGCTGGGAATGGGCGACAGGAAATGGATCACTTGATGATTACCTGTTCTGTTCATTCCTTCTGGAGCACCTGGCATTGGCTATTGTTGGAAGACAGGATACTGGGCTAGATGGACTATTTGTCTGACCCAGTATGGCCGTTCTTATGTTCTTACATGTTTCCCTCAACAGTTCTTAAAAACCTCTAATGATGGGGATTCCACAACCCCCCTTGGTAACCTGTTCCATTGCTTATCTATCCTTATCATTACAATTTTTTCCTAATATCTAACCTAACTCTCCCTTGTTGCAAATTAAGCTGATTACTTCTTGTCAGACCCTTGGTAGACATGAAGAACAACTGATCACCATCCTCTTTATAGTAGCCATTAATATATTCGAAGATTGTTATGTCTCCCCTCAGCCATCTTTTCTCTAGACTAAACATGTCAAACTTTTTCAGTCTTTCCTCATAGGTCATTTCCATTCAGAGTGGAATAAAGTTCCCTGAAGTATCTCCTGTTCAGTGTTGTTGTCTTTCCCCTTTCCTAGTCCATGACCCTCCACTGCTCCATGTGGGATTTGGTAGACTCAGGCTCCCTGGAGTGCCAAAACTAGATAACATCTAACAAATTTGGCCCTAGCAGTCCCAGATTTTTAGAAATTATCCTGTCAACTGGATGTTCCAGCCAGTGTAATGAGAGAGAAATGAATGACCAATCATATGCAGGGACTGGACAGGGAATTATTTTAATTGTAAAAGGTTTTTTTATTATTATTACTTTTGTTTTTGTAAGTTCTGGGCCTCTTGCAAGTGGGTGGAGTTAGTATGCAGGCAGTGGAAGAGGAGCTATGGCACTGTACTGAGGCTGGCAAGGAATTTTGTTGCCAGGGCAGCAGCTCTGTAGCTTCTTTGGATTGCTGCCTGTAACAAGCTTGGGTTTGGACCAAATAAACAGTACATTTAGGGAGACGGGCAGGGAGCCCATGAATATATGGGATGGCATAATCCCCAAACAACTACAATCCCCAGGAGAGAGACAAACAGGACAGAAGTCTGGAAGGCCGCCATGAGATTAATGGAGATGCACTAAGACATGGATATCCACCTTTGGGTTGGGATGTCAGTTGTGGACAGGATATCAAGCTGGGCCAAGACGTTTGGGAGAAGGGAGAGATTGATTCACAGAGCACTGGAAGGAGTGTCACAGACTCCCAAACAATTCTGTGCAAAGAGGCTGCCAAGTGGTGAGCACAGGTAGAAGTAAGACTTTTTCACCTGCTTGGAAGGGGTGTGTGCCTTCATTGCTTTTGAAGGTTTGTCTACACTACATCTAACATTTAGCTGTTGCAACAGCCTGGCAGGCTTGTACTGCTTATAAAATGAGCAAGTATAAGCACCATTATATCACCTTGCACCGTTGCAGGACCAGTTTCCTGTGAAGAGGAAATGAAAGTGGTGCAGTTGCAGTGGTACAATTAATCCTGCCAGTGAACTAAAAATGTGCATTATATATCATATACATATCCATCTGTCTTTGGAAGCTGTGCTGGAAATTGGGGGATACATGCAACACTCTACAAAGCCTGCAACAATGGCAGGAAGTGCTGTGCATGAACATGGTGAGCTTTGTGCCTCCAAAACAGAATGGCTAGTATGCATTGCACTGTTGCAACTTGCACAAGGTCTATCACACCTGTGCAAAATTGCAATGATGCAACTTCTGGTCAAAAGGGTAGGGGCTGCATTAAATTAAATTGGCGCTTTTCTCTCACCTTAGAATAGAAGTCCTAGAGTCTCAGTTGTGGCTGAGGAACACACAGCTCAAATTGTAGGGGCTAGGATGAACAGGTGGAGTAAAGCACCTTTTCATTCCTCCAGTGCTGTGCCAGCTGTTCCTGGATGTCATGCTGTCTGGAGTAGCTCACCACCATGTGTGCCAACTTCAAGACAGACTGTCAAGAAGCAAGGCAGAGACCCCAAACTGGCAGTCTGCTCTATAATTAGATTTCACCAACACAGTAACAAGTGTGAACTCCCAGAGCACTATAACAGTCTTGCCACGGAGCACAGACAGTCCACCCATTCCAGTCTATCTTGCCACCCAGGCAAGCTGGACTTATTGATAGATGGTTGCTATCTACCAAAGATCACAAAATATTCACACTGCTCCCAGTTCCAAGAGACTAGACACTTATCCCAGGTCAATTTGTACTGTAGATCTCACACCAAAGACAATGCTATGGTGAACTTTCTAAGGATTTATTAACTAAGAAAAGAAATGAGAATTATTACAAGGTTAAAGCAGGCAGACATATATACACAAACTAGTTACAGTCTGTGGTTTCAAAAGGTGACTGAGTTGTAGTAATCTGTCAGCTTTGAATGTCTTTCAGGTCTAATCCAGGTTGACCCTGGGGATCTCTGATTCTGTTTCATAGCTCTGGCCCTGTGAGAGTCCAAACGGCAAAAGATGAAAAATTTTCTTGTCAGCTATTTTTATTTCCTTCTTCCAGAATTCAAGTCGATGGAATGAGCCCTTTGCATGTAGCTTCTTCATGGGTATGGGAGAAATTAACAAAATCTTTGTATTGTGATGGCCAATAATGGCCCATTTAGTTTCGATAGCCCTTCTTGATGGCAAGAGATGATCCCTCCTGACTGGGTTCACAGTTTCAGAGCTGTCAAGGCTGATTTCCCACTCTGGCACTTCGAGTGCAGAAGGTGGGGGTCCGCAAGGATTCTAAAAATTAATACTGGCCACTCCAGGCTTGTATTAAACTCCCAAGGTTACAGCTTCTCTCTGACCTTGGATGGGTAGATGCTGCCACCGTCCAAATGCAAAAAAACCCCTTTGAACCTAGGAAGGCACACTTGGGAATTCCTTCCTGTAGGATACCCTCAAGCCATTTCATGCCCCCATCCAGGGAAGAGCTGAGAAAGAAAACAAAGGAAATCAGCTGTTGCCAGCAGCTAATTAAACAGCATATGCACAAACCTCTTAGGACACAAAAATCCAATCCTGTTCTTAAAAGAAAATACATCTGGAATTTAGGCTTTTTGCTTGATTAAAAAAAAACAATTACAAAATTAAGCATCAAGATAGCTTCTTGAGGTCCAGCTTAAAGGTTACAAGCAAAACAAAAGCATTTGGGGGTTAGCATAGAGGAGTCCACAAGCCATAAAGATATAAAAGAGATCAACCTAATCGTGTCTTCCTAGATATTCCTAATCTTTTTACATATCTGGGGTTTCAAATAAGTAGTTTCTAGGTATGATCTGATAGTTTTTTATACCTGACTTAAAGCTTCTTACAGCAAAGTTCAGCCCTGTTCCTGCTCTGTGTATCCTCTCTCCGGAGAACAACAGACAGAAAAAGGGAAAGTTTTTTTTCACAATTTAAAAAAGTTCTAGCTCTCCCATTGGCTCTTTTGGTCAGGTGCCCACTCACTTCCTTTTACCTATGGGCTATTTTAACCCTTTACAGGTAAAGCATGTAGAGAACAGCTACAAACAGGGATTTTACAGCTAATTGGTTGGCTGGGTGTCCACAAAAGGGAGCTAACTCCCACTTCATTTATCACAAGAGCAAACATTTTTTACAGTTACAAAGCAGTAACTTAAATATTATTATCTACCATGTGATAAATGTAACCCCCTTGGGGTTTAAAGAGCATGGCTCCTTTAAAACCGTGTCCTGAGGCAGAGGAAGTGCTGATTGTTCCAGGAAGAGGGCATGCTGGTTGTTCCGGGGGATGGGAGGGGGGAGAGTGACAGTATGTGTGTGTCTGTAGCTCCAGACAAGAGTGATACGGTGAGCAGGCCCTCACATAGGCTATGTCTACACTACAAAGTTAGGTCAACTTAAGTTACATCGACATTCATCCACCACTGTAATTAAAACACTTTTGCACCTTCCACACAATTCTCCCTGTGACAGCAGAGTGCGTCCACAGTTGGTAGTCTTACATAAACAGAGAGCACCGTGGGTAGCTATCCCGCAGTATTTCATGAGCTTCAAATCTGATGATGACACCCTGGTGTCTGCCCTGCTGTGCGCCATAGACAGAAACAATTCAAGACTGTTTTTGGCATTCATGGAGCAGCTGCACACAGCGGACAGTCCAATTTGGGTATGAGAAACAAACACTGAGTGGTGGGATTGCATCATTATGCACGTATGAGATGATGAGCAGTGGCTACAGAACTTTCAGATGTGCAAAGCCACCTTCTGGAACTGTGTGCAGAGTTCACCCCTGCTCTGTGGTGCAAGGACACCAAAATGTGAGCTGCAGTCATCGTGGAGAAGCAAGTGGTGTTCACTGTGTGGAAGCTGGAAACTCCAGACTGCTACTGGTCAGTCATGAACCAGTTTGGAGTGGGGAAGTCCACCATGGGAGTGGCAGTGATGCAAGTGTGCAGGGCCATTAATCGCCTCTTGCTACGAAGGACTGTGACTCTGGGCAATGTGCGGGAAATAGTGGATGGCTTTGTGGCAATGGGATTTCCCAACTGCGGCAGAACAATAAACGGCAAGCATATCCCCATTTTGGCCCCAGAGCACCTTGCAATGGAGTACATCAACAGAAAGGACTACTTTTCAATGGTATTGCAAGCACTGGTGGCTCACCGGGGTCATTTCACTGAAATCAACGCAGGGTGGTCAGGGAAGGTGTATGACACATGCATCTTCAGGGACACTGACCTGTACTGAAAGCTGCAGGCAGGGACTTTCTTTCCACACCAGAAGATTCCAGTTGGGAATGTGGAAATGCCAGAAGTGATCCTTGGAGACCCAGCTTACCCCTTGCTCCCGTGGTTCATGAAGTCTTACACCAGCAACCTTGACTGTAGCAAGGAGCGTTTCAACACCAGTGTCAGCGGGTGCAGAATAGCTATTGAATGTGCCTTTGACTGCTTAAAGGGTTGCTGGTGCTGCCTTTTTGGCAGGTTAGACCTCAATGAGGAAAATATTCCCATAGTCCTAGCAGCCTGCTGTGATCTGCATAACATTTGTGAAGCGAAGCATAAGAAGTTTCCGCAGGGGTGGAGCATTGAGGTGGATCAGCTGGCTGCTGCTTTTGAGCAGCCAGAAACCAGGGCTGTTAGAGAGGCTCAATGGGGAACTATTTGAATCAGGGAGGCTTTAAAGGAGCATTTTGACAATGAACCTCAGTAATGTGGGTTTCTGTAATGCATTGAGCTAGGCATTGTTTTCTTGCACCGAAGTATGAATCTTGTAATGATTGCTGTGTGTGCGTTAATTTTACAATGCAAATACACCGATTAACACTGTGTATGAATTTCAGCAGCAACCACCATGTGTAGGATGTCTTCTCTTTCTATAAATATGCCTTCTCTTTCTATAAGTACATTTTTATTAAACGCCGATGCAAACATTTCTATGTTCTGCAAGGGACATGAAAATCAAGAGCACATTTGCCAATGAAGATCTCATAGCTGGGTGTATGTCCAGCTGTCATTGTGAAACATGTACCTTGTGATGGAGTGCATGGGGTATTGTGACGAGCCGGGAACATGCAAGGAATTGAGGGGGGGAGTGTGGGATGAGCATGGAAGGCAGTTCTGTATGGGGTTCAGGGGTAAGCGAGCCGTATGGGGCCATGAGTACTGGGGCTTGTGACCTTGCACTGGGAATAAGGCGGAAAGCTGTAGCTAGCTAAGTGGGGAGGTTGTCGCTCTGAGTGGGTTTGCAGAGAGTGGCAGAAGAGGGCACTGGAGGGGTTTGTTCTGGAAAGTTCACTGGTGCTAAAGATAACCAGGAGCACCCAAGACTCACCACTGGACTGGAACTTTGCCTAGGACTCCTGAACTCTGTGTGCAGATGCAGCGCTCGGTGTCTGTCCTTTCATATTATGGCACCACTGGGCCTTTGGATGTAACCCTGTTTTACTGCTCCCCCTATATTCCCACCTGTTGTTTTTCTCCATTCATCCCTCTGTAAATAAATATTTCCCTCTCCTGTATTCATTGGGGAGGGGAATGTAGATGAGGAGATCAACAAGAAGTGGGACAAAGTAACAGGAATTTATAAACAGAGCAGTGAAGCCTGTCTAGGCTACAGGCAGAAGAGAAGGAAGGCAGGATTACACCCAGCACATAGAACACTATAGAAACCAGACGAGCCCTGAAGAAAAAAAGTTTTAGACACAAAATCCCAGAAGCTAAAGGACAAATACCACGAGAAGTATAGCAAGGCACACCGGGAGGTCAAATGCCTTGTGAGAGCGGACAAACGGCATTAGATTGATAATCTGGCAACACAAACAGAGGCTGCAGCTACTCATGGTGAACAAGGAACCATCTACAAAATGACACGGCTTATCAGTGGTAAACAGCAGACACCAACAAACACTCTAATCAGGAACAAACAAGGACACCAACTAACAACCAAAAAAGAACAAGAAATGCACTGGAAAGAGCATTTCAAAGAATTGCTAAACAGAGAGCCACCTAAAGAGGAAACAAACATCCAGGAGGCAGAAGAAGATCTTGATATCAACACAGACACCCCAACTAAGGAAGAGATCATTCAAGCCATCAAAGCCTTAAAAAATTGGAAAGCTCCTGGCAAGGATAACTTAAATACAGAATTGTTCAAGGTAAATCCTAAATTAGCAGCATCTATCCTGGCCCCTTTATTTACATCAGTCTGGGAAAGGGAAAAAGTGCCAGATGAGTGGACCAATGGGTTATAGTGAAGATACCAAAGAAAGGAACTCTCAGTGATTGTAATAACTGGTGTGGTATCACACTTCTATCTGTGCCAAGCAAAGTATTGTGTAAAATCATAGTCCAGCATATATCAGAGGCAATTGATAGCATTCTCAAAAAAGAGCAAGCAGGTTTTTGGAAAGGGCGTGGATGAACAGACCAGATCTTCACTCTACGAAACATAATAGAACAGGGCTTAGAATGGCAACGGCAACTCTACATAAATTTGATAGAGTTTGAGAAGGTTTTTGATAACATTCACAGGTCTAGCCTATGGTGCATTCTGTGGGCATATGGAATTCCTTTCCATATAATCAACATAATCAAAAGCTTCTATTTCAACCTTACATGCAGTGTTGATCACAGTGAGTTCGGTTTTGAAGTCAAAACAGGAGTACGTCAGGGGTGTGTCATGTCTGCAATCCTCTTCAACATTGCCATCAACTGAGTAATGTGGCGTACAACAGAAGACATGCCATGAGGCATTAAATGGACACTCTTCTCATCTCTTGAAGACCAGGACTTCGCAGATGATGTCACTCTCCTATCACACACCCAACACCATATACAAGAAAAAACAACTCGACTCAACATATTCAGCCAGCAAATTGGACTGAAAATCAACTGCAATAAGACAGATATCATGACCTTTAATATTGCCTCACCATCACCAGTACGGATAGAGGATTATGTTCTTACCAATGTAGAAACATTCACATACTTGGGTAGCACTATCAGCCAGGATGGTGGAACAGCCAGGACATCCAGAACAATATCAATAAAGCCAGGACCACCTTCAGGACCACCTTTAATACAGTCTGGAAATCATCAAAATACAACACCAAAACCAAACTCAAGATTTATCAGAGCTGCATACTTTCAACACCACTTTATAGTGCATAATGCTGGGGAATGAGAAAGTATGACATGTTCAAACTGTCTTCTTTCCATACAACCTGCCTCAGAAAAATCCTCCGTATCTTTTGGCCCAGAACAATCTCAAACCAAGACCTATTGACACAGTGCAGCTAAGAGGATCTGAGCACCATCATTGCCAGGAGGCGTTGGACATGGATCGGTCATGTGCTTCAGATGAAAATTGATTCCATCACCAGAGTAGCAATAAGATGGATACCTGAAGGCAAGTGAAAATGAGGCCGCCCAAAAACAACATGGCAAAGAGCTCCAGAAGCCAAGCTGCAAAGCCTGAGGCACAGCTGGAGAGCCATTGAAAGACTTGCCAGAAACAGACAGGAGTAGAGGAGCTTCGTCACTGCCCTAAACGCCAGAGGTGTAATAGGAACATGATGATGATGATATTCATTGTACTATTCCAGTGTGTGCGTTTATTCTGGGGATTTAGAACAGGTGTGTCTGGGGTGGAAGGGAGTTTTCCTGCTTCATTCCTGCTTGTGTCTTTTCTTGGCCAGAGCTGCCTGCAAAGCAGACTCCATCTTGGCCACCGGGGTGCTATAGTTACATAGAGGTATTATAAGTGAGACTAAAGCATTTCATAAAGCCTAAACACTAAACTCATTATTATAAGTCCAATACCCATCTTAACCATACTAACACACAGGTGAAACAGACTGGTTTCCAGCAATGAATTTGTCATTGCTCAGCTGAGGCCTAAAGCCTTGTCAAAAGTAGGCACCTGGTCTGCTAGCATCACAAGTTTTACTTTGTATAGTCACTTACACAAGTGCAAAAGGCAATCCCCCACATAAAATAACTTATGCCAGATTTCTCTACAATGTCAATGTGGCATGAAGATTGGTCTGTAGCTGACATCAGACACCGGTCTCTTATAATGGACCCAACCAAGTGTGTACTCGGCTTTGATATGCCATGCCACTCATGGGCCTTTCTGAACCAATTTGGAATGGGCCAGGGTCAATATGCAGCCAGCCTACACACCTGGGGCCATTGGCAAGATCCCACATGCAGTCGTGGCCAAAGACAGTCAATGTCACACCACTCTGATCAAATTTGATGGTGATCTGAGGGCTTTGCAGTTTGCTGATGAGACTGCTGCAAATTGACTTGTTAAGCTCCACATCCAATAAGAAGTATTAAGTGGTATATATATAGCCCAATCTCTGGATCCTGAAGGTGATTATATTCATCCTCAGAATTTTAAGGATTTAATGAGTATCTTACTTGCTTTATTTGCAAGCTTCAGGACCTCACACTGATAAGAAAACAACAGAAAGCATGACACTTGTGTTGCTGACAAGGGACTTTCATTCCAGTCCCTAGTGGATAGCAGTGCCACTTACCAATTACCCTTTTGTTGGCAATCTCAGCAGAAAGGCCAGTGATTGAAAGGACATGGAAACAGAAGCACCCGCTTAACCCTTGAGATGGCAAGTGGCAGGGCAGTTGTTGGAAGCTTACCGTGTTGCTACCTAAGCAGTTAGTAACCATTATATAAATAAGGCTACATTTCTAGAGCTGTCAGTCTAGCACCTTTCACAAGCAATACATTCTTCTGGATAAATATATAAAGCCTCTGAAAAAACAATCAACTGATGAATTTTCAAACATTGAAATCTATCTGCAACTAGGGGAATTGTCTACTTCTTTTCCCTTGTCTCTCAGATCAAGCTCATTATTAGGAGAAAAACATCAAGTAGGAGAGTCTCTGATTAAGGAAGTATTAACCATAAAGACTGGAGAGAAGGGGAAAATATTGCGTAATTTCCTATACAAAAGACAAAAATATCTACTTAATTCGTGTTTGCAGTTGTCCAACGCATCATGTAAAACTGGACCATGTCCACTAACATATTCAGAAGTAGAAACAAAGCATGGTTTCCTATTTGGTTATTACTGAGAAACTGAGATCCCGGACTACGTAAAAAACTTCATCCCCAAAGTGTATTTGTGATAGCTGCCTTGAGCTAAAAAAACCCTGTGTGTATTCACTACTAATCCAGCTATACAGCTTTAAGACCACTTCCAGTGTTTGTCACTATCACATACAAGCCAAAGGCTGAGTTCCACGAACAGGCTTATCTTCTTGAACACACTGGGTCTGATACATAGGCATAGATAAATAAATAATTAACAAGTTTTCACTCCAGTTGATTTTGTCACATTTTCCAGAAAACACCAAAAAAATGTTTATTTTGGTTTCATGAGCTAAAAATTGCTCACTTCCTCCATTATTGTTTGTTTGTGCAACTCTGGATACTGGCCCCTGGAAACAGCAAAATATTAATTCATGCTTAATAAGTGATACACCAAAGGATGGAAGCAACATATATGGTCACACCATATCTTTTCTTCATTATCACAATAATAATATGCCGAATAAAACTGCTTAGTCCTACAGACTGAGGACCTCCAGAAAACTCCTCCTCCCAAGCAGCAGACTACAAGACCACAAGTTTGAGAAGGGTGACATGCATATCAGACTGGTATTATTATTATTAAGTTTACATATTCTCCTAGTAGAGAGGTATTGGATTTCAAGTATGTGACAACATTCCAAGCATTTTATTTCTCACCAATGCTTTGAAAATAAAATTGCACTTATAACCACCATGGTTGAAATCCTGGCTCCAGTGAAGTCAATGGCAAAACACCCATTAACATAGACTCATAGAATATCAGGGTTGGAAGGGACCTCAGGAGGTCAACTAGTCCAACCCCCTGCTCAAAGCGGGACCAATCCCCAATTTTCGCCCCAGATCCTTAAGTGGCCCCCTCAAGGATTGAACTCACAACTGTGGGTTTAGCAGGCCAATGCTCAAACCACTGAGCTATCCCTCCCCCCTAAAGTCGAGATTTCACACCATGTATTTTCACAAGTCTTGAGTTGCTTTTTAAACTGCATTTCTTTTAAAAAAAGTCTCTTTTTTATATTTCCTAACCAGACATAAAGTTAAAATGATGTATCAAATTACAGCATTCATCTCACATTTGTAACCAGTTCCTTAAAATGTGAGATTCCAGCAATGAAGTACGAACCTCAGAAAGTGAAAAAAAGATAAAGCAATTGTCCAATGTGAATGAGGCTTCTTTGTTTCTCATTTAATTGTTGCAGTATATGCTGAATGCTCATGTCTTAGGTCTGATCTACACTACCAGGAGAAGTTGACCTAAGTTACACTACTCCAGCTACGTGAATAATATAACCTAAGTTACACTACTCCAGCTACGTGAATAATATACCTGGAGTCGATGTAGCTTAGGTCAACCTAGTGCGGTGTTTACACCACTCTGGGTTGACGGGAGATGCTCTCCCGTTGACTTACGTTACTGCTCTCGTTTCAGTGGAGTACAAGAGTTGACTGCAGAGCGGCTCTGCCATTGATTTAGCAGGTCTTCACTAGACCCGTGAAATTGACCCCCTCTGCATCAATCACAGCAGTGTCAATCCCCAATTTTTCTTTTTTCTTTTGCTGTGTGAAAGATTCATGGAAACAAAACAGCAAATGGACTGACTATAACATTGTTCACATAATAATCTAATCACCAATTGCCCACTTCATTTCAAGTCACCTCCTCCAACATGTATTACCTCCTTCTGCTTAACAATGTGTCCCAATTATATTTAGCTCAGACATTCTGCTTTTTTCCCCAGACCAGAAGAAGAGCTCTCTATTGTTCAAAAGCTTGTATCCTCCACCAACAGAAGTTGGTCCAATAAAATATATTACCTCACCTATCTTGTCTCTCCCATATCCTGGGACCAATATAGCTACAACACTGCAAATGGCTATCAGAAAAAGCAGTAAAACTGGCAAGATACAAAGCACTGTCAAATGCATACATATAACAAATTAAAATAGAGAAAAATTATAATAATCTTAGGTTTTACTTACAGTGATACTAGGTAAAAAAATCAGACAAAAGTGTGATTTTTAGTTGATTGTGACCCTTGAAGATTAAAACTAAGGAGACAAGAAGTTTTTTATTTTAGCCCTGCTAACTGGAGTTATGGGAATGCACATCATAAAGAATCCATTCTTTTATAAGTATGAGTGTGAACTCCTACTGAAGTTGACAGAAGTTAAACACATTCAGAGAGGAAGGAATTGAACTGTAAGGGCTCAAGTCTGACATGCATATTGAGCACCAAAACGTTGAACAAGAGTTTATTTGAGTAACTAGAGAAAACTGTTGCCTGTTCAGGACACTGGTATCCTATAGAAGACACCTGACGCTTTTGTGCTCAAAGATTGCTGTAAGGGGCCAGTTTTATCTAAAAGTCAGAGTTTAGCCCAATTAATTATTAATATCCTCCTGCCAGAAGCTGGCAAAAATGAGTACATTTCATTAGCACAGTGTTTGCCAAGTACTAGCTGAAATCAATAATGCAAAGGAGCTTTCTTAGATTTGTAGTCAATAAAAAAGGAGCTTTTGTCTGTCTATGTGTGATGTTCACATGTTAGTTGACACAGAGATACAAATGCAAAATCCAGAACTCAGGGGAAGGATGTTTTTTGGAAGTATATCACTATATCAGTTTCCTCAAGAAAAACTAACAGAGATCCCATCCTCTGTTCAAGAGATAAAAGATAGATACGTATTATATCTAGGTGGCTTATTTCTACATACCAAGTTGCCAAGAAAATGCACATTTCACTAGTTTTTAGGAGAAGTATTGTTCAGAGAAATGAGTCAGAATACTCCCTGTCTGAACTTTTCAGAGATTGTTCATTATGACATCAATCTGTGAAGACTGCATGCCTAATAACGAATGATACTCAGTGAAATCCAAGCTCTAATTGTTGATCCTCTTTATATAAAAACAACGAGGAGTCCGGTGGCACCTTAAAGACTAACAGATTTATTTGGGCATAAGCTTTCGTCGGTAAAAACCCCACTTCTTCAGATGCATGGAGTGAAAATTACAGATACAGGCATAAATATACTGGCACATAAAGAGAAGGGAGTTACCTTACAAGTGGAGAACCATTGCTGACATGGCCAATTCAGTCAGGGTGGATGTGGTCCACTCCCAATAATTGATAAGGAGGTATCAATACCAAGAGAGGGAAAATTGCTTTTGTAGTAAGCCAGCCATTCCCAATCCTTATTCAAGCCCAAATTAATGGTGTTAAGTTTGCAAATGAATTGTAACTCTGCAGTTTCTCTTTGAAGTATGTTTTTGAAGTTTTTGTTGAAGGATGGCTACTTTTAAATCCTGGACGTCCCATGAAAGAAAAATCAAGCTTTCCATATAATTTAGTATAGGTTTAACAAATAAACACTCTTCAAAATGGAGATTGGCATCTTACTTGGTTGCTTCCAGAGCAGGTTTTTTTCAGTGAGGCTGTGTATGGCTGGAGAGCTTATTGTAGAACTTTGAAGTCGGCTTAGTTTCCAGCAATGCTCTGGTGCCCCTAAATATAAGTGGATGCAGACCTTGTGCTGTGTCTGAGCCATCACATTGACATGAGATATTGCTAGCAATGTCACACTGCAAGGGATCAGGACTGTCAGTGAGATGTCTATTATCTGGTGAAGAAAAACAGCTAGTTTCTGGTATAAAAATTATTTTATTGTTTATCTATTGTTTTCTATCTAAAGATAATTTTCAGCCTTTTTTGTATGTATTTATTATTTAAAGTGTTGAAGTGATGGCGGTCTTAACTGAAAGTCACAATATGTCATTTTTCTGTGATGCCAGACAGCTCTTTGGCTAAGTGAACCACAGGAATTTTAATAAACCTCAGTGCTGTCATCTGACCAATGTCCTATGCAGACTTCATGATGATTGACAATTTACCTAAAATGGTCTAGCTGAATGATAAATTATAAAAATCCAGGTGTGGAATCCCTACTTCTGCCCAAATAATTTGCAGTTCTAAATATTTATTGAATATCTATTCTGATTTTTTAAATAGTACCTAATACTTGCTGATTGAGATTGAAAAAAGAAAAAGATCATACCTCAAATGCCAGGAAATGAACATTTCATTTTTTTCCAGTGTGTCTATTACCTAAAATACTTTGGGACATCTTTAAAAAGTTCTAGATTTTTCATGAAATATTCTTTTATAGAAGCATATCTTTTCCCAATAGAAATGACTCAGTTCAATCAAACATATTTTTATAATTATCATTACATTTTGTGTCATTGAAAGATTATTTTTGGCTTTGACTTTTCCTCTTCCAAGCTTCATCGCTCTGCTACTAGAACTGTTTCTCAAAAACTCACTGTATATCATTGTCCAGTCCAGATCCTCCTCTGGTGTAAATGGGAGCAGCTCCACTGATTCTCTTCTGCACACCTGCCCTACTACTGAAACATTGCTAGCTCCTGTGGCTTGATTGCATTGCTTGCTGTATACTATTTCCTGACCACTCCTAACACACCCAGTGCCACCACCACTTTCTCCCACTTCCAATGGTGCTGTTCGTATGAACTGCTATAATTTGATTGGCTAGCTGTTGGAAGATCATGGATTCTGCCATTAATTTACTCCCCCGCAATCAATTTTAAAGGAACATTGCTTAAATGGACTTCACTTTGCAACTCAGTCTGCAAATAGATAAACTGATGTAACCTTTATGCTTGCAAACACATTCATTGAAGTCAGAGGGCCACTGCATTGAGGGTAAGTTTCCACACCAGCACATCCATTTGCAAGATAGCCTTTGTTTGTCTTCCACTGCATCTTTCCATTCTTAGCAATATTCTTCCCATAGTGCAATGACCGGACTTCTCCAAATATTACAAAAAGATAATATTATTGCTCTGTTTTTCCATACTCAAAAAGCAACTGTATGCTTTCAGTTCAAATTACCTTTATTTCTGAAGCACTGAAACAACAAGAAGAAAGAATAAAAGTAAAATCTTTATGAAAGCACAGAATGTGTATTTTATGTATCTGGCTGCAGTGACACTGAACAATTACTGTCAGTACAGTCAGATTCAGTACAGAGAAAACAAAGATATAATAGTTCATAATTGCTTGCACCACAAATATTGCCACATATTGCCCCCAAATAAGCTTGTTTAAAATGTAGGTCTCTTAAAATTTCTGTATTTTACATTGAGTCCCAGCTTAGTGTTGTAACTTTGAAACCAGTCAACCTACTATAACTCCTGAACTATGGTTAAAACATTGCAGTTACATATTTTCAAAGGACTTTTTTGTGTACTGCATGCAGAAGAAATGCTTCATAGTGCATCTGTGGGGCATCCTTTCAAAGATTAGAAGAATTCTTATGAGTCATGTTTTGAACATTACCTTCACAGGTGTTCTGTCACAGACCATTGAATTTTACAACTATAGCATTACTAGCAAACAGCTTACCAGGCTACCACAGTTAGATATGCAGAAAGCAATGTTAGCTGATTCCTACTGGCTTATGAAAAGAAAGAATTCCTTTTACCTTACTTGGTGGAGTTGCTATATTTGGACTATGAGTGTCCCAGTTTGAGTTTCTTAGTTCTGATAATGTTCAGGATGTATGCACAGCAAAGCCAGCTTTTATTTTGCTGGTAAGCATAGCTTTTTGCAATGAAAAATGGCAAAATCTGACTCATGGGCAGAATTGTGAAATTACTCCAAGACAATATTGATAAGGAAATTTGCCACTTTCACTGTAAGAAAGAAAGACATTTGTGTGAAAACTTTGAGGCATGAACACAACAGCATTATATATTTATTTATTTATTAAAAACTATATTGTTTTTCATTGGTTTTGCTACATCTGAGAATTTTTTTGTCCCCACTTAGCCCTAATTAGCTTGCTCTACTCAGGGCCCAATTTTGCCACCTTTATTTACATTGAGTATTACCTTACTCCAGAATGAATGCCGGTGGGGATCAGGTAGATACCACTCAGTATGAGGAAGGGTGGGAGAAATGGACCCTCAGGTTGAAATATTGCATAATTTGTGTGTAACTCAAATAATTTAGTACTCTCTTAGTAATTTTCTTCTTCCTCTGAGAAGTTCTCCTCAAAGTGGTAGTGCTTTAGACCTTCAATTCTGTGTCTGCAATTAGGTACACATAGGTTCATGAATTGGGAAATGGTTTTTCACTTTTATGAAATTCCACAAGACTGCCTCAAGAGAAAAATTATTATTATTATTTTTACTGTTATGGGGTAGCTTCCCTTTACAGGGAATTAGGGTGCGGTCTTTTTGTGACTGCCTTATGAAGGCCTCACCTGGGGGTAATTTACTGCCCCAGATGGCTGATTAGTAAATGAGCACCTGGACCTAATAAAGGTTATCCAAGCTCAGTGAGGGGAACACTTCCAAGGAAGACAGGAGTCTCCTCTAGAGATGAAATCCTAAGAGAGGCCTGAGCAGCGAGCCTAGCAGTTGAGCTTTTTGGGGAAACCACCAAAATGGGAAACCTGTAAGAGGTGCTCCTAGAGAGAGAAACCTCCTAGGCAGCAGACATCCAAGAAGGCCTGGTTTCAGTGTGCAGTTTCCCAGATACTGGCTGGAAGTCTGGCCTGATAAAGGATCACCTGCTGTCTCTGGAAGGGTTGCAGTGGGTGGACCTCTCTGGACCCTCGAATCCAGAGGTGGATCTTACTCAAATACAGGCAAGACGTCTAATACCAGGGGGCAGAGATTGGAACTGACAGAACTGCTGGGGGTGCTCCGTAGCATCTCATGATCTGGACTTGCTGATACCAGGGAGAAGGAAAAATTAAGCAAGGGCTCAACCAGAACACCATGTTCACCTGCAAGGGAGCATGCTGAGTCAGACTGGAATGATGACATCTACCCAGGACTAAAATGGTACACAGTTATCCTCAGTTTTGCTGTAGGTGTGAAAATGTTCACTTAGCTTTACCCAAGACTTTCTTTTTAGCTAGTGCTAGGAATGGTTCTGCCGGGCATGATGTGAGGCTCCAAGGATTTAAACTGCAAAAAGAAGAGATGGATGTGGCCTTCCTATCTTAAGACCAGATACAAGTGGGTTGTCATTAAAATGATAGAAATAAATCTGAGCATGGGGATTTGCAGGAAATGACATAAGAGACAATAGAATTAAAGCTTTTATGTTTAGTGGCTGTGTTCTGATATCACCACACCCTGCCTCTTCTTCCTCCTAGTTTTCCATAGGTTACATATATTTTCCTTGATTTGACGTAGCTGAATCTTGCCCTGTGTCATAAGTACCCTTCTAATAGCACAAGAACTACCTTACCTACTCCTGTGATTAACGTCAGGAGAATCATATTTGTAAACTCTTACTGCATAATCTTAGTCATTTTTTGTCAGATTTTTATATGCAGCATTCATACCTTAATGAGTATTGTTTTATGTAGGATAAAAATAGGGAACAATACAAAATTAGAAAAATGGTCATAACTCTTGTTAAAACTTCTGTGCATTAGTTGCTGTTTCTTTGTTCACTGTGGTTTCTTTATTTTCTGTAAGGTATACGGAGATATTACTCTGCAAATGTGCTTCCAGTTCAAAATAACCAGTCATGTTAAATTAATGTTTGGTTTTAAAAAACAGTAATTTAATAAGGGCACATCTTCAAGGATTCTCACTTTCAGTATATTAATATTTTCATTTCAATTTTCTCCTAAAACATTTTATTGTGACAAAGTAATTTCTGGAATCCCTAAAGTTTCAAAAAGTATGGTGTGGGTTTTAGCTGCGTACAGCTGATACTGACTTTAGTGAGGGACACAACTTAAACTCTTCAGAATGCTTAAAAAATGTAGTGTTAGTGCCTTGCACATTTCCCTCACTCATGCCAGTGCATCCCTTTTGAAATCAGTAAGGTTGTGCCAGCGCGAAGGGAGAACTTGACCAAAGGTGCCCCAAAATATTTACAAAGAAATTATTAGAGAGGTGATCATATATTGTAAAGAAAGCAGCTACTGTTATGTGCTCAACAATATATACAACCTGGAACTCTTACATTGGTCTAAGGAGAAGAATTGAATCGTAAGTCAAAAGTCCATTGGTGTAACTCCACTGACTTCAATGTAAAACTCTTGTAATTAAGAGGAGTACTTGTTTTCCTGAGAGGGCAGAGAGTGCTGCCCTACTGTTTTAAAAAAAAAAAAAAAAAAAAGCCACAGGATATTTTTGAGAAAATTGGTATATTAATAGTCAGATCAGGATTAGACACTTACCTGATGACGACAGTGAAATTGTACACTAGAATTAATCACATTTTCCCACCTTGTCCCAGGTGAAAAGTCATAATTTTTACACCTAAACTTCGTTGTTTTGCTGTGAAAACAGTTCTTCAAAACAAAATTGTTGCATTTTGTCTGCAAAAATCACCTTTTATTTTTATTCAAAACCAAAAAATGGTGTGTTTTTTTTTTTTCATAAAACCAGCAAGAATGCATGACCCTCTTACTTTAATCTCCGGGGTACTGTTCTCTAGTTCAATCTGTCTTTTTTAAGTTTGCTCATGCATGTGATTTCTTTTACTTGTACTTGGTTTTTAGAGTTCTCTTTAGAAATATATAATTGAAGTTCAAAGACATTAGCTATCCACTGAATTCTAAAGGAACTTGAAGATACTAACTGGATTAGTGACAGCATAATAGAGGGGGGTTTTTTAGGTCCTGGTAACTCTGCTAATCCTGGTAGCAGATGTTTCAGCTCCTTTCCTTATACTATTGTTATATGATTAGAGTGACCAAACTAAACTTTCAAGTTTAAGAACTTCTGAATAATTAGAGTTTATTTTCACACTTGATAGCTGGTAACAAAAAATTCGAAAGCTCCAATCTTAAGATTTAGTAAATTTAGCAACAGGAGAAGTAATTATAGTACAAAAATACAGGAACTTGCTTCCTGGACTTTACTTCCAATTTACATTCTGACACTGTAACATTTTAACTTTTAATTATCTTGAGTAAAGAAATAACACTCTTAAACTGTGTGTGTACATATTTTTTTCATTAACAGTTGACCAAATCATAAGGAAGTCTAATCTCTCTCAAAATACATATATTTACATTGTACAGTATATAATCAAACACCCTGTTTCTGATCTCACTCCATCTTTACACTAGTGTAACTGCATTGACTTCATTGACGTTGCTCCTGATTTACACACACATGAGAAGTTAATCGCTCCTTTTGTGTAAACTGTATGCATTGTTCACTATATGTGTGATTATACTGGAGATATGTATATGTAAATGTGCACAGTCTACAGGATCATTAAACTCCCTGCTTTGTTTTTAATTATTTAGCAATTTAAAGTATTTGTTGGAATAGAAAAATATCAGCCTTTTCTGAAATGTAAAATATACACAAATGTATTGAATAACTTTGGTTAAAGAAAATGGTCATTCATGTTATGAGTACATATTTGCCTCACTGAACTCAGTAGTGCTAAGTGAATCATTTTCACTAAATAATTTGTCAGATTTTATCCTTGGCTGCAAACAAATTGTTAGTCAGATCTATATTAATTATTTTTAATTATTCAGTGATGATTGTCATGATCAGTCATGGGAAGTTCATTGAGAATATTGGATATCTGAGTGATGACTGAGGATTCTTTCTGTTCCATGAATAGATGAGCATAACTCTTAGTATCTGGTTTCCAGTGCAAATATTTGAATTTCTTTACTGAAATTTGCTTTTAGTGAATTCACTTAAAATTCTGTTTCCATTGACACTGTTCACTAGAATATTAATGGCAAGTAAACACAAAGGGTATGAATGCAACCAGTGCAAATCTGAAATGTGTAATCAAGTAAATACTTGTGACTATATGATCAACTTTCCTTTGAACTAAATTCAGTGCATATTAGTCCACCTTTTGTATTTGAAAAGGAGAAAAATGTTGCTCCTGTGTCTTTGTTAATCAAAGTCTAAAACCAAAATTCTCCCTTTTCAGTTTTGACCTAAAGGTACATGAGGCTAATATGCTGATTAAATTTATGCGTAGCTTTAATAGCATTGTCTCCATGTTTCTTAATAAGCACAATATAGCAATGTGCAAGATACTAATTCAGACTCGCACCTGCATGAGTTAGGTAAATAAACTGAAATGAGATGAGTTGCACTGGTGAAACAGAGGGGAGAAGTTAGCCATACATTAACGTCACATATGCTGAAAGTATAGGTCTGGATTCTCTGCTGGTATAAACTGGCATAGCTCCACTGACTTCAGCATCAATATACACTTTATTATGATTCCATATATTTAGAGACACTAAGAGCCCAGGGTACAATATTTGCAGGGTATTTAATAGTCAGTGCAGGTACATGAAAGCTGAGACTCATGAATTCTATTCTTGGCCCTGCCATTTACTTGCACAATGGCCTTGGGAAAGCTCCATGCTCACTCTCTGTAAAACAGATATAAAACACTTCCTTAAATCATAGGGGGTTGAGACAATTCAGGCCTGATTCTCTCCCCACACGAGTATAACTCTGAAGTATCACCACTGGAGTGAATGGAATTACACTAGTGTAAAAGCAGCTTTGAGGTGTTCTCTCCCCTCTTCACCCTTCTCCCCCAGAAACAAGATCGTGGTAGAGATTTCATACACAGAACCCCCTTGATCTTTGGGGATCTGCCAGAGGTCAGGGCCATTTGTATGAAAGCTCTTTGCCTTTGCTCTGCCTTCAGCTTCACCCAACCTCCCTGCTTTCTCTTCTAGCAGCATTTCTCCTAACAGATACTGGTTGTGACCACGAGGGCTGTTGCTCATAAAGGTTGCTGCTGTATGCTGGCAATGAACCTACACATAGCCTCAGTGGTGAGGTTCACAGTTGAAGGTGGAACCCATGCAAAATACTAATGATTAAGTCAGTATTATCATGCCTGGTTTCCTCAGTGAATTTGAGGAGAATGATGCTACAGAGAATGTCCTTTCCCTCACACCCTGCCTTTTTCCAACCCATTAAATCCGGATTTCTCCATCCTACGTCTGAAACTTCCACAGAAAGGCTGCTTTGAACTTGGAAGTATAGGAAACCATGCTCTGGAACTTTCTCCCTCCCTGCTGTGCGTCCCCAGCCCTGGTCCACAGGTTTTGGCTCACTTCACTTTAGAGAAGTGGAGTGAGAAATCTGGGCTATGGTTATCAGTGAACCAGAAAACAGTAAATATTAATTCTTGATTAAACTATTCCTGGGGGTTTATATATGCTTTGTTTGGAATCTCTTGGGGAGGATGGGAGGGGATGTACTGAACAAGAGCAACTGAGTAATTGCAAACAAGTGAGTGGAGCTGAGCCAGGAAGAACAGTCAGTTTCCAGTAAACCTACTGAACAGCAAATAGATTGAATTCCTTCAGAATACAAGAGGGAAAGAAAGAAGAGTGACTAAATCCTGACAGGCTCCAGCAAGAGAAGAGGCTATGCCTAGGAGTAAGAAAAGTCAACTGAGCTCTTGAAGAGACGCAGTAGAATTGCTCTTGAAGAGACGCAGGGTTCAGAGAAGAGCCAGGAGAACGATTAAAGGATCAGAAAACACAACTTCTAATGAGCTCCTTGAGTCTATCAATTTATGTAGCTTAACAAAGAGAAGGTTAAGGGGTGACTTGATTACGGACTATAAGTACAGTAGAACCTCAGAGTTATGAACACAAACGAGGTTGCTCATAACTCTGAAATGTTTGTAACTGTGAACAAAACATTATGGTTCTTTCAAAAGTTTACAATTGAACGTTGATTTAATATAGCTTTGAAACTTTATTATGCAGAAGAAAAATGCTGCTTTTAATCATCTAAAGTTAAATGAAACTAGCACAAATAGTTTCCTTACCTTGTCAAATCTTTTTATTTTAACTTTCCCTTTTTTTTTTTTTTTAGTCATTTACATTTAATGTACTGTATTGTATTTGCTTGTTTTATTTGTCTCTGCTATTATTGATTGCATACTTCTGGTTCCAAATGAGGTGTGTGTGTGTGTGTGTGGTCAACTGGTCAGTTCATTTACTTTGGTGTTCATAACTCTGAGGTTCTACTGTACCTACATGGGGAACAAATATTTAATAATGACTCTTCAATCTAGCAGAGAAAGGTAGAACACAATCCAATGGCTGGAAATTGAAGCTAGATACATTCATACTGGAAATAAGGTATACATATTTTAACAGTCAGTAATTAACTATGGAAACAATTTACCAAAGGTCATGGTGGATTCTCCATCACTGACCATTTTTAAATCAAGATTGGATGTTTTTCTGAAAGATATGTTCTAGGAATTATTTTGGGGAAGTGCTATGGTTTGTGTTATATAGGAGGCCAAACTAGATGGTCCTTTCTGGCCTATGGACTGTACTATAAGTTGTGTTGTGCCAAATTCATGGTTTTCCTGTAGTTTCTCTAAGTACCAAAGCACTTAACAGCTGCAAGCTTTCTGATACTACACCAAATAACACGGATACTCAGAGCATGCAGAGGAAGACGAGCCACAATCCGGCCTTTTAGTCTCAGTATTCCAATTTGTACATGACAAGTGTTTAAAAAACAGACATTGATTTTGAACATTACAATTTAAGAATCCATGTTATGATGTAAAATGCAAATTCTTCCTTGAAGGCAGATTGCAGTTATCCATATGCCCTGTCTAACTGAAGGAATTTTTGCTCTCTGATTCTTGCCTCCTAGCTCCAGGGGGTAGTAAACAGATTACTAAACCTCCTTCCTTGTGCTAGTTTCACTGATCATTGTAATGGGTGTAGAGCCAAGACTCCATTCCCTCCTCATATCTCCTTGCACATCTGCTTGCAAGTAGTAGGGAGAAGCAGGTGCACAGTATCACCTCTTATGTCCCCAGACCCAGGGCCAGCCCTAGACCAAATGGTGCCCCAGGCGAGGAGCATCTTCGACACCCCACTCCCTACCCCCGCTCCATTTGTTAAACTTTGCAATACTTTGTTTCTTTTTATTGCATTTGTAGCCCATTTCACGACTTTGATGCACAATGTGCATGCATGACTTATCCCTGTCATATAAGATGATAAATTTGCATGCTGAGATCTATAAATCTGCGAGCCTGATGCCCCCGCAATCTGGACACCCCAGGCAGTCACCTGGTTTGCCTGTCCCTAAATCCATCCCTGGCCAGGTCCAAATTCCAGCGAGGCTGGACTGGGGTGCGTGCTGGGGTCTTACTGTTCTTTGCACCTCTTTACAGCCATTCAACCAGGGTACAATCTGGCCCTTAATATATTTTTGGCATAGCCTGCAATAACAAAACTTACAAAATATAAAATGGATATGAAATTGCAATACGAAGCAGTGTAAACACCTAGGACTCTAGTCATAGGGCCAGATCCTCAGTTCAGATGGAATTAATAGAGTTATGCCAATTTACACCAGATAAGATCTGGACTATATATTTTTTTAATCCTTAACATCTGATCCTCCAACGTCTTTCTAATGAGTATTTTTCAACATGTGAACTTTCACAGTTTTCTTTTTAATAATTGCAGGATAATTGTGAAAGTAACTTGGGACCTTTGTGAATCATAAATTAGTTTTATTCCAGTTTGTTATTACATAGTCTTGGCTCAGTGATAACTGATGATACCGAGAGATCTTCTAATAACTTCAGGATAGTATGTAAAGTCATCTGATTTTTCTTGAGCAACTATAGTTCCAGAATAATAACCTAACCACAGATGCAATATCTGCGGCCTGTTCAGAAGTTAAATTCAAAGTCTTGGCAGTTACCAACATATTGTAAATAATAATAAAATTTCCATCAACAAAACTGACAAGGGAAAGCGTACTACCAATTGTACTAGTTGCCTCACTTTACTAAAGATGCTGGATCTTGGGTAGCTGTGACCACCAGTTGTATGCATTAGCCAAGCAGAATCACAACATGCTGACAATCAAATTATAGAAAGAATGCTGCAAATGATACAGCAGAACTGATTATCAGCTTAGCAGTGGCAAAAACTACAAATCAATTGCCTCAATGATACTTACTGACATTCCTCTTATCTCTTCAATTAGGTAAGCCATTTTTCATTCCATCTTCTGAAAAAGTATAATATTTCCAGTGCATTTCCCCCCCATGACAGGTGAAGTGATCCTAGTACACAGAGAGCACACTTTTCAAGCTTCAGTACCTAAAGCTGGACATGGAAATCCATATTTAGGCACCAAAAAGGAAATGTTCATCTGATATGCCAAATACATGCAGCTGCCACTGACATCAATGAGAACAGCACCATCTCATCAGTAATTAGACTATTTAATTTTAGGTGCATAAATACATATTTTTGTGCTAATTTTTAGGCAACTACCGCTGGAAATTTTGTCCGCAAAGCTCTTTTGGATTATTTAGGATTTAAGTTGGTATATAAACAATTATTAAGAACATCCAGCTTATAAAAGGGCATTATAGGACTCCATAATTCATCTAACTGTTCAGATGCATATACACATTAGCTAGCTATAAAACATACTAATTAAGCCTGTTAGCTGGCCAAATGCTGTCTAAATCAGGTGTACGCAGTAATGAATAAAACCACTAGGCATTTATAAAAGGCCCCAAGGTAATCCATGTCAAAGGCATCTTACTAATGTGGCCAGTTTGTTTTTTAAAAAAACAAAACAAAACAAACAACCCTAGAATGAATTTGGAGCAAAAGTTCATGTTCTGCAAGCAACCAGTAATTAACACTGTATCTAGAGCTAAATTTAAGAGTAGTGGTGGTGTTTCATGATACCTTAAACAGAGCCTTAGTTACCCTACAATCTAAATGTACTGACTCTCTCTTTTCCTGAGACTAGCATCTAGGTAATCTGAAAAATCATACAGTCCTAAGAAATCTTTTCTAAAAATTTCATACATCGCGCAACTCCTAAAGATCATGCAACTCCCCTGAGCTCTGTCACGGTTCCAAAGAAAGTCATAGGAGTTCAAGCAATGTGTGGCATGTTGCATTCATGTCATTGAAGTAGCCAGCAAAGGACTCCTCTCCTTGTTGGCAACTCAAGAGTCCATTTTGATCACGATGTACCCTGGCATGCTAGAATCTGAGCTTCTGTGGGCCACACCTCTGCATTAAAAAAAGATGAGGGTGGTTGAAATGTGCACAATTTCATACAATCATACAGTCCTTTGAATTCTAACAAGCTGCCAACAAGCCTCAGAGTCGGCAAAATTTAGGAATCCTTGCATAAAGCAAACCTCTTAATAGTTAAAAGTAAAAAAATACATTCAACTTTATCAATTTGTAAATAAGATTTAATTTAAATTTGAAAATATCTGAATGTAGTTATATTAGTAAACAGTATAAATATGATTTCCTGTCACTATTAGGAAAAATATTTTCCATGAACTTTTACTGCATTACTGGGTATATCAAAACTCTTAAATAAAAAGAGTCAGGCAACATAAAAAAGTTGACCAGCTGTGTTGCAGTTAGATACACCCCATCAGGGGGTTTTGGGTCGAGGAAAACAAAAATTGGGAACCAGCAGCTCTGATGGCAAAAGTCACTAGGGCTGTCACCTGTCTGCATGGCAACAAGCTCTAATGGCTAGAGTCAATATGGCTTCCCTATCTTCTAGGTAGCAGAGCCTCACAGCTGGAATCCTTAAAGCTGCCCTATGGGCAGTGCCTGCACCCAGCAGTAGGTGCAGGTCAGGGTAGGGGGACCTGGGCCAACCCTACTCTACCAGGTCCAGACCCAGGGCCCTGGGAAACCAGTAATCCTTGATTTAGATTTAGGTTCCCAGTCCAACCGTCACATTCCCTGGGCCACTTCCTACCCTTGTTTCCTGCTCCATCAGTTCCTCTGGAGGTGCCAGCCCTCCATCCGCGGCGTTGGCGGGGGGTTCCACCATCAGTTCAGTCTATTCAGCTTCCACTGTCCAAAACTCCAGCAACTAGTAGCCCAGTAGGCTAACTTGCCTTTATTACATTCACTGCTTTCCATCATATTCGGCAGTAATGCAAGGAACCTACAGGCCTGCGTCCTGTAAGACATTAGCAAAGTTAGCAAAAGGCTTCAGGCCTGTGAACTTTGAACAGATAAACAGAGCAAAGGAAACCCCAAGTATTGGGGAGCTGAAAATAGTGTTTATGGGGATTTTTTGACCACAGACACTGATTGAACCACAAGAGTGTAATGGCAACGAATTGACATATATAACAGGAACATGAACTACATCCACAGATAGCGAACCACAAGAGGGCCACAGGAACGAATTGATTTATATGATAATAAGTTGAGATCATTGATATACTAATTTATAGGAGAAGGACACACCAAAATTAGTAAGGTAAGGATATACAAATAAAGAAAAGGGGAAAATCCCCTACTGAATATGCATCAAACATAACGGCATCAGCATAACATGTTATAAAAGTTGCATCCCAGCCTAATGGTGGTAAGGGAAGGAGATATAGCCCTTGGGAGGTGCCAGAATGATGGCCACTGGTGATGAGGGAGAAGGTGATGGTGATGAGGAAGATGATGGCTAACATTTCAGGTTGTTCTACCAGGGATGGTGTGAGTCTATGGATGTGCAGATCTACATTCTATAGTATATCTACCTTACTGAGTTGGAGTGTTTGTGACTGTGCTAAATGTATTAATAAACTATTTGTAAATATAGAAGAGTTTCTATAGTGTGAGTGTTTCAACTGTGCATATCAGGGTTCCCAACTATATCATAATTTGAATAATACTGGGCCTGATCTTGGGATAAGAACCTGTCAACCCTCAAAGTGATAATTGGGGATTCCTAAGTAATCAATATAATTTATAAATCAGGCTACAAACTCCCTGGCAGGAGCCTGCAGCATGCATCTGCTCTCCTCTTCAGTCAGCCCTGACTGAGCTGAGCTGCTCCCTTTTGTATCCTATCACCAGTTGGAGCATGCCCAGCTGGGGCAAGGGGGTGTGACCTCTTCAGCCAACACTGTGTGGTCAATCCTAGCTGGGCCAGTATGGGGTAGATACACCCTGTCACAGGCTGTATGAGGGGAAGTCTATTTCATGGGGTCCTATAAATTATAATGGTTAATCATATTTACATTTTCAATCAACATATGGTACCAACTTCGGTTCTTGTTCAGATTTCTTTGGCCAGATCCTCAGCTGAGCTAAGCACACATCCATTGATTTCAATGGAGCTATTCCAGTTTACATCAGCTGAAGATTTGGGCCCTGGTGTCAACGTGGCAAACTTACTCTAAAAAGTTTTCCGGCAATTATATATTTTATGTTTACTTTCATAATCTTCAGGAGTTTATTTCTTTTAGAAAGATATACACAAGGTTAATTATTATAACAGCACAGCTGTGACAATATAAGTTTCAGCTGTGTCAACATTTCCATTCTAGTTCTTTACTTTCAGGTGTTTATTACTGAGCTCTGAAATTTGGCAGGGAAACTGTTATCCCTGGAGTGAGGTGTTTTGGGTTTTTTTGTTTTGTTTTAAAACAAGTAAAAATGTGTCCCTTTTATATTATGAAACACACACACACACAAGTTTGTGCTTTCTACTTTTTTCCCCATTTGACTACCTTAAAAATGATTTTGTTGTTTAAAAGTGCTTGAAAGACCTTTAGTCTATAACAGTGGTGGGCAACCTGCGGGCAGCACACAGCCTGTCAGGGTAATCCACTGGCAGGCCGTGAGGCAGTTTGTTTACATTGACCGTCTGCAGGCACAGCCGCCCACAGCTCCCAGTGGCTGCGGTTCACCGTTCCTGGCCAATGGAAGCTGCAGGAAAGCGGCACGGGCTGTAGGGACGTGCTGGTCACCACTTCCCGCAGCTCCCATTGGCCGGGAACAGCGAACAGCGGCCACTGGGAGCCTGCAGATGGTCAATGTAAACAAACTGTCTCGCGGCCCACCAGTAGATTACCCTGACGGTCCACAGGTTGCCCACCACTGATCTATAATGTAAGCTAGTGTTTCAAGATATGTAGGTTTTGGGGAAAGGTGAAAAAGGACAGCAACCTAATATTAAACATTTGTATTATTAATTATTTGTATTATGATAGCATTTAGGAGCCACAGTGGTGGATCAGGATGATATTGCTCGAGGTGCTGTACAAATGCGGAACAAAAATGATTGCTTTCATAATTAGAAACATTTTCAGTTAATTATACTCAATCTGATAAGTGATCAGCATCCATATGTAACAGCTGGAGGGTGGCGAGCATTCAAATCCAGATTTTAAAGGCATTTAGGCATTGCTGCACTCAGCGTTGCAACGCCTAACAGATTTAAGAGCCTAAATCTCATTTTCAAAAGGGATTTAGGTATTTAGGAGCCAAAATCCCATCAACAGTTGAATGCCTAAATGCCTAAATCCCTTTGAAAGTAAGATTTAGTCTCACTGAGTGTAACAATGCCTATATACCTTTAAAAATCTGGTCCTCAGACCCATTCCAATATCTGGGTAAATCACATACATTTGGGAGGCACGGCAGGACTGCATAAACTAAACAGCTGCAGCTTACTGTCTCATGTGACCATCTCATAAATAAATGAGAGAAATATAGCCTAGAGACGAACCTACTCTAAGCTGTTGCACAACTGGCTGGAAAACCATACTCAGAGTAGTTATGAGTGGTTCACAATTGAGCTGGAAGGGCATATCAAGTGAGATTCCACAGGAATCTGTCCTGAGTCCGGTTCTTTTCGATATCTTCATAAATGAGTTGGTTAATGGCATACAGAGTTTGTGGATGATTCCAACCTGGGAGAAGTTGCAAGTGCCTTGGAAGACAGGATTAGAATTCAAAATGATCTTGACAAAATGAAGAAATGGTCTGAGTTATAGAGGATGAAACTCAACAAGGACAAATGCAAAGTACTCCACTTAGGAAGGAATAAGCAATCACGCAAATACAAAATGGTAAACGACTGCCCAGAAATGAGGGAGTAGTGCAGAAAATGATCCGGGGGTTATAATGGATCACAAGCATCGAGTCAACAACTGTTGCAAAAAAAGCAAACATCATCCTGGGATGTATTAGCAAGAGTGTTATAAGCAAGACACAAGAAGTAATTCTTCCAGTCTACTCCATGCTGGTAAGGCCTCAGCTGAAGTATTGTGTCCAGTTCTGGGTACCACACTTCAGGGACGATGTGGACAAATTGGAGAAAGTCCAGAGGAGAGCAACAAAAATGATTGAAGGTCTAGAAAACATGACCTATGAGGAAAGATTGAAAAAATGGGTTTGTTTAGTCTGGAGAAGAGAGAATTGAGGGGGGAAATGATTGTATTCAAGTATGTAAAAGATTGTTATGAAGAGGAAGGTGATAAGTTGTTCTCCTTTAACCATTTAGGATAGGACAAGAAGGAATGGGCTTAAATTGGAACAAGGGAGATTTAGGTTAGACATTAGGAATTTTTTCCTAAACAGCAAGGGTAGTTAAGCACTGGAACAAATTACCTACGGAAGTTGTTGAATCTTCATCACTGGAGGTTTTTAAGAACAGTTTAGGCAAACACCTGTCCAGGATGGTGTAGATAATATTTTGTCCTGCCTCAGTGCAAAGAACTGGACTAGATGACCTATTGAAGTCCCTTCCAGTTCTGGTTTCAGAGTAGCAGCCATGTTAGTCTGTATCCGTAAAAAGAAAAGGAGGACTTGTGGCACCTTAGAGACTGACAAATTTATTTGAGCATAAGCTTTGGTGAGCTACAGCTCACTTCACTGGATGCATGCAGTGGAAAATACAGTGGGGAGATTTATATACACAGAGAACATGAAACAATGGGTATTACCATACACACTGTAACAAGAGTGATCAGGTAAGGTGAGCTATTACCAGCAGGAGAGCGGGGATGGAGGGTGGGGGAAAACTGCTGGAAATGGCCCAAGTTGATTATCACTACAACAATAATAATTTCAAATAAAAAGGTTTGACACAGGATTCTAAAATTTCCTAGTGTAAATTCAAAAGAAGTCTCCAACTCACAACTCCTAAAAAACAGCCTATACGGAAGTTAAAATATTGGTTATGGTCAGGAAAATGACTACTGTGATAGCGATTAAAAAGTCGACATGTTGCCAGACCATGGAATCTGAGACATGAAAATGAACGAGGTTCTTCTGATACTCTTGAACACCCTGGATATTAACTTTACTCCTCCAGGAGTCCCATTGAAATTGATGGGGTTGCTTGCAGAATAAAGTACTATTCAATATGAGTAAGGCTATCAGAATCTCATCTAAAGTAAGAAAATGCTCTGGTACCTCTGATATCACAGTGTGGTAACTATTGGTAAATGTTGACTCTATAACAATAATTGCTGTAGGTACAATTTTATCTTCTCAAAAGATCTCTTCCCTGTATTTTTCCTAAGTTAGACCTGCTTACATGACTTTCAAATATAAGTTATTACCACTATAATCCTGTTAGCACCACAGGGCCAATACAGCTGTAGAAGTGTGAGCAGGATTCTTTTCTGGCTTGCTGGTCAGCATGAAAGTCATGACTTGAGCCTAATGCTCTGAGTGAGGACTAAGTATCAGGAATGGTGTTTACATACATTTATCCATAGTAATTTTTTAAAAAATAAAGTAGGAGGGAAACAATACGTATATTGGACCAGACTTTCTGCCCAGTTAACCTTAATGTCAACAGAGTTGTTAAATATATTCCAGTTACAGAATCTTTATGACTATTGATGTTGTGCAAGCCAAAAAGATCCCACTTGGACAGTCAGCTCCCAGTCTGACTTTTGAAGGTAAAGAGAGAACATTTTTAAAAAAATTTTTTGTAAATTAAGTAAGCTTGATGCTGAAGTTATTGATCTTATCATGCCATTCATTTTTAAGCAGAGGTCTGCGTTTATCCAATTGGGGAGCTTTGTTTAAAAGTGGATCTACCTGTCTTATCTCTGTCCACCTGTTTAGGCAAACTGAGAGGCAATATAAATGAATTCCTCCAATTTGTCCCCTTCAACAGTGCACTTAAGTTCAGCAATATCGAGAAGAGCTATTGCAGGAAATCCAATCCTTCCTATCTACAAATATCCTTGAGCCTGTGATGCTAATAGCCCATTAACATTTATATCCAGATAACAGTTTGAAGGAAAGTAATTCCCTCTTCTCTACTGTTCTGCCTACGAGTTGCAGGTACGCAGAATTAAAAATTGGATGAAGGAGAGCTCAAAGACCTTTTACACATTTTGTACTCTTTAAAGATGTCTAAGTAGATCTATTTCTTCCAAGTCTCCTGGCCATATCTGAATGCAGTATTCGCAGTATTGAGGAACACCTCAAGTGTTACCCCTAACCCAACTCCTGTTCATATACACAGATCTCTAGCTCAAGTTAAGTGGAACTCAGAGGTATGGATTAAAGCTCAAGTGTTGCTGACATTGAAGCTAACAATACAGTGCAGTTGCAGCTACAGAGTTAGCACAACTCATCAACTGCTAATCCCATCACTCTGTGCTGCTAATCGAATTGCTCTGTGCGGTACTGTTTAGCAGTGTGGCTGCTCTCATTGGGAGCTAGACTAGCTCAAGTGCAGTAAATCGAGTTATAGTGAAGCCAAAGCCCTGAGACATGATATCCTAAGGCTACTTGTATATTCTCAACTCTTGCAGCTAGCTATCATTGTTATTAGAGCTAGTTGAATTAATGGTTGCACATAAGCCTTCTTTCCGTTTGTGGTTAATTCACAAACTGATCCTAACGTCTACAAACATTTGTTATTGCTAAATATGTGCCCAATAGTTGATGCAAACAAATTTCAATCATCTTTTTTTTTCCCAGGAAATGTTTGATTATTGGCTGTTCACTATTCATGGTATGTGATTAGTCTCTTCTATCTCACGATATTGTCCCAACATTCTTACGGAACAACCAAAAGATTTTAAACAGGAGAATAATGGACGAAGAATAACAAATAATGAATAAACCACCCATACAACATTTAAAAAACAACCTCGCATGGTTCCAACTGAACATGTGAACACATCTTCTGTAAAAGGCAACACCTGCTTGAGGAGAGAGCATCTAAAGTTACATTCCATTATAACTATTGGAAGAGGAAATGGATTAAAAGATTCATTATTTATTATTTTAAAATGAAAGTACATGAGTGCTTTATAACACGTCAGTACCAACACTCTGTGTCTCCTTCATTAGAATATGCATGGCCAGTCTGGGTGTTCCCAGTTTCCCCTCAGTGTCTTGCTCATGCTGATTACATAACGACAATTTCATAATTCCCTGGAAATTATTGTGTGCAGGGGTTAACATCAGCTTCTTACTGTTCTGTTTTTCCTGAGGACCTGCAAATAATGTGAAATCTGTGGTTAAATTATTAACTATAAATATGAAATGAGATCAGTGCAAGGCTCATAGTTGACATAACAACCACACAAAACATTTTAAATCTTAGAACACAGATGAATTCTATATGGGGAACTGCATCTAGTGGGAAATAGACCAATGTAAAGTGCCCTTGAAACAAACACTAAGTGCAAACCAAATGTAAATGCTTTCAGAATCCAAAAAAAATTATTTTTTTTAGCAAGTATTAACAGGTTTACCAATCCCTGCCTTGTAAAAATCAGAAATAATCATTGCAACTGTGAGCTTTTGTTTAAAGAGACATTATACGGGAATGTAGTAATCAGATGTTCCTATCGAATAGGGTGTTATGATATTATACAGAGCATCATTACACCTATGACGTGGTTTCTAGTGATTTTATTGAATTGAGTGAAATCTCTGATTACACATATTTAAAAGACCAGGCATGTCTATCAAATATTAATATTAAAAAAACCTGGACAGCTGCACTGATTTTTGTTGTTTTTGCACGCTGGGTAGACAGACTCGCACTAGCAGGGCTTGAGCTAGCATGCTAAAAATAACCATGTGGATGTTTCATTTTGGGCAGCAACTCGGACTCTCAAGCCAACCAGACCCCCTGGGTCTGAGCTGGGGGGCCAGCCCTAGTCTCCACAAGAGCCACAATATCCACACTGTTGTTTTTAACATGCTTGCTTGGGCCCTGCTCATGCAAATCTGTCTACCTGGCCTGGGAGGCTCAGTTCCAGCAGCAGTGCGGACGTACCTTTGGTACCTATTTGTCCTCTGCTTATTTCTACTTATTCTGCTGGGTGCATAATTGGTGTCAATATTTCCATAACATCAACCTCCCGTATTTTTGAACCATTCCTCTAAAATTGGACTACTTTTTTCAGAATCATTTTTTAAAACACAAATTTAATTAATCACTTTGAGATTCATTTAAAATCTTATGTCTATTCTTTTCTATAGTAATTCCGTAAGATCAATTTCAACATTAATCAATCATAGAGTAAACAAAGACAGCACATAAAATATTCCCTAATGGACCAATGTTTGTCTGTTAACTGAAATGATATTACGAAAAATCCAGTTACTGTATTGTTCAGTAAAATCAGCATCTTTTAATGGTATTAACAATTCTTTTCCATGGTAAGGAAACGGCAATTTGTACATAGCTCCTTTTGTTCTACGTAATACATATGCTATTAATATGCTAGTGACTAAATATTTACTTACTACATTCTTCCCCTATATTACTAGTTCAATCTATTATTTACACAGTCATATGATTTGAAACTGTTGCACAGGGGGATTATCAATGATTAACTAAATTACTTTGGGCTAGGTTGTATCCTCACAAAAATCCCATTGAGGGTCGGAAAATTGATACATGTTTGCAAAAAGGCTAATGCTTTTTAGTGAGTGTGTATAGAAAAATTATCCCCCCTTACCTCGATAGAATCCTTCCTCTGACCAACAAAAGCCCCTTTCTGTATTTTTGTCGCTCTGCAGTTTTGGCAGGGAATTAGAGTTAGTCAAAAATAGGTTTTTTTCCCCGACTGAAAATATTGACAACCTTTTTTTAAAAAAATCATTTTCATTGAAATTGTCAGTGAAATGTTTTGACTCTTGGTCAAAAAACCTGAAACCCAAAAATTTTCAGCCAAAACAACTGAAAACTGAAAATATTACAGTTTTTGGCCAATTTTTTTCATGAGTTCAGGTTTCCAACAAAAATTAGAAAAATCTCCAGGAAAGCAGACACTATCTGCCAAAATGTGTTTATTCAAACACCTAATTTTCTGTCCCCCCCAAAAAAAAAGTTTCACAGGAAAGTTTTTGATCAGCCCTTGAAGGCATGAATTAGTGGTTAAAGGAGATGACACCCAGGGGTCAAAGTAAGTAGTTACAGGCCGGTATGGCGTACCAGTAAAAAGTGGCCACTGGTATCGGCCCATATAGCTGACTTGAAAGCGCTGCCAGGGCAGCACTTTAAGGACCCTGCTAAAAGTGCTGCGGATTCACAATTGTGAACCCTCTCCAGGAGTTAGGCACCTAAGCCAGGTTATGCCTCTCTCATGAAAAGAGAGGAGGAGGAGCTGCCACCATCTCTTCTGTCTCCCCTGCCATATCTAATAGCCCAGTGGTTAGAGCAGGGGTGGGCAAATGCTCATGAAACTGGGGGTTGTGCTGATATTTTGCCTGAATAAATACCGAATAGTCACACTGGGATGTGGTCCTAGCTGTGCTTGTGCAACTATGATCACAAGCACAGTGAACACAAGAGGAAAGATCCAATGATGTGCTGTATAGAGATTAATTAAAACAAATGCTTAAGTGACTTCCTGAATGGAGGCCTTAGCATTTAAAAAAAACCCAACCCACCTCTGCTCTCCCCATCAACAAAACCTCTGTTTTAGAAAAAAGAACAGGAGTACTAGTGGCACCTTAGAGACCTTAAATTTGTTAGTCTCTAAGGTGCCACAAGTACTCCTGTTCTTTTTGCGGATACAGACTAACATTGTTGCTACTATAAGTTAAAAACAAAATTGAAATCATTATTTTAGAGCTATAATTAGTAAATGGGAAAGGCTCAAATCACTGTATAGAGTTGTAGGGCATCGCCACAACTGACTCACAATAACATGTTTAAGAGATTTAAAAAAGACATGCTAGGTAATCCAGTCAATCCCCACTGCCAATGCAGAATTATTTCCTACAGTATATTGTCCAGTGCTTTGTTCAGTCCTGTGTACATTTTATTTATAACAGCACATGGCATTTATCTTACTCCCTAAGTGAATTACATTTATTTTGTGTTTCAGTAGCACAGAATGATTCCAGTCTGGATTAGGGCACATTGTGCTAAGTATTGTACAAACACACAGGGAAAAAGTCCTTATTCTAGAGAGGTTACAAACTAGGGCCCTGATCCCGAAAACACTTAAATACATGCTTAACTTTATGCACATGAGTAGTGTCATTGAATGCAGTAGCAATGCTCTTGTAAATAAGATTCTTCTTGTGTCTAAGTGTTTACAGGATTGGGCCTTAAATCATTTTGGTATTGTTCTTTGCTAACTTGTCAGCATCTTTTTCTTTAAATGTGCCCCCTTTTTGAGATGTAGACACACAAGAACTTTCTGAAAGGCCATGAGTGCTATCCTGCCCTTCCATATAGGATGAAATTCATCCCTGGGCAGTGGGCCAATGCCAGATTTGTGCACTCCTTCTGACTTACTTATGCTACTCTTGGGGGAATTCTGTGCTTCTACGCATGCACAGAATTTATGTCCCCCACAGATTTCTTTGCTTCCATGCAGAAAAATGACTTCCTAATGGGGAAGCAAAGGGAAACCACAAGAGCGGTCATGAGATCCTCCCCAGCAGTATGTTTTGGATGCCCAGGGAGGCTGGCAGAGAGGTAAATCAATGTGGGGCAGGGCACGAGACTGAGGACGAGCCGGCTGTTAGCTCCTACCCTGCACTGGGCTCAGCTGCTTGTCCTGGCTGGGCTGGGGAGGATGGGACTTCCTCTTTCCCTGCATGGCACCCGAGGCCATGTCAGACCCACCCCCAGATTTCTCCCCGACTACAGGAAGCTCTGCAAACTCTTTCTCTCTCCGCCCTCCGCCGTGCTTCCTGCACCTATCGCTCTTCTGTTGCAGGGGGAGGGATTGCTGTACAGGGAGCTGCTCCCCCATTCACCCAACCCCTGTGCATCCAGACCCTCTCCTACCCAAAACTCCCACACACACAGACAACCCCCACTCTCCCTGCACCTGGACCACCCTGACGAGCCACCTGCAACTGGATCCCTACCCTACCAAGCCCCAACCAGCTTCACCTGGATCCCCACCCCACTGAGCCACATTCCCCCAGCATCTGAACCCCCGCTGAGCCTCCCGCACCAAAACCCCCCTGCCGAGCTCTATCCCTCCCACACCCAGACCCCTTCCCCACTGAGCCCCAATTACCTTCACCTGGACCCCCTTGCCATTACCATTGCATCCAGAACTCCCAAGAAGCCCCTTTGCATCCAGATCCCCCCCGCACCCAGATCCCCCACTGAGCCGCCTGCACCCAGATTGGCCCACACAGAACCCTCTCAACCCGCACCTAGATCCCTGCACACTAAGCCTCTCCACACTTGGAACCTGCCTTACTGAGTCTGCCTGCCCAAACCTGGTGCTCCTGGCATGGAGGGGCAGGGCCCTGGGGTGTTTCTGGGGCAAGCCCAGTCCTTGTGCTGTGTCAGGGTTCGGTGCAGCCTCACCACTGAGTCCGTGTCCCAGGGTGGGAGCCGCACAGTGATCTCCCACCTCTGTGCAGCCAGTGGCTTGTGCTCCCTAATGCCCTGCTGGAGCCTCCACATTTATTTGACAAATAACATTTGCAGAATTTGGCAGAATTTTAAAATATTCTGCCCAGAATTTTAATTTTTTGGTGCATCATTTTTATTTTTTGACGCAGAATGCCCCCATTTAAGTGATACAGAGGTCCGTGTGCTGGCATTTTGTACCTAGGTCAATTTCACCCACAATACAAAGGACACTCGCCATTTCAAACTCACAAAAAGCATAACTCTGTATTTCTCAAATTTTTTTATCATAATCACCATCGAATTATAAATGTAGCAAGAATGTCTGATTGTAAGCTATGCATTCCTGGAGAATTATTGAGGTTCTTGGATGGCAAAGCCATACAATCTGCAGTGTTTTTCTCTCTGGGTGCCAGAGGCATACAAAAATTATGCAGGAAGGCAAAGCTTTTGTTTAATGTCAGAAGAAAAACCTGTTCCCTGCCTACGCACATTTTACTGTATATTACCTGGCTGCTTCCATGTTTTCGGAGAGCTAGTAACCAAAAGAATTTATCTTTGTGAGGATCCATTTTTGATACTTGTATGTGAACCTGTGTTATATTGTTATTGTTTGGTTTACAGTAGGGCTGTAGATTAATCACAGTTAACTTGTGTGATGAACTCAAAAAAATGAATCGCAATTTAAAAAATTAATAGTGATTATTAATTGCAGTTTTAATCACACGGTTAAACAATAGAATACAAATTAAAATGTATTAAATATTGTTGCATGTTTTTCTACATTTTTCAAATATATTGATTTCAATTACGACACAGAATACAAAGTGTACAGTGCTCACTTTATATTATTTTGGATTACAGGTATTTTCACTGTAAAAATGATAAACAAAAAACAATATTTTTCAATTCATCTTGTACAAGTACTGTAGAGCAATCTCTTTATTGTGAAACTGCAACTTACAAATGTAGATTTTTTTGTTACATAACTGTACTCAAAAACAAAACAATGCAAAACTTTAGAGCCTACAAGTCCATTCAGTCCTACTTCTTGTTCAGCCAATCACTAAGACAAACATGTTTGTTTACATTTATGGGAAATAATGCTGCCCACTTCTTATTTACAATGTCACCAGAAAGTGAGAACAGGTGTTCGCATGGTATTTTTGTAGCTGGCATTGCAAGGTATTTGCATGCCAGATATGCTAAATATTTGTATGCCCCTTCAAGCTTTGGCCACCATTCCAGAGGACATGCTTCCATACTGATGACGCTCGTTAAAAAAAAAATACATTAATTAAATATGTGACTGAACTCCTTGGGGGAGAATTGTATGTCTCCGGCTCTGTTTTACCTACATTCTGCTATACATTTCATGTTATAGAAGTCTTGGATGATGAGTCAGCACATGTTGTTCACTTTTGCTGCAGATTTCACAAAATGCAAAGAAGGTACCAATATGAGATTTCTAAAGATAGCTACAGCACTCGACCCAAGGTTTAAGAATCTGAAGTGCCTTCCCAAATTTGAGAAGGACAAGGTGTAGAGCATGCCTTCAGAAGTCTTAAAAGAGCAACACTCCGATGTGGAAAATACAGAACCTGAATGACCAAAAAAGAAAATCATCTGACTCAGAGGATGAAAATGAACATGCGTCAGTCTGCACTGCTTTGGATTGTTATCGAACAGAACCCGTCATCAGCATGGACGAATGTCGTCTGGAATGGTGGTTGAAGCATGACGGGACATACGAATCTTTAGTTCATCTGGAACATAATTTTTGTATGTAATTCTACATTTGTAAATTTAACTTTCATGATAAAGAGATTGCACTACAGTACTTGTATTGGTTTCAGAGTAACAGCCGTGTTAGTCTGTATTCGCAAAAAGAAAAGGAGTACTTGTGGCACCTTAGAGACTAACACATTTATTTGAGCATAAGCTTTCGTGAGCTACAGCTCACTTCGCTGTAGCTCACGAAAGCTTATGCTCAAATAAATTGGTTAGTCTCTAAGGTGCCACAAGTACTCCTTTTCTTTTTGCGAGTACTTGTATTAGGTGAATTGAAAAATAGAATTTTGGTTTTTTACAGTGCAAATATTTATAATCAGAAATGAATATAAAATGAGCACTGTACACTTTGTATTCTGTAATTGAAATCAGTATATTTGAAAATGTGGAAAACATCAAAAATATTTAAATAAATGGTATTCTATTATTGCTTAACAGTGCAATTAAAAGTGATTAATCCAAATTATTTTTTAATCTTGTGATTAATCACAATTAATTTTTTAATCGCTTGACAGCCCTAGTTTACAGTTACATGTGAATGAGAGGTGTAAAACTTAGACGTGCATGTCTGCCATTACAACATAAAGAGCATACGCTTGATCTTTCTTAAATGGGAAGAAAATTATTTTAGAGCCACACTTTTCTGCAGTAGGCTTTTGTTGAATATCATGAGAGGAGGATCCTCACTTTTTTGTCCCTTGTGCTGCAGAGATTCGCAGAGTAGGGTGCATGGATCATTAGTGGCTCATAAGGCCCTTCCTACTGGTCTGCAGAATGAACCTAACAGTCATGGATGTAGGTATCAAGAGGGGTGGATGGGGTATATTGTCACTTATGAAATGGGTCCGCAGAATGCTGAGGATCGCTGTCAATCAGTATAATGTTGTAGGTTATTTAGTCAAGGAAAACAATGCTTAGAACTCGGTGCAACATCTCCCCTGGCTCACCTGCAGAAAACAAAAAGGGATTTCAATTTCTCCTCCCTTTCTGGCAGTTCTGTTTCGATCAGTACTCACTCATCTTTTCTGGATGTATTTTCTATTCATGAAGATGAAAGGATCAGTAATGCTGAAAATGGCTGCCTTTACCATTTAGCCAATGAGAGTGATGCAACCCAAGCATAGGCTACTCCTTAGTCATGGAGGGCATCATCACCCTCTTTAGCAATCAGCATCTGTGGCTTTGGGTGTAATATCTGTATTTCTACAATATGAATCAAAAGTCATTACTTTATTGGTAAGCTCTAGTTATGAGAACAAGATTTATCTTGATAGAAATAAGCCCTTTTGGTATTTCTAGTTTAATTGCTAAGAACAATAAGAATGCGTGATGGTGTTAGCAAAGATTGTCTGGGATAAGAAAGAATTTTTCAGATTATCTAGCACAAACAGGAATGTGTTTCAGTTAATGCTGATGATAGTCTATAAGAGGTTGTAGGATAAGGAAGGGACTGTTTTGGGCACTTTGAAGCACCACCGCACACTTCAATCTAACCTCAGATATAGAGTGAACTGTACCCAAAAGCTACTAAACGGGGGGGGGGGGCAGGAAAGACAGTAGGTAGCATCAATCTTTATCTGAATGTCCTTCAGGTCCAATCATATTGTACCATAAATTTCAGGTAATCCTAGCCACATGATCACTGACATAACTGTACCCCTAATCCCAGGATTTGTTGGTCACAAGGTTACAATGTAATCTTTTTTGAGCCTGTCATGGTGTATACAAACCCCACACTGGAGAGCAAGGAACAGCTCTGGGCTTAGGCAGCCCTGTCTGGACCCACTGCAAAGCCTGCCCAAGCTGGAGGCAGGGCTTTACAAAGGAGTGCAGAGCAGTTTGGGGAAGGTGGGCAGCAGGAGGCAACAGATGACTGCTGCATGGGGAAAGCACTGCCCAGAACCTCATTGCCTGGGACCTGACAGCACAGAACTGTACAAACATTCCAAGGACAGGCCGGTGACTACGTGTGCAGGTCAGAGTCTAGACTGAAGTGATTTACTCTGGGAAGCTAAAGGAGGCTGAGGTTGGAAGTGGTCCCACTGGCGGCTGATTAGCACCCGAAGGTGCTGATTGGAGCTGCCCATCCCTGGACTGGAGCCTGGTGGAGAGGGTGGTCCAGGGCTCCCCTACCCATTCCAAGAGGACATTACAACAAAAAAAAACCCCTTCACCTACATGAGAGTCCAGCTGGAAAAGACTTTGACTCTTTGAGGGGCCCAGTCCCCGTTCCATCCCTCCCGCACCCCCACCCCACACAAAGCCCTGTTCTAAAAGGGAGGACTGGAAACACTTGGGGCTGGGCACTGAAGGACAGGACTGTGTTTCAAAAGAGAGATGACAGGTCAATTCTCGCCTGACCACTAGGCAGTCATGGACCCTTTACAGAGCTGCATACAATACATATGCTAAGGTTGTGCAGATCATCTAGGGAAAGCGAACCACCTGCATTCATGGCAACATAAACATCACTCATTATACTATTTGAAAGTTGAGCCTTAGACAAACAGCTCTACATGAATTTAATTATAAAAGTACACAGTCTCAGAATTCAGCCCTCCCAAAGGGATGTCACCAGATTCCCTATAATCTAAGCATTCATTTTAATACAAATGAAAAGTGTTCTTCTGGGTGCTGAGATCAGCTTCGCAATGTAATAATGTTCCGTTGAACAGCTGGGCTGGTTTTCTGTCTCACTTCACTGGTATAATTTGGAGGAGCTCTACTGAAACTGATGAAGGTACTCTGGATTTACACAGTGGTAAATAAAACAAAATTTTTCAGAGATACTCCTTGATTTGAGTTTGCTCAATCCATCATTAGTTTCTCCCCAAGCATAAATGTAGTGGTCTAGATTTTCCCTAGCCACTCCTTGCCTGTGCCAGGGTCTAAGGCCCCATAACTACTTTCTTTGCAAGGCCACATGAGGGGCTCATGATGGGGGCTCTAGACACAAAGGGGTAGCCAATGGTTGCTTACACAATATTCCCCCTATGAGCAAGTTGGCAGGGAGAAATTGAAGTGGCTGCCCCTAGTGTACAGGGGGAGTATGTTGCACTCCAAAAGAGAGTAAAGTAATTTGCTCCCTCCTCAGAGCAAGGTTGGAGACAGGACAGGAACTGGGGCTCACAAGGTAGCAGGTCCAGTGGCAGCATGCACTTCAAGCATGTAACATTCTCCTTACGGTAACTACCACAAGGCGGGTGCCTGGAGATTTAATGGCAAGTATACAGTGGGGGTCGCACCTATGGAATAGTTGGACGTTTCAGCAACCCACATTGTAGGTAATGCCTACATTTAAAATTTGAACACCTAGGAACAAATCCTACCCCTCCTCTGGTCATGTGGAAATATTCCTGGCAGTGTAGTTCTCTTACACAAGATGAGAACAAGATTTTACAGGACCAGACAAGAGATACGCACCCTGTGTACAGTGCATAGGCCAACTCTGCAGAAGCACAAGGGTTGTTTGGGGACAGGGCTGGTGATGCCTTGGGAAGAGATCAGGCCAGAGCATTCACCATTTCTCTAGTCGTATCTCTGCAGCCCCAACCTCCATGCATAATGAAAAGGATATTCCATCTTCCAGGGAGGATTCCCCTGCTCCATCAGCAGAGATCCCAAATGTTCAGTCAAGATACATGAGCTTAGTACTCGGAGAGATTTGTGCCACAGTGCGAAACCTTTTCATGAGGCCTGCAACGTCCCTAAAATAATCGCTGTTATTTACTATCTTTCCTAATATTTTTCTAAATATAGAAGCTCAAATTAGTGTTTGTAATGAGTTGTGAAAAGGTTGGAATGCCCATTTTCTTTATTTATTATATTTTTAAAAACTACATGCAAACTGTCCAGATAAAATGCAGAATAGGTAGCATTTACAAGGCAACTGGAAAGGCCTGATAAACACTAATAGGTTGGTGCACACATTGTCAGAATTATACCATCCACCACTGGGTCAATAGTTAGTGCTACTTAGCCTGTGAGATAGCACCTTTAAATCAATAGCTCCTTTTTAATTTTTAATGTCCTTATACCATTAGCCTGTTCCTGTGTCCCTTTTTATTGCTTATCCAAGCTATTGGCAATGACCTTGACATTATTCTAGGTTTTTAGAATGGATCATGTTTCACTTGAATTAGCAAGCAGAGGAAGAGCTTTCAGTTGATTTAAAATCCTCCTACATTTTAAGATCCTCAGGTGAACTGCTATTGTTTAGGCAAAAGACAATTCTGTTGTTCTCAGTATAAAACACAACCTGGATTAGATGACACTGGATAGTACTGGTTTTACTGTATATAATAGGAGACACAAGTAAGCTGACACGTTGTGTAGTTACTTGTGTGTAACGACTACATTGCAATAGAAAATAATTTCAATCTGTTTTAAATTTTAGTTAGCAAGAGAAAACAACACCAGTCTTGGCTCCCTTTTTATTTTTCTTTATTTGGGATTTTATATATTTTCTTTCCCTATGTTCTTTACACTTTTACTAAAGTTTATGAAATGTGGATGTGAGTACTTTTGTCTTCAAAAGATTCTATTTTCAATAATAGTCAGATAGTAAAGTTACTATGGTAATTAATTATATTTCAGTGCATTTACTCATCTATAAATTACCACATTAAATAATATTTTCTATGGCAAAATAAAATAAATGCAGGAGCTCAGTAATTAAATTATGTAGCTAATGGTAAAGAGCAGAGTTTCACAAATCAATTCATACTGCAAGTTAAATGATCTTTAATCGAACTCTCCTTTTACATTGACCAATCCCCAGGGATTGCTTTCTTGCTAGTGGTGTTTTAATTATCATTCCCTTATTAACATATCACTGGCTTACAATATTTTACTGCTCTGCAGAAAGAACGAGGAGTACTTGTGGCACCTTAGAGACTAACAAATTTATTTGAGCATAAGCTTTTGTGGGCTAAAGCCCACTTCACACTGCCTGTACATTGGACTGGTATTAGATTGCTGCCATAAAATGAACCTTGGTGATTGCATTAAAACACTTGTTTACTTTTCAGTGAGTCACAGGAAATACTTTAACTGGATTGTTTGGTACAAACAAATGCATTGCACTAAAAGTAACAAAAGCAGCTAGGGCATGATCCCAAAGCCCTTTGAAGTAATTTGAGTCTTTCCTTGATTTCAGTGGGCTTTGGAACAGTCTTTTATATACATTCGCTCTGATCTGAATGTTTTTGTTATCAGGGTCCCCCTCAGTCTTCTTTTCTCAGGACTAAACATGCAATTTTTGTAACATTTCCTCATGGATCAGGTGCTCTAAACCTTTTATCATTTTGTTGCTGTCCTCTGTACTCTCTCCAATTTGTCCATCTTTCTGAAAGTGTGGTGCCCAAAACTGGACACAGCTTTTCATAGCCTTCAAAGAGAAAGCAAAGCACAGGCACTGGCCTCTTTAGGTAGTCTGGCTTGCTGGGGATATCACAGTATGGGCAGGGAACTGTGTAGCCTGGAAAAATCCTGGTATGGAGGGAGAGAGACACAGGGCTCTACCCAAGAGAATGATCGCTGAAGAGCCAAGAGCCTAGTGTGTTCTCAAGGAACCACATAGGGGGAATGCAGGTGCAGGTGCCCTGAATTGTGGCATATGAGATAGTGTGGGGTCTATGACAGTGTGAATTCTCAGCAGTCACACAGCTCTTTCTAAGTAAGCACATTTATTCTTAAGGTGACAGCATTACATAGAAAACACATTACAAACAATAAAGAAATGTACATGCATGCTCAAAAGCTTACCAGGGATCACCCCCAGCTCCAGTGAGGGTTCTGGCAGGAGTCAGTCCTTCAGAGCCCACCAAGGGGTATATCTGTGGTTGCAGGTTCATAACTGCCTTAGCTCAGAGCTAGCACACCCATGAATAGTTGAGTCTTTCCTTTATATTGCTTGGGCCTTTGATTTTGAGAGTCTAGGAGCGGCAGTCAATAGAGAATGGTCATCTCCTCGAAGCATAGTTTCAAAAGGCTGGGGGAGGTGAGGTGGATGTAACTGGAGGTGTGGGATTTGCATTCACCTCCCCCTAGAGATTCACCAGGCAGGCCACTTGACTCTGTTTGTCCCAAAAGGCCATTCTTGTCTGGCGCATTGTTCAGTACAGTCTTTTTGAAGTTCATAACATTTCCCAAGGCTCACATTACATCTCCCCATCTAGAAAGGTCACATACAATCCTGGCCCACAACAATATATAACCTCTGCATTTAGTACAATGGACCCCAACAATACTTAAACTTTACTCAATAAGGTTTTTCAAGGCTATTGCAGAAAATTGCCATGTTGGTCACACACACCCCACCAACTCCCAGTCCCCTTACCAAGCCACTCCCAGTCCCCTCCCTCCAACCCCCAGTTGCAGTTCCTCTCTCCCCCACCACTCCCAGTCTCACCAGACTCCTTGTCCTAATCTATCCCCTTCCTTCCCCCAGGTCCAGCTTTTGTCCGCCCTGCATTTGGTTTGGGAAGCTTCCTCCTCTCTCCTGTCTGCAGGACAGAACGAGGGTCACAGAGACCATGGGAGAGACAGGCTCCCTGCCTCAGTCCAGTCACTCATAGGAGCTGTGAGGAGACGGCTCATACTCAGTTGCTGTGTGGGGATGGGGGGATGCATGGTTTAGTCAGCACTAAGGGGGGGGTCAGAGGCTCGAGCATGCTCACTGAGGATGGAATCCTCAGAGATTTTAGCTGCTAAAATTGAGCACATACGATCTGTGATTTTCCAAAAGTTTATAAATTTGGGATGCGTGCTGGGGTCTACTGGCCCAGCACTGAACCAGAGCTAGGAGCAGAGCCACAGGTGCAGGGCATGGTACCAATGTTAGAACAGTCTGAAAGGACACTGGTAGCCCAGGAAAGAGATGATGGAGCTGCATGCTGCATCAGGAAGCAAGGCTGATCCTGAGCGCTCTGTCAGGAGTGGCAACAGCTTTGTAAAGGCTGCTCTCATTCTCAAAAATGGCTGAACAGAGTTGGGTGGAATTAAAACAAAACAAAAAATAGCACAAGGCAGGCACCTGGCATGTAAAATTTCAGCCCAAACAGTTACAGTTTGGCAAAGTTATGTGCCACCATAAACAGGGTTTTATAGGGGGAAGTGTCACCAGCCCTGCCTATAATATTCCTGGTTCCACACTCCTAGTACTGCTGGTGACTTGGTCTACAACCTTGCTTCTTGGGCAAATGACTTGGGCAGTTCTGTCTCTCAGGCCTGGTCTATACTACTGCGTTAGGTAGACATACACCGCATTAAGTCGAATTTCTAATGTGTGTCTCTACACTACTGAGCCCTTTCCGCAGACCTAAAGGACTTGTAAAATCGATGCCTGTACTCCACCTTGGTGAGAGGCACAGTGCTAGAGTCGATCTTCCTGGGTCGAATTAGGGGTAGTGTAGACACAACAGTGTGTAATTTGACGGGATTGGCCTGCGGGAGGTGTCCCAGAGTGCTCCAGTGTGACCACTCTGGACAGCACTTTCAACTCCACTGCACTTCAGCCAGATACACAGGAAAAGCCCCAGGAACTTTTGGATTTCATTTCCTGTTTGATCAGTGTGGAGAGTTCACCAGCACAGCTGACCATGCCTGCCTAGGGCTGCAAATACACTCCAGCACGGAGAATACAGGAGACACTGGATCTGAATGCTGTGTGGGGAGAAGAGTCTATGCAGGCAGAGCTCCAAACCTGCGGAAGAAATGCTGACCTCTGTGCCAAAATCGCACAGGGCAAGGGAGACAAGGCTATACCAGGGACACACAGCAGTGCGGTGTGAAAATAAAGGCGCTTTGGCAAGCATACCAGAAGACAAGGGAGGCAAACAGTTGCTCTGGTTCTGAGCCACAGACATGCTGCTTCTATGAGCAGCTGCATGCGGTTCTAGGGACCCAACACTCTCTGTGGATACTTCTGAGGGGCCCCAGGCGGCCTAAGGCAATAACAAGGAGGACATTGTTGATGAGGAAGAGGAGGAGAATATGCAGCAGGCAAATGGAGGATCCATTCTCCGCGATGGCCAGGACCTTTTCCTAACTGTGGAGCCAATCCCCACCCAGGACCTATTGTCCCGGGACCATGATGGCAGGGAAGGCACCTTTGGTGAGTGCACACTTGTACTCATGCTACAGGGGTTAAATGCAATTGTGGTTTGTGGTTAATGTTTAATCTGAGGTAAACAATTGGGATACAGTGGCTGCCAGTCCAGCTATGCAAAGGGTGCTCCCCAGAAAAGCCTGTTTATGTACCAAGAGTTTCCCCACCAAAAAATGTCCCTGAGTGTGCCCTGACACCTGCTACCCTTTGTGTTCTTACCATGCCTGCCTGCAAGCCGAAGTCTGCTGCCCAGCGCTCTGCCAGGCTCTTCTTTTAAAAGACAAAATGTGGCTGTGAACCTCAGGGAATGTATTTACTGCTGTGAAGTGTTTCATTCATTGCAGGACTTAACCATCTGTTTTCAACATTGTATTTTCTATAAGGCTACCCTTGTGGGTTGTTTTTTTTTTCCTTGTAGCTGAAACCTTGTCTGTGGGTGCTTCCTCCACACCAGCACAAAGGCTTTCCCAGACTAGACGGCGAAAAAAAGCAGACAAGGGAAGACATGTTCTGTGATTTGATGCGTTCCTCTGAGACTGACAGGGCCCAGCTGAATGCATGGAGGCGTACACTGTCGGAGAGCATGCACACCAACCAAGAGGGCAGGAAAGCATGCAGGGAACAAGAGCATAACATGCAAGAGGAGATGTTGCAGCCTATGGGGAAGTGAACAGACATGTTGAGACATCTGGCTCAGGTTCAGGAAAGGCACCTAGACCTTAGAGTCCTGCTGCACCCAATGATGAACCAGCTGCCCTCCTCACCGAGTTTCATATGCTCCTCTCCCAGGCACCTTAGAATGTGGTGGCGGGAGGAAGCTCCATTATCCCTTGAACTCAACTCCAGGGGATGGTTCATGGAGCAGAAGGCTCTCATTCACACAGCTCTGACTGCTAGACAGTGCAATTGTAATAAGCTACGTGTCTTTGCCCCTCCCTCCCTGTGTTATCAGGCCCTGAGACCTGAGTTATCTTTGCTATTCATTGCTGTCTCTGTTCAGTGTGTTTATTAGTATAATAAAAATTCATGGATTGAGGATGAGAGGCTCTTTATTCACTGTGCACACTGTGGCTGGTGGGGGTTTAGTTTACAGGGAAGTACATGCAAAAAAGAGGTCAGCGTGGTAAGGAACACCACACAGAACTGTCACATCAGTGTTGGGTCATTCACGAAACTGGTTTTCAAAGCCTCTCCGAGACCCAGTGCGCCTCAGTGTGCTCTTCTTATTGCCCAGGTGTCTGGCTGCTCATAACTGGCAGCCAGGTGATCTGCCTCAACCCCCCACCCCACCAGAAACTTTTCCCCCTTACTTTCACAGATATTATGAAGCACAGAGCAAGCAGCAACAATGGGAATATTGCTTTTGCTGAGGTCTAACCTAGTGAGTAAACTGCGCCAGCACCCTTTTAAACATCCAAAGGCACATTCTACCACCATTCTGCACTTGCTCAGCCTATGGTTGAACTAGTCCTTACTGCTGTCCAGGCTGCCTGAGTACAGATTCATGAGCCATGGGAGCAAGGAGTAGGCTGGGTCTCCAAGGATAACTATTGTCATTTCAACGTCACCAATGGTAATTTTCCAGTCTGGGAAGAAAGTTCCTTCTTGCAGCTTTCTGAAAAGACCAGAGTTCCTAAAGATGCATGCGTCATCTACCTTTCCCGACCATCCCATGTTGATGTTGGTGAAATCATAGAATGGCCCCTGTGATCCACTAGCGCTCGCAACACTAGTGAGAAGTATCCCTTACAGCTTATGTACTCTTTGGCAAGGTGGTCTGATACCAAGATAGGGATGTGCGTTCCATCTGCCTCACCACGGTTAGGGAACCCCATCATGGCAAAGCCATCCACTATGTCCTGCATGTTTCCCAGAATCACTACCCTTCTTAGCAGAAGTGAATTGATTGTCCTGGCTACTTGGACCACAGCAGCCCCCAAGGTAGATTTACCCACACCAAACTGATTCCTGACTGACCTGTAGCAATCTGGCATTGCAAGCTTCCATAGGGCTATTGCCATCCACTTCTCAGCTGTCAGAGGTGGTCTCATTTTGGTATTTCTGCGCTTCAGGGCTGGGGAAAGCAATTCACAAAGTTCCATGAAAGTGGCCTTACGCATTCAAAAATTATGCAGGCACTGCTCATCCCATACTTGCATAACGATGCAGTCCCACCAGTCTGTGCTTGTTTCCCGGGCCCAGAAGAGGCATTCCATCATGTTAACAAGCCCAGCTGCCACAGCCAGCATGTGCGAATTGCTCTATTCCATGACTTCCAGCATGGCTATTTGCGTGGCATCACATTCTTCCTCACAGTGGCTCCTGGCTAGGTTCTGCAAATACCGCAGGACAATGCGTGAGGTGTTTGCGATGCTGACAACAACAGTGCACAGCTGAGTGAGGTCCATGTTTGCTGTGCTATGGCGTCTGCACGAGTAACCCAGGCTTAGGCGCGAAAATGATTGTTTGCCGTTGCTTTCAAGGATGGAGGAGGCAAGTGCATCCTGGGAGGCTGACAACATGTATCCAAAACAATCCACGAAAATGTTTTTGTCCCATCAGGCATTGGGAGCCTAACCCAGAATTCCAATGGGCAGCAGGAACTGTGGGATAGCTGCTCACAGTGCATCACCCAGTGGGTTGATGCTAGCTATGGTAGTGAGGATGCGCTCCGCTGATGGAATGTGCGTAGTGGGGTCATGCAGCATCTACTTTGTAAAATCAGAGGCTAAATGTTGACTTAAATAAATTTGACTTAATTTCATAGTGTAGACATACCCTCAGTTTCTCCATCTGTGAAAAGACAGTTTACTAATATGTAGCTACTACATATGGATGTTTTGAGGCTTAATATTTATAAAGTGCTTTGAGATCCTTGAGAGGTGCTATAAAAGTTTTACTGTATAAGTTTTGATTTTATTGTTCCTGTTGTTGAAACGGTGCTTAGATAGTACAATGATAGGGACTTCCGAAAACCCAGGGAGAGTGAGAGACTAAACGTTGCAAATTTCACACTGGAAAGAGGGTGAGTCAGCAACAGAATGAGAACATAAATCAGAAAATTAGAAGCATAAAGTTTGCAGTGCTCCGATGGGTCTCACTTCAGCTACTGGACCTAAAACAGGACTTCCTCCTAAAATAACCTAAAACAACGATACTTGTCTGGAATACATTTTCACAGCTCCAAGTGGAATACAAAAGAAATGATGGAAAAAAATAGTGTTTTAATCTTTATTTAACTAAAAATACATTTACAAGAACTAGAAGGAAACAGCTTCTAATGTTCTCATGAGACCATCTTTGGCTCTGCAGAGAAGCTCTGGAACTTTGAGCATAGAACTGTGATTGGCTGAAAATGTATCCTGAACATGTAATAACTACTGCATGGAAAACCACAGAAAGAGGGCAGTAAATGGAATCAGAGAATGGGGATCCAGGAGAAATATTTTCTAAGCCTTTTTCCAGCATTTAGTGTAGTAAGACATCTCAATTTTCTCTATAGCCTAAGTCATTTCAAATAGTAATTATGATAACCTCCCAGATTACACATGTAAGTAAGAAAAATGAAAAAATTCTGCTTTGTAAAGTAAGACCAGAGCCTGTCAAAGAATTATTACTCTTGAAAAAACAACCAGCATTGCCTGAAAATTGGCCTGAGTCAGGAAATATCATACATCCTTCAATGTTAGTGATTTTTTGACCACCACCATACTAGTAAACGCCACAGTAAGTAAGTTGATTTAATAACTTACTTCTCAAAGCCTTTCTGAATAAATAGAGAATTTTTGCAATCCCCACAAATATACACTGTTCAGTTTTCATATAACTCTTACTTGAAAATGTAAAGTGGTATTGTGAAACCCTTAGCAGATATTTGTTATTAAAAAAATCTTGTTCAATTTGTACTTCTGGGTGTACACTGATAAATCCTGCATTTATGGTGAAAAATTGGGTACAGTATACCTGAAGTAAGTGATAAAAGTAATGAATCTGAATTAGTGCTAAGAAATATTTTTATAGGCTGTATTATAAATGGCTAACTCGCAAGTTATAAAAGATACAGCAGATGAGTCTGGTAGACAAAGAGGTTTCTCCTTTAGAGAAAAAGATCTTTACATAGTCCAATAAAAAAGTTTTAAAAAAACCCTGGATAGGAAGATAAAAAACATCAGGAATGAAAGATGGATCTTTGCCACAGGGGAAGTTATTTGGCTCAAGTGGGATAAGTTGCTAAGGCCTAACTACCACACCAGATCAGATCTTAATATCTGTGCAGAAGCACCATTATTTAGATTCCAAAGATATCTGAAATGTGTTGATCCATACTGATTTCTGCAATCCTACAGATTACCTGATTAGCTGGGAGAGAGGAATATGGCCGAACACCTCTGCACTCTGCCTGTTCTCAGCTACTTGGAGGCCATTACAATGTAGTGTAAATTGTTCTAGCTTACACTGGGACCAGAATGATTGCCAGCCAGCTCCAAAACTTGGAAGCCACAAAGGGAATCTCCAGAATCCATGGAATGCAAAACTTGCTCCCTACCCTTAAACTGTGCTGAGATTAACTCAGAATTTGAGCCATAGTCTGTAACTTCTTAAAAACCCCTCAGTAAATGTACTTAGTCCAAATATAGCACATCTGACAAAGTAGGAAGCTGATTCTGCAAACCATTATTTGTATGAGTAAGGGTATTCAGGATCAGGCCCTAAATAGGAAAACAAAATAAAAGAAAATGTGGAGATTAGTGTCACTACGGGGCAGGGTCTAGGTTGTTTGGGTGTTTTAACTGTGCATTTCCAACTTTCAAATGTTTAGATTTCTTTAAGGTTTAACCTAAACTCTTATTTTTCTGAGATTAAATGCCTTATTTTGTTGTTGGTTTTTAAAACTACAACAGCCTAGAGAGGTTTCTTTGGCCTTAAGGCTGATAATAATATATATCAGTAACTTAAATGCATCTTAATGAAGTTTTGCGTGTGTGAGAATTTCCATATAATATAAGCTAATCTACAGTTGTATCTCTCTCAGCCATGTCCAGTATTTCTACCAGAAAGATTCCACAATGTAGAAGATGATTATTAGTCTAGCTAAAGGGAGTCTACTGTAACAGAAGACTTAGAATATCTGATAAAAGGTGATACAAATGGCAGGTAAGCACAAGTAAGTTGTGTGATGAATACCTACCTCAGAAAACAATTATACTACCCTTAAAGCAAGAAACTACTATCCATGCTAATTTCAACCCAAAATCAAGAGTAACAACTGTGACAAGATTGCCAATTTTAGTCTGGTGGGTCCTGCGCTTTTCTTGGCAGGGAGCTAAGATGCCACCCTTTGCCCCTGCTCTTGGGTGCAGAGGGCCTAGCTACTAGCCCGGGAAGGTGGTAGAGGAGGGAAGCAGGGGAGGGGTCTGGGTTTGCTCCTTGCTCTGAGTCCCAGCCCCTCTCAACCCCGTGGGTTTCTTACCCTCATCCCCCTTAGGTGGGGTTACCCTCGGTCCTTAGATGTGGGGGGGATGGAGTCTGCCTTACTCCCATTCTCAGGTCTTCCAAATCTCTCAACACACCTCCAAGCTCCAGTCCTTCCTCCTCCTCCTCTGTCTGCCTGACGCAGGGGGGTTTATTAGGTTCCTAACAGGGCCTTAATTGACTGCAGATGACCCAATTAACCTGCAGCCACCTTCCCTAGTCTACAGGGAACCATGCCTTAATTAGCCTTGAGCTTATATATTTCCCTTTAGCACTCTCCCACTGCTCCCTGGCCCTCCTGTATTACACAACCATGAAATTATATGGTCTCAAGCATTCTAAATTGCCTTCATCAGCTTGACATGGCTCTGTTGAACAAGCCTGTGTTGGCCCATTTATATTTTACCAAAAGTTTCCTAATGCAAACAGATGCCTCTGATGTAAGTTTTGGCACTGTATTTACTCTAAACATTGAAGAGGCGGAACATCCGGTCAAAGAGAAAATCGTTTCCTTAGAAAACCAGATTGTCTAATCAAATAAAGAATGTCTCTTGGTCACAAAATGGGACACAACAACTTTTATTGCAGAGAATTCACATTTAACGGCATGAAGGCTCATTAATTTGTTATAAGTGTTTCAGTACTATTGAACACCAAAGGAATATCCAAAGGGATATTTTAAAAAGCACCTAAAATAACTTGAAGTTGTTACAAAATAATTATTTAAAAACCAAAATGAAATTTGTTTATTCTACAAAACACCCACTGTTCTTTCCAGGGACTACAATATATAAAGAATAGAGCTAGTTCATTTCAACAAAGCGGAAACTTTTAGTGGAGACATATCAGTTTCAACAAAAACTTCCGGGTGATCTGGCATGACAAACTCTACTCTGAGTGAGCCAGCATAGAAACTTGAACCTTGGTTCCCACATGCCAGGCCAGTGCCCTAAGTACCAGGCTACAGCACATGAGTCACTTACTTACTAAAAACTTCCTAAATCAAAAGGCTCATCTGAAAATGAACATTTTGACACCGAATGTTGCCTCAAAATGGAATCATTGTCCTCCAGACAGCTCTAAAGAATATATTAGCACAGATCCCCTGCTCATATCCGAAGTCTGTATAAATATGACTCCAATGCAAATGTATGTAGAATTGCTGTTAATTGGAGGTTCCCTGGAAAAGCATCCAGTGGAAAAAAAAATTGTGGATCATATAATTAAAGACTGCATCATAATGGATACATAAACAGAGGTGGAGTTAAGCGTGGGTTACCTTAATTCTGGCGTTTCCCAAAATTTGAGAGCTTGAATTTGTAATCTTAATGTCCTTTAAATCATAGTGTTTTGGATGTAGTTGCCTAATTTTTTAAAAAACAAACTTAAAAAAATAGAAACATCATCATGGGGAACCACACCGACCCCCCCAATTAGCAAGGCTCAGATCTTTAGATCCATAGTACAGACCTCTACCACTTGGGCTAACAGAACTACTACTGGTAGCAGTAGTAGGCTGTTATCTCTTATGAGGCACAGCCATAGAAGGGTATGAGACATATCCTACCAGTGGGTTTCAAAACTATTTGCGGACAGTAGAGGAATGTAGATTCTTAGGCTTGGCTCACATCCCTGGGCCCCCTCTTTTCTTCTTCTTCTACTCCTCACCCCTCTGCTGTAATCTGGTTGCTTCCTCCCTCTTCCTTCCTACTGCTTGGGGTCCAGCTGGGTGACTATTAAGAGCTCAGGTGAAAGCTTCCCTGCTCTACCGGTGGCTACCGGTGATTGGGATGACCAACTGCTAGGAAAGCCTGGTCAGTCCCTGCAGCCCTGGAATAGAGCATGTTCAGTTGCTTTGTGGGAGTGGACCATGTGCAGAACAGTCACAGGTAGGAGTTCTGAGGGGATGGAGTAGACTCGCTACAGATGAAATCTTTGGAGAATTTAGCTGCCAAACTTTCAGATGTCTCTACTGAGCATGTGCACACAGATTTTTCAGACTCTCATAATGTGGCCACATTTCCATGAATTGTCACAGGAATAACAAAAGACACATCCCTGACATGACACCAGAGTGACTGCCAAATTTCAAGCCCTTCCTCCAAAGCACGGGGGCACTACAGCTGCTCAACAAATTGGTTGTAAGAATTTTTTAACCTGGACAAAACTTGTTAGAGTTTCTCTAAACGCATTCTTGGAAATCACTGAGGCATTTTAGCTAAAATCTTCCTGCACTCCTCCCCTCCCGCCCCCCCCCCCCCAAAAAAAAAAACAACACAAACACACCCACAAAAAGTGTGAGACAGACACCCAGCTTGGCAAATTTCAGTACAAAAAGTTAAACTTTGGCAAAGTTATGAGCAACTGTAAACAGGGCCTTATGTGTCAGTCAGCCCTAACTAAGGCAGTGGTACCAGCTGCACCTATAATATGTATTCATAAGTTTGCTTTGTCTTGTCAAGCTTTCATTTCTTCACACAAACATTGCTCATTGCCCACTCTACCTGTACTGTGTCTATTATTCCAGCATATATCTTTATGTTTGAGTCCAGGAGAGTGGGGTCTAACTGTACCCTTATATGCTACATTTCAGAAAATTAGTTTTCTTCTGAAGACCAGAAGCCTGCCTTTGTAGTTTGAGAGTGAACATAGGTACATCACGTGGTTGTAGGTACAATATCTAGTCTGGCATTACCCCATGATTATCAGTGATGAAAACAATAGCTACCAGAGTCTGCATTTTTAGTGCTAGATTTAAAACATTACAATAATGTTGGACCTAGAAAAATTATTTCATTTGGAATGAATGTGTCCTTTTTGAAATTTAATTTGATGTCTCTGTCTTTGAAGGGAGGAGAGAATGTGCTTTACTTTGAGCAAGGACACTGAAAGATCTGAATGGAAAATTAAAAAAAAGTAATGATTGCTTACAAAGAGCTATAGGTACATTTTTTAAAATATAAACTTTCCAAGTGTCACACATTATGTGTGCTGCACATTTCTTTGCCCACTACCACCACCCTGCTGGAGTCTTATGTGCAAAGAGTTGTGGAACAGTTGTTTCTATGGAAAAAGGTAGGTGTTGAGGAGGGATCTGAAGGAGAGGGAGAGGATATTTATTTCTAGAAATTTTAAATGGCAATTCCAGAAATGCAGCACAGCAAATCCAGATGCCAAGCTCCTGATTGTTTTACAATATCACATCTTCCGTTTGGACACATAAAAACAATATAAAAGTGCTTCCTTATGTGCATGTAATTTCGTATTTTAAAATGAAGCATTTCTAAACATTGCTATTAAAGTAGCATCATTTGCCCTAACCCACTGCTTCTATTGCAATTAACGTAGATATGAGAGGATTACCCCATTCACATTATATTTGTACATGGATCCATAATAGTGAAGGTATTCAGCACAACTCAGATAGCATTTTTTTTTTAAAAGGTGATAGTCTGTTGATGTTGTGATGTGTCATGCCCAATTTACCATGTGTTGTAATTGATCATTGTTCACTATTAGTCAATGCCCCAAACCTGCAAACACACTTGTGCTAAACTTTACTGATGTAAATGGTCCCATTGAATTCAATGGAATGGCTCATGGTTGTAAAGTTTAGAAAATGTCTAAGGTTTGTAGGATCAAGACCAGTGGCTATTTTAACCTCAACGACTTCCATCTTGATGTTTTGTGGTTAGATTGATTGATTTAAAAAGAAGTGCCATATAATATAGGAGTTTCAGTTTGGGATTCCAACCCAGTAGAAGAAGCCCATGATGTTTGTAATCTTCCTATTTATAGGGTCATTGCTGTGTCTGGATACTCCACATTAGTCATGTGGGAAGAGAGACTGAATTACTGTACTACACAATCCATGTGGCTACATATTAAGACCAATTCAACTGTAACTTTACTAACTGCTATTGAAACTGTAGCTACCTAACCTTAGTGCTGCAAATCCTGTCCATGTTAGAGTTAGTCAATAATTTTACAACAAAACACGTTATCAGAAAATGCTCATCCAATTAAACCTAAATATTTTGTGGCAAGGTATCTGTTTCATAAGGCTTCCAGTGAATCACAGGCAGGTTTTTACTGAAAAACCTGCCTGATGCTCTGACAGTTTGACCTGGTAGACTGCTAGGGACGTCACATCTTCCAGGGTCCGTGGCTCCAGGGCAGCACAGCCATGAGGACTGCCTTCGTGTTGGGGATGCCAGGGCTTCCACAATCAGCAGCTCCAGAGCTGTCCTGACATACAGACAGCCCCAAGGTCTACCACAGAGCCAGGAGCCTGGAAACTTTGAGTGTTCTCACAGCTCCAGAGCTGGAAGTCCTGGGAGCTCTGGCTGAGATGGGAGCCTCTGAGCATGGAGTCTCAGGGTCAATTACATTTTAAAAGTTCCTAAACAATTTTTTTTCAAATTTCCCTTCCACAGGAAATTTCAAAGTGCATGCTTTTCATTCTGAAATGGAACAAATTTATTTTAAGAAATTCTGAATTTTCCATAGAACAGAAAGTCCAACTTTCTGAAAGCTCTAGTCCTTATACCTGCTCCCAACCCAGTGTTAATGTTCCATCCATTGTATAATGTCTGAAATTACAAGGGAAATTCTTTGAGGCATGCAACTAGTTATCTGTAATGTAAGGATTTATCACATTTATAGATTCCTAGATTTTAAAGCGAGTAGGGATCATTGTCATCATCTAGTCTGACCCCCCTGTAGAACACAGGGCATAGAATTCATCCAGTGATTCCTGCATCTAGTCCAACAAGCCAACACCTTGCATAGAATAGCACACTTTTTGGTGCATGCTTGGGTGCTGTAATATAAATTATAAATATGAAACTGGGAAATATATATACACACACATATAAAGAATGTGAGAACTGGAGAGTCTGATATCATAAAGTAGAGGGCAAAGAAATACTGTACTAATCCAGCAACCTGTAAAGAAAACCCATGCTGAAGATATAATCAGCACTTTGAGATCCTGGGTGAAATCCTGGCTCCACTGAAGTCAATGGCAAAACTTTCATTGAGTTTGATGGGGCCAGGATTTCAGCCCTTCTCTTTTTCTAACACTCTGAGTACTTATTTTATGTACTAATATCTGATTCACATGTTTCAGTATGCAAATAGCATTTTTCTGCTATCACAGATTATCAAAAACAAAAGTCAGAGCTCTCTGTAGCAGCATCAGTCCACCTGCAAGCTATCAGCTGTAGGACTGGGGTCTTCCTATGAAATGCAGGCAATGTGTTGCTGAATATAAAGCACTGTTATGTAGTGTAGTCTTAATTATTTAGCTTTAAATAGGCTGCTGAAAAAAATCTGACATCTTTTTCCTTTTTCAAACATTGAGTAATGTGTCTTATCTGGTATCTGAGTAAATGTTAGGGCTGGTATATTTCAGATTGGCTAGCTACAAAGCAAGTGGGCTTGTCATACTCCTAAATTAAGTGCAGTGAAAGAAAGTAGGAAATATTCATCTTATTTAGGAAATGATGAAAGAGGTGGAAGAGGGATTTCTATTTCCAATGTTCGCTTAAAATCCCTTGGAAACTCCAGAAATGTGGTCATACTCTAAGTGAGGACAGATCCAGTCTGTATTGTTGGAAAGTTTAATCACTGTATAACACTTGGAGAAACACTTTATTGGCCTTGGTTACACCAAGAAAACATCACTTAGAGAGTTCTGCTCCAACTCCTCTCTTTCCAACACCCCCACAATATAACTGACACGCTTTTCCAGCTTTCAAATCTAAGTACATTCAAATGACTATGTTAATGTAACATTAAGGTCATGCAATTAAAATAACAAAAACCTACGGAAGACAAAAGTTTAAAGTTCTCATACCAACATTAACTCATCCGCATTACACTTCCCCCACAGTATGTAGTATTTTATTACATTACATGAATAAAGAGTAAGGGTTGAATTGTGGCATTTATGCTGTTTTCTCTTGGTGAAGGGAGGAGCTCCCTCACATGTTGTGCAGGTGGTTCCTAGACTGCAGTCACTGCAACTGTATTGCCAACCCCAAGCACTCAAAATGCATGTCAAGCCCTCCAAAATCATGAAATTAGCTGAAAAATAGTGAGATTTTTAAAAGCACTCAATTGGGAGTACTGTTTATTTGGCTTTTTGGTGTCTGGTTACTTAGGGCACAGCTAATTCACATTTTCAGGCTGGTCTCTACAACCACGAGAATTAGAATTTTTTTTAATGAAAGCTAAGTTTCTTGACTCCAGAAACTTGGGCATTAAGAAAAACCGTACATATTGCAAGACTTGCAACAAAATTGCAAGGGCTATCAATCCTGCTGCCACCTGGGGCGGCTTGACCAATTTGGCCGCTCCAAGCAGTCACCGCCGAATTGCCGCCATGGGACACGGACTGCTGCCCCATTCTGAATGCCGCCCCAGACACCTGCTTGGAAAGCTGGTGCCTGGATCCGGCCCTGGCTGCCACTATACCCTATAAAGAAGTGTAGCGTGCACCTATCCCTCGGTGATTGGCCAGTTCTACCCTAGCCCCACTCTCTTTCCTGGTCTATATCTTTTTGAGAAACTGTCATTGCTGCAGGTGCTATCCCAGAGCAGTCTGTCTTTTCCCCCTGAATAAAAGGGCTAGGCTCTGCTTCTGCAACCAGTTGCCAATTGGATTGGTAATGTATGTAAAGTTACACACCTGTGCACTGTTTGCACAACTGGATTCTAGCATTGTGCCCAGCCTCTGTGCAAGGGAAGGCTCCTTATACCCACACAGAGAAAGGCACCATCAAGACAAAATTAAGTTACACGTTTAACCAAAAATAAAGGTGTGGTAAATAGATGCAATCTGGGCGAGCTAATTTGCTGTGAGAATTATAGCTATTGCATTTCCTGACTTTGTGATTTGAGTGGGACAGCCTTAAAAACATATCAATGTGGTTTTTGCATTTAATTTCCTTGTTTTGTCATAGTTTGCCCCATATATATGAGAGAGATACTTTCAGCAGGTCTGTTTACATTGTGATGATAGCTGAAACTATAAGAATTTTATTTTAAAAAATGAAAAGTTAGAATTTTGCAGAATGCAGGAAAAATTACAGAGAGACTGTAATATAGTGGGATTTATGATTTCTTTTCATGTCTTCAGTTTTCATCTGTCCTTTTTTGTGTGTGTTTGTGTTGGGGGTAGATGAGGATTTTGTTGTGGGTGTTCCCATTAAACAATCAACACTTCCCTCATGCTAACTATCCTAGCAGAGGCCTGGCTGGTAGTAGCAGTGTCTCTCTCTCCCCTGACCTTAGTCAGGCCAGGCTGGGAGAATGTGATTTGTGATAGCATTAAGGGTGGGGCTTCATTAGGATCTGCTAAAAGTCTTAGCAGATACCCTCTTAACATGCTTGCAAGTGATTTTTGCATCACTTGTAATTTTTACTTTAATCTGTTTTTCCTGAAACCAAGCAAAGTACATCCTCCTCAGTGAGGAATATGTCCCTGCCAATTTTCAGAATTCAGCCATTAAAACATCAAACTTCAGCTGTAGCCCAATTGAAAAAATAGGGATTTTTTTTTTAAAAAAGAAAAGCGATTATTTGTCACCATCACCTAACTCAAAAGCAGCTGAAGGGATTTTGCTCATACTTCCAAAAAAAGGTCACCTACAGGCAATTTTTAAAGGAGATTGTTTTGCAACTTTAACTATAGCAGAGTTCAAGCTAGTAGAGAAAGATATAACAGTCCACAGGCAGGAAGTTTAAGCTAGGCAAATTCAGACTGGAAATAAGGTGTACAATTTTAAGTGTGGGTAATTAACCATTAGAACAATTTACCTAGGATAGTGGATTCTCCATCACTGAAAATTTTTAAATCGAGATTGTATACTTCTCAAATATATGCTCTAGGAATTATTTGAGGGAAGTTCTATGGCCTGTGTTATACAGAAGGTCAGACTAGATTACAATGGTCTCTTCTAACCTTGATATATAGGAATATAAACCGTAGCAGAAATGATCAGTGCCTGTTACAGTATAGATAATATGCAGTGTTGTTATAGCTGTGTTGGTCCCAGGATATTAGAGCGACAAGGTGGGTGAGAGTATTTTTTATTGAACCAACTTCTGCTGGTGAAAGAGACAAGCTTTCAAGCTCTTTTTTCAAGAAGAGCTCTGTGTAAGCACAAAATCTTGCTCTCATCAACAGAAGTTGGTCCAATAAAAGACATTACCTCAGGGGTAGTCAGTAGGCAAACCACAGTCCAAATCCAGGCCGCCAGATGCTTTTGAATGCACTGCAAAATCTTTCTATTTACTTATTATCATTATTGCTATTGCAGCGTGAAAATATGTTTCACTGGAGTCTGGACCTTGACTATACTTTGACCAAGAAATTTGGATCTTGATAAAAACAATTACCCCTGAATTACCTCATGCACAATATAGATAACTTTTTTATTTCCACCCAAGATATCTAACCACATCTAATTACCCTACTAACTAACATACCTTTAATCATCTACTGTAACTGGTTTTATGTGTCCCACAGATTTGGCGTAGTTATTGTTCAACTAAAATTTTTTCCAGCTGAAGCTAAATGGAAGTGTTGGGGTAAAAATGCAATCCATCAAAATGATAGTGCCTGATCCAGCCACTGAAGTCAATTGAAAGGCTTCCACTGACATTACTGGGCTTTGAATTGGGCTTACAGCATGACTATCCAAATTATTTTGTGCAGTGTGGCTTTAAAGAAAGGTTAGAATTGTAATGACATTGGTGGGTGAATATGGGGAAAAAAATGAGAGAACTGGGAAATAAGAGCAACAACATTCCAAGCTGTCTGTTTGTACCACCAACAGCTTTATTTTGCTCAAGGAGCTCTCCAAGTAGCTGGTCCTTGGCAAGGAATACTGTTGAAACATCTTAGCAAGGCTGCAGGGAACCGTGACCTACAGACTCTTGGCATGGTAGTAGGTTGGGGATATTTTCCTTCTATTTTATGAAGTCCCTTGCTGTGGAAATTGTGACTGTTGGCGACTGGTACAGAGTGATGGCTGCAGTGAGTGAATAGCTTGTATTCAGCAATTTATGGTATTCATTCCAGTAATAACATAGCAAAAGCTAGTAGAAGGAGCGAAATAAAAGGGGAGAACATAATCTGGAAATGAGAAAAGTAAAAAAGTGAATTTCTCAGTATAGAAGGAAAGTGAACAATCACGCTACAAAAAAATTATACTATGCCTCCTCACAGGGGTTAATCTACTAGTTAATCTTCACCAATGTGGAAAAGAAACATAAAAAAATAAGCTAACTATTGCAATAAAAGCATATTCAAATTTACCATCATAGAACATAGCTAATAGTTTGCCTGTGTATCACATTTGTTTTTTTGGGTCCTTTCCCTGCAAATGTTTTAAAACATGACTCAATGGGGGTAGAGACCCAAGGCATATTTGGTAGAAAAAATATTCAGCCAATTTTCAGATGTTAATGAATGCAGATCTCACTAGCCTAAAGCTCTATTAGAGATTTATGGTGCAGAAATAACTGAAGGGTTGAGGTAACTTTTCCATGTGGTAACCCAGATATTAGAATGGACTGTTTTAGACTATTTGTACCTGGAATGTGTCCAGCACCACAGGCCAAAACTCATTAATGTGGAAGAAGAGTATTGGGAAAAGTCTTTGACTGTTGCTGCAAAAGGGAGAGAGCTTGGAAAGTAATTAAATGTATTGGCCCTTGGCCTCCAAGTATTTGAAGAGAGCTGGTGGTACAAAAAAAAAAAACCTATAAAGCACCAGGGTTCTAGAAAGATGGATAAGCATTTCACAGCCGTTTGCGTTATCCAAATGAAACCCTTGAACTAGAGATGGGTCCTGGATTTTGATCCCAGTTTTTTCAGAGTTTAACTATCTTCAGAGACAGATTTTTTGGTTCTCTCTTTCAGGTCGCTCTCTGAGCTGAACCTTTTGAGGTTCACACATTAACAAAAGAATAGATCATTTAGAATGATGGAAAAAGCCCTGTCAGAATCGGCCTAACAGGACCATTTCCAGAAACTGAACATTTCCCAAACAATGATTTTGGTACTACTATGATTTAATCCTGTTCATTATGATTCTTAATCCTTTTGTGGATCTGGGCCTTAGTGTATTTAAATAGTGCCTCAGATTTCAGAGTAGCAGCCGTGTTAGTCTGTATCCACAAAAAGAACGGAGTACTTGTGGCACCTTAGAGACTAACAAATTTATTTGAGCATAAGCTTATGCTCTAATAAATTTGTTAGTCTTTAAGGTGCCACAAGTACTCCTGTTCTTTTCACAATAGAGATAATCCAAAGTCTACTGTTGTTTCTTAGAATCAGTGTGTTCTATAAGCAGTAATTCCATCAATGTATTGAAGTGCTTTATTTTATTCTGTCATATTCTGCTTTTCATTTTAATGTGGCCTAAAATAGGCTTGAACATTAGAGCTTGAGTTTTCCTGCAATGCAGTATCAACTAGTTTTATCACAGGAATTTTAGTTGCCAAATTCTTTAAGCTCTCTTGTAACAGATTCTGTTTATTTTGATGAAACTTTATCCTCAGGGTCCCACAAAGAAGCTTCCTCATACCACTTTTAGAACAATATTCTCCTATGATTTCCCCCCCCCGCACCCAATTTTCTCTGTTGTCTTTTCGGAAAAATATTTGCTGTGGTAAATTAATGTGTTTTTATACAGTAATCCTATCCTCCTATGTAAAAGGTTAAGAATTCTTATTTTCTCTGAACATGTCTTTCCTCTACCAAACGGTAATCTTCATGACATAACTACAATATGGGTGTACATGGGTCTGCAGTATGAAGATGGGAGGAAGTAGACCAAACATCATTAACAACCATTGTTAACTTGCCTCTGAAGTTACATTATTCTGCAGTAATAAATCATACAATCATAGAAACAAGAGCTGGAAAAGCTCTATTAGGTCATTTACTCCATCTCCAGCCAGTGCAGGATTTTTCTCTGCAGTGTATTATTGAATGCTTTGTCTAGTCTTGTTTTAAATTACTCAAGTAATTAGGCTTCCACTAGTTCCTTTGGGACACTATTCCATAATCAAAATCAGGGTTATGAATTTTTTTCTGCTCTTCACACTAAATTCCCCTTTGCTTAATTTCAACTCTTCGTAAAAACTATTTTTGAATTATTTTTTATATTGTGTTTGGACTTCTTGTGGGTGCAGAAGTCAGGGTGGAGAGAATCAGTACCAGGACCTTGGATGGGATTTCCAAAGAAATAAGGGATTTAGGTGCCCAATTCCCATTGAAAGCAAATGGCAGTTGGCACCTAATTGCCTTAGGCCCCTTTGAAAATCCCAGCCCAGCCCTTCCCTCTTTACACACCCTACAAACAGGAGGCAAACACAACTGCAGTGCAGGTTCTCTCCTGAACACAGGGATTACTCCCTGCCAGCACCCTGTGAGGCACTAGTCACTCCAAATAGGGCCATAGAGGGGCAGGGAGGAGAAGGGCCATAGACATAACCTCACTCCACACCAGCCAGCTGTGAAAGAAAGCACAGTGTGTGTGACCTTCTAAAGGAAGGTTTGGCCAGCATACCTGCCACTGCCATAGCACAGTGCCTCCTGGAGCTCCCCTTGGGGCGTGTAGCTCCATACCGCCCCCAAGTGGCACAGTCTGGCCCTAACGGCTAAGCACATGCACGCAAATGTAGAGAACTGCTGTACCACCAAGATATTAAAACGAACCCAAAAAATCCTTCCTATCCCAAAATATTGGATAAAAGTAACTGCATACCTAATATCGTCCCCTGTGGTACAGAGGGAAGGCTGTAGCAAAGGCACACTCTAAATATAAGTGTGTAGAAAAACAGGAGGATAATTACATAAAATTATTAAAACAATCTATAATAGAAAAACATAAGGATTAAAGAAATAAATCCTTGTTCCCCAGTAGTCAGCCTACGCTTTGTAGAGTACTCAATGCAACTGGTCTACAGTAATATTCTAGTACACATTAGAAGAAATAGTTACCCAGTAATAATGGCTTAATAATTAATTGGTATACTCTACATCAAGGGCATGCTCCAAAGTCCTTTTGAAGTCAGGGGAAAAACTCCCATTGACTTCAAAGGGCTCTGAATCAGGCCGTAAGTACATGCTGATGGTAATTAATTTTACATTTAGAAAAACCACCAAATGAAGTGGGAGGCAAGGTCAGACACCCAGACGACGTGTAACCATGGCCCTTCTTAGCTGACTACCCGTGTTCTAACTTGGGAAGAGCAGAAGTAGCAGCAATGGAACTCACAGAGCAACTCGCTGGCCTGACCAAAAATGTAGCCCTTGGCTGTTGGCATGGATGGCAAGATAAAGCAGAACCTGAGGCTGGCTGAAAGTCCCTGCAGCAAAATGTACTACAGCAAAAAGTATTAATACAGTGATCAAAATCATGGAGGAAAGTAGCCATTCTCTGTGTAGTGCACTGATATTTTCCCTTTAGTAGCAAAGGGAAATAAGTATCCCTTTTGGTTGATCCAGAGCTGTAAAGGAAAAATGAATATTAGCTGGCTAACACCAACAATTTCATTACTTGGAGCTGGAGCTTTCTACATTCTGACAGAGAAGAGGCTATGTAGGACAGAGTTTTTCCTGAGTTTGATACAGGAAAAATTAAAAACCTGACCCTGAGCTAGGGAGTAACTGGTAAGAATCACAGTATGTCCTCAAATGATGATGATGATGATGATGATGATGATTTCCCCCTTAGCAGGGAAGATGCTACGCAATATATAAAGGATTAGAGAGCATTGTATGTTATGGTGTAAATTGGCATAGCTCCATCAATGCTAATTTACACCAGCTGAGGATCTGAAAGAGGAACAAAGTTGAAGCCAGAGAGCAATAACTGAGTATATACAAGAAGAATTTGTTCTGGTTTAAACTAGTCATTGGCAAAGTTCTAGATGAAGTTCATCAGAATAAGGTCTAAACTGAGGGACAGATTCTGATTGCCTTATGTTGAGTAGCATCTTACTCAATGAGTAGTCCTTGTGACAAGTCCAGCACCTCAGCGCCCCTTTGTGGGAGGGGTGGATGGGGTGTCGGGGCCTCGCCACTCTTAAGTTCCCATGCCTGTCCCTTTAAGGCCATCCCAATGTGGCCCAACGGCCAGAGTCCATACAACTCTGCCCCACGTATCAGGGCAGTGGGGCCCAACAGCCAGAGTCCATAGCCTTCCCCCTCTCAGGCAGGGAAGTGTATCCCAATGGCTGGAGTGGTAGGGGGACCCAGGCCCACCCTCTCCACCAGGTCCCAACCCAGGGCTCGCCTATTGGCAGAGTTCCCCCTCACATGTAGCTCAGTGGGGATCCGCCTGCAACATGCTCAGTGTCAGTGCAGCTTTAACCCTGCTTGTCTCTAAAGTTCCCCTGGGTCACTTCCTACCCTCAACATCTTGTTCTGCACTCCAGGTGGGGGGGGTCCCCCTCTGGTCCATCTCCTCTTGTCTAAACCTCCGTCTGGGACACCAGGTGTGTTCCGGCTTGGCTGGCCCCTGTATCCTGGAGCATTGGCTGTCCCACCACAGGTGCTGGCTGTGTGCCTCCTTCTCCCCCAATGGTCAGCCCAGACTGAGCAGCTTTGCAGGCTTTTATACCTAGTCTCCAGTTGGAGCATGCCCAGCAGGGCTTCCGAGGCGGGGCTTCCTCTGCCAAGAAGGAAGAGTTAACCCCTGCGGTACCAGTGCGGAGCCACTCTGTCCCGTCACAGTCCCACAGAATTAAGTTAAACTACTTGTGGAGTATGGTATTACTCAACATGAAAAAAAGATCAGAATCTGTCCCTGAATAAGGACTTCAAGATTTAGACCTCAGCTCTTGGTTTAGAAGGTTACCAGGATCAGAACTGAGTGACCTATTTGTTATAAAATATATTTTTTCTTAACTTAGCATTCCTTTTGGAGAGTGAATTTTTTGTGAACTGATCCTGATTTAATTTGGGCAATAAGGTGTTCATGTTTTTGATTTATAGTTTGGACAAATAATTTTGAGACTGAGTTCTTTGCAATCCATTTGCCTTAATTATTAACTATTTTCTGTTGTGAAGAGGTAATTATTGAATTGTTTCTACTTGGCCTGAAACATTTTAAAGAGGAGAACAGTCAAAAAAAAGTATTTCTGATTGAAATCTTCAGCCAAATAATCTTCATGCTAAATATTATGAAATTTTCCAGATTCACAAATGTTTTCAACAATACTTGGCAGCTGTACAAATATTTGTGAATAATTATATGAATCTATGAATTGTAGTGGTGCTTTTATTTATATTTTATATTTTTAACTGTTCAATGAGCTCTAATCAGAATTATCCAAACCACTTGGGTCTATAAAATTAGATTGGAAGTTCCGTGATTTAGTTGGGGATTGGTCCTGCTTTGAGCAGGGGATTGAACTAGATGACCTCCTGAGGTCTCTTCCAACCCTAATATTCTATGATTCTAATAGGTTCTTATGAGATTTCCAGTAGTCCTGACCTGACTAGAAATACCACAAGAACAGCTTTCCTTGTTGTGTTTAAGCACTACTGCTTCTGATCTCAGCTGGAATAATAATACTGAGTTTCACATAACAGAGATATGAATCTGAGTTCTGGACGATAAATGTTTTTGTGGGGAGAAGTTAACTGCACAAGTTTTCCCATTCCAGCACCTAGATGCTAGGGTGATAAGCACTTTAGAAATGTCTGTAGGCAACTTCAAATGTACTCACCATTTCCTCTTTTAACTGATTCAGTGACAACTGAACATCAGCCTTACTTGTGTAAAACATATATAGTAGCATGTGCCCAGAGATAAACTTCTTCTTGATAGATTTAGGAGCAAGAAAATAGATGGTGGGCAGATCAGATATTTAGACGTGGCATTAAAAATGTTATGTGTTCTCTCAGGAAGTGAATACATAACACTGCTTATGAAATTTGTATTATTAACAGATACAACTTGGTAGCAATACAATAGTAATATTCAGGGTGGATTGATTTAAATCAGTGATTTTTAAATTACCAAGTGGAAAGTCTTAATTGAAATAATCAATTTTAATCAATTTTTCCATTTGTACTTAATTTTCTAATGAAAGGTGCATTCTCATTGGTGATATAACCATTAAAACCTGTTGATTTACAACTAAATAGAATCTTTATGCCAAATTTGGTATATCTTTTTGCTACCTGGGGTGGGAAATGCTCTAATTGTATACATTTAGTTAAACAATTATGTAGCTTAATATTTTTAGATTCTTATTAACTAATTGTACATTTTAGAATGTTAGAAATGGTGAATAATATATTGCTCATTTACTAGACAATTAACTTTTTGCTCATAATTTGTGTCAAGCTGCATTAGGATGGTAACTGGAATTTAATTAAATACACAAATCAGCATATACAATTTATTCTTATTAAACAAAATCCCTTAATATACCATATGACCTATTGTGCACTATCTATAAAGCTTGATCTGAAAAGTTAGATTACTCCCTCCCCTCCCCCATTTTTTCCTTATATAGAAAAGCAGCCTTTAACTCAAAGGTTTTGATAGAGGCTCCTGGACTCAGCATATTTATTTTTTATTTCAATGTTTTAAGAGATTATAATAAATTTAGGCCTTAACACATTTTTGTATTAAGTTCAGATTTCATTTTAAACAGGTTTATTTTTAAAAAGAAAAAATTATAATTTAAATAACAAAATAAAAAAAAATCCAATTTAAGTAAAAATATCTGTATTTTTTCTTTAATCATGGATTTTTATCCACCCTAGAAATATTGAAGATTACAAATAAGAGTGGTTTCAAGGTAATACAGAGATCTGAAGGTGCTGGGAAAGTGTCTGTTTGTCTTAGTAAAAGGAATGGAATACATCATGAAAAGTCTTTTTTCCTCCCAATGTGACAAAGCCCTATTGCTCTATTACAGTGGTTCCCAAACTTGTTCAGCTGTTTGTTCAGGGAAAGCCCCTGGCGGGCCAGCCTGGTTTGTTTACCTGCCGTGTCCGCAGGTTCGGCCAATCGCGGCTCCCAGTGGCTGCGGTTCTGCTCCAGACCAATGGGAGCTGCTGGACGCAGCACGGGCCAAGGGATGCTTTCCCTGCACAAGCAGTGGAACAAGTTTGGGAACCACTGCTCTATTAAGATATGTTTGGATATGTTGCTATGAGATGTCAGTTAAGTGGGTGGATAATATGCTCGTAGACTTGTGTACTGAAACTATTACTGTCATGCTATCTATCAACTTCTGTTTTGTCTCTTCAATACATAAAGTGGCACCCCTCAGACTGTATAGTGGACAAGCTGACAAGTTCAGCCAGCAGTCCAAAAAATTCAGAAGAGAGACTTACTATACTCTATTTTTTCAAAGAAAAGCATTTTTTACTTCCCAGTTAACCAACAGACTGTTCCAGTTTTCCTTTTGAATTTGGTTAATGTTTAGAGTGGCTGCCATTAAAGTCAAGAGTTACCACATAGATCCTGCAGTTATTTCCTATTTTATTAATAGCTGGCAAATGGTCACTTATTTCTAATGGTGACCATTTGGTTGGCATCAGATTAAATATATTTAAAGGGACATTATCAATTTAAGAATAATATTTTTAATTGTTATCCTTAGTTAACTTAATAACTAGACCCAGAAACCTCAAAGTACAACTTGCCTTCAAATGGGGCTTGTAATTCTCCAGTTTTACATGTTTTCATCTGCTTATTCCTGTGGAGGTGGAGATGCCTACTGACACAGCCTGGTGCTTCCTGATCATGTGCCCCAGCATGGTGCCATCATCAAGCTTCTGAGTTGCTATGGAAGCCACTTGCACTCTTCCCCATTCACTCAGTAGGAACGGGACACGAGTAAAGCAACTGCTCCAATCTCTGGGCGAGATTTTGCCACCATTGAGTAGTACCTTGTTCCATGCAGAACCTCAGGCTCTCTGGGAAGTAAGATAATACTCAGAGTAAGGTGGCAGAATCTAGCTCTTACTATTAGAGAATTGAATATGTGTAAGTAATATAATGGACGGTTTCATGTTACCACTGTAAAATCTTTTTTTAAAGGATTTCCTGCGTGTTTTTGTTTTTCATTTATTTCTATTTGGAGCATACTATCCTGACTTTCCTCCAACCCCACAGCAATCATCATCTTCCTTTAAAAACACCAGGCTACCAACAGATTTCTCTCTTCACCCAATCCCCCAAAATGTCCCTGAAAAGATGCCTACAGGAGGTGGCCAGTCCCTCTGTGACACACAGGATGCTTTGGGTGGGGACAGAGGCCTGACATGTGGGAAAGTGGGCTGTCATACACAAGATTTTGGAGAGGAGGGAGCAGCCATGCGTGCTTGCTTCCGTCTTGAATGTCTCTTTATTCTGCATGACTTCTCCAAGAAGTGCTCCTCCTGTGACTCTTCTGGAGGAATCCCTGCAGGTGATAGCAATGTAGCTTGGCGTTTTCCTAAATGGTATTTCAGTGCCTCATGCTGCTTGTCCTTATGCATTCCTAGGCTAACATTTGCAAGGGTCTTCCAAACTAGCCTAGCCTGGCATGTTTATTTGCCAACTAAAGCACATTAACATAGGTAGACTGCTGCTCCTGGGACTAGGGTGACCAGATGTCCTGATTTTATAGGGACAGTTCTGATATTTGGGGCTTTTTCTTATATAGGCTCCTATTACCCCCCACCCTCTGTCCCCATTTTTCACACTTGCTGTCTGGTCACCCTACCTGGGACAGAGAGTTTAAATATTTTAAAATAGTAAATCTGAGCTGATAATATTCCTTTAAAGCTAGCTGTCCATAGTGAGGAAACTTTGAAGCAGACTTAAAAATAATTCCATTTACACTTGGTTTTTCATAACTTTGTTTTAGCATGTTTACAAATGTTATCAATGTGATTTGTGTTCTAAATAGTTTGCTCTTTATCCCATCTTTTCAGATTTGAGACTTCACTGAAATCATAATGTTAAATTTGTGACATCAGTCATTCCTAAAGCAACAGACTGCTGTCATAAACACCATTTATGAGGCACTTCTGTGCAATATTAAGAATGAGAGGCTGATAGAGGCTGCTTACTAAAACATAAATATCTGAAATACAAGCTGAGGGAATACAGAAGAATAATGTACCGTAAATTTTCCTGAGTGTTGCCAACACTCACAATATTATTCCAAGTTTTGCAATATCTGGTGTTTTTCTTAAAGCCCCGGTTCCCGGAGCCCTTTGATTTTGTGAGAATCTCAGCTCTCATTTAAAGAAAAAAAAAATCTTCTAGCCCTCATGGCTGCAGAGAAAAGCTTGAAAATGTGACCCAACTATACCAGAAAACAGGGGTGGCCTAACTACAGCCTGCAGGCCGGATCCGGCCCCTCAGGGCTTTGGATCCGGCCCACGGGATTGCCACCCCCATGGTGCCATGGGCCCCGCGCTGCTCCCAGAAGTGGCCAGCAGCACGTCCCTGTAGCCCCTGGGGAGGCAGGGGGCAGAGGACTCTGCACGCTGCCCTTGCCTGTGGGTACCTCCCCCGAAGCTCCCATTGGCCATGGTTCCCCATTTCTGGCCAATGGGAGCTTCGGGGGAGGTACCCACAGGCAAGGGCAGCGTGCAGAGCCCTCTACCCCCCTCCCCCAGGGGCTGCAGGGATGTGGTGCCGGCCGCTTCCCAGAGCAGCACAGGGCCAGGGCCAGGGCAGGTAGACAGGGAGCCTGCCCTGGCCCCTGTGCGTGCCGCTGCCACCCCGGAGCCACTCCAGGTAAGCGGCGCCAGGCCAGAGCCTGAATCCCTCCTGCACCCTGGACCCCTGCCCTGAGCCCCCTGCTGCACCCCACACCCCAAACCCCTGCCATGAGCCCCCTCCTGCACTCTACACCCCTCCCTGCACCCCAACCCCCTTCCCTGAGGCCCCTCGTACGCCCCACACCCCTCCTCTGCCCCAACCCCTTGCCCTAAGCCCCTTCCTGCAGCCCCTCCCACACACCGCACTCCCTCCTGCACCCCAATCCCCTGCCCCAGCCCTACATTCATGGCCCTTCATACAATTTCCCCACCCAGATGTGGCCCTTGGGCCAAAATGTTTGCTTACCCCTGCCATAAAGGCTCAAACCAAAAGACAAATAAAAAGAACCCCACTGTATTATTGTTTTTAAAAATCATAAACTGTTAAGCTAGTTTCATGATTTTGGGGGTCCGATACTTGGTTTCTAAACACATGGAGTTGGTAATACTGTTGCCTATGTAAGCAGGGTCTGAATGAGTTCTCCCCTGGGAGAGTGGGAGAGTTAGCTGGGAGTGGGAGAGACTTCAGGAGAAAACTGCATTTACATGATGTTATAAACATACAGCTAAGGGTAGCCTAGAATTCCTCCTTACCTGTAAGGGGTTAAGAAGCTCAAATAACCTGGTTGGCACCTGACCAAAAGGACCAATGGGGAAAGAAGATGCTATCAAATCTTGGGGTGGGGAAGGCTTTGTTTTGGTGTGTTCTCTTAGGAAGCAGAGAAGCATCAGGTCAGAAAGCTCCTTCTCCTATAAACCACCCTAAAAGTATCATATATTACAAAAATTGTAAGTAAAAGCCAGGCAAGGCATGCTAGATTATCTTTTGTTCTGCTTGAGAATTTTTCCTTTGCTGGAGGGAGGTTTATTCCTGTTTTTTGTAACTTTGAAACTAAGCCTAGGAAGTTCTGTTGTGTTTTTGAATCTTTTGTTACCCTGTAAAGTTATTTTCCATCCTGATTTTACAGAAGTGATTTTTACCTTTTTTTTAAAAAAATAAAATCCTTCTTTTAAGAACCCGACTGATTTCTCTATTGTCGTAAGACCCAGCGGTTTGGGTCTGTGATCATTTTGTAACCAATTGGTTAGGATATTATTCTCAAGCCTCCCCAGGAAAGGGGATGTAAGGGCTTGGATATTTTTGGGGAATAGGAACTCCAAGTGGTCCTTTCCCTGATTCTTTGTTAAATCACTTGGTGGTAGCAGCATACCCTCCCAGGACAAAGAATTTTTGCCTTGGAGAAGTTTTAACCTAAGCTGGTAGAAATAAGCTTAGGGGGTCTTTCATGCGGGTCCCCACATCTGTATCCTAGAGTTCAGAGTGGGGAGGGAACCCTGACACATGAATATACCTACTCTGCCTAAATATCAAGCAGATAGAGCAGTATTGCTCAAAGTGATCAACTTTGGCTGGTGTTGGGTTACAAATCACTTTAGTACTGAATTCAAGGGTAGTGAAATGTTATCAATGTTATTGTCTTTATTATATGAGTAAAGGGGAGCAGAACTTTGCTTAACCTGTCCCAAATGAGGGAGTCACCCTCAGCTGAAAGGACCTTGGTAAGCCAGGGGCTCAGACCCCGTGGCACAGAAAAGGAACTGTTGGTTGTAGATCTCAAGACCACGAGGCAAAAGACAGTGCCCCATGCATTCTGGGGTGGGTGTCCTGCTCAGTTTTATAATTATGAATCCTGCTTGTGGCGTTTTCCCTAAGTAATCTCAGGGGACTTCCCTCCTTTCATTATAAGTTTCTTTTCTAGACTCAGACTCTGTGCTTGTGAGTGGGAAAGTGTTGCCTCTCAAAGGCACCAAGGGTGGTATGTAATTTTCCCAGGTTACTAGGTGGGACCTCAAGCTAGTTCTGGGTTGTATTGTTGAAAAGAAACCCCGAGATTGTGAACTCGGCCCTGGTTGCTGCCGGATCCACCTGGCAGAAGGGTTACACCTATAAATGTCCTCTTGTCAAATTTACTCCAGTGTGAAAATCTCCTTCTAGTTTCTGAATGTGTATATTTCTTTTCCTTGTAAGGCAAAAAAAATAGGTTATAATAGACCTACCAGTTGTACAAGACTTATTACTTTTTTTTAGCAGGCAGACTGGTTGTTACATGAGACCACAAGGCAAGATCGGACTGGCTGGTAAAGGAAGTGCTAGAGATACATATAGCCAGATAACACAGACACAGTGGGCTAGACTAAACTCTGGTGTAATCCTATTGAATTTGGTGTAACCCTATTGAATTTGGTGTAACTAAACCACTGATTAATTTGACCCACAAGTCATCTATGTTGCAAAGGCTGTCAGGATGTCTGCTTCTTAACTGGAATTTGCAAGAAGAGTTTGTACTTATTCCTAGTTCTAATAAGCACATGAGCTATACAGTAGGTATGCCCATACAGGAAGTCATTAGCAAAATGTGGAATGCGCTAAATTCTACCAACATGCTGTCATGCATTTCTATTCTACCCTGTCAAAAGGACAAAATACAAGTGAGAGTACGACCCCTCTAGCAATTTATTATATAACTGCATGCACACCAATTTACAACAGTTGATTCCAAAACATTTTGAACAGCGATCAATAAGTTCAATAATTATTATGTTAATACAAGACCGCTTAAGCAACTTACACCTTCATTTGACATTGAATTGACCTTTTGCTGTCTATACTGAGCATCTTTGCTTTGGCTTTTGTTGAATCTCAAACACCTTTTTCATTATAGTTTATGTTGTGGCAAAAAAGTATCTGGCCCACAAAAATGCCCTTATAAAAAATAAAAGTGTCCTGGCTGAGGAATACCAGTGTTTCTTTTCAGAAAAAGAAAAAAATCTGTTTCTGATATAAATAGAGGATAATATCCAAACCCAGAATTAACTGGTAACCATCCAAATGCAATTTTTTGAAGTAGCTATTGCTCTGTTAACTGATGAAATTTGATTGTAGTTTGGTATCAAATAGTTTTAGCTGGATAGAAAAAATTGTAGAACAGCCAAGTTGTATGGATAACGGAAAGTCTGTAGCATACAGATGTTTCTGTCCTTTCAGGTCAGGTGAATAAGGTAAAAACTTTTAACTGCAAGGGAAGGCCCAGCTAAGTTAAGTTTAACTCTCTCTCCTGGGCTTGTCAGGCTTATTTGGCTAAGGTGAGTCCCTTCTAGTTCATTTCTGGCTACAGATAGAGTTACTCCATCCTGCAACTTCATGTGAGACAGCAACCACTGAGTTTGTAATTTTCCAAAGGGAATTATATTACATTTCAGAGCACATTTGCAATATTATGTTGTCCCCAACGTTTTCCCTATATTTTTCCAGTGACCAGCTGAACAGATGCCTAAACTGGCTTGTATTCGTACAATGTGATCATTTTTGTAGCAATTGAACAACAAAGTTAAACCACATCCTAAATCAGCAATTTTCAGCCAGCAGGCCATGAGTGCGTTTCAGGGGTCTGCCAAAATAAATTGGGCTTCAGCCCCGAGTGGCAGGGCTTGGGCTTCAGCCCCAGGCAATGGGATTTGGGCTCAGGCTTCAGTCCCAGGCAACAGGACTCGGGTTGGGGCTTCAGCCCCGGGCAATGGGGCTCCAGGAGGCAGCACCACCTCCACCCCCTGACTCACCTCAGTGGGCCACCCAGCCTGTGGGTCAGCGCCAGCAACAAGTTTCACCCTGAGTAAGTAAAACAAAAATAATATTCAGTTTTTTATTTTTATACCTATATTATCCTTTTCTTTTTTATATTATAAATGTGTGTGTGTTTAACTCTATAACTTATAATTTAATACAGCTATTCAGAAAAACAGTTGTGGCACAGATGGGCTGTGAAGTTTTTATAGCATGTTGGGGGCGGGCCCTCAGAAAGAAAAAACAGCACTGAAAATTGCACGTATCTGTTGATTCAGAAGTATTTCTATTTGTGGTGTTGTAATTATTATAATAATGCCTTGGAATTGAGTGAGGAAATAGCCCCATTGTGCTAGGCACCGTAGAAACAAAGAGTAGAAGACAGTCCCTGCCCCAAAGAGCTTACAGTCCAAATAGACAAGACAGACAAAAGATGGGAAAAAGAATATACAAGCGCAAGGAGGTGCTCTGCAAACATCATATTGGAGCCACAATTTGTGGGATAGTGGTGGGGGTTTGTTAGAAGAGGACATACTTAATGAAAAGACAAAAGGAGAGAGGACTTTGAAGGGAGAAGGATGAAGAAAACAGGGCGGGGAGAACAGGGAGGAAAGGATGAAGGACAGATGGAGCGAGGCTGAGTGACTGAGGCAGCATGATAATCAATATTATAGAGATCCAGATGAGAGAGAATTGAGAAGCTCAGGCTTAGAGACTGAGGGTACATCTTCCCTTCAATAAAAGCCCCGGCTGCCCTGACTGAGGCTTATGGGCCTTGGACTGGGGCTAAAAATAATGGTGTGCATGTTTGGGTTTGGGATGGAACAGGGCCAGATTAACCTTTTGTGGGCCCTGGCGCTCAGACCCCGCCCCCTGCTCTGCCCACACTCCACCCCAAGGCCCCCGCCCCCCCCACACTCCACCTGCCTTCTGTCTCAAGGCCCCATCCTCGCTCAGCCTCTTCCCCTGGAGGCCCTGCCCACCACTTGCTCAGGGGGAAGGGGTGGAGAGGAGCGAGCAGAGGGTGGGGGGGGAAGGGGTGAGGCAAAGAGGGGGTGGATAGGAGCAAGGCCTCAGGGGGAGGAGGCCAAGCGCAGGCAGGGACTCTGAGCAGAACACAGGCGAAGCAGTGGGGGTGGGCCCCATGGTCCAGGGACCCCTTCTGAGCGTGGGCTGGTGCCACTGGCACAATTGTCAACCCGGTACTTGGATGGAGCCCAGGCTCTGAAACCCCAGGAGGGGGCTGGATCTCAGAACCCAGTATCCAGCCTGAGCCCAAACATCTACACTGTTATTTTTATCCCCGCAGCCCAAGCCCTGAGAGCCTGAGTCAATTAACCCGAGTTCTGAGACTCATTACAAGGGATTTTTTACTGCAATGTAGATCGGGGAGGGCAAACTTTTTGGCATTAGATTTCTGAAATTGTATGGAGGGCCTGGTTAGGGGAGGCTGTGCCTCCCCAAACAGCCTGGCCCTCACCCCTATCCGACCCCCCCGCTTCTAGCCCCCTGCTGCCCCCCCCCCCAGGACTCCTGCCCCATCCAACCCCCCAGCTCCCTGACAGCCCCCTAGGGACCACTGCCCCATCCAACCCCCCTGCTCTCAGTCCCAACAGGCCCCAGACCCCTCACCGCCCCTCACCACCCCATCCACCCCCACACTCCCTGTCCCCTGACCGCCCCCCACCATCCCATCCAACCCCTCCTCTCCTTCCTGACTGTCCCCCCTGGGACCCCTGCCCCCATTCAGTCCCCCTGTGACCACCCCAACCCCTATCCACGCTCCTGACCACCCCCCAAACTCCACTACCCTCTATCCAATGCCCCCCCTGCTCCCTGACCGCACTGCCTGGAGCACTGGTGGCTGGCGGTGCAGCTGCAGCAGGACAGGCAACTGTGCAGCACAGAGCACCAGGTCAGGCTGGCCCCGCTGCCCAGAGCATTGTGCTGTGCGGTGGCATGGCTGTGGGGGAAGAGGGGGCTGTAGGGAAGGGGCCAGCTCAGGACGGTCCCGTGGGCTGTATGTGGCCTGCGGGCTGTAGTTTGCCTACCTCTGATGTAGATGTACCCTGAACTCACTGTATTCAAAATTAGATAGTCACTGGGGGCTTGACCAGATAGGAATTTCCTATGGATAACCTCTCACAGGCTTAGGCCCTTTGTCTATCCAATCTGTGATCAAACTGTAAGAATGTACTATGCGAAAGGGAGAGCCATGAAACGTAACATCTAAACACACACCCTGGATGAGCTGGCTCTATGCAAGAGCCTTGAGAGGTGTTTTAGTTGGGGTGTGTCAGCATTTATTACTCAGGTGGTTTAATCCTTATATGCTTTGAGCAAGAAGTGAGCGTTAATCTACATTGGTAGGGGGGGTCTTTGTTTTTCTGAGCCCTGGTATTAATCATTCTGCATGACATTTTCAGGTATGTACATTGTTTCTACTGAAGATTGTAAGGAAGATTCTGAGTGTTTAATAACCGCCTTGATTTAAGGTTGCATAAATATAAAGGTCTGGACTCTGAATTCCCTACTAGTAGATGCCATTAATAACCAAGGCAGAAAACATAGGTTAAAGTCCACTCTCTACAATAAGGGCCATGAGAGACTAGGTCTTTTTGGTCACAAATCTTATTCTTCAGCCACACTTCAGTTCAGAATAGCAGACTATCAGGTGCTCATGGCCAAATACAAGTATTTGAATTACAACAAATTTAATTCATTTATAGAGTACTTGTCAGAGGAACATCATGAACAATTTAAGGCCATTATACAAGACATTGCTCCAGGCCTCCTTTGATGCTGCTGATATGGCAACATGGTCTATATCCACTGCAGTGGTCATGAGAAGAGTGTCTTAGCTGCAGCGGTGAGGTTTCACAAGAGAGGTCCAGCGTATGGTTGAAGACCTCCCCTTTGACAGTCATAAGCTCTGTGTGTACTCAGTGGATACATTTCTCCACACTTTAAAGGACTCAGGAGCCATGCTGTTATCCTCAGGGATTTATACGCCTGTAAATAAGAGGAGATTTAGTGGGTCTCAGATGGCACAAAGAGCATACCCCACCCCGTATTCTACTTATCGTAGACCATTTAAGCCCTCCGCCAAGAGACTAAGATATTCTAAGACAAAAACCTGCTTCCCTGACAGCTATATCTTCTCAGACACCTATATCCTCCAAGCAACAGTTCTGATGGTGTGTTTGAGAGTCTCAACCATCCAACCGACAGAGTTTACAACTGCAACATCCTACCCCACTCCTTCCAGTCAGATGTTGCCTCTCCCATTTTCAGGCTGCATGGGCGAATATAACAGACAAAACGGTTTTGGAAGCTGTAACGTCGGGTTACACTATCCATTTCAAACCTGTCCTTCCTGCCCACTCTCCCTCTCCATCGCTCCTCAGGGAGCGTTCTCACAATCAATTGCTGGCACAAGATGTTACCACACTTCTGTGCTTAGGAGCAATAGAACCAGTTCTGGTACAGTGCAGGAAAGAGGATTCTATCCAAAGTACTTCCTGGTCCCCAAAAAGAATGGAGGGTGGAGGCCAATTTTAGACCTCAGGTCTCTAAACTGATATGGAAAACAGTAGAAATTCAGGAAGGAGACCCTTCCAGCAGAAATTCCCTCATAAGATTTAAGAGATTGGTTTGCGAATCTCAATCTACAAGATACACATTTTCATGTCACTATTCACCCTTCACACAAGCAAGAGGTTTCTTTGTTTTCTAATCAACATCTAGCACTACCAGTACAGGGTGCTCCCTTTTACAGTATCTTCTGCCCCAAGGTATTCTCAAAGATTCTGGTGGTAGTTGCTGCCCACCTATGTTATCGGGTATAATCATTTTCCTGTATCTGGACAATTGGTTGATCGGGGCAGATAGTATCAGGAAGTGTTGGTGGTAGTAAAGGTAGCATTCAGTTTCACAGCCTGCCACTTCAAATCAACCTCGAAAAGTCAGTTTTGACTCCAATACAGCATCTAGACTTCATAGGAGCTTCCCTGGATCCAATGACAGACAAAGCGTACCTCCCTTCCAGCAGATTTCTCACAGTAATGACTCTCAAAGAGTCAGGGCAGACTTCAGGTAACAGTAAAAAATTGCTTTCAACTGCTGGGGCACATGTCATCTTGCTTCTTTGCACTAAAAGATGCCAGATTACATCCCAGAGGTCTACAGGGGTGGCTTCAAACAGTCTATAAACCAAGCAGGCACACAGCCTAGGCAGGCTGCTGTCTGTCCCCCAGTCACTCAGCTGGTGGAAGGATCTGACCAACAAGTGCGCAGCTGTTCTGTTCTTGCAGAATACCCCTACCATAACATTAGATGCTTTGCTATTGGATGGAGGACACATCTCGGACTTCACATAGTGCAGGCAAATGGTCACTACGAGAGCAGCTTCTCCACATCAAACTTTTGGAATTGAGATCCGTCAGAAATTCATGCCTACACTTTCTACCTCTAATCAGACCCATGTCAGTAAAGATAATGATAGGCAATGGGGCATGCATGCATCATATCAACTGTCAGGGAGGGGCACATTCCCCATCTCTCAGTGCCAAAGCGATAAAGCTCTGGAATTGGTGCACAGCCAAATATTCATCTCAGCTACTTACCTACCCAGTAGTCAATACACCTTGGCAGATGGCCTCAGCAGACATTGCTAAATAATTAATGGGAACTGGACTCAAGTCCGCCCCATGATAGTTTTAGCTTGTGGCTTCCCAGAGGTCATTATGCTTGCCACACAAAATGCATCAGGTCTTGTTCCAGAGAGGGACTCAATCCCCCAATCCCTAGAAGACGTTTTCTCATCTCATGGCCGAAGGGGCTTCTGTCTGTATCCACTGACATGATTAATGTTAAAGGTTCTCAGCAAGATCAAACAAGAATGGGCCAGTGTCATGTCCAAGACAAGTTTTGTATCCCTGTCTAATCAGCTTTACCTGTCACCCTCCATGGCACCTTCCATTCAATCCTTGCCTACTGACTCAAGGTACTGGTCAAATACTTCACCCCAACCCACAGATTCTGAAGCTGCAAGCATGGTTCCTTGATAGTTCTTGGGAATAGAGATATCCTGTTCAACAAACATATTAAATAATAGAAAAGACTCCACAAGATTTACTTAGCTCCAGAAGTGGAAAATATATTATCTTTGGTGTAGCAGTCAGATTTTGCCAACTCTCCCCTGTTCCCAGCATATTCGATTACCTGGTGGAATCAAAAACATCGGGTCTTTCTATGAATGCCATTAGGGTACACTTAGCAGCAACAACTTTTCACACACCCACTGGGGATTTTTCACTCTTTGCTCACCCTACCACAACAGAATTCCTGTCAAATCTCTCCCCACAAATCAGAGATCCTACTCCTAGCTGGGACCCCCAGCTAGTCTTTAAATTGCCTTATGAAACATCCTTTGAGCCACTTGCTATGTGTTCTTTATTAGATTTATCTGTGAAGACACTCCCTGGTAGCTATCACTTCTACCCGAAGGATTGGAGAATTGGGGGCTTCAATGGCAGACCCCCCATTTCCAGTATTCACCAGACAGAAAATATTGCTATGGGCCCATCCAAGATACCCAAGATGTCCTCAGAATTTCATATTAATCAAACCATTCATCTTCTGTTTTTTCCCCCAAAACTGCACTGAACTACTCAAGAAGTCATATTCTATAGCCTAAATGTCAGGAAGGCATTAGCCTTTTATCTAGGGAAGGCCAAACCATTTAGAAGATCTGCTAGATTATTTGTGTCCATTGCGGACAGAAACAAGGGTTCAGCAATTTCAAAACCGAGGATGTCAAAGTAGATCTCCAGGTGTATTAAGATCTGTTATGACTAAACTCATGTTCAATCCCCTTCGAGGGTGATTGCACATTCCACCAGAGCACTATTTCTATAGCCTTACTAACAGGTATTCCAGTTGCAAAGATCTGCAGAGTGGCAACTTGGGCCTCTGTTCATACTTTTTCCTAAGCATTATGCATATGTTCCTGTGGCTGGATCAGATGCTGTTGTAGGCAATGCAGTTCTCTTTTATATTGACTCTGCTCCAAGCCTCCCACCTCCTTAGGGGGGTACTGCTCAGGAGTCACTTGAGCTGAAGCACCCACAGAGACACTATTCAAAGAAGGAGAGTTTACTCACCTTGTGCAGTAACTGAAGTTCTTGGAGGGGGTGTCCCTGTGAGTGCTCTGCTACCCTCCCTCCTTCCTGACTGCTCTGGAGTCTCCCTTGTGGGACTTTGTGGTTGAGAAGGAACTGAGGACAGTTTGCCTGCACAGCCCATATAGCCTCAGTGTGGGGCACAAGGATATGTGGGGCACATGTGTGGGCTGAATGGACACGGCTACCAAAAATCTCCAATCAAAGGCACACTGGAAGTGGAACATCCATAGGACACATCTCAAAGAGCTCCAGTTACTGCACAAGATGAATAATCTCTCCTTTCCTTCAAAGTCCCCACTAGAGGCTTCACTATTGCTATTAATTTTAAGTGGAATGTGCTCAGATACTACAGTGAGGAGTGGCAGCATAAATCCCCATGACAGATAGGTAGATAGAAAATATATTTTCTAATCACAAATGGTTATGAAAATAACATCAAAAATGTAAACTGAGTATATAATGATGCAGCATTGCCTTCATGAGTCTTCAGACAGCCTGAAACAATTATTTTTAAAGGGGTAAACTGTACTCTTAACGAATTCACTTCTAATCATGCTAACAGAAGCTACCAGCCAATGTGCTTATCCCACAATCCTAAACTGTGTCCCCAGGTGCCAAAAGCCCCAACGGCTCCCTAACTAGCTGATCTCCCCTGAGAAGTTCTGGGATAGGATTATGCAGTATCAGTAGCAAAGATCTACAGCACTTTGAAAGGCAAGAACAGCCTAAAATTAAATAAATTTGAGAGGAGAATAAATAACAGAGGCTTTACTGCATTTCTTGTATTATTTGATTTTGTATTTCATTTTTAATTCAAATGGTGGTGCCATAGGAGACCACTGGAGAATCAAATAAAGCCAACTACATTTTTGCATGCGCAGTTTTTCCATGGCCAAGTTTTAGCCAAGAAAAATACTGACTTGGGCAGGTGTACAAAAATGCAATTTGTGCACACAAGTCCAAATCTGTGCCTGCACAAAAACTTGGCTACACAAAACTGTGAAATTGCATCATTTTACACTGAGCTTTTTCAATTTAAAAAAATCCATTAAGTTTTCATGAAGTAGTTTCTGAAGTTGGTTCTTTCATAGAAGTATGCAGTTGTTATATAAAAAAAAATCCACTGCTTTTCACAGTTATTTTTAACCATATATTCATCTGCTATATAATGCAGAGAGCAAGCGAGACCCCTTGCTCTCTCTCCAAATGACTGCAAAACAGGCACAACTGTTACTACACTCTTTACAGTCATTATAAAATGGTGACATGACAGCATAAACAATAACAGTTGCTTTCAGCAAGGTCTCTTCCCTAGTGGAATAATCTTCACAGCAAGAAAATAAAAACAGTTAACATAAGGAAAAAATAAACACAAAAAACTCACCAGTTTGGCATTCAACCTAGACTTACATCCCTACATGGGGAGTCCCAACTTCTAAGCTATTCAGCCCTTCCAGTGCCTAAGCAACTAATTTATAGTTTTTCACTAGAGCACCTGTGAAACCAGAGTGGGAAGCTGAGATGACTCATTCACCAGGGACCCAATAGTAACCCTGCATCCTATCAGTAACATGATTAGTTACTCATGTGTTGGGCACTTGTGGGTTGATGACAGGTCTAAGGTGGCAGTGTGAGATAATACCAAGTTCAGAGCTGAATCAGGGGCGTTTTTGAGTATTTTCTCATCAACTGGAGAAATTACCAATTTTTCAAACATTTTCCTCTACATTGTAACCTTCTAAAGGTGATTAAAATATTTAAGTGGCAAAAAGAACTACAGAAAGGATCACCTGGCCTTTGTTTTTTGTGAGGTTTTTAAGCAGCGTGTGTGTGTGTGTGTGTGTGTGTTATTACTAATAAATTATACTTGTCTTAAGAACTGTCCATGACAACCTTGCTTTCCTTCTCACCTGTCTGGAGCATTACAATCACCAAAGGGTTATATAAAGGCATTCTACTGATCTAAATACCAAACGACAACTACTAGAACCATACTAGCCCGGATTCAAACCTGGGAGTTACATCAAGGGTGTATCTGGTCTACTTTGTTGTTCAGTTACACTTACTTCAGATTTGTTGGAAATGGAGTAATGGTTTTAGTTTACTCTTTTGTATCTACCTCTAAGAACTATATATAAAATATAGCCAGCCAGAATTTCTTTGAAATGAATGTGGATGGCCTCAGGGAGATATTATGTTTATGGAAGGGGCTTATCCTTCCTTAAAAAAAAAAAACACAAGTAGTCTTAAGCTATATGTTCTCATTAAAAGTACTCTGACCAGTCCTGAAAGAGTTCCTGGTTTTTTGTTTGTTTGTTGGTCAAAGTCACCGTGACAACTAACTGGTTCTACATAAAGTTATAGTACAAGCCAGCAGAGCTGTAATGGAATACATTCCTTAGAATGAGTCAATGCCTTTGCTGCAAAGGAAGCACACTGTTATGGAAATAAATTCTAAGCTGATGTGCTCTGCTCAGAGTGGAAATAAGAAATTGTTCAGAATCAGGTTTCTCATTCCTCCACATATGTAAAATTATTAGTACACTAGTTACACTTTGTTTTGTTGGATCAGTAGTCCAACTCCTGTATGGTCCAAAGCACCTGGGCCCAGATCCTCAAAAATATCTAAGCACCTAACTCCCATTGATTTCAGTGAAAGTTAGGCACCTAAATACCTTTGAGGATCTGTGTCCTTCAGCTCCTGTTGGATTCAATGTGACTGTGGCAATGAAAACTGAGGAAATGGGAGCTGAGGTTGCTCTGTACCCCAGGACTGAGACCTGTAACTATCACGTTGAAGGCAGCCCAGGAGAGTAGAAATTCAAAATTATAATTGGATAATGTACACTATGAAAACGTAAGGGCCCTGATTCTGCTCTCATTAAAACGGTGTCCGTATGGAGTAACTTTATTGAAGACAGTAAAATTATGCTGCTGTATGTGCAATCAGGCCCTTGATTTCATCTGACCAAATTGATCTGGCTTCTGATCTATGAAAAATCTTGTGTATGAACTTTTCAGGTACACAGGCAGTTAACGTTTTTTACTTTAAATATAAATCTAGAGCTCATACAATGCTTTCCACAAATTAGTAACCTGACAAGTTTGTCACATCAAATGAAATGAGTTTACACTATACGTAATTTAAATCAGACTATGACTTTGAATTGCTGTTAGAGATAGGATTTAATGTTACTTTCCCTCAAATTATCCTTCATAAATTGTTTATGAAGCCATAAACTTATGAGCCATAAGTTCTCAAAAATAAAACCAGATAGCAAAATATACTTCCTCTTTTGCTTCTTAAACCCAGTGAAGGCTTAAGAAAAGTCAAATGAGAAATATCACACTGAGAAATAAATTGGTCCATAAATATGCTATTTTTGCCCTGACCTCAAAGTCCCAGACCAGTCTCTCTTTCAGATAAAAACAATTAAATTGCCAAATATAATGCTATAAATCTTGGAAGCTCAAAAGCTTATTTTCATGCCACTACTAATGGGCAAACAGCAATCAATTTACTTTCACGGACTTTTCCAAGTGAACCTGTATGGTTTTCCTCAGTAAGGTGTGACTCTCAGGGAAGTTTTAAGGTAAAAAATTCCTTAGTAACCTAAATAATGCACTGAGTTGTTCTTTTCTGTTACAACAAATGGTAGAGTCTGTAGAGAGGGGAGAAGAAGAAAAGCAAGTTAATTTAAAGTTTCATCCTGAACCCTTTATACACACCAGTAAGCCCATTAACATCAACAAGTATACACATGTGAATTGCAGGATCAGGCCTATTCAGAGATGGAATTTCAGAGATGGAAATATTTTAAGGCCAGAAGGGACCTTTATACCATCTAGTCCATCGGTTCTCAAACTGTGGGTAGGGACCCCAAAGTGGGTCATGACCCCATTTTAATGGGGTAGCCAGAGCTGGCTTAGGCTTGCTGGGGCCCGGGACAAAGCCTGAGCCTCACCACCTAGGGCCCTCAACAGCTATCTCAGAATAGCTTATGGCAGTGTTCATTCTGTGTGAGAATGGAATGCTCTTGGCATATTGACCCTGGAGGGCCCCATCCACCTCACAAACTTTGCTGATGTTTAATATTGATTGTTCCCTGAGTTCAACACACCCTAAGTCCAAACACAAAATTCCTTCAAGCACATCTAACTTGTTCTACAAGTTGTACCTCCTAGGATTAACCACAACAGAAGCCAAATCGGGTCAAGTCAATCATATCACAGTCTATGAATAGAAATCAGTGTTGTTTATAACATGAATCAGATTAGTCCTTCGTGGGCTGTTCCAGAGTGCCCGGCACATTGCAAAAGTGACCTCTCTGGCCATTTAACTAACCTCCACTGCTCATGGCTCACCCTGGCCTGAAGCCTCTTACTGATTTACATTTCTCAGCGCAGTCACATAGTTGTGAGCTGCCCCAGTTCTGAGCCCCCTACAATGGCAGCTTGCAGTGGTAAGGTGGCTTCCAGAATGTTCCAGATCAGGACTGTGAGAGTTTTCAGAGTCTGGCCTCTCCTTCCACAATCCACCTGGATAGGTATGAGGTCTCCTGGAAGGCTGCATATGATCATCCACAATCCATTTCAGTTTGCAGTGATGATGGAAACTCTGGGATGTTTGTCCAGAAACCATTGCTGTAAACATGAGTGCAGTGCTAGTGAGGATGTGGGGTGTAATAATAAGCCCACTAAACATGTGTGTGAATACTGTGTGCTGGTTCCAATTGAGATAACTCAAGTTAGTTAAGTACAACTGAAGAATTCTCTTGTGTAGACCCAAACCCTAGGAGTGAGTAGAAGTGAAGGGTATGCTTGGCCTCTCTGACATCATTTTGTGTATCCCTTGGGCTCCATTACTAATTTTTCTCTGTGATATGTACTAATAAATATCTAGAGCAGTACCATGTGTTGTGCCATGAACTTTGCTGCCTTTTTATGTTCAGAAATTGCAAAGGATATTGAATATGGCTTGTATATGCCATCTTGGGATTAGTGGATGGTGATGTTTATGCTGTGACCATGGTCATCTCATCACATTGCTCTGTAGACATTTGTGTATAGTGGGAAAGGGCAGGGTAGCACTGGCACATGGCTTAATGCATCCTCCAGTCACTTTAGATTGCACTTCTTTCCCTGTCTGAGCAGAGCACCCATGGATGGGAAATAATGCTGGAGCGATTGTTTCATAGCCAGACTCTCTTTTGCCTGTGCTTAGAGCAGCAGTAGCATGCACCCAATTCATCAAGCTATTTGCATGGGAATGATTAAGAAGGAAAAATTCTATTTATTTAAGTTCTTATACTGCGCTTTTCATGTGGTATTGGAGTACTTTTCAACAGTACATTAAGCAACAAGACTAGCATCTGCCATGTATGGCTCCTTACCCAGTCCTTTCTGTAGGGCAAAAATTGTGCCTCGAGATTAGTTTGTTAAGGTTTCTTTATTAATGAAGGTCAAAGAAGTGTTCTTTGCACATGAGAAGAAAAGTTGTAAAGTTTCAGGAAGTTCTTGTTTCCTGAGGGGAAGAGTTCCACAGGCTTGGACCAGCCCCCTGAGAATGCTCTGTCTTCTGCACAAAAAAACTGTGGGGGATAATTCCACTGCTCCAGAGAAGTGGAACTGACAACCATCTTGATGCTGGCATGTAAGGTGACCTTTTCTGTACCCAAAGAACCTTGAAGATACAGACTGAGGCCCAGACTTTTTAAAGATATGTAGGCAATGCTTCACCCAGCATTGCAACACCTAACTGATTTAGAAGCCTAACTCTCATTTTCAAAAGTTATGTAGGCATTTAGGAGCCTAAATTCCACTGTCTCTGGGATTTTGGCTCTTAAGTGCTTTAGAAAATGAGATTTAGGCTCAGGTAGTTATGTCAGTGCTGAGTGCAGCAACACCTAACTACCTTTAAAAGTCTGGGCCTGAGATTTCAAATGTGGCAGAGTATCCTCTGAAGAGCCAGTGAAGTGAGTGGAGGGTGGGTTCTGTGTTACTGAAGTGGCGCTCTGCTATAATCTGTACCCCTTGCTGTTTTCTCAGGGCCAGCAGGATGTGTCACACACCACCAGGGGAACCATTAGTCTCTTTATTTATGTGAACTGGAAGGGAACTCTAAAATATACCTATGGCTTATTGTGTTGTTCATATTATTAGGAATAAGTAGGCCACAGAACTGAGGGCTTTTTTTTTTTTTTTAAACACCTTATTTTGTGCTGGCTGTTGTAAGATAAAGAATCAGGCCTTTTTCCCAAGAGAGCGTTTTCTTTCTAAAGTGTCTCCTGTTGTTTCTGAGTTTAACTTTAGAACTGGACTCTGCCAGAGTACTGAACAGCTCACAGGAGTACCCTCAATTCCCTTTGACTTTAATGGGAGTTGAGAGAAGCTCAACACCTTGCAGGATTAGACCTTATGATACACGAAGGTTGACGTCAACCAGATTTGTAACTTTACATATTGCAATCCACCAAAACAATTTAGGGCTTTTTTTCTATACTTCATAGATTCACAGATTCCAAAGCCAGAAGAAACCATTGTGATCTAGTCTGATGTCCTGTATAACACAGACCATAGAACTTCCCCAAAATAATTCTTAGAGAATATATGTTAGAAAAAAATCCAATCTTGATTTAAAAGGCCCATGAAGGCCCAGTTCCTGCAATCACTTACACTTATGCTCAACTTTACTACAATGAGCAGTCCCATTGATTTCAATGAGACTAATCACAGCAATAAGCATGTGCATAAGTGTTTGCAGAATGAGAGCCAAAGTGAATGTCAGTCTATATGAGTTTACCATAAGTGGGTTCCATTATATTTACCCCTTATCAGCTGCACACATCTAGAGAGTTTCTTAAAATGTGCATTTGAAGCCCGGTTGGTTGGTTGGTTTGTTGAGAATTAGTGAGATTAGTCTTGAGTTTTAAAAAAAAGTATAAGGGTAGTCTGACTAAATCTCTGTGAATCAGATATATTCCTTTTCCTTGTTTTCTAGCCCTGCATGTGGACAAATTGGAGAGAGTACAGAGGAGAGCAATGAAAATGATAAAAGGTTTAGAAAATCTGACCTCTGAGGAAAGGTTAAAAAAACTGGGCATGTTTAGTTTTGTGAAAAGACGACTGAGAGGGCACCTGATAACAGTCTTCAGATATTAAGGGCTTTTATAATGAGGACTGTGATCAATTGTTCTCCATGTCCACTGAAGATAAGACAAGACGTAATGGGCTTAATCTGCAGCAAGGGAGATTTAGGTTAGATATTAGGAAAAACTTTCTAACCGTAAGGATATTTAAGCATTGGAATAGGCTTCCAAGGAGGTTGTGGAAGGCTTTAAGACCAAGTTAGACAAACACCTGGTAGGGATGGTCTAGGTAAACCTGGTTCTGCCTCAGCAGGGGGCTGGACTTGATGATTTCTCATGGTCTCTTCCAGTGCAACATTTCTATGATTCTATAAATGAAGCACACATTGACTGTAGTCTCTTTCTTAAGTTAAACCGTGTAGAGTAACCCTGCTTTATAAAATACTGGTTTAAGGAATAAAGCAGAATGCCAAAGAGCGAGTTTAAAAAAAACACATTAATTTGACACTCTGTTTTTCCAGAGAACAGAACCAGCACCTGGTCAAGATGCACTCCAAGAGTCTCTAGACTGCAGTTTGACAGGTGAAGATTCCAGGAATGATGCAAGTGGACACTTCTGACTTTGATCCTAGAGACGAGGCACTTCATTAAATCATGTAATTATTATGTAGAAAGTCTGAGGAGCTGTGTACCATCCTTAGCATAGACTTCCCATTGATTTATTTTCCATCACTGGCTGGAGATGAAGCAGAGCAGGCACACTGAGATTTTTTAATAATAAAAAACAACTTTACCATCTGTTTGCTGACCAAGCCAAGCCAAGCTGTTCTGTAAATTTCATCCCTATGTAGCATTTGGCTTGGTCAGCAAGCATATAGTTGGCAAAAGTTCTGGGGTTTTTAATATGATTTTAAAAGTTACCTGCAATGTCTGCCCTGCTTTGACTCTAGCCAGATAGAAGGGGAAAAACCTTCTCAAAGTCATCTGGAGCATTGTTGTTAAAGAGCTGTTGTGGTTTTTGATTGTTTTATGGGAACTTGGAAAGAAGAAACAGAAGTAACTGACAGAGGATGCCAAGATCTCTTTTTCTGCTTCTTACTTCCATTTTTTCTTTCATAAAAAAGAATTTTAACAAATATATGTAGTGATATAAAATATGAAAAAATGAAGATTGTACATTAAAAAACATGCTGCTTCAGTATTTTAACTATATACTCACAGGAGTAGTACAAATACACAAATGAGACCTGGGCTGCTGACTTTATACACCATTGAAGAGTGTCGAATCCTAAGTGTTTGGTAAGCATTGCTCTGAACCTGTAGCGTAGGAGCTGATTTTCGTGATTTATACATGGTGCTAGGTATCAGAGATTAAAATCTGGATTTTTGTAAAATGCACATCTTCTCTTTTAGTCAATGTCAGTACAGGCTATCTATGTTCAAGTTATCATAGCTGGTGAACTGATGCAATGAAACTTAAGTGATGTCACCAGCATGTACTCTCAAATGATCCTATTTTGCTCCATAACACACTGAAAATTAGGTGTAAGGCCTTTTAAATCAGTGGAGTTGCACTGGTATAAGATAGGTGTGAGAGGAAGATCAGGCTTAATGTTTTGGCTTGTGTTTTTAATTGCCCTTCTGAAAATTGGGATCATCTCAAGATTCATTTTCACTATAACTCAAGCTCTAGTTCTCCCCACAACCCAAAATATGTCCCCTAATCTGCAGTCTTTACTTATCTGAGTAATCCTTGCTTATGTGACTAGCCCCATTGATGCCATTGCTCTATAGGCTTTAGAGAGAGACTGTCTGTGTAAGGACTACCCACATGACTGAGGGTTTCAGGAACAAGCACACATATTTTTACTTTACTCTTGGTAGTATTACAATTCAGTTTAGCAACCTCAAATGTTCAAATGCATCAGGAACCGATTGAAATATCCGTCTAAAGATGCTTTGAAGAAACCTTATTTTAGAGCCTGATCCATCAGTTCTTATGTGCATAAATCTCCCATTGACAACAATGGAAATGTTGTGCATGCAAAGTCAGGATTGGGTCCTTAGTTTGTTTTCAGGGAATTATAGATCATTATCCAATTCAAGTGGCTTGAGGGAGAAAACAGAACTTAAATGTTTTTTGTGATGGGGAATAGGTTTATAAAATTTGCAGATGACACCAAACTGGGAAGGGTTGCAAGCACTTTGGAGGACAGGATTAGAATTAAAAATGACCGTGACAAATTGGAGAATTGAGCTGAAATCAACAAGATGAAATTCAATAAAGACAAGTGCAAAGTACTACACTTAGGAAGGAAAAATCAAAAGCGCAAATACAAAATGGGGAATAACTGACTCGGCAGTTAGTTTGCAGACAAGGATCTGGGGGTTATATTGGATTATAAATTGAATATGAACTGACAATGTGATGCAGTTGCAAAAAGGCAAATATCATTCTGGGATACATTAACAAGAATGTCATATATAAGAGACAGGATGTAATTGTTCCACTCTCCTTAGCCTGGTGAGGGCTTAGCTTTAGCACTGTGTCCAGTTCTGTGCACGATGCTTTAAGAAAGATGTGGACAAATTGGAGAAAGTCCAGAGGAAAACAACATAAATGATAAAAGGTTTAGAAAACCTGACCCATGAGGAAAGATTTTTTAAAATGGGCATGTTTAGTCTTGAGAAAAGAAGACCCGGGGGGCGGGGGGACACGGGGGGGAAAGAGGGATCTGATAGCTGTCTTCAAATATGTTAAGGGCTGTTATAAAAAGGACAGTGATCAGTCCACTGGAGGTAGGACAAGAATTAACGGGCTTCATCTGCAGCAAGAGAGATTTAGGTCAGATATTAGGAAAAGCTTTCTAACTATAAGGGTAGTTAAGCACTGTAATAGGCTTCCAAGAAGGTTGTGGAAGACCTGTCACTGGAGGTTTTTAAGAACAAGTTAGACAAACACTTGTCAGGCCTGGTCTAGGTCAGTGGTTTTCAAACTGTGGGTTGTGACCCAGTACTGGGTCTCAGAATGGAAGGCATTGGATCGCAGTGGCTCTGGTCAGCACCGCCGACCGGGCCTTTAAAAGTGGTGGCTAAGGCAGGCTAGTCCCCACCTGTTCTGACACCGCGCTTGCCCCAGAAGTGGCCAGCAGCAGGTCCGGCTCCTAGGCAGGGAGACCACGGGGCTCCGCATACTGCCCCCACCCCGAGCACCGTCTCCGCACTCCCATTGCCTGATTCCTGGCCAATGGGAGCTAGGAGGGGCGGTGCCTGCGGGCGAGAGCCACGCAGAGCTGCGTGCTTACCTCCGCCTAGGAGCCAGACCCGCTGCGTACCTCCACCAAGGAGCTGGCCACTTCCGAGGCACAGCACGGTCCGCAGTGTCAGGACAAGCAGGAAGCCTGCCTTAGCACCCCTGCTGCGCCACTGACCAGGAGCCGACCATGCCCCAATCCCCTGCCCCAGCCCTGAGCCCCCCCAAACTCAGATCCCCCTCCTGCACCCCAAACTCCTCATCCCTGGCCCCACCCCAGAGCCTGCACCCCCAGCCCAGAGCCCTGACCCCCTCCCGTACCCCAACCCCCTGCCCCAGCCCTGAGCCCCCTCTCACACTCTGAACCCCTCATTTCTGGCCCCACCCTGCAGCCCTCAACCCTGCACCCTAACCCTCTGCCCCAGCCCTAAGCCCCTCATTCCCAGTTCTGTTGGGTCGCCAATCAACAATTTTCTTCAACTGGGTTGCCAGAAAAAAAGTTTGAAAACCACTGGTCTAGGTTATTCTGCCTCAGACTCAGTGCTGGGGACTGGACTAGATGATGGCTCAAGGTCCCTTTATTTCTATCATTTTATCATCTAGTATTTAAGAAATAGGCAAAGTACGACATTCTGAACTGAAACAGTAGTGACCTAAGTGGTAAATCTTCAGCGGGTGACAGTACACTGCACTGAGAGAAGAATATAGCCCTTCATATGGAATAACTTTTTAATTCATAATCTCCTTTGAGTACTTCAATAACGTTGCAAAATTAATTACTACTGCATCACTCTCAGATTAAATGTGCTTTTGAGGATCTGACAGCATTCTTCATTCCAAACATTTTGTCTGACAATATTATTCTCCTCTCCTGCAAAACATGTGGGTCCTCCTATCCTCATGTCCTTTCCAGTACTAGGTCACGGAATGGAAGGCATTGGGTCACAGTGGCTCTGGTCAGCACTGCCGACCGGGCCAGTCTCCAAAAAGGGGCATGGTTTGGCCAGTCTCCAAAAAGGGGCATGGTTTGGCCAAATATAGGTGTATTAATAAATTATTCCTATTCTACTGTCTGGAAAAAAGGACGATCTGGAGGCAATTTGTTCAGTAATTTATTCCAGATCCTTCCTGGAATAATTTATGCTCTTGAATTTCCTTAGATGTATGTCTAATTGGGAGCTGTCTTGCTACATAAATTTTTATAAATCTTTCAGCTATATTGGAGGCCAAATGCAGAATTAGGGCCATTATGTGGATTCAGGACTGTTCCTGAAGGGGATTTAGCACCTGAAATTAATTAATAATCAATGGCAGATTAAAGCAGTCTTTAATGGAATACCAGTATGGATCCCAGACTCGGAAAAGCCATCATCCCCCAAATTATGTAACTGCACCACCAATCTCGCCCCTGCCTTGGAACCATGCAAACAAGTTTGATGCCCCATATTTTTGTTTTTCATATTTATATTTTTTATTAATTTTTCCAAATACAACAAATATAGCAACATACCAGATTCAAAGTAAATAAAGAGGGTTAGGTTACTATCTTCAGGGTCCATGTTAATGATAGACCTCTAAAAAGTCAGTCCAAATTGCTTTCTTTTTCTGTGGCAAGCCGGTAGTTGGTTACCTGCAAAGTCAGCCAAATCACTGAGCCAGGCGTCAGTATTTGGTGGGGACTGACTTTTCCATTTTGCAGGATTAATTTTTTAGCAACCAAATCTGTACATTGGAACCACGCTGCCTTGTTACCTGGTAATCTCCAGATATCAGGAGTATATCCAAGAATGAAATTTAAAGGGGAAGGCTCCAACCTAGCATCCAATATCAAATTGGTCCTGTGACTCACCTCATCCCAGAAATTCTTGCAACGGGGGCACTTCCAAAAGATATGAGCTAATGTAGCACTAACAGAGTTACATTTCCCACAGTGGTCAGCATTTATCAGGCCCATTACCAGTAGCCCATGTGGGGACTAGTATTTTCAAAAAAGTGTCTTTTGGTGAATAAGCTGTATCCTCAGATCTATAGTTGCTTTTTTAACTTTAGATACAATTCTATTCCATTGTGTTGGAGTTAGTTAAGTATCCAAATTTCTATTCCAAACAATTCTCAAATTCTTGTTCAACCTGAACGCAAGGTGGGGTCTGTGTAGTCATATCTAACAGCCACGAAGATGCCTGACTTAACGAAAATGAGATGATCATTTTCCAAGTTGCGAAAATGAAATCCTCTCAGAGGTAGGGGGAGCTGTAATTTGTTCAGAGCCAATCTAGGTGTCTTACTTGTGCCCCAAAGGAATCTTCTGAAAATATTATTGAATTTCTTAAAATAAGTTTGAGGACTATAAGTAGGGAGACCCCACAGGATATACAAAATGCTGGGAAAGCCAGTCATTTTCAGCATATAAATTTTACCCCACAAACTGAGGGTTAACGAACTCCATCTCCAAATCATTAGCCACTTGCATAATAATTGGTTCTATATTTATTTTAGGGATGTCCTGAATATTTTTGGGAATCACTATTCCTCAATATTTCATATAAGAAGATTGCCATTGAGAAAAGGTCTTTGTGGGCATATTTATTAATGCCTAAGATTTTTGATTTACCCCAATTAATTTTATATCCTTAGGAATGGTAACTTCAGGCTTAGATACAAGTACTAAAGCATCATCCACAGAAAGCATAATTTTGTGCACTGTTGTACCTGCCCTGATTCCACGAATATGTTGATTTGCTTGAATGGCAATGGCAAAAGATTCTAGAGCTAAAACAGAAGAGGAGAAAGGGGGCAGCTCTGCCTTATACCTCTCTGAATGGAAATGGGGCAGAAATAATACCATGGATAACTACCCTGGAAGTGTACAAAAGCTTAATCCAAGCAACAAATAGGTTACCACATTCAAATTTTGCTAACAATTGAAAAAGATAGTCCCAGGCTATGCAATCAAAGGCCTTTTGCCATCTAAAGAAATGACAGCTAAGGGTTTTTCGAATCTCTCGAAGTGGCAATACAATCAATCAGTTGACGTAAAGTATCTAAGCCATGTCTGTTATTAAGGAAGGCTACCGGATTTATGTGTATAATACATGAGAAAACTTGTCCAATCACATAGCAAGAGCTTTAGCTAAAATCTTAGCATCACAACTGATTGGAGAAATTGGCCTGTAATTACTACATAGTCTAAGGTTTTAGGAATAACTGAAATTACAGCTTGTTTTAGAGTAGGCAGGAGAATTTGCTCATTCCTGGCTCATTGACCATATTCAATAATCTAGGTGTTAAAGTTCCAGAGAACTTTCTGTAATATTCAGTTGAGAACCCATCTGCACTAGGAGTCTTTCTGACCTTCATTTCTTTTATACCCTGAGTCAGTTCCACAATTTCTAGAGGGACATCTAAAAGTTCCTTCTGAGTCAGAGATCTGTGGCGGAGACAATCCACTAAAAAAGTTATCTAGGGCATCTTTACTGACGTCCTCTTCAGCTAAATATAGTTTTGAGTAAAACTGTTACAATTGTTTTTTTTTTTTATATCTGACTGAGTGTAGGGCTAGGGGAGAAGGAGTGCAGGAGGAGCTGGGGAGAAGGGGGCACAGGAGGGGAGTGCAGGGGCTAGGGGTGCAGAAGGGTGTGCAGAGGTTATGGGCAAAGGGGGGTGTAAGGTTAGCAAAGAAGGTGTGCAGGAAGGGGGCACACAAAGAGTTTGGGGAGAAAGGGCACAGGAGGGGGTTGAGGAGAAGGGGGCACAGTACAGGGGTTAGGGGCAAAGTGGGCGCAGGGATTAGGGGTGCAGGAAGGAAGTGCAGGGTTAGGTGAGAAGGGGCACAGGAAGGGTTAGGGGAGAAGGGGTTATTCATCATTATTGTTATTATTGTGTATTTTACAAATGATTTCAGATTTATGTCTCAGATTAGGTGCCTGAAATCACACTCAATTTTATCAATGACTACCATCTCTCAGCTTCTCTGCACTAGCACAAGATGGGCCCAACATCTCCTCCGTCTGCCTGGGGTCTCTCCTTCCCTTACTTTATTCTCAGGAGCATGCAGAAACCTATCAGCAGAAGACAAAGCTATGATCCTGAAACCTTTACTCTGTAAGTAGTCCTTACTCATACACTTAATGTCACTGAGCTCATGAAGGTTGCAGGCTCTGTCTCCCAGCTCCTGCTGTAGTTCAGCAGTTCAGAGTTTTGGAGCATATTTGTGTTGATTTGTCTGCAGACGTTTAGATATTTTGCCGCCATGAAGAATAAAGAACGATTCTATGTGCTACCATACAGTTGTTGCATCCTGAAGTAAAATAACATCTGGCAGACTCCTGTTGGCTATATATAGCACGTGCTGTGAGAGAGAAAGCATATTTCCTTGCCCATTCTGTGACACACATTGCAGATGTGTAATGTTGTTAAAGCTAGAATGTATGGGTTTGCACAGGAGGAATTTCCCTACAAATGAATTCCTAATAAAGATAATTTCTTCAGAATAAGCACTGAAATCAATTTTTGCAATATTGATTAGCCTATTCAAATTATTATTTTTGTAAAGACTGTTTAATAGCAGACAATGTATGCCCAAGTCCAAAATTTATACTCCTTTTTGCACTTGCTTATATATTTTTATTTTTGCTTTTATTTTTTAGGTAACATAGAAGTTGCTAAGTGGTTGCTAAGTTATACAGTTATAAGAACAGAAGCCTGGAGAAGTAAACACTATGTGTTCTATATTCTGTTTGACGGGTTATTGTGAATATGTTTTTTAAGCCTTAATCTTTTGAGACTCCAATTCCACATCTATATATAGTGGAAATTCCTGTAGTACATGATGCAGTGTCTAGCCTATTTTACTGGAATGTGTGAAAGCATCTACTTCTGTTTTAGATTATTTACCACCTACTTTTACGTAAAAATTACAAATACAAAAACAAAATGGGTAGAATAAGTCTTTCTCTATCCTTTCTCCTGGCATTATATTAAACCAGCTGGACAGAGCAGAGAAAAGAGACAAGCTCTGGTAGGAAGTGGCTTCTTTTATGATGTACAGAAAGATTGGTTATTCTGTGTAGCATTTAGAAGTTGAAATTTTTCCCCCAAATCAAATTTGTGACAATGTGATAAATTTCTTGTAACTTTGCTGTTCTCTGGTTTTTTGCCGTCAGAGCTGGGTGGCCGGAGAGCAGTGACTGCTGGCTGGGCGCCCAGCTCTGAAGGTAGTGCCACCAGCAGCAGCGGCAAGAAGTAAGAGTGGCAATACACCATATACCATGGCACCCTTACAAATATATATAATTAATAATCAAATGACAAGCTCAATGTAAAATCTTTCCCAGGAGTTAAGACAATAGGAAGAAAATTGATAATCACCCTTCAACTCTTCACACCCAGTGAGAGAGAGAAAAAAAGAAAAGCAGATAATATATCAATATCAACTGGCACCCATCAGTTTATTTAGAGCAGCCATATCAGATCTCAGAGAGTAATACATAAATTCCTTTCAGTTGGATCATTTCATAGATGTCTCCTATAGCAAGGAAGGAGTTTGTAGATTTTTTTCGGTATTTTTCTGCCTCCTGAGGGGAACTGAATGATACAGTCTTCTCCCCATAAGGAGTGTTGCCAGGTATTTAATAAAATACTTCAGGTCCATCTTCCTGGTCAATTGTTTTGTTTGGTTAAAAGCCAACTCTTGTAACTCTGAAATGTTCGTAACGCTGAACAAAACGTTATGGTTGTTCTTTCAAAAGTTTACAACTGAACACTGACTTAATACAGCTTTGAAACTTTACTATGCAGAAGTAAAATGCTGCTTTCCTTTTATTTTTGTAGTAATTTACATTTAACATAGTACTGTGCTATATTTGCTTTTTTTTTTTTTTTTTATGTCTCTGCGGCTGCATGATTGCGTACTTCTGGTTCCATATGAGGTGTGTGGCTGACTGGTCAATTTGTAACGCTGGTGTTTGTAACTCTGAGGTTCTATTGTACTGTATTGGAGATGGCAGAATATCTCTGAAGATATAAGTTGCCCTCATGTCCAAAGAATTCAGGTCTGTAAGCCAAGCATTTCAGGCTGTTTTAAGTACACTTGATATTTCCTTCCATTAAAGAATTGCCATTGCATATTTCAATATTGCATTACTGTTGCCATTGCATATTGATCTCATACTATGATGTCCAAAAGAATGTAGAGCTAATACTAATAAGATGGCTAAATGTAGTGGCAGTAACACTAACAAATTTTTGAATTTCATATGTGAGTGGTTCCAGTCTGCATTGCTGGAGTTCTGTTGACTTAGATCAATGGTTCCCAAACTTGTTCCGCCGCTAGTTTATCTGCCGTGTCTGCAGGTTCGGCCAATCGCGGTTCCCAGTGGCCACGGTTCGCTGCTCCAGGCCAATGGGAGCTGCTGGAAGCGGCAGCCAGTACGTCCCTCGGCCCGCGCCGCTTCCCCTTCCCCCCACCGGGCTGCGAGCTCAGGCTGCCATCGGGCATAGGGGCACCAGTTTAATAATACTGTGTAGGGCCCCATAAATCCTAAGGACGGCCCTGCCAGTAGCAGCAGCTGTAGCAGCTTGCTGACTTCTCAGTGCTCATACCCACCACTGTGCCTCCTCCTGCATTACCTTGCTCCTGCAGCTCTTGTCTTGCACCCAGCCTTGCCTTTGTCCTGTCCCTACCTTGAGCCTCTCCTTGCCTGTTACCCTGCTAGCTTCAGTTCCTGACTTTTCATTTGAACCTTGGCTCTAGCTCCTGATTACTGACTCTGGCTTGACCTTTGGCTCTGATATCCAGTTCCCTTCAGTGTGACCTTTGGCTACTGATGCCCCCTCTGACCACTATCCCTGATGCCTGCTCTGACCACTAGGCTAGACTGCCCTTGCCCCAGTCGGCTGACACCAGGGTATCATGTAGGTTTCCCAGCTCCTGTCTCAGCACCGGAAACACCCAAAAGCAGTTAATTTATCTCACCCTAGTCCCAGCGTTGGGCTGAGGGGGACTATTTTCAATGGCCTTTGTGCAGTATTAGCTAAATTAGGTTCTGCTTCCTGAGGATTCTAGGTTTTACCCAGTTGGCACTTCCCAGGGAGATTGGTACTGCTCCAACATTGCATCTTGTTAAACTATCTACTGGAAGTTATTAATTCCTTAACACACTGGTTTTAAATGTGTCTTCATCTATTCTAGAGCTTTCTTACCATTGTCTATATGCTGTTGTTGGTACTCAGCTTGAGTCTTGTGCTCTTTTGTTCCCTGTGAGGGGGGGCCGCTCACCAGAACAGTGCCTCCTGCTGGCTGTCTGAGGGATTAGCTTTCTCAACCAGTGCACCCTCTCCTGGTGGTGCCGCCTTCTGTGCCGGCAGCCCTAACTCAGCCCAGGAACAGCAGCAGCTTTTTCATGCCTTGGCCCTCTTGCTGTGTCACCATCCGTGTTTTCCCCCTCCTGGGGGGGGGGGAAGGATCTCCCAGTTCTATAGTCCACTTCCCCAGTGGCAAATGGGGGCGGGAAGACCTGGGCCCCCTGCCTCTCCTTAACTTCTCCGCCAATATTGCTTCAATTCCCTGGGCCACTTCCCCATGGTTCCAGCACCTTCTTCACCCTCTTCTCAAGGCCTCAAGCCTGCAAGTCCCAGCAGCCAGCTAGGTACTCCTTCTTGCTCCCCTGATCCTGGCCAGCAACGTTCAGTCTGTCCAACGTTCAGTCTGCCCAGGACAGCTCATCCAAGGCCTTAATTTCCTTTAAGGCCTTAATTTCCAAGGGTTCTAATCCTATGTTCTCTCATTTTCTTTTTAAAGGTGGCAGGGGTTAAGGGAATTTGGACCATGCCCCCAGGGAGCAAAGTCCCGAAGGAGAGCTGGAGGCATAGGCACCGAGCATCCATGGAAAAAAATTAGCAGATGCTTTGCACCCACTGGCACCCTGCCCTTCCCCTCTCCCCGGTGCCTCCTGCCTGCTGGCGTCCCTGCCAATCAACTCCTCCCCCTCCCTCCCAGTGCCTACCGCCCACCGTAATCAGCTGTTTTGTGGCATGCAGGAGATGCTGGGAGGAAGGGGGAGGAACAGGAATGGGGCACGCTAAGGAGAGGGGGTGGAACTGGTCAGGAAGAGGCAGGGAAGAGGCGGGGTGGGGTGAGGACATTAGAGAAGGGGTCAGGTAGGGGCGGGACCTGGGGCAGAGCAGGAGGTTGAGCACCCCCAGGGCCCAGAGAAAGCCAGCTCCTATGCCTGGAGGGGCAGCCAAATGACCAGTTTAGATGTAGGGGGGGGACCCCAGCCCTGCCCTGTGTAACCAGGACGGCCATGAAACCCTTTGCCAGCCCCCTATCAGCTGAGAGACACCAATGGAGCTGGTCAGTGATAACAAAATAAACTCAGTTGACAAAACTATCTGGCCGGAGAGGGAGTTCCCAGCATTGCTGCTGCTTTCTGTTCATCAGCTGGGCGTGTCCTCTCACCTGGGCAGGGTGACTGCAGAAGGTAGTAACAGGGGCAGGTTCAGCAGAGTCCCAGGGAATCACCCAGCTAGACAACCCAGCTTCACACTCTTTGGAGGGGGATTTTGTTAACATTTCAATTAACATTTCAGTGGCCAAAGGCTCAAAGATCTGTTGACAAATAGTTTTTCCTGCATCCCCGTCACCCAGGGAGTGGCGTCTGCTCTGGTCACTAATGCTTTTTACTAAGCAGCAGATCATAACTTTTTCCTATAGTGGCAGTTGTATCATCCCCTCTTCCAGCCTCCCCTCTGCATTAGATCTGGCTTTTCACCCCCTCCCCGCCACCAAGAAATTGAAGCTGAGCCCCAGTTCCTTGCTAAGCATTTATTCTGCCACCAGGAGCTTAAGTCAAACCCTTCCTTTCATTCACAGCCTCTTTGCCCAAGCCCTGGGATGAGCTTCCTTCCAAGGACATGCCCAAGTGAAACATAATGACAATGACTTGGTGTGCAACAGAATGTAATAAGAGGAGTATGGAATGGATTTTATTAACACTATTGAGCTGCTTGTGAATGATTTTGTCACTGTACAAAGTGGTGACTTCTTTCTCTGAATATCTCTGTAATTGGCAGTGAAAGTGGCTAGATTTATCGCAGGTCGCTTTGACACTTATTTCCTCACTAGGAAAACCAAAAAGTCACTAAATCTAGTGACAAAATCATTAAGTTGGCAACACTGCGACTGCTTTTGCCCTGCATCTCCCTTTTATGTGAGCTCGCTGGGCCCTGATTGGCTGCTCCATGCAGCCTCCCTCCAACTGGCTGCTTCCTGTGCAGCCACCCTTGGCTGCTTTTAACCCCTTCCTTTCCGGTGTGGGGTGAACACCCCATCACACTCCCATATACCATTAGGAAGTTCATCTCCTTCAATCTTCACATGAACTCTAATAAAGCCAACCATATATGCAGTTGCATGATTTAGTATTACTTAAACTACTTCTGCCTCTGGAATATCCAGTTTCTTGTGTTATATAAAATTTGGATACATAACAGGAAATCTGATGGGGGCTCAAATCTCCCTTGCTCATGTTTTCAGAATTGCTCTTCAGCATAAACGTTTCCAAAAAGAGCCATCAAAAATTCAAATTGGAAATCAGCACAACCCTTAGCTGATCCAATTCAGCCAGCTGGATCACATCTAAGAAACTTTTCCCACCATTTCTTCATGTTTTCACTTGCTGCATTACCTTATTAGTTTTTTAAATTAAAGGTATTGTACTGCAAGGATCCTCCAAAAAACATCTGAAAATTAGGATCATGGCTTCATCTATTTCATAAGGTCCTGTAACCTTCCTGAGTGGACCATTAAGTAGAAATAATTGTGTGTATATCCCTGATCTCAATACTATCCATTCCTCACAGATTACCATTAACAATCATTGAGGTATGACATACTAAATACTTTCTGGATGAAATGTAGTACTGGAAATTGATGTACAGTCATAAAGTACCCTGCAATGGGATTAGTTAAGTATTTTTCAAACATAAATCTCTGGACTCTTTCAAAGCATTGATTTAACTGAGTATCAAAAAGGAGAGTGCTCTGCAACTAGTAACAGCTTAAAATATTTTATTTTTTGGAAGTTAATTTATTTGTGACCTAGAGGTTGGAAAGAAAGAAAACCCAATAACACTGAAAATCTAAATAAGTTTCTTTATTTTCAGCCTTGCAAATTCATCATGGAAATTTACTAGGCCAGATGCACAATCTGCTCACCCACCCTCGCTATAAAGTTGACGATGGAAAATACTAATGAGCCCAATTCTCCATCAGGATAAAAGAAACTCCCTTTAGCTGCATTGGGAATTACTGTTGCCCTGCAGTGGAAGAATATAGCCCAAAAATTTTCCCTACTCATCCCCCCTTCCAAATACCTATCTCCTGCCCTCACCAAAATGGGCATGTGGATGAATGGGCCGTTTTTCAAGGTTGTTTTATTTAGCCAATTTGTTAATCAAAAGTAATTAACCAATGTAATTAAATAATGTTTTGTATTCGAGAATGAAGTCATCTGAACAACCAAATGTGAAAAGTTCCACCCAATGTCATTTAAAGCAAATTAGTTAATAATCGGGTTTATAATCGGGAACTGAGCTACTTTACATGGCACCATAGCAAGACTATTGGAGTCTAGCTGGCGAGAGAGGGTAGGAAGGACATAGGAGAGGATTGCTTGTCACATAAAATAGGAGACAGGTGCTGGAGGAAAAAGCAAAGTCAAGGGACATAGTATCACACTGTAAAAAAGAAAAAAAAAATCACAGGCATAATCTTTGTGTAACCCTTCTGCCTGTCAGAGTTGGCAGCAACAAGGGCCGGGTTCAATACCTAGGGGATCCATTCCAATAACACAATGCAAACCGGCTCGAGCCCCCACCCAGTGACCTGGGACAAATATATACCACCCCCGCTGGGCGCCTCCAAGAGGCAATACTTCCCCACTCGCAAGCACATAGTCTGAGTGTAGCAAAAAGCCTTTTAATAACAGAGAGAAACAATGTGGCATTATGTTGGGGAAACACCACCAACAGGATTCATAACACAACCCATGAGCAAAAAAACCCACCCCAAGCAAATTGGGGCATGCCCCTTTCCCTTTGGTTCTTGAGTCCAGCAACCCCAAATCACCCAAAGTCCCAAAAGTCCAATGACCCAAAAGTCTCTATCCCTGGTCAGGGCAGCCCCAGAGTACGAAAGTTTATCTGCGGAGTTTTACCTCCCAACCTGGGTGGAGATGGGACAGGGGTAAGAGGCACCTTACATGATCTGAAGCTGACTGCCCCACAGCTCCATAGGTCTTCGCTTCGCTCCACTCCGCCAGCCGCCCCACGAACTCCTTCGCTCAGCTCCGCGGCCCACAAGCAGCTCCCACCGTCCCACAAACTGCTCCGCATCCCACCAGCAGCTCCCGCCATCCTACGAGCTGCTCCACCAGCCTGTCCACAAGGCACTCCAGCCATCCCGCAAACTGCTCCACAATATATCTTCAGGCTCCCCCACTACTTAACACAATGCTCAGTGATTTCAGCTCTTAGTCAGTTCAGCTCTTTGGTGAATTCAGCTTGCAGTAGGGGAGCCTCAGTGCTGGTGCACCATTAGCCCAAAGTGAGCTCAGCAGCCTGTAACTAGACTCCTAATAGAATCAAAATTAGCTCTAATATTCCACAGTGGAGAGAGGAGGAAGTGCAATTAGCATGTAAGGCCCTCACCAAGGGGCCCATGCCACCAAGTATTAACACTTGTCCCCAGCCTCTCTCAATTCACAGAGTTTTAAAACCGATGACCCTTGCCTAGCGAGTGCTACTTAGTTGATGGTGAGTCCTTCCATCATAACAAAAGGCCAAGTACAGTTCCAAGCACAGTTCCCATAATCAGGGTAATAACAACTTATTCTTCCTGCCCCAATAACAGAGACACTGGGGATCCCACAGCAGCCAAAGTGACCATTTGGGCAGCTATGGCCTCATTCTAGGCGGGGTGGGTGTGCCTATGCAAATGAGATCGGCCCCTGAAGTTCTTTTCCACAACTTGCCACACCTCACCACCAGATGTCAGGGTGGAGCTCATCCTGACGCTGCTTACATCTGTAAAATATATCCATTGCCCAGGAACAACTAAAGCTCATGAGGCAAAAGAGACAAGCTAATGGTACAGAAACTAAGACTTAAAAAAAAAGAAATTAGTTTGTCAACAGTCAAAAACAGAGTATTTTTTTTATGCAAGATGGTGGTGAATCGCAGCATATGGAACTAAACGTTTAAGTACAATGAGCCAATATACCCAATGTAATTCATGTCTTTCACACTTCGAAGATAGGTGCGTTACACACACCAATGTCTTTTGCTGATTTGTATATATTATGTGAAAACTACTACATACTCACATAGGCATGACCAAAAATATCCATATTTATTGATTATTTGAAAACTAGTGCATAATGGGCCTGATCCAAAGCCTGTTGAGTCAATGGAAAGTCTAAATAAGTCTTGGAGACATTCCATTGACTCAATGGGCTTTGGAATAGGCCCATAATATGAAAACTAGTATTATAAATGTTTATCTCATCAAGATGGGTGAAGGTCCACATATGACCTTTCCCTGTCTCCATCAGCTTCTTTCTAAGAGGTGAGGTCTTGTTGCTATGACAACTGGAGACAAAGCCAAGGCTCCACTCAGCAGGCTTTGTGGGCAACTTTTTGTCCTGGAATCACTGTTGTAAATAGGACAGGCTCTGCAGGGAAAGACTATTGATGCTCACAGACAACTGGAAAACCCTGTGGGAGCTGTACAGCAACAACAATAAACGATGTGAAATGTTGCTTTTGTACATTGACAGCTGTTTGGGATTTTACTGATAGCTTTCTTGGGTATCATTTCAAGTACTGAACTGAGCAGAGATTTTAAATCCAAGTGTAACCAAGCAATATGGTCAAGAAGTTTCTCCTAAATCTCTAAGCCAAAAATAATATATAACCACCCATTTATCAGAGCAACAATAGAGGTGTGGGATAACATTTACCAAAAACTAAGCCCATTCCCATCACTAGAGCTGTGCAGAGGATGCAAGTTCCATTTTGTAAAGGATTATGAGATTTTGAAATTTGGCTTTGTTCCAAATTGGAACAAAAACTGGAAATTTTGAAATTCTCCACAAAGGAAAATTAAAAAACAAATTGGTAGACAGGGAGTGGGAGGGGTCAGTTGAAACATTTGTTTTAACAAAATTGAAACACTTCATTTTGATTTTGACTCCTTTTAATTTTGTATATTCAAAAGCCAAAGTCATTTCAAAACAAAAAACCACAACATATTGGTTGTGAGCTTTACTGGCCTGGACTGCAATTATGACTACTCCTGAGGTGGCACTTGCACCTCCACAAGGACATATCACAATCTGGTCCTTAGGTTTTAAAAAAAATGTTAAAGTATTATTCAGTCACATAAGATCCTGTGGAACCTGCAAGCTGTAAAGGGACCCTAGGGGAACCTGCACAACTTTAATTTGGCCCCTTTATGCATATGCATTATAATGCAGTCTTTAACTACATGATCATATGCTATATGTTGAACAAGACCCTTCCTCATGTCAGCAAGAAGAGAAAGAATGTTCTTTTACGTTTGTGGCACTGGACTGGGATCCAAGAAAGTGGGATTTTATTTCTGGCTCTGCCATAATCTTCCTGTGTAGGGCAAGATTTTATCATAATGCATACTCATGAGGAGCGAACTTAAGGTTGTACAAGCAACCTTCATTCTGACCTTTGCAGGTTTGATTTTGCAGTCTTAACATTATCTCACATCATTTTGTATATGTTTTACAGTGAAAAAAAGGGAGAAAAAAAACTTGAAGTTATATCATCATAAAACTGGAGTAACCCAGTGGTGGCAAGTCAGACCCACTAACAGTATTGAGAGAGAGAATGGTTTAGTGCAATGGGTCTTAAACCGAGGTCAGTGGAGCATAGATGTCTGACTGCACGGAGCTACTTTTGTCACACTGGTGATGACACATCCCACAGCCTTTAAGAAATGACACTTCCTGTTCACTGTGGACTCTTGTTGGAGCTCCAAAAACTTTTTACCATGTACAGCTGTTTCCTGTCTTTCTTTGTTGTGGGTTCCACTATTATAAATACAGTAACAACTGTGATCAAATTTGTAAATGACACTAAAACCAAATGCACAGCAGAAACACAGGAGACAAAACTAAACTGCAAATAATTGGGGAAAATTAAAGCAGTGGGAGCTGAGGCAATGTTGAGAGCTTTGTTACTAAAATAATAAATTCTTGCACTCAGGGATAGGAAATAAATAGCCTAGATATGAAACAGGGAACTATACCAAGCAGCCCCACCCTTTGCATTGAAACAATTTTATTTTCATCTCATCTCCTTAATATTGTCCTAATATTGCTTTTCCAAGTAACCAAGCAATGCTTTTCTTCTAACAGGAATTGAGTCACTACTGTGACTCTCAATAGCTACTTGATATCAGTCAGTATCTGAAAGTGAGGGAGATAGCTTTTCTCTATTCCTTATGCCATAGTGACACCTTATGGCATTTTTGTTACAATGCTGTGCTTTTTTATCTTTGTCTTATATGGTCTTTGACCTTGAACGGTTTCCAGTTGTTTCAACTCAAACATGTAAGCTATAGTACAACCTCAGTTATCCAAAAGCTTACAGAGCATCTAAGTCTTTAGATAATCATAGGTTTGATTAATTGGGGGAAGTCATTTTTATGTGCTGAAGTCAAACCTTATGGACAATATTCAGCCTTTGGATATCTGAGGTTCAGATAATTGAGAGTTGGCTGTTTTAGCAACTGTGAAAATGTCCCTAGGATCATTCATCCACTGCATATAGGCTTGGAAGGACTAGATTTTTATCAATAAATGTCAACTTCATCATATACATACACACACACACACACACAATATTTCCATTGATATAAATTGAAATTTACAGATAGGCAAAACAAGAATAATGCTGCTTGAGAACTTATTGCAGTTTTATTTAATGCTATCTAATTTGTAAATTTTGACATGTGATGTTGATAATTTGTGTTTTAATGATTATAAAGCTTTAGCTTCTTGAATCTCAAAATCTACTGTCATTAAATAATTATTGCTTGATCACCCTATTATCTGACCCCCTACATAATTTCCTGCAACTATGAAAATGTAAATAAAAACAATAAAAATGCTTAAAATATTATACATCAAAATAATAAATAAAGTCAAATTCTAAATATGCTATTGATTAATTATGAGAAATTATATAAAACTGTTACTTTCAGCAAGAGCGTTATTTTCTCCTGGTGTTTTCTACTGTTCATTTTATGATATCCTCCTTTTGATCATTTACCTCATTCAAGGGTTAGTTTTCTGAATTAATATCTGTGGCATTCAAATTATTTCAGAATAATAAAAATGACATGCTTTTCAGTTTTAAATGGTGAGACTGTATTAATACAAATAAAACAAAATGAACAAGTTTTTTGTAAACCACAGAAATGATTTAGAGTAGTGCTTTATTATTTTTCAAGAGAGAGATAAAATGGGTTCCTTTCCAATCAGATACACCTTGCATTTCCATGACTGTTAAAATATTCACAATATGTCAGTTTATAAAAATATAATTATGAAAAGTAATCTGATTTTTTGAATGAGGGCGGGGAAGAGCAATGGCCCCAATTTATATTTTTTAACTAATCCTGACATTTTCTATTTGAGCAGGAGAGATGATACAATGGTAACTGCTACATTCACAAACTTAGGGTTTCTACTTCTTGAAATGTTCAGGATATTGCAGATTTTTAGTACTCTCACCTGCATTCTGAAGGATATCAAAGAGTCCTAAATTTAAGTCAGGTTGGAGGTTGTATCATAGTGTTGCTTCTTGACACTGAAGAAATCTCAGAGCCACTCGTAATGATATTTGCAAACTCCTGGATGATGGGAGAGGTGTTGGAAGACTGGAGAAGGGTTCACAGTGCCCATCTTTTAAAAAGGGGAAAAAGGAGAAATTGGGGAACTATAGCTGAATCAGCCTGACTGTGATACCTGGGAAGCTACTAGAGCAATGTATAATACATTCTATTTGCGAATACCTGGAGGATGAAGGGGTAAATCACTAGCAACCAGCATGGATTTACCAAGAACAAATCCTGCCAAACCAGCTTGATTGCCTTCTTTGACAGGGTAACTGGTTTGGTGGATAGGGGGAATGTGGTGGACATAATACACTTGGACTTCAGCAAAGCTTTTGACACAGTTCCACATGATATTCTCATAAGTAAGTTGGAGAAATTCAGGCTTGGCAGAACTACCATTAAGCAGATACATGATTGGTTAAACAATTGCAAACAAAGAGGAACTATTATTGGAATGAGGAAAGGAGGACTTGTGGCACCTTAGAGACGAACAAATTTATTTGAGCATAAGCTTTTGTGAGCTACAGCTCACAAAAGCTTATGCTCAAATGAATTTGTTCGTGAGCTACAGCTCACGAAAGCTTACGCTCAAATGACTTTGTTCATCTCTAAGGTGCCACAAGTACTCCTTTTCTTTTTGTGGATACAGACTAACATGGCTGCTACTCTGAAACCTGTTATTATTGGAATGATGTCAGATTGGAGGGAGGTCTCAAGTGGTTTCCCTAGAGATCTGTTCTGGGTTTGGTATTGCTTAACATCTTTATTAATGACCTGGATATAGGAATAGAGAGCATACTGATCAAATTTTCAGATGACACAAAGCTAAGGGGGGAGGATGCCAAGACTTTGGAGGATAGAGCCAAAATTCAGAGGGATCTTGATAAATTGGAGAACTGGGCTATTGGCAACAAAATGAAATTCCACAAAGACAAATGTAAGGGAAAAAAAACCAAATGCACAAATACAGAATGGGGGAAAACTGGCTTGGCAGCTGCACAGCTGAAAAGGATCTGGGAGTTCAGGTGGATCAAAACCTCAACATGAATTATCGATGCTGTTGCAAAAAAAGCAAATGTGATTTTAGGTTGCATTAACAGAGGCACAGCATGCATGTCACAGGAAGTGATAGTACCACTCTACTCGGCACTGGTTAGGCCTCAGCAGTACTGTGACCAATTCTGGTCATCAACATACAGAAAGGATGTGGAGAAACTGGAAAGCAACAAAGGACGAAGGGGTAAATCATGAGCAACAAGCAACAAAGGATCCAGGAGGCAAGCAACAAAGATGATCAAAGGGATGGAATGCAAGCCATATGAGCAAAGTCTGAAGGAACTGGCTATGTTTAGTTTGGAAAAGAGTAGATTAAGGGGGAAACATGATAGTGATCTTCAAATATTTGAAAGGCTGCCATACAAAAGATGAAGAAAAGTTGTTCTCTCGTGCCACAGAAGGCAGGACAAGAGGTAATCAGTTCAAACAGCATAGCAGGTTTAGATTAAGTCTCAGGAAAGACATCCTAACTGTAAGAACAGTAGGACAATGGAACAGACAGCCTAGGGAAGTTGTGGAAGCTCCTTCACTAGAGGTTATCAAAAGGAGGCCAGATAGCCATCTGTCTTGGACGGTTTAGACACAACAAATCCTGCATTTTGGTATGGCATTAGATTAGATGACCCTTGCAGTCCCTTCTAACTCTGTGACAAAATAGCATATTGTCATGCCACAAACTTTGCAGTTCTCATGTCTAACTCCAATATACTTCGCTACCTTGAGCTAAAACAGATAACCCCTAATGAATACAGCAGCAACACTAAAGAAGATTCTGTGTCCTTTTGCCTAAGTTTACTGAGCCACACAGACACACACACTAAGTGGTATGTAGTATAGTATTACTATTTAACTCCATAGTACAGATATCAGCCATACTGGATAGTCTAGGTACTGACAGTCAAAAGAGAAATTAACTAGAGTAGGTTGAAAAACAGAAATATTTTTCATAATTTTTTAAACTATATCCCTTTTTTGTTGAAAATTTTCAAAATCTTTCAGTCAGATCTAGCCTGAGTGGTTTTCTGGCTCGAGTCCCATTCAGGTCATTACATTCTGCCTTCCTAACTTTCCTTTGCCGTCCCCCGCAGCGCATCCACACACCACCGCCAACCACCAGCACTGAAAGATCATGCGCCCCCCCACCCCCCATCTGAGATTTTTTTTTTTTTTTTGAAACAAAAGCAAGTGAAAATAATACAGGCTGATGTTTTTAACTGGGTCTTCTCTGGCGTTGACCATTGAGGGCTTCAGCAACCAGGGACAGAAACGTGCCTTTAACCTCCCAACCCCTTTCGCTTCTGCTGAGAGTCCCGGCCAGGGGCAGAGGAGCGGGCGCGCGGGTGGGGCCGAGCGCGCGCGAACGCAGGGCAAGGCGTCGGTCGGCCGCCGCGCCGCGCGCTCTGGCACGTCACTCCGCGCCGCTCCGGGTCGGCCCAGTGGCCCTCGCTGAAGGAGACTGGAGGGCAGCAGGCTGCTCGTGCCCCCTCATGCGCAAGATGCTGCTGGCCGCGCTCTCCCGCGTGCTGCAGGGCCCGGCCGCCGCCGCGAGACCGGTGAGGGGGGCCGGGGGCGGCGCTGCGCGGGGAGCGGCGCGATCGACCCGCGTCCGGGTGGGGGCGGGCCGGGCCCGAAGCGGAGCGTGGGGGTTTGTGGGTCCGGCCGGAGCGCGGCCCCGGGCTGGAGAAAACTGGGCCCGTGCGGCCGGGCGGGGCACCGGGGCCGCTTCAGGCCGGGGGCGCGGAGGCAGGAGCCGCCCCTAGGTGCCTCCTCGTGACTTGCTAAACGTAACACTAAACCCCCTGCCCGCCCGCTGCTGCTGCGGCTGCGGAAACCGGGGCGGCTGGTGTCGCCCGCACTCCGGAGTCACTGCGGGCTTGTGGCTTTTTCAAGGCGTTTAAAATGAGAACGCGAAGAATGGAGTGAGTCCGTGTCTGCTTTCTGTGATGTGAAGGGGGGATTCCCGGGCCCAGAAAGGGGCACTGCTGAGGGCAGTGTCTGGGCTCATGCTGCCACAGTGAGATGAGATCCTCTTTTACAAAATCGGATTGTTTACGCCAGAGGATGTTCCCTCCAGGGGCGCTCTCTTGGAGATCCAGGCACAATTACCCTTTGTACATGTACACAGCTGTACACAGCAAATTGGAACACAGGTTTGGTTTATTTAGATTCGCTACAAGTTGAAAATATCTCCTTGAAGTCACCTGCCGTTTCCGACCTGTTTCTGTTAGCCCGTGCTGCGTCACTTTTTGTCTTAAGTTCCTAATTCGGGTCAGATCATCAGTGGGTGTAAATGGGTACTCTTTCACACCAGCTGAGTATCTGGTCCTCTGTCTCAGGCCTGATCTGCACTAGAAAATTAGGTCAGTTTAACTGGTTTCAGAGTAACAGCCGTGTTAGTCTGTATCCACAAAAAGAAAAGGAGGACTTGCGGCACTTTAGAGACTAACCAATTTATTTGAGCATAAGCTTATGCTCACAAAAGCTTATGCTCAAATAAATTGGTTAGTCTCAAGGTGCCACAACTCCTCCTTTTCTTTTTGTCAGTTTAACTGCATCAGTCAAGGATGTGAAAATCCACGCCGCAGAGCAGTGAGGTTAAACCAACCTAAATCCCAAGGTAGACAGTGTAGAAGAACGAATTCTTCCATTGATCTAGCTATCGCCTCTCGGGGAGGTGGATTACTTACACCAGTGGGAGAATCTCTCCTGTTGGTGTGGGTAGTGTCTACACTGAAGCACTACAGCAGCGAAGTTGTGCTGCTGTAGTGTTTTAAGTGCAGATGAACCCTCAAACTGTTGCTGCATAATGCTCTTTTTCTGATCGCTCTGAATTCTCTCTACCATCACCATTTATTCTTGAGCATTGCAGACTCTCCTCATTCTGCCAGTTTCCCCCATTTATTTTGTTACGCATCTCCCATCATGCTGCTGGTACATTTGGAACAGTCTCCCTCTTTTCGTCTCTCAAATCTTGTTTCCTCCTTAGACTTTTCTTCAAAACTCACTTCGAGATTCTTTTTACCCTTTCAGTATCAATCCCCACACCTTTCCTTATAGCAGCTGGTCATGTCTTGTGTCTGTCTTGTTTAACTTACTTTGTAAATAGTTCAGGGTGAAATATGTCAACACAGGTTTGTAAAGTGCAGTATAAACTTGCAGTGGTATGCATATTATCACATGAAATGCTATTAAAACCAGATAGTAGGAGCTGGTCCTGTGTTCTAGTGGCAGAGCAACACTCTTTTTTGGTTTTGGCTCACTAGGAACTGGAAGGGTGTGCTATTTGACCCTAAAAGAAAAGAAGTACTTGTGGCACCTTAGAGACTAACAAATTTGTTTGAGCATAAGCTTTCATGAACTACAGCTCACTTCATGGGATGCATTCAGACCCTATTTACTAACTTCTATAGTTGATATGAAAAATGTTTGTTTTTTGACAGGCTTTGCAGAGTGCTTTGTCCTACCCTACTTAGGTCAGTCCAACCTTTCCTTCACCCAACGTGGGAACTCTTGGTAGTGAAGGGAAGTAAGGAGCAAAAGTGGGAGTTATCTTGAGGCACTGAGAGGGTTAAGGTGGGCAGGGAGTAGCTTGAGCTTCTTAAGACTTCAGTTGTCTTCAGTGCATCTTTTGCCAAATGTACTTAATGGAACAAAAATGTATGAGTTTAAATAGAATAGCAACTTAAAACATCAGCAGAGGAAAATGCAGAGAGGTTCAATACTGAATGGGTTAATGAAAGGTAAATATTTTGGGAAGGAAAAGGAGACTTAATCTTTTCCTGACTGCGAACCTCAGTGATCTTGGGTCTGAGGTCAGTCCACACTAATCTAGTGTAAAATTCCATCTTCACTCTCCAATTGTTTTTAGTGATAAAATAACTAAGGCTTGAGGATTAAAATGAGAATAGGTGGTTGAGAGGGAAAGTTCAAAATGCTAACAAAAATGCTAATTTACAGATACTGTCAAAACATCCTACCATTGTATGCATTTTTTTTACATACTGTTGTTGCATGTGTAATCCTAAAGTTACTAAAGATCAGAGAATACAATTCTTATTTTTCAGTTTGTCTACTTCGTACATTTGACATTTTATACAAAGGAAGCTTCACTGTTTCCCATGTCTAGTCATTTGTGTGTGTAAACTCAGAACAGTTAGGGAGGACACCAGCCTTTTTTTAAAATTGATTCAATTTCATTTTGGTTGTGAGCTTTTAAAAATAACTTTTGAAGTGTTGAAACCAAAGAAAGGTAGTGAACCACAGAAGACATTATTGAATTACTACTGTGTGATTTTACAAGATTTTTCATCTTGTGCTATGTTCTTAGGCTGTGTAACCCAATGTCTGCAACTGTGCAGATAAGTGATCTGGTGTTAGCATAAGTGGTCAAATTCTCTTAGTATGCTTTTGGAAAGAAAGCTTTTAAAAATAGTTGCTAGGTGAACTAAAGAGATTCATTCAAAGATGGATTACGATCTGAAACAGATAAGGATGTTCTCTAAATTAAGATTTCCTACATTTCTTCTGTTCACATGTCTGAGCAGTGATCCCAGTTTAAGTGTACTAACATGATTATGAAGACTGTTAGTATATATTTTTTTTTGCTGTTTGTTTGTTTGTATTTTGAGTGTGGAATTCATATGTCTCAGGAAGCATATAGTCAGACAACTCCCTAATCTTGTACTGAGCTGTTGAAATTGCTGACTATTTTAAGGAAAAAATATCCCATGCTCAGTGAAATTACTTTGTTTAATGAAGTTTTATATGAGCTTACATCTTAACATTTTGATCCCTACCCTTCTTTCGCAACTCATTTCCATATAGACAAGAGACCCCCCCCCAGTGAGTGAGACATAGCTCACGAAAGCTTATGCTCAAATAAATTTGTTAGTCTCGAAGGTGCCACAAGTACGCCTTTTCTTTTTGCGAATACAGACTAACACGGTTGCTACTCTGAAACCACCAACTTCCTGGTGTTGAAACTAATCAGTGAGGAGAATGACTTTGGGCTCTGTTCTCAGTGTGCCACTGACCCTCCTCAGTATCACATGGGGAAAAGAGCTTCCCCAGTGACTTCTTTTGCATGGATCTCACACCTGGTAGAAAAAGGCTGGCGAAGCGAGCTTGTGCAGCAGTGTGCTTTCCACTCAGTACAGACCTCCGAGGCTTGGTCTACACTAGGAACTTATGTTGGTATAACTGTGTCGCTCCGGGGTATGCATTTTCTACACCCCTGAGTATACAGACCTAACTTCTGGTGTAGACAGCACTATGTTGATAGGAGGGCTTCCCCCATTGACACAGCTACCACCTCTTGGAGAGGTGGAGTACCTATGCTGGATTAAAAAAAAAAAAAGCTCTCCTGTTGGTGTAGGTAATGTCTTCACTCAGTGCTATGGCGGTGCAGCTGCAGCACGGTAAGCGTAGACAAGCCCTCAGACCGATAGAGTGACTTGCTCACTCTTGCATGGTAGGGGCTAATGGGGAGAAGATATTGGAAGGGAGGCTAAGAATTAATGCATCTGACTTTCATCTTTCCTACACTAGTTTTATACCTGTGTAACTCTGACTTTAGCAGTGTTACTTCTGGTTAACCGGTGAAAGCAAACCAGAATCAGGCCTGCTGTATGGAGAGAGGACATGGGATTGGAGGAGGATTGTCATGCGTAGGAGTTACTTTGACAAAGATAAGGATTTAGTGGGTTAAAAATAGGAAGTAAAAGTGGTTATTAATACCTAGTTCTAATATAGTATTTTTTATCCAAAGATCTCAAAGCACTTTACAAAAGAGGTAAATATAGTTATCCTCATTTTATAGAAGAGGGAAACTGAGACATAGAGGTGAAGTGACTTGCCTAAGGTCATCCAGTAGGCACAGCGGATAAATGGGCAACATTCTGAGGAGAATAGTAATAGAGAAACTTTGTAAATGAAAATTGGCAAGTTTGAGGGCTGCGTAGGAATATAACAGGGACAAATGAGCTGAGTGGGGTATCCTATTACTCCCTCCTCCTTATTCCACACCACATTGTCTTATTACATGTCTGGAAAGCACCAAACACACTTTTGAGCACTACACTAAAAAGGTAGATGTTTTCTGAGTCAGGTTTGTGCTGACATGGTCTGCAGCCTGAACCAATGAGTTTTGTCTCTGTTGATTAAACTTGCCAGGCTGATTGACCGACCAGTCATCAACTTCCAAGATTATGGAATGAGGGCATGAGTAGAAGCAGCGAGAATTCTTTCAGTTGTCAATTGCCTTTCCTTTTCCACCCACTCGATGTCTCTGTTGCAGCCCAATTCTTATATTTGTTTTTTTTCCCATTCTTCTTTCATTGTGTATTCTTGTACACCCCACTGCTCTTATGTTTGGGGTTTTTTGCCAGTTGCTCCACTTTATGTTCAGTGTGCTTACAGCAAACTAAAATGTATTAAATTTAAGATCCATGAAGCGGTTTAAAAAATTGATTTCTAGTATATTTCATTTTGAGAACAGCTTGGGGTGAAGCAGATAACTCAAAAAACAAACCAACCAACCCCCAAACCCTTTATAAATTATAGCTTTATAGACTGACAGTACAGTCGCAGAGTGCTACCTCAGGAAGGGAGGAAAGCTCTCTTGCAGAAATCAGGAACTCTGCAGAAGGGGAGGGAGTCTCTCTTGAGAGGAAAAATGCCTTTAGGAGAATCTGTAAAGTAACTTTACCAATGAAGTGTTAAATTATTTAATATTTGACAAACTTTTTTCCCCCAGATTATGAACTTAGTACCAGGCTTTTAACTCTTAAATGGTGTCCTTTTATGCTGCTGGCATTAGTTCTTGACAGTACATGTTGTCACTGCTTTTGTGAAAATCATTTTAATCAAGAACTGAAATTTTAAGTACATTTCAGGACACTTAACATTATAAAACTGTGTACACCAATTTCAGCATTTATTAGTCTTTACTTTCAGAATGATAGTCCCTATAGAAGGAAACTTCAGGATTCTTCCCTGAACAGCAGAGACTCTAATAAGTGAAAGGGTTATTTTGTCATTTTTGTAACTGAAAGTAGCAGACTGCCCTTTCTGGATGTTAGGAGGTAATCTTTCACTGGATCTGTTCCCTCTGATGCAGCTCATTTGCCACATGTGATCTTTAAGTCATAAAATCCAGGAGCTGATTGCTAGTTCCTCAGGCTACATTAAGGCACCCAATTAGAAATGGCCTGAGCTTTCCTGCACATTTGAGTGCCCAAGCTAGTTCTATTGAGATATCTTAATATTGATTTGGAAACCTAATTTTAGGCTTCCAGGTTTGAAAATTTTGGGTCTGATTCTTTTCCTTGGATTTTGTTACTTACACTGGTGCAAGTCAGTGTTAACATACTGCCAATCAAGAGTAGCACTTATATCCACTTCATAAGGTAATGTTTTACATCTACTTTGCACTCCATGTGCACAGGTGTTAAATGACTTCATGAAGTCCAGAGCTGGGAAGAATCAAGTCATGAGGCCTTAAAGTACATCCATAAGCAAGAGAAATTATAGCACTATCTTTTATTTTGCTAGGCTATTGATTATTTTTTCCCTGAATCGATTTATTACAGCTGTTGACTCTTTTCTCTTTTTGTTTCCTCCAATTGCTGCTACCTTAGGGAGCTGTTAGTGAGGTAAGGCACATCACTTCTGTAAAGGTTTGCTTTTAGCCAGTTAAAATTACGTACATATGTAATCTGCTGTACAAACTTGCTAGCCTTTTTATATAAACCTAAACTCCTTGCTCATTTTTAATGTCACATGTAAAATGGCTAGAGAGCACTGTTAGTATTGCTACATTTTACTTATTTAATCTAATTTTCAGAATGTTTCTTGAATATCTTTAATCTTAGTAGTTTTTTCTTTTAATCTGTTGCATTAAAGAAGGGTTAAAAGGATATTGAGGTTTTTAGACTGCTTCAAAATGTTTATAGTCTGAGGAAAGTCTTCAGAGTCTAAAAGTGGAGGGTTTTTTGTTTTTAAATTTGTACTCAATTTCTGAGAGAGTACACCAGAACAATATTTTTTGTTAAGCATGAAAATAGTTCTGTTGTTCTGTCAGTTGATGCCAAGCAACAAACTAACAATAAGTATCCCAGATCCGTGGTTACTGATATTAATTATCAAAGAGAGATGTTTACCAACCCTCAGGCCAAAACTTTAATTGTTACTCGAGAAAAATAATTGTATGTGTCATCTGCTCCTTTCAAAACATTGAGGGGAAACAAACCCAAATGTAAACCAAAACAGGATAAAAATGCAGCCTCTTCCCACAAGATTTTAAAGAGTAAGTAATTGAGAGTGTAAAGAAGTCAGTGTCCTTTTAATGTAGTGATGGTACCAGTGAATTCAGTCATGTAATGTGGATTGTGCATGGTATGCCAAATTTTGGTGAATGTGGATGAAAAGTGATGGGCTGCGGGATGAAGGTTGACAGATAGAAGAGGAAGAAATGGGATTATATTTAGCTTGCTAATAATGTTCTGTAGACTGGTAGTAACTTTGTAGTATGTTGAAATATAATGTGCTTGAGAGATACTGTGTATATATATGTAATGTATGTAGTATTTGCTATAGACATAAATTTATGTGTATATATGATATGTTGTGTGTATATACATTTTTTCACAGTCCTGAGCAATGTAGCTAGGTCAGCTTACATTTTAGGTGTAGGCCAGGCTTAGATTGCAGTTCACTCTGGTTTCTGGTAATTAATTGCAACTTCATTTTTAAATATGAAAAATTTTGCACCATGAGCACCACAGTTAGGTCAGCCTAACCCATGGTATAGATGTGGTGAGATGAATGGAAGGATTCTTCCATCAACGTAGCTACCACCTCTCAGAGAAGTGGATTAACTACATTGATTGAAATGATGCAGGCTCTGGCGGGACACTACTGAGAGTATTAATTCAGGACAAATTGCTTAGAGCAGGGCAGTTACAGCCCAAAGCTGGGGTTCCTTCACTACTGAGGTACACCAAACCAGCCAAATAGAGAGGACTTTGGTTTTACCCCGCTGTCTAACCAGAAGTCATACAAGGAATTCCCTTAGACACTCCAATTTCCCAGTATCACCACCAGCCCCACTTCTTATGGGGATGAATGGTTATGAAAAACAATACCCCAGTGAAAGAAAAAGGGTTCTCCAGATCCCAAAGGACCAAGCCCCAGACTAAGGTCAGTAAACCAGTTAGATCTTACCCACAAATCACGCTGTTGCCATTCATTTAGAATCTAAAATCTAAAGGTTTATTCATAAAAAGAAAAAAAAAAAGAGAGCTAAAACTGGTTAAATGGAATCAATTACATACAGTAATGGCAAAGTTCTTGGTTCAGGCTTGTAGCAGTGATGGAATAAACTGCAGGCTCAAATCAAGTCTCTGGAGTACATGCATAGCTTGGATGGGTCATTGAGTCCTTTGTTCAGAGCTTCAGTTTGTAGCAAAGTTCCTCCAGAGGTAAGAAGTAGGATTGAAGACAAAATGGAGGGGATTCCAGGGCCTTTTATATCCTCTGCCATGTGGAAGGACACCTCTTTGTTCTTACTGTGGAAAATCACAGCAGCAAGATGGAGTTTGGAGTCACATGGGCAGGTCACATGTCCATGCATGACTCAGTTCTTTACAGGTAGAGCAGCCATTACTCACATGCTACCTTGACTGTTGTGGATTGGAGTCTCCCAAGGTCCATTGTCAGTTAAGTGTTTCTTGATCGGGCACTTAATCTGAAGAGTCCCTTCTCAAAAAGCTGGCCAAATGCTTCATTGGTGCTACTTAGAATCAAACACATTGAGATACAAGTACATAGCCAATATTCATAATTTCAAATACAAAAATGATACAGACAGCATAATCATAACCAGCAAATTACAACCTTTTCATAGACCCCTTACTTGATCGCCTTTGTACAAGTTTTGGTGCAACTATAGGACCTTGGTTGCAACAATGATCTATACTGTCACAATAATGTCACACCCGGTATGTCGATGTAGGAAGTGTCTACACCATGGTGCTGCTACAGTGTATTTCTATAGTGTAGACCTACCCCTGGGACTCTTATTCCAAAGATGTACGTGCACTGTTATGTACTGGCTTGTCTGTTTGCCCGCTCCTGGTAGAATGTCTTACCTGTTCATATTACGAAAAACATTAGGTTATAAAATCAGTTAAGCAATAGAATAAACTGCCAAGGTAACTTGTAGGATCACAATCCTAACAGACTACAGTGACATCCATCTGTAAGAACTTTTTTTTTTTTTTAAAGTAAAACTGAAAAATATCCTGTCATTGTGGGGTGGGAGGTGAACTACATGATGTGCTATATGACCCTTTCAGGTGACCATATATGTCAGCAGCTTGGCTGAATGAGTTATTGGAATTGCTCTTTTATATAGCTAGATAGGAACTTGGGCGGGATGTTAGATGGGGTGGGATCTGAGTTACTACAGAAAATTCTTTCCTGGGTATCTGGCTGGTGAATCTTGCCCATATGCTCAGGGTTTAGCTGATCGCCATATTTGGGGTCGGGAAGGAATTTTCCTCCAGGGCAGATTGGAAGAGGCCCTGGAGGTTTTTCACCTTCCTCTGTAGCATGGGGCACGGGTCACTTGCTGGAGGATTCTCTGCTCCTTGAAGTCTTTAAACCACGATTTGAGGACTTCAATAGCTCAGACATAGGTGAGAGGTTTTTCGCAGGAGTGGGTGGGTGAGATTCTGTGGCCTGCGTTGTGCAGGAGGTCGGACTAGATGATCATAATGGTCCCTTCTGACCTTAGTATCTATGAATCTATGTTGTATTCACTATGCTGTATAGACAGTGGGTGGATGGATGGATAAGCAATTGTTGCAACATAACTATCATTTATGAGAGTTACAAAGGAGTGTTGAGTGTAGAGTAGCCCCCTAATCTGTGCCCACTTTATTTTAAAATGTACCGCCTGTTCTTTTACATTTCCTTCTTGAAGCTTTCTGTGTCTTAGGTCCCTGGCCCTTATGGTTTCACACTGTTTTCAAGATCTGACTGTGCTGCTCTGGCTCAATCTATGCTATTCTTTATTCCTCAACTATCTGTTCCTGTCATTACCTTTCTAAAGTGGGTCTAGGTTGTCCCTAGAAGTGAATAATTTTAAATCCTGCCAAGTCATGGGGACTGGTCTAGGGATGAAAGGTAGCTGTTAACTTGAAATGATTAGAGCAGCCTAAATTTCAGAAAATTTGTATTTTTCTTGCTATTCTAATATAGGTGAAATTAACCCCTATGCAGAGGGCCAGGACAAAGCCTATGTCCTACTCACCCTGTGTTCTCACACGGTAAATTTCACACACCCACAAAGACAACTTCCCTTTGAGTTTGATGCTCTTGATGCTTGCAGGATCTTAAGAACTGTTCAGAATCCTCATGTTTCCATTATTACTTAGTTATTGATCACTGTTGCGAGCTTAAGATAGCACCCAATCTTCTGTTTAAAAAAACTTTAAATTCAAGTTAGAAAAGGAGTTCTAATATCTAGGGAGGGGTACAAGTTCAAATCCAAACTACTCTCTAGTACTATGGGAAGATAAACATAATTTGTGAGTTAAGCACTTTCCATTGGTATCTGGAAGTACTGAATGTGCTACATATAATGTTGACTGATTGTTTAAATGACTGGGGAAATGTTCTTTTTCCTTGGGATTGTTGTTGACTTCTACATTTAAATAACATGTACTGGGGTTTTTTTTAGGTTTCCCGTGTGGTGGTGGCATCTCGTAACTACGCAGATTTCACAAGTGAGGCTACATTTGATATTAAGGTAAGGAAGTTGAATATTTCATTTTTGAGAATTAGCATTAAATAGAAGTATTGTTGTAGATATTACCACTGTGGATTTCTTTGTAAGAAAAGACATAATTTATGACCAAACCAAACCAAACATTTTTATATCTATCTGCACCTGGCAGGAGTTCACAACTGTTATTTCCTCAGTATGTGAAAAAAAGTCAAATTATGCGACGAGTAAAAATTGTTGCTGGTTGGGATATTTAAAATGCTAATGTAAGATTCTGAGGTAACTAAAAACAGAAAATAGCATAAATTATTGAGATGAAAAACTGAAATATCGTGAATTTAGGACTGGAAGGGACCTCCTGAGTCCTGGAGCCCAGTCCCCTGCTGTTCAGGCAACCCTCACATATAATCCTGTTCATAAGTGCATCAAGCTCTATCTTAAAATTAGGGAGATTGTTTACCCCTACTAATCCTATTGGAAGGCTGTTCCAGAACATTACTCCTCTGATGGCTAGAAACCTTCTAATTTCCAGTCTATATTCATGACTAGTTTATACCCGTTTGTTGTTGTGCCAGCTTTGTCCTTTAGCTTAAATTGCTCTTGAGACATGTACTAAGCATCTGCACGGACTCATGGGGATGAAGGTCTCTTGTCTTTATACCCAGCATGCCAGCAGGCATTGGATTGACCGGGCCCCTTAGTAGTACACAATACCATTTTTCACCTCTTGGCCCTATCAGTATCCGCAGAATCTAAAGTTTGAAGTCAGTTAGTTCTCTTAAGGGGCTCAGTCATTCTCTCCTATTTGGGTTTCCCTCACAGTCTTCTATCAGAGGAATGGCATTTGCTGCTCCCCATGTGTGACAGTCAGGGTCCAGTTACCCCAAGGAGAGAACAGAAGGTTTAAGTCATTAGTCTCATAGTCATTATGAGATGTATACAGTTTATGGTTGTGAATATATGTATGTGTGTATGTAGAAAATTGTAATAGATACTGTGGTGCGACTTTAGCATCACCTCACAACAGGGCGGTGAAGCAATCAGACCGAGAGGAATTATCTCCCCACCCAGAGGAGACTAGCTTCAAACATGTAGCCATTGGCCAGTCCAAGAAAAAACAATGAGGAACCATCAAAGTAAAGGGAAATGGCTTGAAACTGAAAAGAAAATCACAGTCTTCAAAAACTAAGAAAGGAGGGAGTTTTCCCCACTTTGAATATCTATTGTGAGTAGTGACTGAAGCCGGGGGGGGGGAGGCAAACCATTTTAAATGGAAGTGATTTGAATTGAAGAGCCTCCTGCCTTGAGACTGTCCCCCAAGTTCTGGATGCTATCAGTGAATACTGACATAAGCACCAACTCTGTGGATGCTCCAGCCCTGGAGCACCCATGGAAAAAAACTAGTGGGTGCTTAGCACCCACCGGCAGTCAGCTTCTCTCCACCCCCTGCCAGTGTCCCTGCTGATCAACTCCTCTCCCTCCCTCCAATCGCCTCCTGCCTTCCGCAATGAGCTGTTCCTGCAGAGCAGGGGTGGGACGAGGTGGCTGGAGGTGGGGCCTTGGGGAAAGGGGTGGAGTGGGGGTGGGGCACTGCCGGGGCAAGGAAGAAGCCAGCGCCTGTGAATACTGGATCCCCCTTACAGCTAAGGGGTAAGCTGGGAAACTTTTAAGGCAATAGGTAACTCTTATTAGAAAAGGGATTTTATCTAATAGGAAAGTGCAAAGCCTGTGATTGTCTTTGTTTATTTTCAAACCAAGCAGATCTCTGTTGTGCAAACTGGAACACACGCTCCACACAAAATAAACTGGTATCTGAGGGACTGGCTTCATGTCTTCAAGGATGACAGATCAGATATGAAAAATCCAAGTATCTGGTAGTTAAGAACTTGGGATGGACATATTTAGGGAGACTTGGGACTGGAAGGGCTGGCATCACCCGGCAAAGAGTAATTGGGCTGGTGAGAGCTAGGGTCAAACCTTATGCTTGTGGGCCGGCTGCTGGTGTCAGAGATCTGAACCATGGCTGCACAGCACCAAGGCATCCAAAGGGCAGGCATTAGCCTGGTCTGGGTGGACCCCAAAATGTCACACCATAGCAGAAGCCATGGGTTCCATATCCCAAAGATGCAGCCTTTCCCTCAGGTCTGTGTGGATTCTGGGGAACATGCAAGAGGGAATGGGGCATCCTCCTGTAATTGTTTGATTTGCTACAGTCCCTGGAGAATGTGTTCCCTATGCCACTAGCTACCCCAGGAAGGAGAGGTTGCTTTGGAGCACAGAGAGGGGAAAACAGTTTCAGTTACTTCAGACTCTGTCTGCAGTAATTTATGCTCACTTCCTGTTCAGGTTTTGGAAAGTACCCACTTCCCACTCATCCAGACTGGTGGAAGCTTCCTGCATGGTATAAGGGTGGGGAGGGCAGTATGTTGCAAAGGTGGCGTCCCTTTTGGCAGGCAAAGGGAGATCCTGCACACAACGCCCATTGTGTGCTGGTGCACAGAATAAGACCTGGTCCTATTGTGATGGGGTCCCCGGGGTGCAACCTGGACTGTGGGACCGCTGAGCCCTCCAAACCCACCAGCCTCGCTTGCCTCTCACACTGTGATGCTGATATCAAACTATAAACCTCTGACAGGCACTGCACTTACACAGCCATCCACAGGCAGGGACATACCCAACTGACTTACATGAGTGATCTCCCAGCCACTCATGAACCAGCAATAGAGAGGTTCCAGCCAATTCTCCGCCCTGCGCCCCCACCAGCTCCCCAGCCTTGTACCCCAGAACTGTACTATCTTGCACTGGTCAGAAGCCTGACCAGTGTAAGTTCATTACTTAGTTCACCACTTCTTCATAGGAAAGTGGACATACGCCAGCCTTTGTGACCTGAGTAGATTTCCCAAGCACTTTTGACAAACTCACTGGTAAGGATAAAACATTAACTTGGTTTATTAACTACAGAAAGATAGTTTTTAAGTGATTATAAGTGGTAGGTATAAAGGAGATAGTTACCTTAAGAAGTAAAAATAGAAACATGTATTCTAAATCCTAAACTTTTATTCTAAGCAAGTGTTGGATCGAACAGCTTTTCTCACCCTGACAGATGGTACAAGCAGGTTACAGTTCCTCAGTACATAGACTGGAGTCCCTTTCCAGCCTGGGACCAAACTTCCCCATTTCAAAGTCTTTGTCCTCCAGATGTTCTTCCAGATGTTGGGGATGGGGGAGGGAAGAGACCCACTGTCTCTTTTATACTTTCTTCCAGCTTGCTGGAAAGATCTTTGCTGTGATGTGTTAGTCTGCCCCTATGGGGTACTTGTCTTCTCCAGCAAGTCTGTGGGATAGTGGATTGGGTGTTAACGAGTCATTAATACTGTCTGGCTATTGATGGCTGCTCCTTTGTTGTAACTGAAAGGCTGGTTGTGGGAGTTCCCAACCTCAGAACATATTTCCATAACACATATAGCAATACTTCACATCTTCACATACAATGATATGGTAGTATATACAATCCCACAGGATATTAATGTTCACCAGATCAAGACTTATAAAATGATATCCCTCAAGGCATACTTTGTACAAAACATATCCTAATATCACAGTGGTGAATATGGGGGCTCCAGGGTGCTCCTTTGAGGTACAGAGTGTCTCACCTATGTTGCGAGCCATTATGGTTTTTAAGATTATCTTTGGAATGTGACTTATGAAGCAGTGCTGTCTTCCTGAGTCTGCAGATAGAATAGTTGGGTCAACTTCTTCCTGGTGTAAGCCCACTGGTATCAGTGGATTGTCACTGGAGATGAAACTGCTCTACTAGCTGTGGGGTACAAAATGGAGCATTAACTTTGAAATGTAACAAAGACTGTAAATGTCCCCACTGCTAATTATTTTACAGCCGACCCCTTTAACAAACATTCTGATCATCACAGTCTTGTGGGGAGAATTTGAGTAGATTACCACCACTTCCCTATCTGACCCCGGATAGTACTGTGACCCCTTCCTCCACAGAAAGACAGCCATGTAAAAGGATCAGACTCTTTTTTTTCTGTCCTTTGATAGGGCACATACAAAGTAGACTGGCCTGCTGAAAAGGAATAGCCATACTAAAGGACTGAGTATCTAAGTTCCCTCTAAGCTGCGCAGCAGGCTATAAAGGACCGTGCAGGCACACAGCCACAGGGGCCTGGACAGGGGAGAGGTAGGGGCTGGGCAGGGAGGGGAGGAAGCTGGGGTGTGCAGGGCTGGCCCCAGAGCTGCTGCTGGTGGGGAGATGGCTAGGGGGAGTTCTCTCCTGCTGGGGGAGCCTGTACCCCACACCCCCAGCCAGAGCCCTCACCCCGCTACACCCCAAGCCCAAACTCTCTGCCCCAACTCCTGCACCCCAAATCCTTCATTCCCAGCCCCACCCGAGAGATTCAATCAACTCATCTAGATATTTGCTTTTTAGTGAAGTCAGTACAAATTAAAATTTCATACAGATGATGACTTGTTTATACTGCTCTATATACTGTACACTGAAATGCAAGTACAGTATTTATATTCCGATTGATTTATTTTATAATTATATGGTAGTAATGCGAAAGTAAGCAATTTTTCAATAATAGTGTTCTGTGACACTTTTGTATTTTTATGTCTGATTTTGTAAGCAAGTAGTTTTTAAGTTAAGTGAAACTTGGGGATATGCAAGACAAATCAGACTCCTGAAATGGGTACAGTAGTCTGGAAAAGTTGAGAACCACTGGCTTAGACCTAAAGATTCAGGTTTTACTGTTCAAAAACTATCTGGAACTTGAACATAATAAATTAAAATATTGGATTTTTAGTGCTGAGATGAGAAACAGGGACATGTACCTTATTGAAATACCTCCTTGATCGTTTCTTTAGAAATGCGATCTCCATCTCCTGGAAGAGGGCCCTCCTGTCACAGCAGTGCTGACTCGGGAGGAGGGACTCCGTTACTATAGGACTATGCACACCATTCGGCGCATGGAACTGAAGTCAGACCAGTTGTATAAACAGAAGATTATTCGTGGCTTCTGCCATTTATGTGATGGTCAGGTGAGTGATAGGTCCAGAGAGTTCATAAAACAGTGTGGAGTCTTTGTTTGTTGCATTATTTAATGTAGGGGTTTGAATGAAGAGGGAGCTAAGTTTAGAAGCATAAATAAATTTTAGAAGTGGAAAATACCTTAGTCTTAAAGCATAGCTGGATCACTGACACCCCTTCTCTTTCAGCATATGTATAAACCAAAATTTGGTCTATTTTTCCTTATTTAAAAAGACAAACAAAAAATCCACTTTAGATCATATGTGCCCCAGCTAATGAGGTTGGAAGAAGATCTACCAGTAGCTTCCTCAGGGCAACAGATGGGAGGGAGAAGGCAGGAAGCTGCTGAAGATGGGCACAGGGAACCAGTATCTGCAATGTTCTGTTTACAGCTAGTCTGGAGGTGGAGGCAGGGCTTGGGGTTGCCTGTTTCCTCCACATCAAGCTTCCCAGATGTCCTTTGGGAAGGCTGGGGCAAAAAACATTTGGCCTCTAAAATAGCATCTGCCAGCAGGGAAAGAACTTCAGGGATGTCTGTGGCCTAGTTTTGCTGCCTGTCCTTTTTCCCCCTTTTTGGGTGTGGTGCAAAATCCCCTCTTCTGTGAGATGGCTGGTGATACTTGTCTCCCCCGCTCACTGATCACGGGGAATGGAAAGGTCAGTCACGGTGAGCATGGGAAGAGCAGTGCTTAAGAGGTTGAACACACAGGCAGTGACAGTGGTCTGCAAGCTTTCCTAGTTTCTCACCTTCCTGAACATAATCATCAATCTCCTCCTCTGCTGGTTTTGATTATTTTGGAGTTGCAGACTGTTGTAGTCAAAGGACCTAGCTCCAGCCCCATGTCAGGCATATGTCTCTGTTGGGGTGCAGGACAGTTGACTGTACCTGGTGCCTCCATTGCTACAGGTCTTCTAAGTATGGACTGGGGACCTTGGCCCCCAGCCTCAAGAGCTGGTTAGAGGAGTCTCCTGTTTTGTCCCCTGTTGTCAGACTTATTTTTCCTTTACAACAGGAAGCATGCTGTGTTGGACTTCAAGCTGCCATGAAACAAACAGATCACTTGATAACAGCATACCGGGCTCATGGCTATGTCCACACACGTGGAACTCCTGTCCGAGAGATCCTTGCTGAGCTTACAGGTTCATTTTGAATAAAATAATAAAGATAAATGAGGAACCAGGCACTGCTGTACTTATCTTGCATCAGCATTTCCAGATAACATCTAAACCAGTGATACTCAGACTGAGGCTCGTGAGCCGCAAGTGGCTCTTTAATGTGCCTCCTACAGCTCTTTGCTGCACATGATATTAAAACACTGTGTGATTTAATTATTAACCAAGATGCTTTTGCTATGTTATTAACCAATTGTAGTTGATAAAATAATAATACTTGATCATTTTGCTGTGAGAATAATATACATAAAAAACTAAATATTTCCTGTCATACTGTTTAAATATGAATATATAGTCCTATAGTAAATTAAACCGTGAATTTACACTGCTGTGGCTCTTTTGGGTTAATGAGGTTCCTGAACCACTGAGGTCTGAGCATCACTGATCTAGACTAACTATGACATACTAAATACATTGGGACATGGGATGTCACACAGTAACATGGGAAAGTTAAATCATCAGTATTCTGTGACCTCTCTGGATGCCTCACAATAAAGTCACAAGGTAACTTTAATACTCAGATACTTCTCATGACTTGGAGTAAATAATACAAAATGCTATTCCTTTCAGTTAACACCACTTCTGAAAGCTTTTCTTGATATCATAGACTCTGTCTACATGAGCATTATCTAGAAGCATGTCTTGCTACAGTAGCTTTATTATTACTTGTGCTATACGTCCCATCTAAACTATGCTTTTGGTGGACCTTATTTATTCATGATAGGACTTGACGCCCTCCAGTTTTGCAGTTTGGATGGTTCTGACCCTGAGCTGTACTACTGCCTTGGTCTTTACAGGAGTGGTAGCACAGCATGGCTTCACCTATAATGCACAACTGAATTGTGTCAGGGACGACCTGATTACACGAGGGAACTCTTATTATAGTAATTGCTACAGTGAAACTGAGATAATAGATTAGACTGGTCAGGAACACCCAGGTTAGAACCTTTGTCTCAGGAACCATATTTACACGAGGTTGTGACTAACCGTGTTTCTCTGATATAGCATGTATCAGAGGTATGAGGGGACTGACTGAACACAGATAGGATCTGCTTCCTTGTTAGAAAATACTGAGCTGTTATAGAATGATGGGACTCTTCCTGTAGATGTTTGTTTTTCATTTCTCTCGCTAATCTCATTTAGTGTTTACTTTGATGCTAGTGGTAATGGTTGCACTGTTTTCTTCTATTCCCCATCTGTTTGTAGCTACCAGTTGTGTCCTGTCAGATACTTAAAACGTAACCTCTTTGGAAAAGGGTCTGTCTTTTCATGATATGTCTGCACCTTTCAGGTCGAAAAGGAGGATGTGCTAAGGGAAAAGGAGGATCCATGCACATGTATGGCCCGAACTTCTATGGGGGCAATGGTATTGTTGGTGCTCAGGTACTATGATGCAGTGTGCAAATGTCTAGCATTTTAAAATCAAATTAAATCTCACTTAGAGAGGTTCTGTGCCAGCGTCACCTTTCTTGCTGTGGGCCTGCCTGCAGCAATCACTGCTGTACGTGGCCATAGTCTAAATTGGTTTCCACTTAATCCTTTCCAAGCCAAAACATATAGCTGAATCTAACAGATTAAACTACTGATATTAGTTAATGTTATGTGAAAACTAGAGTTAAGATTTGATTCCTGTTACAATCTAATGGAAATAAGTTAACAGCCTTTGTGGCTATACTCTTCATATATACTCTTCTTCGGGGGGAGGGATAGCTCAGTGGTTTGAGCATTGGCCTGTTAAACCCAAGGTTTAGAGTTCAATCCTTGAGGGGGGCATTTAGGGATCTGGGGCAAAAATTGGGGATTGGTCCTGCTTTGAGCAGGGGGTTGGACAAGATGATCTCCTGAGGTCCCTTCCAACTCTGATATTCTATGATTCATTATTAATTGCATACATCTACAAAAGTTAATTTTTATAGTTCTCAGCTGTCTCCAACTGTTCCAAATGTTGCTCTAAAAATATCAGTTTGACTTGTTAAATCTGTTTTATATTTCACTGTAGGTTCCTCTTGGAGCTGGGATTGCCTTGGCCTGTAAGTACTTTGGCAAAGATGAGATCTGTTTGACTTTATATGGAGATGGTGCTGCCAATCAAGTAAGCTTTCTTGATTTTAAATGTGTTAAGTAAGAGTAGTCCTATGTATGCCCTATTGACATTCATTTCAATCACTTTGTGATTTATATGTAGAAGTCAGTAAGTCTGGCAGTTGTGATGGAGGGAGGGTTTTAGAATGTGGACAGTTGTCCACTGGTAACTGCTTAAGAACCAGACTCATGTCATATAGATTGCTGAGCAGTTGTCAGAGAACTTTTGGTCACTGTCAGGCTGCTGCTCTGTCTAATCACTCTATGTACTTTAAAAAGAAAAGGAGGACTTGTGGCACCTTAGACTAACAAATTTATTTGAGCATAAGCTTTCATGAGCTACAGCTCCCTTCATCGGATTAGTCTCTAAGGTGCCACAAGTCCTCCTTTTCTTTTTGTGGATACAGACTAACACGGCTGCTACTCTGAAATCTATATACTTTAGGCATTCACACTGATTGAATTATAGAAATATTTTAGAGCTTGAAAAATTTAAGTTTGGAAGGCTTATAAGTTAGGGAACCAGGCTTGCTTTCTGAAGGTAGATCTGAAAGACAAGAGAAGTGGTGGTGGAAATCTTCACCCTAGCGGTTCTTCGCATACCAGAAGTGTAAAGGATCCTGGAATGCCTACAAGGGTCTGCTTGGAAGCACATCTTTCACTTAAACTTATTGCTAGTAGGTGCCTTATAATTTTGAAGCGCCATATTCCCCACCACTCCCCGCATTTGGAGCTCTGTTCCCCTGCAGGAAGCTGTGGGGGAGTGGGGCCAGATCTTCACTATTCTAGCACTGTCTAGCCTGCAAGTTTTGAGTGGAGAGGTCTTTACATACTCTGGACCTGCCCTGTGAACAACTCTCATACTGCCTGCCTCTGCTGTTGCTCATGGCTTTCCTAAGTAGGAGAAGCATGATGTTGACATGATTCTTGAGTTTCTCTGCTGTCCAGAGTTCTCAAGTGCCGCACTCAAACTGACTAGTGGTGTTAATTTCATTCTGACTTCACTCTGTTGGTGCTTGGAAAAATCCACAAGCTGTAGCAGACATAATAGACCTGTCTTCCTGAAGACCTGGGGTGGGGAATCAGCTTATATTTGATTCACATATGAAAGGTTATTTACTCCTGAGGGCATTCTGCACCAAAATATTAAAATTTCTGTGCACAGTGTTTTAAAATTCTGCAAATTTTATTTGTCATATAAATGTGGAGGCTCCAGCATGGCATTGGGGAGCACAGGCCACTGGCTTCACAGAAGTGGGAGATCACTGTGCAGCTCCCCTCTCGGACATGGACTCAGCAATGAGGTTGCAGCCAACCCTGACGCAGCCCCTCCATGTCAGGTGCACCAGGTGTGGGCAGGCAGGCTCAGCAAGGCAGGATCCAAGTGTGGAGGAGTTTGGTGTGGGCTGAGAGGGTTCTGTGTGGGGCAATCTGGATGCAGGTGGCTCAGTGGGGGATCCAGGTGCGGGGAGGATCTGCATGCACAGGGGCTTGTTGGGGGGGTTCTGGGTGCAACAATAATGGGACTCTGCAGAGGGGGTCCAGGTGAATGTGGTTGGGGCTCAGTAGGGTGGGGATCTGGCTGTGGGTGGCTCATTGAGGTGGTGCGGGGGAAGTGACGCTCGGCAAGAGGGTCTGGGTATGAGCGTGTCTGAGTTCACAGGGGTGGGCAGTTGTGGTAGCAGCTCCCTGTACAGTGATCCCTCCCTCTGTAGCTGAGGAGCGATGGGCTCAGGAAACGGGATGGGGGAGGAGTTTGCAGAGTTTTCTAAAGCTGGGGGAGAAATCTGGGGGTTCCATGCAAGGGAAGTCCCGTCCTCCCCACAGGGTAGGAGCCACCAGCCAGGTCTTCCCCCCCGTCCTGCCTGCTGACCCGCGGTGATTTTTCTCTCTGCTGGCTGCCAGGGGCACCCAGAAAATACTGCTGGGGAGGGCTGCATGACCACTCTTGTGGCTTCCCTTTGCTTCCCCATCAGAACGTCATTTTTCTGCAGGGAAGCAAAGAAATCTGCAGGGGAACATACATTTTGCACATGCGCAGTGGCACAGAATTCCCCCAGGAGTAGGTTATTTTACCAATAAGGGCTAGAAACTTAACTATAGCAACTTCTACAGAAATCTGGGCTTTAAATCTCCTCTCCCCACACTGTGGAAGCCATTCCAGTTTCCACTAGCAAACGGAGTTCTCAAGTGATGACCTTTTCTGTGACCTCTACTTGCATAGAGTAGTTGATACAACAGTGTTGGAACTTTCTTTATTTAGCAGAAGTAGAACTGTAACACATTACATGTGTAGTCCAACACTGCTTTTATTAAAGTAGTTTTCAAATTTTGTATTGAAAATATTTTAGTGTTGTGAACTCTTTGGTGCATCAGTTTATCCTGAATGTTGCTACCTAGGGGTTAAGGATAATATTTTTTAATGGGCGAGTATTTTACTACAGATGGGTTAAGATGAAAAGTAGATTTTCAACCCTATGATTTTCTTTCAAGACTGAACTGACTCAGAATTTGAGTTCACTATCAGAGTTAAATACTAGCCAGACCTTTGATGGAAGTGAAAGAACTCCTGTAGGCCTTGATACTTAAAATTTAAAGAATCCAAAGGGGGACCCAACTTACATGTTACTGTTTTTCTTCCAGGGTCAGATATTTGAAACATATAATATGGCAGCCTTGTGGAAGCTGCCATGCATTTTCATCTGCGAGAACAACAGGTATGGAATGGGTACTTCAGTAGAGAGAGCTGCAGCCAGCACTGACTACTACAAAAGAGGAGACTACATTCCAGGGATAAGAGTGAGAACACTTTCCATATTTATGGTGGAGTAGATCATTACAGATCATGAATTCATACTGAATTTATGGGAATACTTAAATTGATTGTTCACCCTCTGAAGTCTGCTCTGACCTTATCTAATTAAAAAGCTTTTCTGTTAACAGGTGGATGGTATGGATATTCTCTGTGTGAGAGAAGCAACAAAGTTTGCAGCTGAACACTGTAGATCTGGAAAAGTAAGTTACTCAATATCAGTCCTTTACCATGGATAAGGTAATTATTTTGTGCTATATTGCTCTCACATACAAAATCTCATACCAAGCCCGTACTCTGCAGTTAAATTATTTTTGAAATTCTCTTTGCATCTCTTTTTCTCAATTAAGGAAAGTTTCAGTGTCAAACATTTATTTATATACTATTTATTTGACCAAATTTTTCTCTCTTTCTCTCAGTTTTACAGAAATGGACGGTCTAAATACCTTTTACCATTATTAATTGACTTAAGTAAAAAGACCATATTAAAACTGAAAAGCATGTATTTTCATCCATTTTATGTCTTCTGCTGAGAGGATTCCTGAATATGCTTTAAACAATTGGTTCCCAAACTGGGGGGCGGGCTGCCCGGCCCTTGAGCTCCTGGCCGGGGAGGCTAGCCCCCAGCCCCCCCCCCCCCCCTGCTGTCCACCCTCCCCCATAGGTACGCTACTGCGTAGGCAGTGTGGCTGGCACCTGCCCACCTCCCAGGCTTTCCAGTAAGCCAGTCCTGCTGCCCTGAGTGTCCTGGTAAGGAGGGAGAGGGGAGTCCTGGGGGGAGCAGTCAGGGGACAGGGAGCGGTTGGATGGGGCAGAGGTTCTGGGTGGGGGGGCAGTCAGGAGACAGGGAGCAGGAGGCATTGGATAGGCGTGGGGGTCCCGGGGGCGGCCTGCTGGGGGTCGGGGCAGTCAGGAGACAGGGAGCAGGGTGGGGAGGTATAGATATGGGGCGGGTCCCAGGGGAGTGGACGGTCGGGGACAAAGAGCAGGGGGGGTTGGATAAGGAGTGGGGTCCCGGGGGGGTGGTTAGGGGCAGGGGGTCCTGGGAAGGGTGGTCAGGGAACAAGGATGATAGTAAAGGAGAGATGCGGGGTGTGAGGGTTTCTTGAAAACTAAAAAGGGGGCGTGATGCCGAAAAGTTTGGAAACCACTGCTTTAAACATTTTATTTACCAATTAAAAGATCAGTGGGGGAAAGAGTAACAATTCTGCTGTATTTGCAACTAATATAAAATAACTGAAGTAAATCTTTGTGAGATCATGTAGGAAGAGTAAAACTGAGCACTAAGTCTGAATTTTTAGAAACAAACTGAACACTAAGTCTGAATTTTTAGAAAGTTCTCTTTAAAGAAGGCATATACAGTAATTTGAACTAACTCAGACATGATATAAAATCACAATGAAGACCTTCTGTATTGGAGTGTTTGTTCCACTTCATCTGTTCTTTAGAACCAACGTGTAGACTTTATTTTTATTGTGTAGACTTGAATTTATTTTTGAATACTGTTTTTGACACCAGAAGGGTACTGGCATGAAAGAAGCACAGGAGACCTCATCAGTGCTGATAGAGCAAGGTCAACTCCGTTACAATCTTGAAAGGGAAGGACAATTTTATGCAACTGAAATTTGCTGAATAATGATGTACTGATATCTGAAGCTGTGGAGCTATGCTGTTTAAATACTTGAGAACCAGGTAGTGAGAACAAGCTGCCAAGTGAGGTTATTAAATTGCCTTCACAAAACATATATCCAAGGTTCTTCTTGAAACCCATCAAAGAATAATTTAAGGATAATGAAATATCTCTTGTCCATGTTGCAAGAGATCATGTGTAATGCGAAGAGTGAGCTTGGAAAGGTGTTTTGGGGGAGCATTGGTGTCTCATTCAAACACAAAATTTGTAGCTGAGGCGAGTGGGTAATGCCTGGATCTGTAGTATGTTGTTGTTGCTCTTTAGGCTTATGAAAACAACCATAAACTCTTTTTCCAGGGTCCTATGCTGATGGAGTTACAGACATATCGTTATCATGGACACAGTATGAGTGACCCTGGAATCAGGTACAGTAAAAAGGGTTGTGTGAATTTACTCTATTGGTTAATCTACATACAAGGCCTAGTGAGTGGTAGAAAAGATGGTAGTAATGTTTCCTTCTTTCTCCCTGTACCTGCACACTCGGAATCAAAAAATCAATGTCACTGACCAAAATGTAGAAATGTGGGTATCTTGCTGAAATCCACCTTTAGGCATGTAAAAAAAATTAAGGTTGAAATATTGCTGCTTATGAGACTCAGTTTGACCACTCCTATCCCATTGCCCAATAACACATCACCAGTCAGTAATGCTATACTGTATCTCTTCATAGGTTTATATTGCACACATCACCGTAATGTCTGACTTAATATCTCTCTCAGTTGCTTTGACTCCTAATACTTCAAAGTGGCATAAGTCCCAATGTTAGATATATTTTTCAAAGATTCACATTCAGTAAGACCTTGTTTATTCTGCACCAACAAATTCCTTTTTCTACTATTTTATGTAAGCTTTAACTGAAAAACAGCTTGCTTTTAAACCTCTCTGGTGCATGCTTTCAATGCAGGTGATGATTGTCCTTTGGTAGAGAAATTAAAGTAACAGTATTTTATGTAGTTTTCACCCTTAGCACACTAGCTCTACTCCCAAGCGTTTTTAAACACATTGGGGACTGATCACTGTGCTAGAGTTTCCGTGTGGATTCTGTATTTCAGGAAGGATATTTTCTAGCTATTGGAAAACATGGTCTGGTAATGAGAATTTCTAGGAGGAGGTAGTCCTGTTACACCATTCCCTCTGTTTGTGTGTGTGATAATACTTGATTTTAGTCCCTGAAGGCCGGCTGCCAGTTTCTTCAGTGATCAAACAATTTTCTGATTCATAGCTGAGTATAAGAGCAGGATTCTGTTCCTTCTTGTGCTTCATCGTTAAGATTTTTTTTTTTCCTGGGTTCTAACCAGTTACACCTGTGTGATCTAAGGGCATGTCTACACTTACTGGTAGATCAGCACTGCTGCAATCAGTGCAGCGAGTGTTGATTTAGCGGGTCTGGTGAAGACATGCTAAATTGATGGGAGAGCCCTCTCCCATCGATTTGTGTACTCCACCTCCCTGAGAAGTGTAAGGGAAGTCGATGGGAGACGCTCTGCTGTCGACACCGTGCAGTGTAGCCACCGCAGGAAGTGGATCTTACTATGTCAGCTTCCGTTACATTATTCACGTAATGGAAGTCGCGTAAGTTAGATCGATTTACCACGGTAGTGTAGACCAGCCTTCAGAGAGCATAATTTGAAAATAATGGAGTTGCATGTGTATCAGTGGGGGACTAGTTTTCCTGCAGGTGGTTTGTGCAGGAAAGGAAAGACTCTGGACCCAGTTTAGAGGGCCAGTGAAGACAGCTGGAAAAATTTTGCAGCCAAACTGAGCGCTAAGTCTGAATTTTTAGAAAGTTCTTTAACCTGAAAAGGGAAGTAATGGAAGCCTAAAAGTGCAGTCACTGAACCCTAGAGGAGAGATGAGACTGAAGGGAGCAGTCCTCCAGGGGCTAGGGCATGAGATGGCTTTAAGTATTTTTCATTTCTAAGTTTAGGCACTGCCTTATGTAGGCAATTGTCTTAAAAATACAAATATATTCTGTCTAAGTACTTAAATTCCCCGTCGTCTGACAGAGATGAATTCATTAACACACCCCTCACGTGATGGAGCATTATCCCTTTTTGAGGGAGTAAGTCACTTGCCCAGTCATGCAGAGTGGGAGCTGGATCCAGATCTCCCAACATTTTATTAGCCTTCACACCAATAATGACTTTTTTCACCGGTAAATAAACTGTGTTGATTGATTTCATTCTAATTCTTGCTCTGTGTCAGTGGGTAATCACAACTCCGATGTCCGGGTGTTCGTGTGGGGGGGACTTATATAATCATGTCTTTCCTTGGCTCCCACAGCTATCGTACTAGGGAAGAAATTCAGGAAGTCAGAAGCAAAAGTGACCCTATTACTCTGCTGAAGGACAGAATGGTTAACAGCAACCTTTCTAGCGTCGAGGAATTGAAGGTATTAAGTGATATTTTGCAGATGACTCTTGGTGATAACCTGTTAAGGCGTAAATGAGCAGCCTGTGAAAGAGCAACAATACGTTGCAGTAAGTGGCCCCGTGAGATGGTGCTGCCAAGAGTTTAAGGGACTAATAAAAATATTCAGGGTTTTCCTATTTAAACAAAAGGAGTCTAATAACGTTAACTAACTGAGACAAAACTACATGCAAGTGAGTTTATGCTTTACTCCATGTGTTCTGTTTCTGAACAACAGAATTCAGTGCAGTATTTCCCCTTGCAAACTTTGAAGTGAGTGACAGCTCTTGGAGGGGGTGGAGGGAAGGCTTTTTGTCACCTGGGAATTGTATTTTAAAATACCTACTACTTGGTGCATTTAAAAACAGTTTTTTTAAAATTAGGCTATTTTGAAAACCCCAGGGATAAACCACTGCTTCTAGGGATTAACTCTGAAGATGTCAGTTTGGTGGTGGCAGGTCCCAGAAAGTCCTCTCTAACATCTCCACCCAAGTGTTGCAAATACTACACTACGGCTGTGTTACACTCTTTCTGCACTTCTTTTCAGTTTCTGCTGTTTATCAAGATAAGATTTTTCTTCTTTGAATTGACTAAACAAATCTGGCAAGAGGCACAGGCCACTTAAAAAGATGAAAGCTTTAACATCTTAATTTGTAACCAGAACTGAAAAAGAGGAAATGTAGAATATGCGTGTTGTTAATTACAGCTGTAGCTCTTTAAGTAGTGTGTAGGTTTGAGTCTACAAAATAAAAGCATGTCAAATAGTTTAGTTTCCGATAAAGAACAGAACTTTATCATAGGACTTCCATGTAAAAGTAAAGGGGATTGGCCAGATTTACATGCTTTCATTTTCTGCCCGGTTCATAGAAAGGTGGTTATATTTTACCTTTGAAGGCAATTTGTGTATAAGAGCCTTTCCTTATTCTGGTCCCAATCCCAGCATTTGGAACGTGAGAATATGCCAACTCTGAAGTGTTCCATCAGTGCATTATAAATTTCATGATGAGGGAGTTATTTTGTTTTTAAATTGGCCTGGAAGGATTAAATGATGATAACCATCCATTTAACCACACACACAAACCCATGAAAAAAATATTTCCATTGAAGTTCACAGAAAGACGAAGTAAGAAAAATGCGGTAAGAACTAACTTAAGGATATTTACTTTATGATATAGACATTGAGATTCAAAAGTTAAAACTTTGTCATTAAATAATTGTCTGACCCTGCCCCCCCTCATAATTTTCCACATCTCTGAAACTTTAATTGTGCGGGAGGGGGAGCTTTATCATTGATATTGTACACTGCACTTTTTTAAAAAAAGAAAAGTAAATTCTGCCAAGCTCATCTTGTAAGTCTACTAATAATCATACTAAGCAAGTTACTGAAACATAATTAGCAGTAATTCTAGAGAAGAGTTAGACTTCTGGTAGTTTATTAATTCTCAGTGTCCTGCATGTGATTAAAAAGTAATTTACCTAACAGGTTAATGACTGCAGTATAGTCATTTGGTCCTGTGGGGAGGAGATAGTTGCCAGAGTTCAGTAACCCCTCAGGAAATGGCTTATTATTCCCTGCTTGAGAGTTTTGTATGCTTAACTAACAGGTAAAGTTTGCAAAAGCTCTCTCCACATGTGTCTGCCAGTCAGCAGCTGTAATAGAAATGGATAGTGTGATCATGAGCCCTATGGAATGACAAGATGACTAAAGTGACCTTTGGGCTTGAAGTTTAATTTTAGCCTATTAGGCATTTGAAGCTCCCATGTTTGGCCAAATCTTGCCGTTCTCATTCAGGCAAATGTAGTTCCTATTGAATACCACTAGAAGTTTGCCTGAATATGGATCTTCTGATGTAACCCTATCTCACTCTGCATTAGTTGCTGAAAGGAGGAAATCCAGCAATGGGGCAGTAACTATTCCATCTGCCACGCCCTTTTATACAAACAGACCAACATTTCTTTTAAGATTGCTTTCTCTGTCACAGCCTCACCTGTCTTCTGTGTTTTTAGGAGATTGATGTGGAAATAAGGAAGGAAATTGAGGACGCAGCTCAGTTTGCTACCACTGATCCAGAACCACCCTTGGAAGACTTAGGCAACCATATCTACAAAAACGAGCCACCCTTTGAAGTACGTGGCCCCAGTCAGTGGATCAAATACAAGTCTGTTTGCTAAAATGAATGCAGTTTACTCCAGCAGCCTGTGGCCTTTTTGGGAGGATTAAATTTTGTATTCATAGTAAGAATGAACTGTTCATATTTAAGGTTTGTTTATTTGGAAGAATAAAATTGCTTTCAGCCAAGGACAGCTAAACATTATGTAGAAAAATGCATGAACCCATAGATAAGGAGCTGAATTAGGATAAAGCAATGGTTATTTAAATCGCTATAAATTTGCTTCAGTGGGTGGTTTTGGATTGCTTTACTTACGAAAGTTACTCCACTAAATGTTTTGAATAAAAATCATGTTATGTACAGTATATAAATATACTGTCACACGAAAGTGGTCTACCGTGCCTGTTCGCTTTGGGTGTGAGATCAGAGGCTTGTGATACCATTTTTTGTTGTCAGGCCCCAACTCTTTCAATAAGTTGTAAAGAGATTTACTTTGGAATTTAATTAATAGAACTTGAAGATGGGACTAACACTATACAGATTAGTGTTTATGATTTTGTTAAATTGGTTTTGCTGCTTAAGGAAATGAAACTCTAGCCACAGAAAGCAAACATTTCAATATTTAATTATCCAGAAGTTCTAGGTAACCGCATACATTTCCCTGTCTTTTATATACATTTGGTTAATACTTAATAATCAGTGCACATGATAGCAGAACAGTACAACACATTCTAAAAAATCTGACGTATCTAAAATTAGAATGCATTTTAAATACAAGACTGTTCAACAAATAGACTGGTCTAGGTATAAGGCATGTGCTTTATTAAAAACAGCAAGCTGGTTTTTTCAGCTGTAGTTGTATTTACATTGACAGATGCATTACATACATAATGCACTTAATTTTTACAAATGATTAGAGAGTGGTTTTACAGACTTTTCAACATCCAGGATCTAATGGGCAAAAATCACAAACACCCGCTTAAAGAAAGCTATGCTAATGTCCACTGTGCATTACATTTTGAAGTCAAATTTTTACATTGATAAACAGGCCATTTAGCTGTGCAAAATTGCAGGACCAATATACAACAATCTAATAATTTAAGGCTTACTTGGAATGTGTTTTCTGCCTGTGCAACTGTAAGAAAGAATTAACTGTTGGTTTCTGAGGGCTTATTAGCCATTTTTCTGTGGTTTAATATTGCATTCCAAATTCTGCAGAGAAGACCACCACTATAAAGATGAAATGAAAATAGGAAATAACACTGAATTAGAAACTATATTTAAAATTCCAAAACATTATGCCAATAGTAATTGCACTCTTGGAAAGCGTTGGGAGAATTTTTTTAAGTTCTATGTGTGATCTCTCCTAGGGAACAGGAAATTCCAAATAGTGATAGAGGGGAGAGCTGGCTAAAGGAAACTGGGAATAATAATTTTCATCTATCACTAAATATGTCAAACTGCTTTTCCATTACTGCCAGAGGTTAATATTTTTGAGGAAGAATTTTGATTTTTTTTTAAATCCTTTCACAAGGCTGTAAATAATTTGTGCATAATTTCCAAAAATTTACTCTCTCAGTTAGTAAGTAATTCAATCACTGTGAACTTTCTGGAATGCCAACATAGAAAAGCCACCCATAATGGCCCTCATGTCCAAGAAAGGATGACTATGTAAAGAAAACTTCACTTAATGTTAAGTCTGTGGCATCCCAACTGTTCTAGATAAAATTAAACTTGCCCCAGTGATCCTGCATGAAAGTGTCCCTTGCGCCATAGGCCTTAACACCTACATATTTAAATATTCTTTCACGTTTACTAAAAGAGAAAATTAATCTTTACAAGGGGTTCTTGCTATTAAATAAGCTTTCACAGCTTCGTTGCACAAACTCATTTTTTGATAAGGACCACTACAGTGATCCTTGACATCTTTATATTAAGACCAATAAAATGGCAAGCACATTTCTGGCAGTATTCAAACATTGCCTTACCGTAGTCTAAGGTATCTCAAGTCATCCTTAGTGATACTATTAAGGACATCATTTAGTGCGTAATCCTCTTCAGCAAACTGAAAGGCAGAGTTGTTCCTAAATTAAGTTATGTTATTTCATTGAAACCAAACTGGTATTAACAATAAACAGATTGTTAATTTTTGGTTTTTTACCCTCTCAATTGCATCTGAGTCAGCTCCTTGTTGTCTTAACCAGTCTAGGAGCTCCTGGTCTACATTCTGTAGAGGAGCTCCTGGGGGCCTTTGAAATTCTGTAATAATTTAAATATGTAGGTTAACTGGTCAACAACATGTAGAATTGTACAGCTGTATGGGTATTTTCTAGGGCAAAAATAGTTAGCATCAGCTTGCTGATGCTTTCCTCAAATAGAAGGCACCCTATGTCTGTGGGCCACCCATTTCTTCTTAGACTATTCCAAGGCCGAAAATACAATCATGCAAAATTATTTAGTAAGTCCCATTTAATGAGAATCTGATTCAAGCAAAGCTTTTGGTAAGCATTTGGAATTGAGTGCAAGGCAATCTACAGAAATATAACCCCTCCTACCTGTAGGCTTGGACTGTAACTGAAGCAGGTGTAACTCTTGTGTTTTCTGCTCTAGAGTTTGCCGTAAGAGGGTTTGATACTCGCTCTCCTTCTGAACCAGGACTTCCAAAAGCCTATGAAATGTGACCAAACCCGTAGATAGTCAAGTTGAGAATAAAATCTGTATTCATATTTTAATGTCCCAAAGAGTATCTTGAGTACTTTCAAAAATAAGAGCTGTTAAATATCAGTATTTACAGAAGAGCTATATCTACACATTACTGAGTTAATTCCCTTTCCAAATGAGTACTTTCTCCTACACAAACAGCCAAACAAAATGCAGTCCAATTCCTAACCCAGAGTTGAAATCCTTTCCTGTAAACATACAAATACAGTAACTGTAGTCAAATATTCTAGCAACTATTTTCCTTTTATTAAGTAATTTTGGTTTGACGTTTTACAGTCTCTGAAAACTAGGATAAAAGTGGCATTAAGAGAGATGTATCCTATCAAATCGTGTTTCGTAAACTCTTCGGTGCAGAGTGTGAGTGGAAAAGGATGTTTCAGGTTGACAAGTGCCAAATAATTTTCTCCAATATTACTAAAATTTATAGTTTAGAGAAACAAGAAAGGTTCGTTAAAAACAAATTTTAATTATGTGCCAATACAGCGAAAGTCCTCCCACTATTTTAATCACGTGGGGTTTTTTTGCCAGGCTTTAGGGGACACCAAAATTATAAACAAGCAAAATCACAACTATTGACTTTACTAATAAAATTAAAACTAAACAAGCAAGCAATAACTGTTACTTCAGTTAGTCTTTTCGTATGTGGAGAATTAAAAAGATTACACCTTAAAGAGTGGGCCTGCCTCTAGTAGGGGAGCTCTTTTCTTGCTAAATTAAGACCCAAGTACATTATTCCCCAAATTAGTATTGAGTCCAGCCTCAATGTAAAACAGCTTCTAGAAGGGCTAGCGAACTTTAAGCAGCTCCGACACCCGTTTCCACATCTATAAACTGTTTTATGATGATATACCAAAGGTAAGTGATCCTAGGCTAAGTCTTATGAACCCAAGGAAAGTGTTTTAAATCAGTTACTCAAAAGAAGCCATTCACAGAGCTGTCTTGGGGTAGAGAAAATAATCCAGAATTTTAACCCAAATTACATCCCACATTTTTGCTGTTTGCCAAGGTTAGTTTATGACACTCTGTAGCAATGCATAGGCTAAACAATCTTTGTTTTTAACAAAAGGAGCTGTTAATACCCTAAGTCCAAATATTGCACTGCAATTGTAAAAGTCACTGCAAGAAAAATTTAAATTCTTTGAGAGTCCTTTGGCAAATTGCATCTCACTCGTGCTGAACTGGAAGGCTGCTGCATCTTGATGCTGTTCTGTGGCTTCTTTCTTGTTAGCTGTCCAATTGCTGTTATTGCTTGCTTGCAGAAGTGTCAAACAGGCTATGTCATGAGTGCGCTTCTGAGAGCTGCCTGCTGAAGTTGAGAGACGTGAGCATTGTGCTACTGGTTGCTCAGCACAGCAAGCTTTTATATCCTTTCCGTAGTCTTACTGAAGGAGGAAAACGTCCCTCTTTGGCCGGATTAAAAAATTAGCTGCTGTTATCCTTTCATTGACTCAGTGCCTTCATGGATTGGCTACAGCAACATCTTCAGTTCAGGAATATGCACTCTGCTACTGTCTATGCAGCAGGGTGGTAATTTTTCTTCCATTCATTGGCTATATTGACTAAAGATGCTCTAAGCTGAAACTCTTTTTCTTACATTTCCCTTGAATTCCTTTGGGGGTTAATAATTGAGTTTCTACTTCAAATGGGTCCAAATACCCTTTTGCCATATGTAAAGGCCTTACAGCTCTCAGTAGCCTTTTTAAATTTCAGCATCCTGAAAATTGAATAGCCATTCAAGAAGGCATGGGAGAAGTGACTCTTGGTAAGTAATTTGCCAAGCAGTGCCAGAGAACTAGTAGAGAATTATTTATATTAATGTGTGGAACTAAAGTGGCTTTTTACTGTAGTAACTGCTGATAGTATCAAATGATCTTGCTATAAAATCTCTGTTCTCACAATGTATTAGGAATTTGAGACTTGCATTTAGATACAAAACATTTGCAAATACATAAGGTGCTTAACCATCATTAAGTATTTGTTGGAGTTTTAAAATGAAAGTGTTTTCTTTGGTGAGAAAGCCCGTATATATGGCTCCTGGTAACAGTGCATCCCTGAACATTCCTACAAAGTCTCTTGCTTTAGACAAAACAGACTTGTATCACATACCAGAGAGCCTCACTTGGATCTTTAAACAAACAATTTTACTGGTCTGCTGGCCCTTTTGACCAAAATGGTCCTGAGATTTAGGATTCAGAATTTGCATAACACTTTCAACTTGCAATTTAAAAGCGTCTTTTTAAATATTGTATACAAAGAACAAATTAAACTACTGCTTTATATACACCTAAGAAAAATATGAGAAGCTAAAGGAAGACTGAAATTATAAAAGCTGTATGGGGGAGTATGTGCTGTTGACAAATCAGACTTTCTGAGGCTTTCTTAAAATTCAGTCAAGGCGAAGGCAGGTTTGTAATCACCCAGCCCCTAGGTACCCCCTCCCTCCACCCTAAGGTGTTTTCAAACTTTTTGAGCTAAGCCACCAACCTTTGAGTTACAAGTTTTGGTTGCACCTCCCTGCCCCAACCCAGACAGGCTGGGTGGCCTGCTGAGGTGAGTCAGGGAGTGGAGGTTGCACCCCTTCCCTGAACCCGACCATGCAGAGGTGGCTCAAGTCCTTCTGGCCCCAGCCCCCTAGCAATAAGTCGTCAAGCTATACCTATGCCCTGCACTCCTACGCCCCTGCTGGGCCCTGGCATTTTTATAGCATATCAAGGGGGGGGGCCTCAGAGAGAAAAAGGTCATTTATCTTCTAGCCAGTTATAGTTAGTTTAGTCTCATTATTTCCCAAAGAAGAAAGGGGGATGGCACCCTTCGAACCTCTGAAACTCAAGTTCATCTATTGGTTCAAATTCCTAATCTCAATGCTGGATCCTCAAGATGGGCTCTTGGCTTGCAAGATATACTGTCATGTAGAAGTCTAGCTGGCCCACAGGAAATACGTCAGGTTTCTGATGGAGAAGTCTCATTATCGCTATACATCTGGCTACACATCTGAGAAGGCAAGGAATTAAAATTGACCCCAGAGTGGCTGATTCGAGGTCAGTCAGCTCCACCCGTGAATGACTCCATTTGAGTACTTTTGGTTCTCTTTGCCATAGTGTGCCTCAGAGTTAACAGACCAAAGTCTACTTTCAGCCCTGTCCCAAGTATAGAAGTCATGGGGGCCTCCCGGACTCCTTACTGGCAAAGGCCTATCTGCCCCAGGACAGATTTCTCACCATTCACAACCTCGTCAAACAGCTTCCAACTTAGCTGACAACATCAGCCCAGAACCTGTTTGAAACTTGTGTCTCATGCCATGTGAGACAGGTTGCCAGAGTTTCCCTGCACTGCATGCAAAGACACCATCCCCTGGCAGGGAGGGGTGTGCAGCACTAGGTGCAGGCAGGGGGTAGCTCAGGTTGCAGGGAGAGGGATGGTGAGGGGATGCGTGCGGGCAAGGGGGTAAGCTCAGGGTGTAGGGAGGGGGTAGGGGCTGTGTACTGGGAGGACTCCCCCGCAGTCCCTGTTCCCAGAGGGTGGCTGCAACTGCACTCCAGTTCCTTGTGTTCTGTATCACAGCCCCTGGCAAGCACATGTAGTGTTTACACTGTGTCATGTTAAAGGTCATGATGTAGTATACAGAGGTTACAATTCCCCAGGGGGTCCTCTCATAGGATTGGTTGAAGGACCATCTACATGTCTCCAGCAGTGTCCTGCTCCACACCTCTCTCCAGCGTGACAGACTTGTTCATAATAGAATGGGGACTGTATCTGGGCCATCAGAATCAATGCTTCTGGCTCCCCGCAGAAGGCCAATATTCACTAAAACATCCTGGAATTGAGGGCCATTTGGCTAGTGTTCATAGTTTTCCTCCTGACTCGTCAAGGTGTCACAATATTATCTGGACAGAACAGTTGTTTTAAGACTTCTCCTAGACTGTTCCTAGCATTTACACACAGAACCTATCGCCACCTAAAAACTGTCAAAATGGGTCTCTGATTGTATTAAGGCATGCTATGTGGTGGTACGCTGAGGTGCAGTGAGCACATTAGGACCCGTTCCACCAGAGCTTAGGCAGCTTCTGCAACTTCCCTGAAAGGCATCCTAATCATAGAAATCTGCAAAGCAGCTACCTGGAATTCAGTTCACACTTTCACCCTGCACTATTTGCTGGTGGACAGCTCCAGCTCTGACAGCCGCTTCAGCAGAGCTGTCCTACATTCATCAGACTCAGTTACTGCTTGAATCTCACCAGAAGTGGAATCCATGTGGGCAATCGCTCGAAGAAGAAAGGTTACTTATCCTACAAAAACTGGTTCCTCAGGATGGTGTCGTCCACATGCATTCCATAGCCCACCCTCTTTCCCAGCTACTGTACAGTCCTTGCCCCATTGGATTCAGCATTAGCGAAGGAACAGGAAAGCAGTAGCAGCTGTCCCATTCTTTACACACTGAATTACGAAGCACAAGGGGACCCATGCACGGCCTCACTGGCTGTTCCTCCTCAAAGAGTCCAGTCTCGCGCACATAAGGCATGAGTATACCTTAAGTGGAACACACATAGACAACACCTCTCAAAGAACCACAGTTCTTTACTGTACAGTAAGCATAGTTACTAGGGGGTAAAGAACCATTCTTTCATCAATAAGAATTTTTTACATGAATATTGAGTTTTCTCTGCCATGAAGGACTCTCTTTCCTTTATGTTTGCACAGCACCTAGCCTAGTGGGCCCCAATCCTGATTTATCATGATGGTGCCCAGAGATCCCAAAGTTTTAGTAATTCAACAAATCAGTGCAGTCCTTATTTTACTGTGTGGTCCCATATTAAGCCTGTGTTGACAGAGCTGCAGCTTTTACAATATTATCTACGGACAAGGACTCCAGATTTTTCATTACTGGGGTGAAGGGGCTGATGTGAGTCCTACTGTACAGGCATATATAAAACCTTCTGAGTTGTCTAATGCAGATTGTGTCCCCACCACTGGGCATTACATCCTGAATTCTTAGACCAGTAATTGTATGTGATTATTTGGAATTTTCTGACGTGACATTTGACACCTCCTTTTAGTTGCCACTACTCCACAACACTGGTGAGAAAACTGGAGTTCAGATCACACTGGGAATCCTGTGCTTATATTTAATATCCAGTGTTTGGCACCCTTACCTGAGCACTCTCATTTACAAATAAAAAGCGTGTGTCAATGCTTACTGGGACTCCAACATTTTTTCCATGTACTTGCTGTGAATTGCAAGATCCTAAGTGGTGGTGTAAGATTTGGTGAAAGTTATACAAGTGCCTAGATATATTGCTGGGTACCTTTCTGAGACCACTTGGTGAACTCTTGACTAGAGGATACTGTGGTTGATGAACATATGCCTATGAATAAACGTTCTTTTTTGAGTGCATTTATTCTTGAAGGCTTTCGGAAGGCCACATGAAAAAAGGCATAGCTCTACACGTGAAAATACCTGTTTGTCTCTTGTTTAAGTTTGGCTAGCTGCAGATTAAGATGTTGCTGCTGTGATTCATGTGACACCACAGAACCGAGTGTGCTCACTCCAGATGTGACAACTGGCTCTTCATTTCCATTTTGTTCCACTGGGTGGCAATCATCTTCCACTTCATCGGCATCTTTTTCCACTCCTTCAGTCTCTGAAGCTGGCTCAAAGTGAGCTTGAAGTTCTGCACAAACCAACGAAGAAGTCCGTTTAGTACCACTTACCCTTGGTTTTTTGGAGGCAGTGAATGTGGGAAAGCTACCAGAAAGCAACTCCTTTTCTGGACAGCTTATGGGCGGCATATTTCCTCTTTAACTGAAAAAAGCTGCCTCAGCTGAGTAAAGTAGTGATGAGATTTTATCCTGATGCTTCCCACATGGAATGTACTTTCCTAGGGTGTTTAATAAAGGAGACACCAGTAGCTAGGAGTGAAATGTAACCTTGGCAAATATTAACACATGATAGCATTCATCTCTTACATTAATTGGACCACAGACTTTGTGGCATCATTTCCGAACAGGATTAAACAGCAGCAGTAGCAATATTAGTGCATTCATCTGTGGATAGGTCCCTGTTTGTATGGTGTTCACAATCTTACTAGTCTATAAAATGGCAAGCGCACTGGTGATGTAGCAGAAGTAATAAATAGCATGGATAGGCGGTAGCTATTCAGGATTCTGTTTACATAATGGGGAAACAGAGTTGCTTTTAGAGAAAGAAGAATTCCAGAAAAGTTTGGTTACTTACCTTGTGCACTAACTGGCATTCTTCAAGATGTGTTGTTCCTATCTGTATTCCTCCTAATGTGCACATGTGCTCCATATGCCTGAGACCGGAAGATTTTCACTAGCAGTGTCCAATGGCTCATGCCTGCACCCTTCTCCTTCTGCTCCAAACCAAGGGTACAAGGAGTGATGTGGACTGACTGCCTCTCCAGGTCCTTCTCCACAGCAAATAACCTTTGGATAAGGATCTGAAGCAGAGGTGGGCAGTGGAATACACGCAGGGACACATCTCAAAGAACTCCAGCTGCTGTACAAGGTAAGTTACCAGACTTTCTTTGAATGATGGTCCGTATGTGTATTCCATTCGAGGCGACTCACAAGCCATACTCATTGAGGAGGAGGGTGTGAGGAACCCTGCTGTACCACAGACTGAAGGATGCATTTTCTGTAGAAGCTTGTACCAGGACAAAATGTCTCAAAGGTACGCACAGAGCCCCACGCTGCTGCTCTGCAAATCTCTAGAAGAGGGACATCTCTACATGAAGTTACAGATGTACACTGGGTTCTCGTCAGGTGTGATCTCTCACGCTGTGGGGGAGCAATTGCTGTCAACTCATAGCAAAGCAGAACGCAGCCCAAAATCCATTTAGGAAGTCTCTGTGAGGAGATGGCTAAATGTATGAGGGGGGAAGCAAAGGAGACAAATAATTTAGGAGATTTCCTGAAAGATGTTGTCCACTGTAGGTAAAAGGTCAAGGCTCAATAGACACTGTCCTCTGTGGTGGCATGAGGCTTTGGATAGAAGACAGGTAAGTGGATGACCTGAGTCAGATGGAATTATGAGATTACTTTTGGATTGAATTTAGAATGTAACCTCAGGGAAACTTTATCCTTATGGAAGGACATATAAGGTGGGTCAACCGCAAGGGCCTTCAGCTCACCTACTCTTCTGGCTGAGGTGAGCAACCAGATAGGCAACCTTCATGAACAGAGGAGTGAAGGAACTTGAGGCTAAAGGTTCGAAGGGAGAATTTGTTAATGCTGACTGGACTAGATTGAGGTTCCACGTCAGAGTAGATTTCAGCACTGGGGGAAAGGATCTTGACAAGTCCCTTCAGAAACCTGACTATAGTCGGGTAGCTGAAGACTGAATACTTGTCCATTGGAGGGTGAAAGGCACTAATAGCCGCCAAGTGCACTAGAGAACTTCGATGTTTTCAGAGAGAGGAGGTAGGTCATAATTGTTGGGAGTCTTGGAATTGATGTCATAAGGAGAATCTCTTCCATTTTGCTGCTTAGCATTTTCTGTTATTGTTGAGGATGGACTGTACGGTCTCCAAGCATGCTCTAAGTTCATCATCCATCCAAATATCAGCAAAGGGAATGTCGCTCTTGAGCCCCTAAAGGTATATAATGGTTAGTCCGTCTTCTCAATGAACAGGTTATTTCCCTTGATGGGCAGATCTTCCAAGGTTGATTGGGCTTCTTTGGGAAAACCGGAGGATTGGAGTCACAAAGCCCACCTCATGACTACAGATGGTGCCATCGAGTGGGAGGCTGTATCTGCTGCATCTACCAAAGCTTGGAGGGCAGACCTGGCTAGCAATTTACCTTCTTTGATGATTGTTTGGAATTGAAGTCTGTGTTCTTGAAGCAGCCGGTTGACAAATTTAGAGAACGGATTATAATTAATAAACTCATACTTGGCCATTAAAGCCTGATAGTTTGCTATTCAGAACTGTAAACTTGAGGAAGTGTAGTTCTTTCTCCCAAAGAAGCCTAGACATTTGGCCTCCTTATTTGTGGGTGTAGATCTGGGTTGATATTGCTTGTTCCTTTCAGTGACAGCCTGCACCACTAGAAGTTCAGAGTGGGATGCAAGAATAAGTATTATGCCGCTTTAGACGGTATAAAATATTTCTCCTTTGTTTTTTTCAGAGTGGGAGCACAGATGGCTCGAATATACCAGACCATCTTGGCTAGACCTAATATAGCCTCATTGATTGGCAATGCCACCTTGCTAAGATCTGAACTTTGAAGGATATCCAGTAATGTATGAGGGATAACCTATGCTTCTTCCAGGGGGATATGAAGCATGTCTGCAGTTCTCCTTAGGAGATCCTAAAATTGCTATAGTCATCAGGTGGTGGGGCTGGTGTGACTGCCTCATCTAGTGAGAACAATGATATCCCCACAGTGGCTAGTGGCTCTGCCTTGTTGAGTTGTTTCTCTTCCTCAGAGCATTCCTGAGTGGGTTGGGGTTCTTCCTCAACTTGCATTCTTGTCTGTCTATATTCAGGATGTCTCATAGAGGGATCCCTGGGACCCCAGTAAAGCCATTGACAGAGTTCATAGGGATAATGAGGTGGTCTCCAGGGAGAAGGGTACTACTGGTCCCAAGCTAGGTCCTGTGGGAGTGAGAAGGTGCCCGTGAGATTTTAGAGCCTCTGCTGGAGCTGACTTCCTGTCTTGATAAGACTGGTAAGCTCTCCCCACTGATCCCAGGCTTGTTGGAGGAGCACAAGGCCTCTGCGTCCATGGGCAGGGCTGTTAGTACCAGTGATGGTCTTACTATGCTTCCACTGGTAGATGGTACCAATGAGTGACGAAATAATGGTGTGGGGACAGAATCAGTGATTCTGGGTCTGCACAGACTGTAACATCCTCCAAGATAGCATAGCTGACCACTGTTGCTGGTGGGCTTCTGTCTCTTGGTGGCACTGGCAGTGCCAGTTTTGAGCAGAGAGTGGTTCTCAGTACCAATGAATACTCCTCCATCCAAGTCAGCACTTGTATAGGACTTGTCCACTCACTCCTTTCGCCCGTTGGTACACAGGACGGTCCTGCTCCTTCAGGGGTTGATGGTCTCGGGGCACTTTTGCCTCTTGGGGCCATGGAATTGGTACTGTGTTCCTTAGGACCTCCTGACACACCCATATTGGGGTGCAGAGTGTCGCCCAACATAGAATGCGCTGGGGAGAAAGTCCTCTCCTTAGATGAGGACTTAGAAGGGGATTTCTCACATACGTTCTTGTGAGAGTGTTTACTCTTACCCTTCTCATGTCTGTCCTGTTTGCTAGAGTCCTTAATTCTGTTCCCAGTGTGGACACATCCACGCTCTTAAGACTGCTTCTTGGTGCCTCTGCCCAACGTACATAAGGTCTGATGGGCCAAGGTTGGACTGTGGCCTCCTTGAGCGATCCATCAGCAATGTTTGAAGTCAGAACTCTCAGGGTTGGTGGGTCGAGTGAGGAAAGGACCGACAAATATTATACTTGGAGGAGATGTGAGCTTCCCCGAGGCAATACAGACAAGTGTTGTGGTTGCCGCTGACCAGGAAGGCCCAGGGGAAAACCATGGAGATCTTGAATCCTGGCATCTTGGACATGCTAGGAATCCTCTACATGGGCGTGGGGAGTGCAGAGGTACCCCCAAACAATGGCTCCTAAAACTAACTAGGTCTAGAGGAAACTTATATAAGAACAAACCATTTACAACTTTTTACACATAAACAAAGAACACTAGCTAAAACTGTGGATAATGGAGGAGCCCTGTCTCAGACCAAAGGTGATAGGAAGGAACTAGAGAGGCAGTTGGTCTGCACCGCCCCTGGTTGGAGCACCAGGAGAAGGCGGCCACAGGCACGGACCAATGGACACTAATAATGAAAAGTCTTCCAGTCTTAGGGGTGTGGAGCGCATGTGCACCTCCAATGGAATACACGCAGAGACCATCAAATGAAGCACTTCCCTTTCCGTTTAAGGGTAAGTTATGGCCTAATTCCAAAAGCTTTTAGAATTAGGTTTCCCCAGTTATAAAACTATCAAATATAAATGAGTAAATCCATTTCACTCTGTGCAGCCTAGTTCACTGGTAATTTGAAAAAACTGTTGTCCCTGTCCATCGCCCCGTCCCTTCCAGCTGAAGAGAAATCACTCAAGCCCCTATGTCCCCGCTACTAACAAACCTTCAGAAATTAGATGGATCAATCAGCTGGAAAGAACGTGAAACCATTTATGATGCATTTTGTAAGTGTTTCATTTAGAAACTAGTACTGATGTGTTTTGATTTACCTGGAATAAGAATAGTGACTGCTGCTTGGACTGCACGGCGAATTATGTTATCCATTGCAAACATCCAATGAGGCCTAATTAAATGATTCCTTAATACTTTGTTCACCTACAAGTATAGAAATAAGCAAAAGCATCAGCCAAGGACCTAGACACTACAGACAAAACTTTGTTTTGTAAAGATTCAGATGAAGCTCTGTAAATTAATGGGAATCTGTATTGTATAAGTCAGCACAACCCTCTCCTCTTGAGACTAAAATTATTAGATGCTGAGTTCAGACTTCACCAGCTCATGAACAACAACTTCCAAATCTCCCATATGTTAATAAAATGCAGTGCTCTCAGCAGCCACTCAGATATCTCAGCATTTGTAGCCATACTAAACAAAATTAAAATTTTGCAAGACTAAGGATACACCCATATATATATATATATATATATAAAGACAGGAGTTTCTTGAACACTCTTCAATTTAGCTTAGAATAACTAAACTGATAAATGCAATGGTGGGGTTCACAGATGAAGGGAGACTGACAAAAACTTATTTAGCCTGGACAGAATAGGATTAACAGGAGATGTGATAAGACAAGAACTAGGGCATAAAGGGAATATAGTCAATGCATAAGAAGAATTTGAGAAGTATTTTTTTACAGAAAAATTGGTGAATGGGTTTCCAGGTAAGATAGTGGAGCCAAGCAGTCATGTATTTAAATAAAATAAAATAAAAAGATAATGACAGGGAATGTATAAGTCACGGGATCCTGTCTGGTGCTTAGGAGGAGTCAACCAACCTTATTAGGGGCCCCAAGGAAGTTGTTCACTGGTAACAGCACAATGCTGCTGTCGTCACTGCACGTGCAACACCAGCTCCCGCTGAAGCCAGTGGAAATTCTGTACATGGAGGCGCTGAAGGATCCGGCCCTGAGCTGGTTTTTTCCCCCCAGACGAGCAAAAATATATAAACCTTCTGATATTTTGTAAAAACCTACAAAATCAGGACAGTGAGGGGCAGTGGGATGTATCGGAGTGGCCTCTGGGGCAGGAGAGATCGTAGGGAAAGCGATGCTCTTAGGATTTGACATCTTGGATGAAGCCCTTACAAAAGCCCCGTCACAGTTGCCAAATTCATTCCTGAACTACAGGGCCTGATATGATTATCATGGGACAAGACAACAAAAGAGCTGGGACCCTAAGGAGATATGGGAGTTCAGCAGAGCCCCATTTATCCAACCCTCCATTAACCAGCTCTCTGAGTTAACCAAATAACCAATGCACACAGGTCCAGAAGCAGGTGATCTCTCCTGTGACCACCAGATCGCACTGCAGCCTCGCACTTTCCCATTCTCTGGATTATCCAAATTTTTGATGATCCAATCCAGTCCCAATTAGATCAGATAAATAGGGCTCTGCTGTGTAAGTGAGGATGGGGCAACAAACAGAGAGCAGGGATGAGTAGGGCCCTAGTGGGCGTCACTAGCAATGTCTCGGGGGCCTGCTGGGATGAGATGTATGTGCAAGGACCCTGGGATCACCCACACTGTGCCAAGACATAGCGTTGAGGAAGCACCAATGACCTTGGCTTACTCATGCACCAGGCAGTAGTGCTTGAGGAGCCCAAGTGTTTCTGCACTGAGATTTCCATGCACCTAGAGCTCTGCATAGTGCTCAGTATGCCAGGTAGCAATGACTGCTGCATCAAGAGAGACCATTTAGCATTGATGACTCAGCACAGAAGCACTGGGCTCCTCCCTCACCCTAGGTTGTCCACACAGCTGTTCCCCACTACCCAGGTCTCCTCCAAACAGACCTTTTCCCCGGACCCTCAATAACATCGAGCACACATCCCTTCTCACCTCCCAGCTCACCATATCCCAGTACCTCTCTCACTTACCCAACATACCCCCCCAGTGCCTGACACATCACACAGAAGGGCCAAGAGGAGGTATAGGAGTGAATGGCTGTGCGGAGGGGACCATTAGGAATGAGCAGGGCTGGGGAGCAGCGAAAGCTGAGGGAAGTAGCAGGGGTTCAGCCAGGAAGGCCCTGGGAGTAGGAAGAGGAGTACAGGGATTTCGTTTATCAGAGTGGAATGCCACTCCCTTCTGCTTCTAGACAAAGGGAGGACGTACTGCATCCTGAAATCCAAACAGCACCAGGTGAATCTGATTGATGGAAGTGCTGTCAAAGTCCAAATCCATTTTCAGCTTGGATATAGTGGAGGCCATCACTCTGTGCTCGGGAGAACGTATGAAGTCCCTTAAAATCTCAATTATCTGCTTGATGTGGGTGACTGAAAGTTGCAGTTCTTCAGAATTCTGGAGAAAAGGTATTCAATGCACTATATCAAGACTCATACGAAGAAACAATAAATCCACTGATAAGAACCTAATGGTTTAGCAGTGCTAACATTACAGGGTTACAATTTATATTTGCTGCTGCTGTTTCTCACACAACCACACACAAATGACGGAACTTTAATCACCCAGCTGCAAGTCATACTAAACTTGTATTGTATTCTCTGCTCTAGTCAAACCTTAAGAATTATATTTACTGTAACTTAACATTTACTTTGTGAAAACAAAACCAAGGGTTGTAATGACTGTCCTTGAGGACAATGAAATGAAAAGAGAGTGGATACATAGTTGTTTAGTCAGTGCCCTTTATATTTGCTTCTCTGTATGTAAATAGAGAGGATGACAATCATATGAAAGTCCAGTCACAATATGGGTTCTCTCAATTTATCCCATTAGTAGACGTGTAATTAGTATATAATTTACAGTTTAGTGACTTCTTGTGATAAATTAAGACCTAGTAAGTTTGTTAAATACAGAAAGAATTTGTTGTAACTCAGCATGAAAATCACTGTGTCAGAAGCAGTCACCAGCCCTAAAATATATTTTAAGCCCTAAAATATATTTTTGCTTTGTTTCCATTCCAATAGGCTTCTCATGTAATTCTACCAATTCACTGCAACTGCAGCTTTCTCCAAAAATGCAGGCAATAGTGCACTGCATGACTAAGTTGGCTGTTAAGGCAGGATACAGATAGTGAGCTAAATTCAGCCACAGTGCAAGAGATAGAGTTCCACCTGGTTACGCTAGGGCTGAACTTGGCTCAACATGTCAGACCAAGTCACTCATGTCCACAATGTTTAGCACTGGAGACAAGGCCTGTGCACTACACCCTTTCTAGAAAGGACTCAGTGCACTGGCATGACACCACTCAGCATTTTACCTGGACTTCGTCTGTGCTTCTCTAATAGAATTTAGATTGTTTTGTGTCAGAGAAAATGTAGATGAATAAGAAGAGCTGCATTGACCAGTGAAATTAAGATGGTAGTTTTCAAAGATGTCCTACACTTTCAGGATCCAATAGAAAGCAGAACTTTAAACCAATTCATTCACCATCATTTCTGGGTGGGAGAGGTTTATATAAGACAAAAACGTACTAGAGACAAACATTTTCATTTCTATCCGATGATGATAAATTTTACTTCTGTTTTCTTGCTTGCAGATTAATTGCACTGATACCGAATACAAAAAGTATGTAAAGAATCCACCTGCTGACTATGTTAGGAGTTCAACATACTTGGAGTGTTTCCATCAAAAATTTCACTTGAAAACCACCAAAAAAAGCCCCAAAAATGTCTAATTTTTTTTATCAGAATTGGTTTCATTTCTCATCCAGCTCGAATTAATTTACACTTATGCAACCACACAAGCTCTTAGATTATTGGAGATTTTCCGCACTAAAAGGAAATTCCTGCCTCTATCTCTGTAGGTGTGAAGGTCCTCAAATACAGTCGGACTGTTGCCGTTCTTTTGGAAGCCTACTTGACTCAGCACACTTAGGGCACGCTCCAGGCTTCTTGTTCTGCAAGCCAGGCTTGTGGGGAGGGAACGGGGGGAGGTGGAGGTGCCGGTGGAACTACCTCTACACCCATTGTTCTCCATTGAGCAGGGGCACAACATAATGACTTATCACTCACAATGGGTATGTCTACACTGCAATTAAAAACCTGCAGCTGGCTCGGGCCAGCTGACTCACGTTCGGGCTAATGGGCGGTTTAATTGCGGTGTAGATGTTTGGTTTCAGGCTGCAGCTCGAGCTCTGGGATCCCCCTTAGACCAAGCCCCTTACCCCAAGGCAGCTGACACAGGCCAGCTGCGGGTTTGTATTTGCAGTGTAGACATACTCACTGTGGCCTGAGGAATGGACTCTTTCCCTCCAACACCTGCAGAGATCACCAGTTCACACAGCCTGGCTACTCAAGAAGATTTTGTCCCTGAGAGAAAGGCATTTTTACCTTTGGTTGTTCAAGTACTTCCCTACACACTTGGTTAGCTGGGGTTTATATGTTGATGATTCAGAAGGTGGTGCTCTTCCCTTTGGTTGAACACTGAACCAACACCCCACTACAATGTATATGCGCTTCTCATACAAGTAAAGTCATAACCCCCAGTTTCCTGGCCAGTTTCCAGTTTGGATAATTACATTCTGCCTGCCTAAGTTCCTCTTGTGTTTAAATGTATAAAGTAATTGTAATGGAAATCACTTCTGATACCATGTCATGTACTCCCTGTACATAACAGGTTTCAGACTGCTACTATCAGGTCAGGGTCCTGTACCAGATATGGACTGGCTACAGAGCTACCATCACAGAGAGAGTACGAGAGAAGTGCACTCTAGAAGATCTTTAAATGCACTGCCACCTATAGCTGTTACACACTCAAGTAAGGCATGTGACACATGCTATAATACAGTTTAGCATTCCATTACAGAAATCTCTTCCTGGAGGAAGACAGTAAAGAAACAGAAAGTTAAAAAATCAGATGCGACTACCAGCCAGTGACCACTGAAAAGGGGTACAGTATAAACCTGGAATGTGGAAGGATGAGTTGCTGTGAATGGTAAAATCTACAAGTACCCTCTCTCATCTGTCATAAAAGAGGAATGCTACATACTACTGGATTTTTAATTTTCCTTTTTAAACACGAAAAGCAGCATTAAAATATTACCTGTGCAAGACACTCCTGTAAGTTTGAAGCAACTTTATTTTGTTCCTCTTTAAGAATTTTATAGAGAATTGCCCGGCGTTCACTGTCCTTCCTTAGCAGAAAGAGACCAGAATCTCTATCCTCAAGGGAAGGAGAAGCACTCCGATCCTCTAAGGCAGAATTCTCATCAGGAACACTGGAGCAGAGACAAGAGAAGATGTAGAAGACATAACTAAGCATTAGAAAAAACAAATCACAGTTGGAAGTGGGTAGGGATATTTACATAGATGAATAAATAATAACTAGTACTAATCTCATCTTATTTCACTGTCACTGCAATTTTCGTTTCAGAATCATTGTTGAAGACGGTTCAGATCTCCAGCTGGTAAAATTCATCTAGCACCCCTGAAGTCAATGGAACTACACCAATTTACTTCAGCTTAGTCTGGCCCTTTAGGCTGCACCAAGTCAATCAATAACAAGCAGTGAAAATAAAACAGAATGAGCATAACCATGAATTTCATTCTGAGCACACTTTGCAACAAATGTATCTGAAGGCGTCATGTTTCATGTTCTCTGATCAGGACACTATTTTCTTCCCAGGCTTCTTAATGTGTATTTAAATAGAGGGAACACTTGCAATTACTGTTCAAGGGCCTGAACCAAATCCTGCTGAAATCAACAGAAAGACTGCCACTGACTCCAATATCTATGGAGCCCTCATGTGCCCCATGCTTTATCTGCTGTTATAAACTGGCATAATACTTGGAGACATTTGGGGGAAATCTCCATGAATCAGTTAAATATAACCAATATTTAAATCAACTGACATTTTGATTAAGCAACTGATTTAATTGTCGAATACATCTGTTATCTATTCATTACATGCTCAAATTGCCTTGGACAAAATGTGATGTGACTCTAACCTGCATAAGCTTTGTGTAGGTCACGCCAGAAGCAATTAGACAGCTTTACCTTAATAAGTGGGAAATGGGATGCTTCGTTGGGTTCTCCGAAACAGATCGCTTTGTCTTGTCAAAGAACATATCATGTTGTACATCCGAATCTGGCGAGACAGAGCCATGTTCACTGCTGCTACTGCCAGCCTGTTCCCCATGGACTGGCAGTGGGAGGGACACACTACGATTATAATCTAGCAAGAGACCACAAACAAGCAAACCACACCCATCATTTAATAAAGTATATCACACAACTGTAAGAGAGGGCAGTGCTTTTCAAACCATAGAACTCCAAAACACTGAACGCTATAATTTGCTCATTTGGCAAGGTACTTAGAGGTAATTCTGCAGGGTTGGTCATTGTGAATATAATGAATCAGCATTTTTAGCTAATTAATATTTTCCTCCTATGACATAACTAACACCAAGTGCATCCCATTTCCCCAGCCAAGGCCACGACTATGGGACCAAGATTTGATCTCTCACTGGCCTCCTAGCTATCTGCCTCTCTTGCATCCCCTGCCTTCTGTTATCTCCTTCAGGACAAGCCAAGAGGCCTCTTACAATCCCTCCCATTTCATCCAGAAGCGAGAAAAAAATAAATGAGTAGTTGGGTGCCCGCTATCGCCCTACAGGCCCATTTACTAAAATACGATGCAGGAGGGGTGTTGCAGGCTGGGAGTACATATTTAGGCTAGGAGGCTAAAAGGCCATACAAGTTTCTGAGTGTTTGTCTCCACCATCGCAAACTGTTGATATTTTGTAAGGGAGGGTTGGGTGTAAAATTCTGGCATAGTCATTAGGACACAGTTAATCTTCAAATAGGAGTTTAAATTGCCACCAAAATAAAAACACATGTCAACTTCTGGCTCTTCACAGTCCTGTGTTTACTGGGTAGGCCCACGTCCACTTGCCACATCAGGAAGTTGCCTGTGGTCATATTAGGAAGAGCTGGGGCCACCCAATATTGGTCAGACAAGGAACCGCCACTTGCAGCAAAAGGAAAGGAAGCAAGGTTGCTTGGCATGGAGCAGTTCCTAGTGTGGGAAGAAGGCACCTGCAGACCTTTCCTGGTGTGGGGTGGGTAAGAGGATGAGAACAGGTGAGCTGAGGAAGAAAATCTGAATCTGGTATTCTGTGAACCATTGAGGCACGGTGACAGCACCAATGTTTGAAAATCCTGTCCAATATGTATAAATTGAACACAAAACATCAAGGTGCATGGCCAAGATTTTCAAAACTGATTAGTACTTTGGGTATCTTAAAATGTGGGTTCCCTTAACCCATCTGACGCATCTTAAAAGGGACCTGATTTTCAGAAAGTGCTGAGCACCAATCTTCTGAATATTAGACCTCTTTGAGGTGACTCTCGGTTGGCACCCAAAAGTTTAAGTAACTTGCGAAAATCTTGGCCAAATGAACTTTTATTTTATTATAAATGGTTTATTCATTTGGCCAGTGGGGAGTTTTTCACAAGGCAAAACAAGATATAAATATAAATCACAAGGTACTTTCTACAGTTTAACTCCAGTTGATTTCTTGGTTTGTTCAACATCCTGAATAACAGGGAGGAATTGGCTAACGATTCAAATCTTTTTATGTAACACTTAATGATGTTGACTTGTACTTGGCTGATAATTCCTTACCTAAAGGCTTGAATGCAATTCTGTTTTTCTTGCCCTTGTTCACCTGCTTTAAGAAGGGGTCTTTGAGTAAATCAGATGCTGTGACACGCTTATTCGGATCAGGTTCAAAGCAGAGCAAAATAAAGGCCCTTGCTTCAGCCGATAGTGATTCTGGGATTTCAGGATGAATTTTAAACATCCCAACCTGTAAGTAAAATATGGACAGAAAATTATTTGGCCTCAAATGAACAGCTGCAAAAGGGCCATTAGCTAGCTCCTCACTTGGTGTAAACTGGCATAGCTCTATTGACGGCAGATGGAGGGTTTGACAGCTGCAATGCAGAAGTCCATTGAAGTCAGTGGAACATCAACGGGGCTCCATTTATGCCAGTAGGGGATTTGGCTGTATTTCTACTGCAAATGTTTAACCCTGCAGATGTGTATCATAACTGGTTACACCAGCCCAACTCAAATGTCAAGACATGGACATGTCCAACTATCTAAGCCTCATGCAACCCCTAGGCCTGACCATACTCACCACAAGTGCTCCAGACTCTAGCCACACTATTAACCGCCAAGCCCTTCTATTCTATATGCCAGCCAGCGCCTCCCTCCCAGTTCCCTCTGAACCCTCTCAGTACACTTCCCCCCAAACACCAAAACCAACTTCCAGCCCTAATGCTGAGTCCCTTCATTGCCCATTCCCTCTGTCTGGTGCCCAGACCTGTCCCGCTTTGCAGATGCCAAACTACCCAGTGCTCACTCTCAGCACAAAGGGCGAACACCCAGTCCCCGGCTGCCAGATACACTCATTGTACCCAGTGCTGAGACCCAGTGTCTTTCTTAGCCCTTCAATGGCAGCCAACTGGAAATTACGCAATGTTCAAAGGGTTAACGTAATCCCACATTTGGATCATGTGATTGGACAGATATTTAATTTATTTCAAAACATCACTGGATAGTAACTTGATATTGCCCTCTGCATCAGCTTGAGCTACCCATTTTTAATCCCCAGGGCTGATTTTACATAACTATTTTTGGGTATGTCTACAATGCACACAAACCAAGCAACCCACAGCAGCAAATCTCTAGTGGGGCTAAAAACAGCAGTGTGGACGTTCAGGCGAGGGCAGAACCCTGAGACTGAGCCTCAACCCCCTCGCCAGGTCTGAAGCCTGAGTTTGAACGTCCACACTGCTGTTTTTAGCCCCATGGCAGGAGACCAGAGTAGCTGACCCAAGTTCTGATACTCGTTGCTGCAGGGGGTTTTCTTTGCAGTGTAGGTGTACCCTTTACACCAGATGTGTGCCACACATTCTGCACATGCAGTATACATCTGGCAAAATTATTCTTTTCAGCCTTGACATATTTATGTAAAATAGACTCTGGAGACCAAGCACCAGAAGCCTGGAAATTATGCTGGCCACAAGGCAGATAGTAGCTAAGTGGTTAAACAAGTGGCAGCAGCTTGCTAAAATAAAGAGTTGTCTGAATAATCACATTAGATAACTATTAATGCACTGTGGCACTATTATACATTTACATTAGCAATTTAGCTTTGTGAGATCCAGTAAGGTCTACTCGCAATACAGGCTGAAGCCAAAATGCTGAACAGCAGAGCCTGTATTAGAATTTTAGTGCAGGGTATAAAATGTCAATGCATTAACCACTTCCAAGCTACGTCTCCATGCGCATCCAAAACTATGCCTTTAAAAGCCAGACCTAATACTTCCTGTGCAGTGTAAGATTCCAAGCAGCAAATTAATAGGCATATAGCTGTTCTAAGCTCTGCTACTACTCACTATGTGACCAGCAGGCCACCTGGTCACTCTGCACTTCAATTAACCTGTCTGAGGGACCATCTCTATTTGATTTGTAAAGCACCATGCACACCAAATACAGTGCTTTACTAAGTAATAAATAGTTATTGTCTCTTACTGTCAGCTTTGTATAATTTACATTCCCGGGCAGCACAGACGGCAAAAGAAGCCAGCTGCATGGGGAAGCATTTCTCTCCTGTGCTCTGATAAACGGATCCTCACATTGTGGGATTCTTCTTGACCCATCAACCCTTGACTCCTGCTACATGCATTCTAGGAATGGGCTCTCACAATGCAGCTTCCTCTGGGGCAGTAAAACAAGCAGATCACATTATGGCACAGATGTCACCAGATCACTATACCACTATACCACAGATCACTTTACCAAGCCAAAATACACCACTGTTCAGCGAAGCCTAGTGGTGCTAGTTCAAGTCTGAATATATCTCCCCAAATCATTCAGCCAACCTTACTCAAACTCTTCTAGAGCCACATGGGAGCTTCATCAGTACTATTATACAGCTAGATGCTCCCCTGTCTCCAGGGCCCTGTGTTCTCCACAGCACTATGGAACCAAAGTTGGCAGTAAGCACCCCTACATTCTGTGGCAATGTTAGGGTTATTGTACCTCCATGAAATATCCTTTGTTCCCATCCCTCCCACCCCCAAACATACATACAACTCTGACTCACAGGTGAAAACACTCCGTGATGTACGATTGGTCAATGATTACTTTCAGCAACGATTACTGCTGGACCAACGATGGGCTTTTTCACGGTGTTCTCCGACGGCCCAGCTCTATAGGCCTTAGCAGTTACAATGCTGCCTATGCAGTTCAACTCAGAATCCTCTTCTCCTGCCCCAGCTCATAGTCAGCTTCCGGGGTTCATCTTCTCAGCTCTCCAGACCTGGGCTACTTGCTGTTTTTTTCTCTTAGGCCGCCCATCTACCTAGCCTGCGCTGCCAGCTTCCTGGCTGCACACTGGAATCTGACCCTCTTCCTGACTGGTGCCACAGAATAGCAAGGAGACCATGCACCATAGTCCTATTGGTTTGTTCCCCTTTTGGGGAAAGATGCCAAGCAAGACATAACTGCAGTCAGGTCCCAGTGGGGAGGGAGACAGAAAACAAAAGATACGCATGCAATAAAATATTGTAATGAATTATTAAAATGCTAAATTAGGTGGTATTCTTTGAAAAATGCCAAATTCCATGGCCAAAGAATCATGGTGTGCACGGGGCCCTGAGTGAGATGAAAGGGACAGTTTACACCTCTCACAGTTACCGTTTCAGACTCTTGGCCGACTCAGACAGCAATTAGCTTATGCCCTGTCCATTTTTCCAAGGTTGTGGTCACAAACAGAAGGGCAAGAAACTTAACTTAAAAAAAATAAAGGAACATTAAATATTAAAGGAGATTCAGGAATACCATTTTGTGGCAAAAGGCAAAATCTGTGCAAACTCCACAATTGCAAATCAGGGAACATGCAAGGCCCTGCTTGCCTCCCACACTAGTCATTCTGTGAACTTGTGCAAAGCCCACCAGGGCATCCAGAACTTTGAAAATATTGTTCCATATTTTAACAGCTCAAAAGCATGTCTTAAAGAAAAGATACATCTCCCTTCTCATGCAGAGAACAGTCCTACAAAGGGCCAGAGACTAGAAAAGGTGTCTGCTAACAGAAACTGACCACAAGGGACATTTACAATGACATGGAAATCGCTTTTGCTGTTCATGGATCAATCAGACAATTTAATAAACCAGACTATGTAACCAAAAGACTATTATAAATTCCTCACTCTTCCATTTCTTTTTCTTTTGAGTTCAATGGGACTACTCGTGCTTAAAATGATGCATGTGCTTAAGTGCTTTGCTGGACTGGAGCCTAATTTACCGTCTCTAATGGTTGATATTTGATTTTATTGTGACAGCTCTAGTGATAATTATAACACTATTTGCACAGTGACATTTACCAAAAGGTCACAAAGCACTTTACAAATATTAATGAATTAAGCCATGCTTTACCTGGTTAGGTGGATGATATTTCCCTTAATGCATGGGTGGGGAAACCGAGGCATAATGAGAAGTTAAGTGTCTTGTTCCAGGAAGCCAGTGGCAGAGCCAGGAATAGATTCCTGACTCACAGCCCTCCTATCTTATTACTTAGATCATACACATCTTGGAAAGTGCCGTAACTGGCATTCAGAACAAAAAGTGAACAAAAATAGATCTGATATAAAAGTTTATTTTAGAAGTTAGTTAAAAGCACTTTTCTATGTCTCTTTATTCCTGACCAGGCATATAGCACCACCAGTGTGTGCATCACTTTACCAAACAGAGCAAGACACATCCCTAGTCCAAAGACCCGGCAATCTAAGGGAATGATGCTGTAAGGGGCAGCACACCCTCAACTCCCATGGAAATTACTAGGAGCTGAAAGTGCTCAGTATCTCCCAGGTGGTTCTTGGCATCCAACAGGATGGGAGCATTAGAAAGACAAGATAGATTTTCTGGAAGGGAGGCTTTTAAGGACAGATCTGAAGGAGCAGAGAGGGCATTTGTCAGGTAATAATTGCAGGACTCTCTGCAGTGCCAAGAAAGAAGGCATAGAGTGAAGAGTAGAAAAGGGTGATGACGAGAGGATTGGAGGAACATGGGGAGTGAAAGGTGGGATCAGGAACAGCAATTTTCAGAAATCCTCACTCATTTCTCAGCACATTGAGTCCTGACCTGTTTCCTGCCCAATGGAAACAGCACTTCCCTGAGTGATGCATCTTGAAGCAAATGGGATCATTCACATGTACAAGGAGATCACAGTTTGGAAGTTGACCCAGTGCAGAGCAACTCATATAACAATAAAGGCAGGTAATTACAATGTCAGTGTAGATTAAATTGCCCAGAATGTTTAACTTGTAAATATTAACTATATGAAAATTTAATTAACAGGTACTATTTCAAGGTTCACAAACCATCCAGCAAATAAAACAATTCTTACTTTAAACATTGCTGCTTGCGGCTCCCCCAGCTCATGAAATGGAGGTTTTCCTGTTGCCATTTCAATGATAGTACAACCCAGTGACCAGATATCAGCTGGTGCCCCATGTCCTCTAGGCCCCTTATCTATAATCTCTGGAGCCATATACTGCAAAGTACCTGAATAAAGACAAAAAAGGAAGAACACAAGTCACATATTTGTTTTTCTTATCAATCAAACCAATACACCATACCATTAAATCCCTTGCAGGTTGTCACTTCAGACGCGGCTTGTAGGAGTGAAAGGTGAGCCCTCTAAGTCAAACTCCACCACCAACACTAAGTCATAAGATTGTATTTTCCCAGGTCTTTTCTATACAAACTCTTAGTTCTTCCCCTCACATGAAGGACTTCAGGTGGGAGAAAATATATTTACTGTACAATCTGAAAGCTCTCCCTTGCCTTATTTAAGCTAATTTCTGCAAATTTCTGCAAATTTCCTCCATTTCTGCAAATGATGAATTGGAAAGATATGTGAATAAAAAGAGAGAGCAGCCAACTAGTTGACAGGTTTTCTTTGAGGGAATACTTTTTTGCTGTATTCACAGCCTCTGGTGGGAATACAGAGCAGACGAACATCAGCAATAACGAAGTGAGCTAGTCCATGGAGAGAGGGTGAGGCCTAGCAGAAGAGGATCAGGAGCTGAATGAGAAATCTTGAAGAGGGAGCGAGATGGAAAGAGGTAGGGCTAGAGAGATGAGATCTGGAAAAGAGATAAAGCTCCCAGAAAGAGGAAAAAAGTGTCCTAGATTACAAATGAAATATCAGGGCCGGAGTAAAAGAAAGCAAAAGAAACAGCCTCGTGGAGGCAAGTGTCAGAAGTGTGACACAAACTGGGTGAATGTCTGCATCAAATTGTGAACTCCACATTTTTGGGGATTCCCATTTGTTCTGAGAATACCAGTGATTGTAACCTTCACTGTGACGTTTGGTCTGTATTGTATTCTCCATGGTGGGTTCAGACATCCAGGTAGTGATGAAATCTTGACAAAGGAAGTGTCTTGTAGATGCTGTGTGCTCATGTTAGAGGGTCCGACACCTTGAAGAGGCTAATAATGAGAGAGCCATCAAGGACCATTAACATGGAATGACTCTTCCCTGCTGGAGCAATTGGTTTTCTACTAGCAGGACCTGTGACTTTGAATGGACTTCATACACAGAAACCTAGCTGGGAGAGCATGCAATTTCTCTGCCTGACCATCTGACTAAAGACGGGAGACTTTATTTATGGAGGCTGCTTCTCTGAAGAAGGGGGCCATCCAACACCAGAAGGCTGTGCTGGAGAGAGGAAGAAAAGGCGGCGGGGTGGGGGGGGGAGGCTTGCCTTGCCAAAGGATACTGACCAGAACTAGAGCTTTCAGATGGGGTGAGATCAGACCAGGGAGTTATGTTTAGGGTTTTGTTGTTTTCCATGGATCTGTAACTGTGTTGTGCTTTGTTAAGAGTAAATGTAACTTTGGTTAAGAAATTCGTTTGCTAAACCTGTATTCATTGCTTTACTGCCACATTGTCCCTAAAGGGATTAACTAGGAAATCAGAGCTCGCACAGCCAGGGGAAACATGTCTAAGCAATGGAGTGCTTGGGAGGGCTGTGATGCTGGTTCTAGGGTCTGGGCAGTTAATTGAAAGGTCCTGCTGCCCAAGGAGGATCAGACACTGGTTTGGCACCTGAGAGTGCATGTGAAAGACCCTAAGTTAGGAACAGTGACCAGTCACTATCAAGACCCAGGGCACTTAGGAAGCACGTGGCATTCAGCAGATGGATCCAATCATAATGGACTGAGTTCCATCCAGAGGGGGGGACTGGGCTGGGCTGCACATGTGTTTGATGATTACTGATGATGATAAGATGTAGTTTCATACACTTTAAAGAATGCTTCTGTTATCAGATATAAATTAATGCAAAGAAAGATTTTTTTTAGGGTGGTATGTTTTCTTCGCCACTATGGAAGAGTGTCATTTTCAGTTTCCAGGTCCATAACACAGTACAGGCACATTCTCATTGCTTCAAGGAAAAAGAAGTCTGAAAGCTAAACTTCCCTAACTTCATAACTAACTTCATAAGTGTAGTTGGCTGCTCAAGCAGAAATAAATTGAGGAAGCAGAACTCAGTGAGGGGTCTTAGTAACTGTAAATCATCAAAAGTTATTGAGTAAGAAACAGGCTTAACAGACTTGTAATATTACATGTACAAAACATATGAAGAGCTCTATAAACTCTCATGAAAGAGGAACACATATTATACAGTTTCCTCTGGGCTACAAGAGATGCTAGTGACAACAGTGAAAAGGCTCTGCCTGGAACGTTAATAAATTAATTTTGGATTAGTTAGTTAAGAAACAGGTTTACAAAATTATATAATACCAATAATTAAAAAAAAAAAACAGGCATTATCAACTTACTTACCATACTCAAATAGCTACCCATCTCAGAGATTTTTGTAATAATTATATATTCCAGGAAGTTATACTTAATCAAAAGATCAGTTTGTTTATAGGTGCAAAACAACATAAATCATTTAAAACATAAAAGTCTCATAATACCACTAGAAACAAATGCCTAAATACCACACATCGGAGTTATGCTAGTGGCGGGGGCAGTCAAAAAGAAAGTAACAACATAATAAGAAAAGGGTGAAAAACTAAAACCTTGGGAAATGTAAATGAAAATTTTTAAAAGTCACAGCATTTTTAAATGAAAAGGTTTACCTTCATGAAAGAAATTCAATTATATGTTGATTGCAAAAGCTGAAGTGTTTTAGTATAAAATGCAGTTTGTATATGGGTTTTTTGGTTTTAGATAGCACTTAGGTTTTGCATTTTTTAGCTGATTAGTATTACAACAAAATCAGCAAGCAATCAGTACAAGAATAACACAACAAAAATGGTATTCTTGGAATACTGAATTGCAGTGCTAAAGCACACAAGAGTTTACAATTCTACCTGTTAATAAAATAAGGCCCGGATCTTGCAATCTGATCTGCATGGACAGATCTGCATGCCTGTACAGAGTCCCATGGCCATCAATCTATTTGTACAGATCTGATTACAAGACTGAGGCTAAAAATTATAATATTGTTGAAGAAAGTAGTAAAACATGCAACAAGTTCGTCTGGAACAGTTATTGTAATCTTTTACTAGGCCACCAAGTCAAATGCACTTTGTACCCTCTTATATACTGTAAAGTTGCTCTATAATGTTTAATGTATTTTCAGTCAGTACATAAATAACTCTCCATTCACAGTAGAAGAACTCTGCACATGCACTTGGGTGCTTGAAGGATTTTATTAGGTTCACAACTTACAAACAGAGAAGTTAGAGAAAAACCTAACATACTCTTTCTGGAAAGTTGCAAGTAACACTCTGACTTAAAAATCCAGAACCTTAGCACAAAGAACCAAAATCAGAGAGAGAAATCAGGTTGCTTCCTAAGCCAAAAGGGCACAATTCACCTGGCTCTAGGCTGGCTCTTATCATACTGACTGCTGAAGGACCCAGATTGCACGATCCTAGCCTGCAAGCAGAATCAGGAAAGGCTTTATGATTTAAAGTGACAGCTTATAATTTTTACACAGTTTGCAATACAACACAGATTTCAGAATATTTCTGCATGTGAATTGCTTCCTTGGACTCTTGTCCATAAAAAGCATATGGAAAAGTTGCCACTCAAAAAAAATAATGTAGCCAACATCTTTATGACATTTTTACTTTCAAGGAAATTTCTTTTCAGGAATCTTGTAAAATTTGTGTAGGAATGGCCAACTCCCACCACGTGCACCCCCAGAGGGCAGATAGGGGATCATCCTGCAAATAATCAGTAAGCAGCTGCAAATAATCAGTAAGCAGTCACAGACCACCCTCTCAGCAGGGTGTGATGGGGTAGCTGATGGCACAGTTACCTCCATAAAATGCCACTTAAGCCCCATGATGACGACATCAAGTTGAATAAAGACTGCCTTAAAATCAGTCTTGCTGGGCCAGAACATTTGGTTTGAAATTGGAATGTTCCTTCTCCTAGGTGTGCTGTCTGCTAAGGCTGACAAGCCTCAGCAGGCAGCTCACCTAGGAGAAGGAAAAGTTCATGGAAGAGAGATGGCAAGTAGCTATGGTCTTTGTGGACCCGGAGAAGGCATGGGGTCATGTTCAAGAGAACTAGTTCAGTGGAGTTTGTGATGGAGAGGTCTGCCAGAAGGATACATTCCTTTTATCCAGGATATGGATGATGGCGGGACTACCACAGTCAAAATTAAATGGGACTACAGTAGAGAACTTCCGATAAATACTGGCCTGCATCATGGGTCAGTGCTGAGTCCCGTTTTATTTGTGATGGTCACAAATGCAATAAGTGAGAATACATGGAGGGAGCCACCTTGGAACATGCTGTTCACTGATGACTTAGTGATACATGTGGAAGACTGAGAGCCCCTGCAAGCCAACTATGAACAGTGGAAACATAGTTTTAAACAGACTGCACATAGAGTGAACTTTGGTAGGACCAAGGCTATGAGGGAGGAGGACTCAACATAAAGCACACCACTGGCTGCGAGCTTAGAAAAGCAGAAGTATTTAAATTTCTAGGATCAATGGTTGCTGACAGTGGTGCCCCCGAGTGAAGCCTGGCATCGTACTGAAGTTGGGTGGGTACAAACAGCGGGACCTGACTCCAGTTCTCTGTGACAAAATGATGCCAATAAAAGGTAGCGTGTATAAAACTGTAATTTGATGGAACTTAATGGATCAGTGACTTGGCCAGCCACAAGAAAGGAAATCAGCATGCTTTCCACCATGGAAATGAACATGTTGAGATGGTCAAACGGTTGGAGACTCCATGACAGGAAATAAAACGAGGATGTAAGGGGCCTAATGTAGATTTGCTCCAGTTGAAGACAAATTGAGGGATACTAGCCTGTGTTAGTAAGGGCATATCCAGTGGAGACTACTACAATTACATGTAGGTAAAATATATCCACAAAAAGCCCTGAAAAAATGTAGGAGGGGATGAATGCAGAAACAAGATGAAATTTTTACCTGCTCTTGTCACAATATGGCAACTGTTCTTATGCTGTCATTTGGTAGTTCCTTTAAGACTGTATTAAAATGCGCCTATTTCATATGGTTCCCATGTGCAGTATGCTGTTCAGTTCTCATTATTTTATACAACAGCACAGAACCACTCAAATACTTACAAGTAACAATTGCAAGTATTCTATTTCCAATATTTAATGAAAATTGTATAGATATATTTTTGTTATTTATCCAGCCTCAAAAGCTATGTGAATAATAAAAACTGTTTATTGAATAATCTATTTGGAAAAATATGGTGATATTTGTTAAAGAAATTATTCAACCAAACTCTACCCAAAAATGTACTGTACATTTGTATTTCATGTTTTCATGTCTATGAGCTAAAGAGATAGTTCATTTCATGTTTCCCAAAATGGGCAATCTCAGATCTATGTAAATTGACAAATATTATTTTAATTTCACATAAATAAAGCATTTTATTAGGTATCAAGATTGATGATTTTTAGAAATGCTATGACTATAACTTGCCCTTTAATTTTACTTTGCCACTTTTTAAATGTTAAGTGGTGAGATTTTTTCCCTTTCAAATACTTCAATTTTTAAATCAAATAAAACCGGTCTTTATTGGAAGAGAAATTATATTTGTGGAAACTGTCACAGTTTCAGGGTTAACTGCACCTTTGACCCCGATCCTGGTCTTCTTAGAGGGCACCCACTTACCTAAGAACATAAGAATGAGATACTGGGTCAGACCAGTGGTCCTTCTAGCCCAATGTCCTGTTTTCTGACAGTGGCCAATGCCAGATGCTTCAAAGGGAATGAACAGAATAGGGAAATTATCAAGTGATCTCTGTCGTCCAGCATCTGGCTGCCCGAGGCTTAAGGACACCCACAGCACAGGTTGTACTCCTGAGCATCTTGGCTAACAGCAGTGATGGACCTATCCACCATGAAATTATATTATTCTTTTTTTAATCCAGTTATACTTTTGGCCTTCACAACATCCCCTGGCAAGGAGTTCCACAGGTTGACTGTGTTGCATGAAGAAGTACTTCCTTTTGCTTGCTTTAAACCTGCTCCCTACTAATTTCATTGGGTGACCCCTGGTTATTGTGTTATGTGAAGAGATAAAATAACACTTCCTTATTCACTTTCTCCACACCATTCATGATTTTACAGACCTCTATCACATCCCCCCTTAATCATCTCTTTTCCAAGCTGGACAGTCCCAGTCTTTTTAATCTCTCCTCATATGGAAGCTGTTCCACACCCTTAAACATTTTTGTTGCCCTTCTCTATACCTTTTCCATTTCTAATATATCTTTTTTGAGATGAGGTATCTAGAACTCCATGCGGTATTCAAGGTGTGGGCGTACTATGGCTTTATATAGTGGCATTATATTTACTGTCTTATTATCTATCCCTTTCCTAATGGTTCCTAACATTCTGTTAGTGTTTTTGACTGCCTCTGCACATTCAGCAGATGATTTCAAAGAGCTATGCAAGATGGCACAAAGATCTCTTTCTCGAGTGGTAACAGCTAATTTAGACCCCATCATTTTGTATGTATACTTGGGATTTATGTTTTTCAGTGTGCCTTACTTTGCATTTAACAACATTGAATTTCATCTGCCATTTTGTTGCCATCCCTTTGTAACTTTATAGTCTGCTTTGGACTTAACTATCTTGAGTTATTTTGTACCATCTGTAAATTTTGCCACCTCACTGTTTTCCCTTTTCCAAATAATTTATGAATATGTTGAACAGCACCAGTCCCCATACAGATTCCTGAGGGACACCACTATTTACCTCTTTCCATTCTGAAAAATGACCATTTATTCCTACCCTTGGTTTCTTGCCTTTTAACCAGTTACTGATCTGCGAGAGATCTTCCCTCTTATCCCATGACTGCTTACTTTGCTTAAGAGCCTTTGCTGAGGAACCTTGAAAAAGGCTTTCTGAAAGTCCAAGTACACTATATCCACTGGATCACTCTTGTTCATATTTGTTGACCCCATAAAGAATTCTAATATATTGGTGAAGCATAATTTTTCTTTACAAAAGCTGTGTTGACTCTTCCCCTACAAATCACGTTCATCTATGTTTCTGATAATTCTGTTCTTTATGGTAGTTTTAAGCAAATTTCCTGGTACTGAAGTTAGGCCTACCAACCTGTAATTGCCAGGGTCGCCTCTGGATCTTTTTTTAAAAAATTGGTATCACATTAACTATCCTCCAGTCATCTGTTGGAGAAGTTGATTTAAGTGATAGGTTACATTCCACAGTTTTTAGTTCTGCAATTTCATATTTGAGTTCCTTCAGAAATCTTGGGTGAATACCATCTGGTCCTAGTGACTATTACTGTTAAATTTATCATTTTTTTAAGGTTTCAGGCTCCCAGCTGTCATCTCTCTGGGGCAGAGACCCACATCTCTGTCCCTCCAGACCAGGGGCTTAGGCTTTCAGTCCCTCTGAACCTCACTGTAATTTCCCCAAGAGGGATGACTGGGGTTCAGCACCTGTCATTAACCTTTCCCCAAGGGCTACAACAGTGTCTATAGGTTACCAACCAGCCTTCACAAAGCAAAATACATTTATCCTTAAGGTAAAAGCATTACAGAAAAAATACACAGAAGTCAATAGAAGTTCCTATATGCATGCTAAAACACACCAGAGGTCAACCCTCAGTCTTATAGGGCCCTAGTAAGCCAAATTCATTCCAACCCTTCCACAAGGGTCCATTTGCTGAATCAAAAAAGGCTCAACTCAACCTTTGTATACCAAAAGCCCTTTCTTAGTCTGTTGGCAACTGGAAAACGCACCTTGAATCAGTATATGTAAGCCTCTCTGGGGGTGGTACCTCTCTGGAGGTGTTTACAACTTAAGTGATTTACTTTAATCACCCCCTCACTGTTTTTGGTTCCTGGAGGAGCTGTGGTAACTCTCCCCCTCCTCAGAGTTGAACACAATCGCTGGCCCAAAGTGATACATAAGCCATTCATAAACTTAATACTATATGGTCCCCTAAGATATTGAATGTAGTTGTAATATCTAAAGCAACTACAACTTTTCTTTCAAGTATTTCAATTTTTACATGAAATAGTACTGGTCTTTATTTCTACAGATTTAATTTCTCTTTCAGTATTTAACTAAAACTAGTAAATTTTGGTTAAAAATCCCTCTTATTCATTTGGCAATTCATGAATGCATACTTTCCTAAACTATGTTTTAATATCAAATAAATACTTTAGTTTGAAAAGTTAATTATAAAACACAGAAAAACTGGCTGACCCATTGTTTGTTATGGTCAATAAAAAAGAGCTCACATTGTTTGGAAATACGAGCCTGGTTGGTTTTAGCCAGATTCTGATTTGCATAAAGCAAAAAGAACTCTTACACAAGAAAGGAAGTAAAAGCTTGCAAAGTCAAGAAGGAAGGAAAACTTGCTGTTTCAAAGAAGCTATGGACTGGAAAGGGAAAATATGCTTACATAATTACTCAATTTTTTGCTCAGTCTGAACAGCGAAAAACTGGAAGGATAATATTTTATCATCTTTAGAGCTATCATCTGTTTCCTAAAAATCACAGCACAGATTAGCTACTGGCCTGCAAAATGGCAGCAATCTTTTTAAGTTTGGAAAAAGTTGACACAGACATCATGATTGGTGAAGACAGAAAACAGCTTCCAGCTTCTAAAGGGTGTGTTCACTCACAGTGATAAAATAGCTTTTCCATCATCTCAATCTGGCAGTGGTTATGTAATTCCTCTGGTTTTCTTACAAAGGATGACATACATAAAATTATGTAGGCCCAACTCTAGTTCACATTTTAACTATTTGTTATTGACACAACACTATTTTATTGTTTAAACACACAGCACACTTAACTAACTTTAGTGGATCCAACTACAAAAAAAAGTTTTGAAAGCTTTGTCAGTCAAAAGTAGGTTCTCACTGATTCTTATGATGCAATTTGTGGTATTTTGTGAGATGTGGGAGTTTAAAGTTTTGCAATAAAACTTTTCAAAGACATTTTTGGTCTAAGATTTTAAATTAGAAGGTTTAAATAAGTTATTTAAAAAAAAAGAAAAGAAAAAAGCCTATCCTTACATGTGACCTACACCAATTTACTTTCTTTGTTTTCTTCAAAGCAGAAGTCCCTTCTTTCTTTGTGGCCCCAAAGCTCTTGGTGGCTTCAACAGGACCTTTGGATCTGTGAGGAATCCAAAACTGAATCCTAAATAAGAATAGGTTTCAGAGTAACAGCCGTGTTAGTCTGTATTCGCAAAAAGAAAAGGAGTACTTGTGGCACCTTAGAGACTAACGAATTTATTTGAGCATGAGCTTTCGTGAGCTACAGCTCACTTCATCAGATACATACCGTGGAAACTGCAGCAGACTTTATATATACACAGAGAATATGAAACAATACCTCCTCCCACCCCACTGTCCTGCTGGTAATAGCTTATCTAAAAGCCAGCAGGAGAGTGAGTTTTTGTGTGTATGGGGGTGGGTTTTTGGAGGGGGGTGAGGGAGTGAGAGAACCTGGATTTGTGCAGGAAATGGCCTAACTTCATTATCATGCACATTGTGTAAAGAGTTGTCACTTTGGATGGGCTATCACCAGCAGGAGAGTGAATTTGTGTGGGGGGGTGGAGGGTGAGAGAACCTGGATTTGTGCTGGAAATGGCTTTTAGATAAGCTATTACCAGCAGGACAGTGGGGTGGGAGGAGGTATTGTTTCATATTCTCTGTGTATATATAAAGTCTGCTGCAGTTTCCACGGTATGCATCTGATGAAGTGAGCTGTAGCTCACGAAAGCTCATGCTCAAATAAATTCGTTAGTCTCTAAGGTGCCACAAGTACTCCTTTTCTTTTTGCTAAATAAGAATATTAACTACAGCATCAAACCACCACCACAAAGGGGAGACTATTAAGAAATTTGTTCAGTTCCTCTTACCTGTAAATGTCTCAGTACATGGATTGATCCCTGCGAGCTTCTTGGAAGTCCCAAAATCAGAAATTTTTACCACCCCACTATATGTGTTCACCAGAACATTATCTCCCTGGAGACAAGAAAGAGGCAGATAGATGTAAACAGATTCCAACATGCTGACAACAAGATTCCAGCAAGATAGATAACAAAGATAACACTTTTTACAAAGGAAACTGCCAGGGGCAATGGTGGTTTTTGTTGTTGTTTTTTTAAAAGCTCCTTCCTACCAAAAGTACTACTTCTGTTTATAACAAAATTAACTATCTTGCAAGAGGTACTGAAATGAATCTCTCCCCCCCCCCCCCCGCCCCACCTCTACTGTACACAATACAACACTTGGAAAAAATTTACCTTTATATCTCTATGTACAATCAGGTTCTCATGGAGATATTTAAGCCCTTCCAGAATCTGCTTGGTGTAAAATTTTATTGTGGGTTCTTTCATTGGGCCCCATTTTGATTTTAGAAGAGCAGAGAGGCTTCCTGGGTTAGATAAAGAGGAAAACATGTCAGGATAGCACAGTCACAAGGTCAACTTTTGGAGGTCAGTAATAATAAATTTAGATCTAGGCTTAACCTCAGGTCAATGTCCTGAGGATGGTGATGGGGTGTAGCTACAGCACTCCAGGATGAGCCCAAGACTTTGCTGGTCACCCACTTCCTCCAGGGTAGAAGTGATTTATTGCAGTCTTTGATGCAGGTTATTTCCCTCTTCACGTCAGCTCAGCTCCATTGGCTGGCACATCAGTGGAATGGCATCTACCCATCTCCACCACTTGTTTGATTGAAAGGGGCATGAAGTAACTAACGCACAACCCATTCCTTAAACCATGACATGAGGAAGCTGTATGTCAGGACTGGTCTCACTCCCTTTTAGACCCCTAGGTGTGCACGTTAGGGTCCACCACACTCTGGCACTTAACGAAAAGCAGCGTGGACTTGGGTGAATGTCATAGTATGTCACATGAAATATGACAAACTATATGTAAGTTAAGAGAAGGTGATCTACTCTGACAGCAAAGCAGTCTAAACCCACCTCCCTTTGATTTGTTAATATAGCCTTGACCACTGGGAACAGAGGGAGGTAGAGGAAAGAATATTCCAGAAAGAAACTAGGGGCTGGAGGCCTCATAGACTCAGATTGGAAGATGGGTTGCTGTTATTTCTCCTACTTAGTAGAGACAGTGAACCAGATTTCATCTTTTTTAACAGACAACGTTCTTTGCTCACATAGCAGCATTTTCTGCAACAGTTTCTGCTTAGAAGTCAGGTACAGAATTTACAATGGGCTCTATTTAAGTTCTAGCAAACTTAGTTGAGGGAGTTTTCAATCCATGCCAACAGCTTTCTGAGTTGGAAGTTTCCTGACAGAATTGAACCATAGGTTTTCTAAGTAGCTGTCCCTTTAAGGCTAGCTGGTGGTGAAGAAATGTACGTGTTAGTGCAGTCATGTCCGGTCTCCAGCAGCTATTCAGAGTGCACAATAACATATATAGGAGGAGGTGTGCCTGGACAGAATGAAGCACCAGGTAAGCAACAGCAGCTGGTACTGTCCCGGGGCAGGACAGTGACTGGAGATGTTGGGATGAATTTAGCATGTTAGCATGGCAGCATAGGCGCCGATTCCATGGACGCTGTGGGGCTGGAGCACCCACAGAAAAAAAATAGCGAGTGCCCAGCACCCACTGGCTGGCCCTGCCGATCATCTCCTCCCCATCTCCCGCCCAGAACCTCCTGCCTGCTGCTGATCAGCTGTTCAGTAGCAGACAGGAAGTGCTGCGGGGGGAAGGAGAGGGTGGAGGGGCAGGAAGAGGCAGAGTGAAGGTGAGGCTCGCTTGGTGTCAGAACGGAAAGAGGTGTAGTGGGGGTGGGAAGAGGTGGACGGAGGGTGGGGCCTTAGGGAAAGGGGTGGAGTGGGGGCAAGGCCTGGGGCAAAGCAGGGGCAGAGCACCCACGGGGGAATCAGAAAGTTGGCACCTGTGCATGGCAGTGTTGGCAAGCAAACACATTATGGTCAGGAGGCAGTGGGAGTCTAAAGAAGGGAGTGCAATGGATACAGGATTATCGTCTCGTGCCTCCCAAATGTATTTTTAAAATGCATTCTGAATTACATTTTTTGAGCCTGAGTCTTGGAAGTTTAACCTTAACTTTGATTTTCCTGCCTTTTAATAGCTGCTTTGGTGAACTACTAGTAAGGATTTTCCCCTCGAATTATTGATATATACTCTCTCCTTAAACAAAGCTTTTGTCCGGGAATTATTATGGGGTGGGGAGACTAATCCCACCAGCTATTAAAAAGATTAGTTGTCACTTAGACTCAGACTGTAAGGTCAGAAGGGACCATCATGATCATCTAAGTCTGACCTCCTGCACATTGCAGGCCACAGAACCTCACCCACCCACTCCTGTAATAGATCCCTATCCTGTGGATGAGTTACTGAAGTCCTCAAATCATGGTTAAAAACTCCAAGTTACAGAGAATCCACCATTTACATTTGTTTAAATCTGCACATGATCCCATGCTGCAGAGGAAGGCAAAAACAACAACAACCCAGAGTCTACTAATCTGACCCAGGGGAAAATTCCTTCCTGACCCAAATATGGCAAGCAGTTAGACCCTAAAACACACTAGCCAGACACCTGGGAAAGAATTCTCTGAAGTAACGCAGAGCCCTCTCCATCTAATGCCCCATCACCAGCCATTGGAGATATTTGCTGCTAGCAGTCGCAGATCAGCTACATGCCATTGTAGGCAGTCTCATCATACCACCCCTCCAAAAATTTATCAAGTTCAGTCTTGAAATCATTTAGGTTTTTTGCCCCCACTGCTCCCCTTCCTATTAGAAGACCCTGTTTTCAATTGCTTATAAGTTTTGCCAAATTTTAACTATTTGGAATGAATTTACCATGCTGGGTGTCTGCCTCAGGCTGAATGTTTTTTGAAAAAGCTCAGTGAAACAGTTCAGTCATTTCAGAGAATGGGGCTTAGGGAAATTATATTGTTTTGCCCTTTGTTTAAAATTTCTGGCAATTTTTTAAAGCAATAGTGCCCCCATATTTTGGAACAGGAATTTTAAATTTGGCAGGAGGTAGTCTCTGTGTCAAGCCTGTACTTTATGCCACCTGCCTGAAACATCTAATCCAAATTTGACACCAAGTTATAAGCCTTTGGAAAACAAAAACTGCAATTCATCCATGCTCAGTAGAGAAACTGGTGAATATAGTGGTTAAAATCCCATGACATTCCATTTGCACTGGGCATGTTCCTGCCAAGGATTGAAAAGGACTTTCCTTGCAATTGTTGCTCTGAGCTGCGGTGGGCCATGCCTGGATCAGGCAAAGTGTGTGTCTCATCCCCCTCTAGTGCTGGTCCACAGAGAGCATGACAACCTACTACTGCTATCAGTTACTCTTTTAGCTCAATTGGCAGAGGACTATGTGGTGGATCACAGATTTCATAGAAGATTAGGGATGGAGGTCATCTAGTCCAACCTCATGCTCAAAGCAGGACCAACCCAAACTAAATCATCCCAGCCAGGGCTTTGTCAAGCCAGGCCTTAAAAACCTCTAAGGATGGAGATTCCACCACCTCCCTAGGTAACCCATTCCAGGGCTTCACCACCCTCCTAGTGAAACAGTTTTTCCTAATATCCAACCTAGACCTCCCCCACTGCAACTTGAGACCATTGCTCCTCGTTCTGTCATCTGCCACCACTGAGAACAGCCAAGCTCCATCCTCTTTGGAACCCCCCTTCATGTAGTTGAAGGTTGCTATCAAATCCCACCTCACTCTTCTCTTCTGCAGACTAAATAAGCCGAGTTCCCTAAGCCACTCCTCTAAAGGTTAGAGCCATGCTAATGAACTATGTGGGTATCAATATGATGCCACAGATGGAACTTCTGTTTTTTCATTTTCCATTTTTAAAAACCTAGGCAATTATACCCACAGGAAAAAAAAGCATTATTATTACGTGCACAAAATTTAGGAAATGCCAGAATTAAGGTAGCCCCCTTGTGTGCATGCATGATAATACAGTCTTTTAGTTACCTAAGCACATAATATTTTTGCCTCAGGATCCCTGCCTCATTCAGTGCACAGGCTGGACCTGCTTCTGGAGATGAATCGGGGTTGTGTTGTGAAAGAAGCTGTGGTCTACAGGACCCCGTCTCATTTCTTGCAGAATTTGGAAGGTGTGTAGTAAATGAGGCAGGCAATTGCAGGAAGAGAAAGGATGGTCTTGTGGTTAGGCAGTTGAATGATGCTCTGGAGAACTGGATTCTACCCTGCCTGTGCCACAGAAGTTCTTTATGTGATGCTAGGCAAGACATTTAACCCAAACTTTTCATGAGTGGTCATTAATTGTGTTTTCCTCATTTTTGGGTGCCCTATTTGATGCCTGAGGGTCTGATTTACAGAAATGCCGAGCACTCACAGTAGCAACTGATGTCAATAGGAGCTGTGCTTTGAACATATGTGCTAACTAATGCTAAGTATTCTGAAAAATCAGGTCCCAGCTGTCTCAAATTGGGCATCCAACATTACTTTATATTTTTTACCTTAATCTCTCTGTGCCACTAAGTTCCCATCTGTTAAACGGGTATAATAATACTTCCTTATCTTATTGAGGCATTGTGAAAACAAATCCATTAACAAGTGTGATGCACTCAGATACTCAGGTACTCCTTTTCTTTTTTCAGATATGATTGTGATAAGTGCCATAGGAAAGACCGTGATTAAATTAATAATTCTGTTTTCTGAGCAATCGTGTGCAGTATATTAAGCCTGGAGCTACACATTGAACATTAAAAAGAAAAGGAGGACTTGTGGCACCTTAGAGACTAACAAATTTATTTGAGCACAAGCTTTCATGAGCTACAATTCACTTCATCGGATGCATTCAGTGGAAAATACAGTGGGGAGATTTATATACATAGAGAACATGAAACAGTGGGCGTTACCATACACACTGTAACGAGAGTGATCACTTAAGGTGAGCTATTACCAGCAGGAGAGCCAGGATTTTGTAGTGATAATCAAGGTGGGCCATTTCCAGCAGTTGACAAGAACGTCTGAAGAACAGTGGGGGGTGGCGTGGGGGGGAATAAACAAGGGGAAATAGTTTTACTTTGTGTAATGACACATCCACTCCCAGTCTCTATTCAAGCCTAAGCTAATTGTATCCAGTTTGCAAATTAATTCCAATTCAGCAGTCTCTCGTTGGAGTCTGTTTTTTAAGTTTTTTTGTTGAAGAATTGCAACTTTTAGGTCTGTAATCGAGTGACCGAAGAGACTGAAGTGTTCTCCAACTAGTTTTTGATGTAGTTATAATTCTTGATGTCTGATTTGTGTCCACTTATTCTTTTACCACAAGTACACAGTCTCTACATGATTCATATCATCAAGTTCTCCTCCTAACAGCAACACCCCGAATACTGACTAACTGCTTGAGCCAAAGGGGAAACAACCTTACTTCTGGCATTTCTTAATTTCTGAGTGCTCTACTTTGTAACCTTACAAATGTTCTTTTAACCTAGTTTGTGTGTGTGTGTGTGTAATCATAGAAAGGGATTTCACAGGACCTCAAGAACTGTACCACTTCATATCTTTTGTTCACATACAGAGAATCTGCTTATAAACAGAAAAATGCCAATTGCAATTAACTTCTCAACAGGAAGGACAGCTACAGCATAGCAACACATTAGTCCTGGGATTTAGTGAAGTTCCTAAAACATTTGAGTGCTCCACTCCTATTGTCTGTTCCCTGGAGTTGGATTCCTAATATCCTTAAGTGCCTTTGAAAATCCCAGTCCAGAATTATACAAACCTCCTGGCACCTGCTCCATAAAGATTTTAATGTATCCATCTTCAGAGACAGAACCAAGGTACTGGACAATGTTCCGATGCTTTAGATATTTATGCAGCACTATCTCTTCATGCAGTGGCTGAGAATATCTATCAAGGAGAGGTAAATTGTGGACCAGTTGAAGATGCATGCAAATATACTGGAATAATATCTTTGGAGACCTAGTTTTAAATCCTGGTTTACAAATAAAACAAGTTTAGTGGTTTCATCCAAGTCTCCAAAAACCTAGTTGCTAAACTCAAAATGGAGCACGACTGGCTGGCTGTTCAGAAAAGACACAGCAATGGAGTACAAAAACAGCTTCCCAAAAGGATAGAAGTGCATTGCGGGGGAGGGAGGAAGAAATTACGTGCATCTCTTCCTAGCATTTTCCAGCTCTATATGCAAATGGTTTAAAACCCTTTCGCAAAAAAGGATAAAAATATGATTGGATTGCTACCTGGAAAACAAACCGTTTCATATCTAAAATATTCCAAGAAATAATGTTTGACTCTTTATTCAAACAATTAAAAAATCCTGATCCCTACAAAGGATTTTATCAAATTAGCATATATTTTTCGTGGTTTGGTAGTACTGGGAAAAGAGGAAGACATTAAAGTTGCCCTAAACAGAATGAGTAATGCCATATTTTAACAGATTAATTCAATTATCATGTATTGGAATATTATACTACAATCCATTATACTTTAATACATTTTAGAAGGAAAAAAGTCTTAGCAACGAGCAGCATTTTTCATTGGTGATGCAGGTTTATTACTACATTGAGGGCTGGTCTACACTTACCGGGGGATTGACGTGCAGCGATTGATGCATCAGCAGTCGATTTAGCAGGTCTAGTGAAGACCCACTAAATCGACCGCAAATCTCTCTCCTGTCAACTCCTGTACTCCACTGGATCAAGAAGAGTAAGGGGAGTTAACAGGAGAGTGTCTCCCGTCGACATCGCACAGTGTGGACCCCGTGGTAAGTAGATCTAAGCTACATCAACTTGAGTTACGCTATTCATAGCTATTGCATAGTTTAGATAGACTTTTCCCTGCAGTGTAGACAAGGCCTAAGACTCACCTGCTGTCTCTCTCAGGGATTTCCTTGATGGCTATTCGGACTTGATTGCTAAGATCTCTTCCAGCATAAACTATTCCATAAGTACCTTTCCCTAGTATCACTCTATCGCCATTCTCATCACAGTCATATTCGTACTGAAAGCAGAAAGGTATACGTAATGGTACACAAATAGTTACAACTGAAGCCACCTTTCAGATTGCAAATAAGTGTTAGTAAGAATGATGAATTACATATTGGTCTATACATACAGAAATAATTTTTAAAAACTCACTGGTCAATTATTTACTTTTTGCTTTATAAAATGTGGCCTTCCCTAACAGGAGTCCAGATATATAATTGCTAAATAGATTTACTCGAAACTATTTTGCCTGAATAAGGAATGCAGGATTGGGCCCAAATTGTGCAAATATTTATAATAAAAAACAATAATATAACGTGAGCACTGTAATTGAAAGCAGTATATTTGAAAATGTAGAAAACATCCAAAAATATTTATAATAATTTTTAATTGGTATTCTATTATTGTTGTTTAACAGTGTGATTAAAAATGCAATTAATTGGAATAAATTTTTTTAATCAAGTTAATTTGGTTTGAGTTAATCTCTTGAGTTAACTGAGATTAATTGACAGCCCTAAAAATATCCTGATCTTCTAAAAGGAAATTAAAAATACAAAACTAAGTAGTTGTATACATTTCTGCTGGAACATACTGGGTCATATCTGCAGCTGGTATAAATCAATGCAGAAGACTGACTTCAATGGTGCTACACTGGTTTGCACCATCTGAGGATCTGGTCCACTACTGTGACCTCATTGTAGAGAACTTGTGTTGCAAAGATCTTTGCAGACAAAAGGCCTATTGATTCATGAAGCAAATTCATAGGTACTAAATGAACCTCTATTATGAGAGATGGGCTAAACAGTGCATTCTTGATTCATATACAAATTTGAGAGTGAGGAATTAGCGTAGGACATTTTGAAAGCTTTTACACAAACAGAAAACAGAGATTTTTTTTTTTAAAAGAGGTGTGTAGCTTTATAATTGTCAAGATGAACCACTGGAGTATGCAGACTTCCCCTCATTCCCAAATCCAAATGGCTGTTTATGCCCAATCTGTGAGACTTCAGGCTTCCCATGCTGTGTCTATATGAATTCCCTACCTTTAACATTATTTTAAATTTTTTTTTACTGCTGTAATTAATAGACACTTTTCTCATGGTACCATTTTTTCTGCTATGACACATACGTCCACGTCATGCTGTGGTACTGAATGCAATCTCGAGACCTGTCTTCTTTGAGCATGTCCTGAGTTCAGTTGGTGCTGTTTCATGTTGCCTTCAGAATGCTCTCTGTTCATTTACAAAATGATTACCATCTTTGTGTCGCTGTACAGAACATGCTAAGGAATTCTGTTGTTGTTGAACTCTAACACCATATCCTACTCAGTGGATCTGTACTTGGATTAACACAACCTTAATATAGTTTCATTTTCCATGTTTTAGTTCTTCAAAGTTCATAACATCATCCTGTCATGTGACATGCACAATTGACCAAAATGTCACAAGTAAAGCTTGTCAAGTTCTTTGGCAGTAGCACACCCAGGTTTCACAGCTATGGCATGATACAGCTGCATGACAGAGTTTGAGGTTAGGGTGCAGCTCTGCAACAGACTAGTTCTAAGGTTAATCTTCTCAGCCTGGAGAAGGAGTCGATGTTCCCCAGCATACCTCCCAGGATATGTGAAGTCTGTTGAGATGTGTAATTCAGTGCTTAACAGTAGGTTTAGTGGACTGTGTATCTGATGCAATTTGGTATGTTTCCATTCCGTTTCCTTTAGATGGACAATAAATCCATACTAGTTTGCCACTGCAGAAAATCTGCACACATGATCAACTACTGAGCCTCCTTGATGCATGATTCAACTGCAGCTATGAACAAGCAGGCATTCCTCCTAAGACCTTGGTCAAGGCACACAGTCTGATGTTCCCAGGCCTAGGGGATTTCCTATTTGGGATTGAGTAACACTTTTCCAGTGATAGAAATTTCCTCAGTATCAATGTCCAGATGTGCACAAAAGGTACTACAAGTAAATCCCACTTGGTTCAAAGAATCCCAAAATTGGCTCTAGTTCTAAATCTAAATTCTTATTAACAATAGCTTTTACTCCAAGTTATAATAATTTTCAAATGCTACCGTTGTCCTTATCATGTAGCTCTTTACCCAGACGACACTCGTAATCACAAGAATTTTGACTGAAAACTGCAAGATCAGATCTTAAATTCACAGGTTTTCTTTTTCCTTCCAAAGTTTCTTTTCCCCTTAATACCCTGTGTGGTTTCCAGGTGAGGCTTTCTCGTCAAGTCCATCAAGAATATGTCACCTAGCATTTTTCATGTTGTCACTGCGATGTTGGCAGACTGACTGTAAGCCATTGCCAAGGTTTAAGGCCTCAGCTGAGCACTGACATATTCATTGCTGGAAACCAGTCTGTTTCACCTGTGTGTTAGTATGGTTCAGATGGGTATTGGACTTTTAACGCGTTTAGTGTTTAGACACTATGAAATGCTTGTAAGTTGCTGCATGCATTAATCTCACTTATAATATCTTTATCATGCTATATGATATTTTAGTTTTTGATTTATGACTGTAAAAAATGTTTGCTCTGAAACTATGAACTCAATCAGGCGGGATCGTCTCCCAACCATCAAGAAGGCCTATCAAAACTAAATGGGCCATTGTGGGACATCACAATACAAAGACTTTGACCTGAGGTTGGCACTCATGGTCATGAGCCACTCCAGACAGCATGATAGTCCTTCTTGAAGTGAAAAGACTCCATAACTTATAACTGTGGAGAGATATAAGATGTCTGATCTCATTTATGAACCTGCTGTTTCTGGCTAAAACTATTGTTTTTCATTTAAAAAAAAATTTTTTAGGGACTGTAATGTCAAATAATCAACCAAAGTTCCAATGTCCAAGTTAAAACAGTGAAAAAAAAACAATCAAACAAAAACCTCAACCCAAAAAAAACCTTTTCCCATACAGACAAATCTGCTTAGGGGCTCTCAAACCAAATAGCTGTCCTGGATGGATGGATGTTCTGCCTTTCCCTCCCACACCTTGTTTCTACTTTGCCCCTTGTTACATAATAGAGTAAACTTAATTTAACAAATGTGAAAAAATGCAGGTTGCTTATAGAATCATGCAATGTAAAGATGCAATATATATATATATATATATATTAAAATATCATTAGGCCACCATTTTTATACATGGAACCTATCAATGCATGATTATGCCCTACAATGTATCCTTAAGCATTTAGCTCAATTCAGTTTTTAAAAGGCTTAACCTATGGTGAACTCACTTCCTTTGAGAGACTATTCCTCAATCAAATACACTGTATTGTTTGGAAGTGTTTCTGCTGTTGGCTAAGTACACAAATATGCAAGTAAAACCCATTGCTCCAGATATAACTATATCTATGACCAAGCAAAATACTGCTTCCCAGATCCTGTTTTCTCTACAGTAAATGCTGAGGCCACAGATATGAACTATTTAGCTGAGCCTTAATAGACTCTCTCAACTGATGCATTTTACATTGGCAGGATGAGAGAATTCTGCGGCCAGCACTCACAGACTTGGTTGTGGAACCTTGTCTTTCAGCTCGTGCACAATCTCAAACAACTCTTCCCTCCTCCAATTCATGCTTGAAGCCTCAACTCCTACAGGAGAGTCACTATTATGAAGACCTATTCTAATCATAAAGGTAAGTAAATTGCTCCTGGGAAGTGCCCATTTGGCAATGGCTTTTGATGGGATAAACAGGAGCAGAAAGAGCTTAGGTTCAGGTGAATTACAGAGAGTAAGTATTTTTTAAAAACAGCAGCTGGATTTACTTTTACCTGCCCATAAATAAAAATGACATGACTCTTTTAGCGATGCTTTCCCAATTGCAATAAAACAACAGAATGCAGTGTATACCCTCAAAACTGACAATTCCTAATTTTCTGGATGAAGAGACCAGTGTTCACATTCCTAAGAGTCTGGTATTCAATCACCACTGAAATAGCCTATCCATTTAATTTATCCAAAGAGATGGCAACATCGTGGATCTGGTTAGAAAAACCTGAATGGAAGTTTCTAAATAGGTTTTCCTTGGGAAGTATGCAATACCTGCTATCATTATCTAACCAACTCCAAGCAGGATCAGGTGATTCTCAACTATCTATCATATGTGCAATAATTTTCAAGATCAATAACTCATTCTCATGTACTCATATGACTCCAGCCACTGTAGTAGCTGGCTCACTATGTTAAATACAAACCTGTATTTTTCCCCCATAAGAAAGTTAACTGTTTTATATAAAGAGTTACAGGAGTGTTGCAATTTTCTATATATTTTGAAGGATTTACATGTTATTTCCTTAACCTTGTTTCTCAGACAAATTCATTTGAGACAGGAAAAATGGAAAAGGAAAAATGGTTTAAGGTTTTCAGCTATTTTACCCATAAACATGACTTACTTCCAGTGTGTCCCCATCAATCTCTCCTTCTAATTCCAACGCACTGCCCACAACATCAGTCAAAATCTCCTTAACCAAGCCACAGAATCTGCAAGCAGTAAGTATCACATCATCAGCAAAGATAACGGCCTCTCTGAAAAAGATTAGCTAGAACTTTGTAATCCATGTGCAAAGCAATACATTTACTAACAAACTGTAAGAGGGTTCCTTCATTTACTTTCCATCTTTACTTTTACTATAGTTTATCTGAGGAAAGATATCAAACATACATTGAAAAATAAAAACCTACTTATCTACAAAGTGGTTTAATCAGCTGCAGTGTACCTAAGGATTTGTTTGGGTTTTTTTAATCGTAATTCTTTTAACTACAATGTTTTAGTTAGCTAAATCTATAGATTAGCCTTAGTGTGGCCTAGTCTTTACAAATGCAATTACAGAAACATGAAAACCAAGATATTTAAAAGTGGCTAGAGATATTCAGTGCCTCAGTTTTGGGGTGCACAATCTGAGACCCCTTGGTAACGGCTGACTTTTAGAAAGTGCTGAGCATCCTACGAAACTCAGGCAGTGGTGCCTGCAGGCATGCGGCTATTACACTGTACATAGCATTGGCAGGGGTGCCTAGGGCTGGGGTCCTGGAAATGGGGCATGGCCAGGCAGGCTATCAGTGGTGTGGGAGCCCTGCTTCAGGATCCAGCCCCTTGGAACCGGTGAGGAGCAGCAGACCTGGCTTCCCCGCTGCCCACTTATGTTGTGCCCCACAGCCCCTCTGTCATGATGAAGGGGTGGGAGGCAGGGCCAAAACTGAGTGAATGGCATTGTGGTCTGGTGTGACTTTAATTTGGCCGCCTTATGTGTATGCATTATGATGCAGTCCTTAATTAAATTATCACATACTACTTTCTCCACAGGACACCTACCCTAAGAACACAAAATGAATGGTACTCATTTAATTAGCAGTTATGCAATATTTTGTTTTAGTTTCATCATTCCATGTGTGGCCCATGCCTTAAATACTGCAAACTATTCAAACTCTGCTTTGAAGATAGAAATGCTAATTTCTGCACATTTTTTCTATGGCACTCATTACTTTAGTGCTTGAGTGCTATACAGCCATTTAGTACTTTATCTTCACAATATCTCTAAAGTGAGGGGGTTTCCCCAGGGAAGCAACGAACAAACAATAGGAAGTACTTTGCGCAACACACAGTCAATCTGTGGAACTCATTGCCAGGGGATGTTGGTGAAAGCTAAAAGTGGAATTGGGTTTAAAAAAGAATTAGATAAGTTCATGGAGGATAGATCCATTAATGGCCATTAGCCAAGATGGTCAGAGATGCAACCTCATGCTCTGGGTGTCCCTAGGTCTCTGACTGCCAGATGCTGGGACTGAATGACAGGGGATGGATCACTAGATAATTGCCCTATTCTGTTCATTCCCTCTGAAGCATCTGGAAATAGTCACTGCCATAAGACAGGATCCTGGGCTAGATGGATGGTTGGTCTGACCCAGTACAGCTGTTATGTAATTGAAGGCAGAGAGAGATTAAGGTCAACATTTTGCACGAATTTTGGGTGCCTAATTTGGACCCAATTTTTGAGAGTACTTAGCATTACATAACACTTAATATGTTCAAAACACAGCTCTCATTGACCTTCTCTTCTGACAATCCCCTGCCTTGTTCACTGCACATTTTCCAACTCCTTCAAACAAATAAGGCATGGGTCCTACACCCCTACTTTACTACACGCTCTCATTCACCCCAGAGCAGGTGTAGCCTCTGCACCGAGTGAGCCAGGGTCCTGTGGAAAAAATATTGTGTGACCATGTAATTAAAGACTGTATTATAATGCATACATACAAGGGGCCAGATTTAAGGTTACACAAACAACCCTAATTCTGGCATTTGCTAACTTTTGAGAGCTTGACTTTACAATCTTAATAATGTTTAACATATTTCTGTGTGTTCCCCATTTTATATAAACACTAAACACAGATTACAGCCCAAAGGAGGGAAAAAACATTAGACACATTAAGACAAACAGAGCTGAATTCACTCCTGGTAGAAAGTCCACTGATGTCACCAGTCAAATTCCAATCCCAGTGGAGTTATAGACCAAATGCTCTCCTAGTACGTCTTCCACCTGAATTTCAACTACTGTACTTATTATTTAGATCTGATATTCTCTGTCTGCAGAGAATATTCAGACACCCATGGCAAACTTCAGAAGGGTTACATGCGAGGTAGTAAGTTAGACTCTCCATTACATTTCCTTAAACCTACTTACCACCACTTTGCAGGGTATAAGGAAGTCCAAGCAGGTGTAATCTACATGCCAAAGAGCTAGAAGAAGGTTAAAGTAGGATGGGGGCTACTTTAACTTATACCTTCGTTCAAGCTTTTTTACATGCAAGTTGTACCAACAGAGACTCCCCTAAACATTGCAAAAGTAGGTGTAGGGACAGTCTGAGTGTAATGGGATCTAGCTCATATCATCTTATATATCATCTCTGAATTCAACCCATAGTTTCTTAATAAGGAAAAAAGTTTCAAGATAAGTGCACAAATGAACTTTTATTTATTATCTGAAAAATTGTCAGTTTTTGTCCTCTACTTAGTGCTATATATCAGTCACCAGTGATGCCATAGCCCTCCCTCTTCCCCCGAGGCCCAACCCCACGGCCAGGCCAGTGTGGAGCCTGGCTGGGGAGCCTGGGCAGTTGTGGGAGCCGCGCAGACCACCTGCCCACGGTGTGGGGGAGCCTAAAGCAGCCCCCGGCCCATGTCCCTGCCCAACCCAGAGCAGGTGGAGGGTCCACGACTCCATGCTGACTCACCACAGCTGCCCGCGTGGCTCTCACCAACTCAGCTCCGGCTGGGGGGTGGGGGAGACACGGGCTGGGGGCTGCTCTCAGTGGGCCTCCCGTACCGCGGCAGGTGGAGGGTCCACTGCAGCTCTCCACAGCTTCCTGCACAGCTCTTATCATGGCCAGGCTATGGCTCCATGGCCCTGCCCCGAGCCAGGTCAGGGAGAGCCACACGGGCAGCTGTGGGAAGCATGGGTCCCTCCATCTGCCCTACGTGGGATGGCTGGGGGGTGGGCACACAGGCAGGAGGATGCTTTCGGCTGCACTCCAACCCAGACAGGGGAACAGTGGGCTCCCCGGCCCCGCTCCAGCTTCTGGCTTGGCCTGGGGAGGGGTATGGGCCCCTGGTTCCCCCACTTTTGGGAAGGCTCCAACGCCCTTTCCAGTCACGTACCATAGAAGTTTTATTAGTGGTAAAATCAACTCACCTTCTACACTGGTCCTCTGTGGAAAAGTAGATTTGAAAGTCATCAGAATTGTCATGGACATAAAGAAAACAACATCGTTCGTCAAACTTGGATATGCTGTAAAATTTCCATCAAAAAAAGTTTTACTCTATATGTTCATATAAGACAGCATGGAAGAGGAAGTAGTAATATCTTAGGAATTATTCAATTTCAGACAACTTTTCTTTTCTCAAGGACACAGTTAATTTACTCACAAATGCAAGAACAGCTGTAATTATTCTCCTTACATATAAAATGTCTTTTGTGTCACCTATGATTTAGAGTTAAATCCTGGCCACATTTAAATCACTGGCAAAACTAATGTTGACTTTGGCAGGGACAAACCTCATCCCAAATGTTTTTGGTTTTTTTAACCTTTCTTAGTAGACTCACATGATTTCCTAGTATTTGACGGCCCATGTGTGGAAACTGAACCAATTTAACATCTATTTAGATTCCAGGGCTGTCTTTGTTTATGTTAACAAATTTAGTTTATACTTCTGTTACATTTGCAATAAACCTTAAAAAGGAAATGGCAACATACATTAGTGCGTAAGCTTCTTAGAACTCTTTAAAGACCAGATTAATGCGCAACCACATCTGCCATTGAGGCAAGACCCTTTGTCGAAAAATTGCCTCTCTTTGATCACCCCTGCACAGAACCCATGTAAATGGGCTACGTGCTGAAGAACTATGCAGGAACTGGGAGAAATGGAATCCACCTTCAGTCCATGCACATGGAAGTCCTATGGTCCCTTCATAGCTGCTACTAGCTTTTGGATTGGAATAACTTCTGAATTGCAAAACATTTTGCATCCTCCATACAGGAGTTCATAGTCACAGGATCTGCATAACTTCGAACTCCTGCAACTCCTTCCTCCCTTGCCTGAGCAGTCACGAGGCTCTCCCTCCACACTAGACTGCACAGAACGGTCATGAAGCCCTGTTCAACTAAGTGTAGAGTTTGCAGAGATCTTTTATGTGTCCACTTTGTAAGAGAACCTCTGCAGTTCAGCTGCATTTCATAATTATATTTTCTTCTCCCATTCAATAATTTTTGACAAGCACTTTACTTATGTGTATGAGGCACCTTATTTTGTAAAAGCATTGTTCATTTGAGAACATGAAATAATTGAATGGTCAATATTTTGGGTTGCTGTAACATTTAAGGGTAACACAATAGTGCCAACATTCTAAAATACATATTAAGAATTCTGCCAAAACAAAGAAAACATTCTGTATAATTTTTTTAAAAAGTTATATTTAGTAATAATTCTACTCTGGAAACATAACATGCGAAGAAACCCCCATTTTTTGCAGCCAGCTCTATTACTCTACAAAACACACAATAAAACTCTCCATTTCAAATGTCACTGAATCAGTTGGCTTTGACGAAGCAATCTCCAGTGTAGAAATATATGAGGCAGATTAATCTATCTGACTAAATTAGAATAATAAACAAAGTGAATTTTCAAAGGTTATACACAGGTGAAACAACTCAGTATCCATGCATATGATTTTCAGTTTACTAAATATAACAGAACTATATAAGAATACTCAGGTATTTAAGATTAACTGGCTACCATAAAAAGCGATTACATTTGACAAAGGTGTGAACTATGATTACAAGTACTATTCTATATTAAATAACTGGTGAGAGTTTCAAAAGCATGAAGAGGTCAAAATAACTCAAAATCAACAAATACAAACGTTAAAAGAAATCAAACCTAATTCAATCACATATAAAACTGTACTTCCCAGGGTTTTAGATTAAGAAAGGAGCCAAAGCAAATAAATCGTCACTATTTAATTAAAGTTACCGTGCTAAGCAATGATTAATCATGCTAACTAAGCCCATTGTAAAGTAATTAATGTGTGTTTTAGAAAATTAGCACGATAAGGGATTCCTTATCTGGTGATGGTGCACACCAGCAACAATAATCATTTCATTGGTCTTGGAACCTTTTGGGACCAAAAATAACCTAACAATTCTCCAGTGCAACAAAGGGAAAATCCTGGCTGCGCCCATCTCAGTTGCACAGGTGCAGAAGGACTAGTGTTGGTTCTGCAGTACTGAAGGTCAGGTAGGCAGGATTTGAGTGCAAGTGTCACAGTCGGGGCCTGGGTGACCAGGCCTAACGGGCAGGGCTGGGGTCAGCAAGTTAAAGAAGTACGGGCTGGATGAATGCACTATAAGGTGGGTAGAAAGTTGGCTAGATTGTCGGGCTCAACGGGTAGTGATCAATGGCTCCATGTCTAGTTGGCAGCCGGTGTCAAGTGGAGTGCCCCAGGGGTCGGTCCTGGGGCCGGTTTTGTTCAATATCTTCATAAATGATCTGGAGGATGGTGTGGATTGCACTCTCAGCAAATTTGCGGATGATACTAAACTGGGAGGAGTGGTAAATACGCTGGAGGGCAGGGATAGGATACAGAGGGACCTAGACAAATTGGAGGATTGGGCCAAAAGAAATCTGATGAGGTTCAATAAGGATAAGTGCAGGGTCCTGCACTTAGGACGGAAGAACCCAATGCACAGCTACAGACTAGGGACCGAATGGCTAGGCAGCAGTTCTGCGGAAAAGGACCTAGGGGTGACAGTGAACGAGAAGCTGGATATGAGTTAGCAGTGTGCCCTTGTTGCCAAGAAGGCCAATGGCATTTTGGGATGTATAAGTAGGGGCATAGCGAGCAGATCAAGGGACGTGATCGTTCCCCTCTATTCGACATTGGTGAGGCCTCATCTGGAGTACTGTGTCCAGTTTTGGGCCCCACACTACAAGAAGGATGTGGATAAATTGGAGAGAGTCCAGCAGAGGGAAACAAAAATGATTAGGGGTCTGGAACACATGACTTATGAGGAGAGGCTGAGGGAACTGGGATTGTTTAGTCTGCAGAAGAGAAGAATGAGGGGGGATTTGATAGCTGCTTTCAACTACCTGAGAGGTGGTTCCAGAGAGGATGGTTCTAGACTATTCTCAGTGGTAGAAGAGGACAGGACAAGGAGTAATAGTCTCAAGTTGCAGTGGGGGAGGTTTAGGTTGGATATTAGGAAAAACTTCTTCACTAGGAGGGTGGTGAAACACTGGAATGCATTACCTAGGGAGGTGGTAGAACCTCCTTCCTTAGAAGTTTTTAAGGTCAGGCTTGACAAAGCTCTGGCTGGGATGATTTAATTGGGGATTGGTCCTGCTTTGAGCAGGGGGTTGGACTAGATGACCTCCTGAGGTCCCTTCCAACCCTGATATTCTATGATTCTATGAGATTAGACAGTTGGCAACTCTAGACTGAGACCTTGTACTTTTATCTTGCAGCCTGAAGACTTCTCTATAAATGTCTCCTAATGTAAGAGATGTCTTCAGCTGGCCTCTTCCAGCCCTCTCTTGTCCTTGTTTTTAAATACAAAAGTGTCAACCACGGAAAAGAAACTAAAATTTATTTCCCGGAAATCTAGCTTCCACTAACACGGAACTAACAAAGTTTAAACAAGATTGCACCAATTGAGGGTTGGTTTAGCTCAGTGGTTCCCAAACTCTGGGTTGTGACCCCAGATGGGGTTGTGGCAATCCCTATTGCGAGGAGGATGCCATTTTGCTCCACACAGCATGACCTCACATGTACAGTGCGTGCCAGGTCATGATGCTCTACAAAATGGCATCCTCCACACAGCATGACTTCACATGCACCATACATACAAGGTCACTCTCCGCAGAGGATGTCATGTTCTGGGACAAAATGGCATTCTCCAGGCAGTCTGGGGTCCTGGGAGGAAATAATTAGTTAAATGGGGTCATGGTGGCAAAAAGTTTGGCAACCCCGGCTTAGCTGAATATAAGAATTGTAAATACAGTTCAAAATACTGATTTTCAAAATAAAACTCTGACATTTTAGGTCAGACTGTACAGCAGAAACTCACTGCTCTGCTTGACCTAAGGAAAGACAGACAAGTCTTACCTGTTACAGTGTTTTGAAGCAGTTTAGGTAGAAGAAAAATGTAACAGCAAATGAAAAGCAGAGTTCATTATCTCAAATCATAAGGCATGATCATCTGACATAAGCGAAATATAAAATGTGAAACCATAATTAGTTATTTTCAAACATACCAACCTTATTCCCCTAATGGAGGAAGCTGTAAAATTCCATTCATGAATCTGTTTCTGTAAGGAACAAAGATCTAAGTCAACCACAGGTTAGTCTCAGCTTGTTATTTGAAAGCAAAGTCACGCAATACATAGAATCTTGTCAAGAATAGCCACAGCTCCATTTTCTTATTTGAAAGGATGAATAGATTTGGGTAGATGTAGGACCTACATTCAATGCTAGTTTTACTCACTTGAGGAAAAGCAAATTTAAAAATATCACAATAAATTAAGATACATATTTTCTAGTGTAAAATTCAGTTTCAAAAGCAAAGTTGAAGCTTGAAGTGTAATTTACCAAACAGTGCATCTTTGTACTGATTGATTATTCCTTTCATATTAAAAAAAACCACATAGGGCAGATCCGCTGCCCTTCTCTTCCCCTTTAGGAATAGAACGCTGCCGTTTTCAGCAGACAGAGCACTAGCGTAATTGGTTCCTATGACTTCTCTTCCCCTGGAAGCTCTGGCACAGAAATAATTGGAGGCAGAGAGGGAGATGGACAGAGTGTGACCAGAAGTACTGCCCTCCAGCTGTCCCCAGCGAATGGACGGTGTCTTGGTTACTGTTGTCAGCTAACATAGGTTAGGGCAGTCCACAAGGAATCTGCTTTGTAAGGTAAAATTGTGTCATATATGCTGTGGCCTGAATTGGGAGTAGTGCACAACCCCACCACACCAGGTCAGGTTAGATTTCAGGGATGCACAAACATTTAAAACCTTGATCCATGATTTGGTCATCTCTTACTTTGGTTATCATAACCTGTTTGGGTATCATACCTCTTTTCCAGATCTCACCTCACGGAGGCTGCAAAAGCTGTCCTCCTCCTCATGCCTCTCCAACAATATCTCCCCCTTCTTGATCATTCTGGGCTTTCTATTCTCCTTTCTCATCAAATTAAAGTTACTTCTCACTTTCAAGGGTTTGGACAACTTCATAACTGTCTGCATCACATCTCTTTACAAATTTGCTCCTACACCCTCTCTCATAACCTCATATTCCAACAAAGTTTTTCTCTTGACTTTGTCCTTCACCGGCTCATGACCTTATATCTTCGTTCATGCTGCCCTCTACATTTGGAAAACCTTTACAATTTCAACAATGCCATGCACATTGTGGTGCTTTATCAATAATAACTAATAATGAATGTAGGTTATGCCTGAATTGTATCTCTGTAAAATCATGTGCTAATGTAAAAAACAAAACTAAAGAGGATAATAGTATCAAACCCACTACCCAAAAGGACTTCGATAGAGCATGTTCTAGTGAAATGAGCCCAGGACTGGGAGCCACAAACACCTGAATTCTAATCTGAGATCAGCTACTGAATAATCCCATATCTGCAAGTCATTTCACCTTCTCTATAGTACCTCAGTTTCCCAATGTGTAAAATGGAGATATTAATTATCCTACATCACAGGGATGTAGAAAGGTTTAAAGTGTTTCTAAAGTGCTCCAAGATCCATAGGTGAAAAAGGAGCCATATAAGTACAAAGCATCATTCGCGATGTGAAATGTGTTTGCCATGTGTCTTACCACTTCAGGGGGCGAGACATGCCACAGAGAGACAGTTCTCTCTTCTGCTTCATTGTTGATTGACACATATGCAGGCTGGTAGACCTTAGTTGGTTCTATCACTAAAACCTAAAAAAACCCAAAGTTCTGTTTAGTGAACTGTAACAGCAACTATACCGTAAAATGTCAAGAAGAATAATGATATAGGATAATAAGCAATCTCAAACCAGACATTAAATATATATTTTTTTATTTTATAAAAATCCATGTTTTTTCCCTATTTACAATAAAACAATATTATTGTGGTATTTGTTATTGGGCATCAGAAGAGGGCATCAGACGTTCTTAGGTTGGTCAAATGACTACTTAGAAGAAGGGAGATTGAAAAAATGCTAGATTTTGGTTAGTGCCATTCAGTAAGATCTGGAGAAATTAGGATTTATATGTTACAACACTTATTTAGGCATCTTACTGGAAATCTCAGTCCATTAGTTGTTTCTTTCGTTGCCTCAAAAATGATATCTAACCAGAAGTTCAGTCTCTCTTGTCTGGGAGAATGCTCGATGGGGAGTTTCTTGAAACGCTGAATTAACAACAGGTTCTGCACTAATGACCTCAAGTACCTAGAACACATACAGTCAGTCAAAGGTTGGGGGGTGAGCGGGGGGGAAGGGAGAGAGAGAGAGAGACTGAATGACTCAGAATCCCCCTCCCCCCCCCCCTCCCCAAGCTTTTCAATAAGTTAGTAGCTCACATGTAATTTCAAACAAAATTAAATGTATTCTACAAGATACGGTCATTTACATATGACAGTGTTGGTTTTACAGATTTATAGGCCTGATATCAAGCTTAGACATGAATCTATAGTATGCTTTTGTGCACATCTGATTTGAGAAGTACATGGTTACATGGATCCCTATGTAGTGATGCCAATGGACTGATCACATGTGGGGGCAGAATTGGTTGCGCATATCAAAACTTAGAAGAGAATTCTACTTCCGTCTGAGTCATCTCCACCATTCTCCTTCCCTTAACATACACATTTCAGGGGAATCTAAAACCAGCTCTATCAGTCTGATGGATAATTTTATTTTCTATCAGAGTAAAACCACAATAAAGAATCAAGTTCAGATTACAGAGGTGCAAAAATTTGAGATTTAGAAATGTATTAAGTCATCTGGTTCATCCAATTGTCTGTGTAGGATTGTTCCCTACTGGACATTTTCTAGTATTTTGTCTAGTCTAGTTATAAAAATCCCAAAAGATAGGGCTTTTGACCCAGACGATATATGTACATTTAATGTAAGCACACACTACTTACCAAACTGGAGGCTTCAGTTTGAACAGTTTCTCCGCTGCTTGCACTGCCTTACCAATGTCACTGGCCAGCATGCTCACACTGAAAAACTGTCCCACATCCCAATAATTATTCATTTTTTCCAAGCTTCCTTTTCTTCCCAACAAACTGTTCAGCCGCACACCTGGGAAATTTCACATTGAAAGAAAGCTTCTATTTTAAATTAAATTTTTGCCTATTATGCTATCACTATAACAATGATCATTCAGAGGTGGAATTGTCCTTAATGAAAGAATGGGGAGTATTTACTCCTACCTGGAGATTATGAGCCAGATGTTTGACCCCATTAAGGCTACTCTGTACAGCTGTGGTGACAAAACGCAGCCTTAAACGTGGCTCAACTGGCCAGTGAAGGATTTTTTGTGTATAGGGCCCCTGTAGGAGCTCTTACACTACCTCTCTCCCGGCTCCGAGTGTAGGGGATGTACCTCGGTGCCCCTATGCCCCAGAGAGCCCCACCTGCTGGAACAGTCCCTAGGTCAGGAGCTGGTACAGACTGGTCCCAGGATTGAGGTGTAAAAGTGGTTAAAAAGCCACTTTTGCATCCCCCTGACCTCCTTGGCTGCAGGAAGGGCTGTTCTGGTGCAGCTGAGGATCCGAGTCCAAACGTAAAAGTTTGATTTTTGGCTATTATCTTTCTAGAACGCAACTGAATCTACAATACAACAGTTTTATTTTATAGATCTATTTATATCAGGGAGTTCAAGCTCTTAAACTTTGGGGAAATTAGAATCTGAGTTGGGCAATTGGCTCCTAATTCTGTAATGGGCTAAACCAAATTCATCTCTGCACTGATACGGGGGGGGGGGGGGAAGGGTCATCTACCTGATTAAGTGTCTGCAGTGACACACAGTGTCCCTTAACTTATACCTTTGTTGCAACGTCAGGTCTGAACCACTGCACCATCTTCCTCCACCTCTGCTGTGTACTCTAATTCCCCCCCCTGTGCCCAGAGCTCCTGAAGGGGTGGCACAGAGCTGTCTCTGCAGCAATTGTAGGGGCTACTCTTATCTGGGGTCTGTTCCCTGGGGCAGATTTATGCTTCTTCTGTGGCCCCTTTTATGTGGGTGTAGCTGGCATAAAGGGACCAAGGGGCAATGATGAATACACCTCAGACCCATCTCTGCAAAATAAAATTGAACTGTTCTTTATTAAAGAGAACACAAACTTCTTGGTTTTTTACCTATTTTTCTTAGTTCCATAGAGGTTTCAAACTGCTGCCCTGCCACAATCAGCAAAACTGCAAGGTTAATTCCAGAATACAGACTTGACTGGAGCTCAAATCCTTTGCGGTACCTGCAGAGACAAAGGGTCCAGAGCTCATGTCTTACTGTGCTTTAAACATAAAACACAGCACAGTTGAGAAAAAAGGGGCTCATAGCCCCCTGGATGAAAGTATTTTTAGGGACCGTGTAACAAGTTCATTACTTTGTACCAACACCAGTGGGTCTCAACCAGGGGCACACAGAGGTCTTCTAGGGGGTACACCAACTCATCTAGATAGTTGCCCAGTTTTACAAGCTACATAAAAAGCAGTAGCAAATCAATACAAATTTAAGTTGCATACAGATGACTTGTTTATGCTGCTCTATATAGTATATACTGAAATGTCAGTACAATATTTATATTCCAATTGATTTATTTTAAATTATATGGTAGTAATGAGAAAGTAAGCAGTTTTTCAGTAATAGTGTGCTGTGACACTTTTGTATTTTTATGTCTGATTTTGTAAGCAAGTAGTTTTTAAATGAAGTGAAACTTGGGGGAATGCAAGACAAATCAGACTCCTGAAAGGGGTACAATCATCTGGAAAGGTTGAGAGCCACTGATTTAACCTGTCGTCAGAGAAGAAAGGTGAGGAAAGGAGAGGAGAGGAAAATATCTGCATACAATTTTGTATCCCATCAATTTGCATGATTTGGAAGAAGGAAAATCTGAGTTAGTTATTTTAAAAAATTAACATTTAATGCAACAGAATGTCATTTTATTCCATTGGTGATATAGGAATGCCAAGGAAAATGCAGCAAGATGTTCTTTCTTAGTGAGAATTTTACATAAAGAGCTGTGAGTTACACATGTTCTGTTACTTTATGTCTCTTTGCCCCAAATCCTGTTCCTTAGTAGCAAATCTCCCATGAACTTGGCTAAATCATCTAGGGCCAACTATTTTTATGCATTTATTTTATTTCAGGAGAGACCCATTTACATCTTGGGGGTTCTTTATTCCCTGCACATTGTAATATTACTCTTGCTTGAGACATCTCTTCTGAAAAAAAAAAAAAGACAGTATTTTACAGTAACTATCCAGAAAATACACCATTAATCTGTATTGCAGAAGTTTGAATAATTACTGTACAATATGCAGCTTACATCTCTCTCTCTTCCCACATGTGTGCACCGTGACTGCATTAGCAGACTTTATTATGGAGTTTATCAACGCAGCTCCTTAAACTCACTGGACAACTTGCTATTGAGCAACATGAGACATCTCCTTTCTCAGCACCCCCTCATGGGACTGAGGATAGAATTCCTCCCTGTGCAGAAGACCAGCATGACTCCGATACACTACCTGCATCTCACTTAAACCCTCAAAGTGGGGTTTAAGTGAAATGTAAATAGCGCTAGGTCTTCTGTGGTGTCTCTGCACAGAGGTGACTTTTACCCTGAATTCACTGTTTGTGTGGCATTCCCAACACATACCAATACACAGAGAAGAGTAAGAGACCAGGAATTTGTTTGCCTTAAAAAAAACAAAACAAACAAACCACACTAAGATACAGTTGGCCAAAATGGAGATCCTGACTCAAAGTTTTCTCAATTCTGACTAAACCAAGTGCAAATTTTACTTCAGTAGGAGTTTGCTTAAATAAGGACTGTGAGGAAGTAAAGACCTTGGAGTTTAGCCTTATAATTTGGCATAGTCTTGTTTAGATAAATTCTGCTGTTTTTTCAAAGCCAGATGAAAAACTTTGAAAATGCTGTTAAATGGGTTTGCTTTTTCTGTTACCATTCAATGGCAATGTCTCGGCTACTGGTATCTTTACAGTCAGAATCAAGGAATATGTCCTTGTAGATTCTCCCGCACAGGCAGAACATATCTGGAGCAGGGTGATCACAGGTCTGCAGGACTTGAAGCATCACTTGTAATGCCTTCCCTCTGTCGCCTGTATTGTTCCTTCTAAAATCAATGCAGAAAATGACACGAATGAGTTCAAATCCAAAACAGCAAGTTTGAGATGCACAGTAGATTTAGTTTTTGCTGTCATTCCCCTGAAATGTAATTGTGTATTGGCTGGTAGAAATGAAACTCTGTTGTCATAGGGGAACTACTTGTTCTTCCATCCATGAATAGACAGGTGTTGGGCATGCTGTGAAAGGGAAAACAGCACTTCACATGAGGCTCAGTCCGCACAACAGTTGCTACAGGGTAACAGTCGTATTTCCATGGTAGTCAATGGGACAACTCACTGTACTATACCTAACAGTGTCTACAGGCATGGACCCATAATTCAGAAGTGACCACCACCAGCCAGTCCTGTGGTGATATTGACTGGCTGTGCAGGAAAGCCAGGTTGATCTCTCTTTGTCCAGCAAGACGAGGGAGATCAACATGAAACCTTTGGGGAAACGGATATTGAGGGACATAGTACTGAAGTGAACTACTTTAATTCCTTGATTAATTTGTGGAGGTAAGAGATAAAAAGTGTAAAAGATCTAAAAATTAACAGCTGTAATGAGCATCTAATTAAATGTAACATTTAACATGTAACATTCATAGTCATCACAAAAATCAAGCTAGTAAAATATTATATACTCTTAACATTTTTGTTAACATAATTTCAGAATTCCTGGCTAAATAAACCCAGATTTACCTTGTAGTTTTCAGTAAATTTAAAACTCACTCTCACTATTTACATCAAAAAGGCATGTGTGAACAGAAAAAAAATGTCAGTGTGAACAGGAAAAAAATGTATTTGCAAGTGAAAAGCAATCCTGGTTTTAGAGCTTAAAATCCACTTACCAGCATTTTGCTAATCACTAGAATTCAAACTATTTACCAACCCATTTTCAGATCTGCTTATGGTTTCCTGATCCCTAGTATCTAGGTATACAGAAACAGACTTACGCTTAAGAACATCTATGCTTACTTTGTCAGCAATGCTAGGGGCTCAGAGCTGCTTCTGGTAATTTTAGAAATTTTTTCCGCTGAAAGGATTGTACCTCCAGTAAAGCTGTCCAGTTCCTTGGGTAACCAGCAGATGGAACAGGGCCCACGAAACATACATACAGCAAAACATGTTCTTCTGAGTGTGAGACGTGCAGGATAAAAGTGTAATATGGCTATACAGATTTGTAACTAGTTCTCTACATTTTTTGCTGCCTGTGATGCCAGAGGCATGATATAAACTGTACAGTAGCAAGTACCAGAGAGTTTTAAAAGAGTGCATTGTTTCTTCAGATTGAATTTGAACTACTGTCATGAGAACATGAGTCAGTCTAATCCATCATAAATATAAATACAACCATTCATAAAATAATTGGCATTCAAAAGCAGCACTTTCTGTTTACTGTGACTTAATACATTCTGGAACACTTACTTGCACTAATAAAAAATAATCAATATGCATATCAAAGCAGTCTTAAAATGAGGATGAGGTCTGATAATGACTGCTGAAAAAATAGCATTACAGCATTACAATATTTATTGCATCTCAATTACTCCATATCAGATTTGCACAGTTTATAAATACAGATGGACAACCCAAAGTATCACTAAGTATATTAAAATCTACAGCAAGAAATAGGCCTAGAATTATTTACAGCAGATACTTTAGTGGTGTTCCACATACACTTTCATTAAAAACACAGTACTGATCCCACTGAAGGCTAATGGGGTTATATATGTGTCAATGAGGGTATAATTTGGCCTGCAGATCCTTTAATACTGGTGATAATGCATACGTGATGAGAACTCAGCTTGACTTTCAGATTATAGGTTGAACTTGCAGGGCTCTAGTCAGGAAAAAAACATTTTTTCTTGAAATTCTGCAAATGTTAGATACAAATCATATAATAAATATAATATAATGAACTGCATATAATATATGCATATAATATAGACACATAATAAACTGCATATCCCCATGATGCCATTTTTACAGAAGAATTGCATTTTAAAACACTTATTGCTTTTTAAGGAGAATAAGTTCCTATGGCTTTCATTACCAGTAATAACTAGTTATTTACTAATGAATCCCTTGTATAATGTTATTCCCAACACTTGCTAATAGCTTCTCTTTGTATGCTAATACATTGTTAATAATCAGTGATTGCATCCTCCTTTATCTTTAATATGAGTAAAGATGGAACTGGGTGGGGGCTAAAAAGATATCACACACACCAGAATGTTGAATAGCAGGAGCTGTAATATCTCTACCCTTCGCCTTATGCGAAGGCTGAACTCGGCCTTAAGGTAGCTGTAGTCTGCTCTGTTTTTTGAAAAATCAGATGTAGCCCTTGGGCGCTGGGCAAGCTACCAATGCAGCCATCATTTGAGCAATATTTGGACTGTCCTGGTTAGTCTGTAAGGACCTCTTCAAAATATTAATTAAATCATTTTTAGTTGATGTGACTAAACTTTAAATCACCTATGGACAGCCATAATGTTAAAATTCTAGCTGATAGTGAAAATTTAGACTTTATTAATATTCAGACAAACTACTGCAGTAAGTAAAACAACAAAGAGCCAACCTAATGTGCCATTTAATCATTCTCTTAGTATTAAGCTATCTAATTACAGGCAAGTTAAAGCTCTAACCTAGCCTCTAGACAACCCCCTCCCTACCCAACGCTCACCCAAATTTTCTGTCCCAGTCTCCCTTCCTGGGCTTCTCATCCAATCTCAGTGTCTCCGTCCCTCTCCAGCTCTCTGCTGCATTCTCTTTACTCAGCCAGTCCCAGTTCTACGCCCGCACTTGTCTCCTCATCAGATCTGTCTCCCTTCCACTCTCATCTCCTATCCCCGGCCCCACTGATTCTCAGTCCCAGTCTCCTTACCCCCCCTCCTTACTTACCCATTCTCTCCTCCCCCTGCAATCTGGTATCAGTTGCCCCTCCTCCCATTGCCCAGTCCCAGTTTCCTTGTCTCCCTGCTCACGGCCCCAGTCATTCCTCCAGCCCAGTCCAGGCTATGTCTACATTTAAAACACTATAGCAGCACAACTGCAGCTGCACCACTGTAGCACTTCGGTGTAAATACTCACTACACTGACAGGAGGCGTTCTCCTGTTGCTGTCGTTATTCCACCTCCCCAAGAGATGGTAGCTCAGTTGAGAGAAGAATTCTTCCATCGATCTAGTGGTGGCTACACTGTGCATTAGGTCAGATTAATGAGGTTGCTCTGGGGTGTGGATTTTTCACACCCCTGAGTGGCATAACTGGGTTGATGTAACTTTTCCATGTAGACCAGTCCCCCAGTTTCCTTTGAGAGCCTCAGCTTTCTATCAACCTTGCTAAATCTACTCCTCCCTAGCAGGTTCAGCTCTTTCCCCCTCTGCACTGCATTGACAGCACTGGAGAGACAGTCTCCAGTGTCTCAGTTCAGGTGCCCAGGCTCAGCACAGCCTGCAGACACAAAGACCTGCAATGGCAGGGAAAGTCCTGCTCAGCCCAAGTTAGAGCATGCCCAGAGTTGATGGAGATCTGGGAAATTCAGCTGCTAAAACCTAAGAAGTCTCCACTAAGCATGTGCAAACTGTGATTTTTCTAAAGCTTTTAGATTGACCAGATGTGAGTGGAATTTCATGGGGAAGGGAAAGGCACATTCCTGATACAAAGGGCCCCTACCAAATTTCAAGTCCCTGGCTCCAAGGCATGGAAATGCTAGAGCTTTTCAAAGAAAAGCTTAACAGAATTTTTTAACATGGGCAAAAGGAACATAAGTTTTTTCTAACCTTGTTCTCTGAAATGGCTGAATCATTTTGGGTCAGTTTCTTCAAACAGTTTCAATCTGAGGCAGACACATGATGACTCATGAGAACATACAATGGGAGGATTGCGTAGGAACCACTGTATTGACGGCAGAGGACAAAATGTGGTTGTATCATCATACCGGACATATCAGATTCCTACAATCCGTTATTCTGTTATTACTTATGATGCATGTTGTTCCTGCTGCACTTTATTGTAGATTCTGGGTAATCTTTACCCTGTTTTGCAAGGCAAGAATCAATATCTTAGGTATAACTTTTCTTGTGAATACTACCAAAATTCAATAAAACAGGAATAAAAAAAACAGAAAGTTAACAGCACAAGCAGGCTGTAGAAAAAAGTAGTTAACAATTAAGTTTTTAGGATGACCAGATATATGAATAGACCTGGTCTAAAAATATTTTCAAGTCCAAAACAAAGCTTCAGTAGCAAATACATTTTGAAAATTGCTGAAGGGAAGTAATTTAAAAAGATTACTCTTTGATTGGACCAAAAAAATCTATAAACAGGAGAGAGTACTTTTTGCATTCTCGCTGTTGGAAAATTAGTTGTTTATTTCTAGGAAACTATTTACCATAATACATTTCCTAATCATTTCCAAAAGAACATAAGAATACCATACTCGAGCAGACTGGTAACTCAGCGCAGCATATGTCGATGAGAATAGGTGCAGATCATTTTGCATGGGTCTTTTACAGAACTCTGACTCCATCAATATCTTCAAAAAGATGCATGGGATTTAGTGGCACTAATATACTAATCATACAATAACTAATCATACCACTAATAATAACAATGAATTATACAAATAATTAACAACAACAACGAATCACACAAATAACTAATAACTAACTCTGCACTGTGCAGATAGCTACTCGCTCCAATTCCCTGCCCCCAATTCCCTCCCAGGGTATGTCAACATGTCAAGCTGGAGGTGACATAGCTGTGGTAGCTACGATTAAGTGTAGCCACAGTAGTATGAGCAGTGGGAGTGGCTAGCCATCCAAAGTATGTGCCTAATTGTGTCGGATGGGAACATACTCCGGGAGGTTAGACCCTCCCACTGTTCATGCTATTGCCGCTACACTGCATCAAGCTAGTGAACTCATCTGATCACAGCTAGCATGAGTATGTCTCCAAGCTGGCGGCATCAATTCCAGCTCAAGAAGTGTAGAAATCCCCCACACTTCACCTTAGATTCACTCCACACATGCCCCTTTCCCCCTCCTCTCCTTTCCCCCCAGTCCCCTTCCTTTCAATGTCCCCTTTTCCTTCCCTTCAGCTCATCCTCTCCTAACTAAACCCACAATAAATGAATAAATAAACAAACTGTGGAACTAACATGACATTTGCTGCCATCCCACTGTTCACTCTGCTTGTGTGTCTACCCTGTCTCTCTGTTGTCTATTTAGACTGTAAGCAGGGGCTGTCTACTACACTGTGTTTGTACAGTGCCCAACACATGGAGCCCCATTCTTAGTTGGCCCTAAGGTGCTACCACAATAAACATGATTAATTAATAAACTTTACTCCACATATGCAAATGGCAGCTTTTTGCAGCTCATAACCTGGTCAAACCTAGATAAATTTTCACAGAGACAATGAAAAGTATTTTTCTGGCCCCAGGACTAGCTCTCTGACCAATTTCAATTTCCTACATCAAATTCCCAAGTCAATAAAGGTGTTCAAAAAAGTCACCAAAAATTTTAGATGGGGGGTCGGGGGAGACAGTTTTGACAAGCTTCATTCTCAGAAAGCCTGAATCCCTTTTGCTGAAACACTCACACATACATAAAGGTACAGTGAAGTGGGCACCAAAAATGGAAAATTTCAGCTATATTCTGGGAGAGTTTTAAGAATGGTGTGCTGTACTAAGTGAAATGCCTTACAATAACCTAAGTATATTACATGTATACAGTTACTTTATTATCAACCAAACTTGTAATCTCATCAAAGAACAAAATCAGGCTTGTTTGACAAGACCTATTTTCCACAGAAACAAGCTAAAAGCTTTCTTACTATAATTTTAAAATGCAGTAGCCATTGTAGATAAGTGCTATGGAAAGACCAGCCTAGAGGAATACAGGGAGAAAACAGAACATTTATCTTTGTCGCTTCAGGAGAGGTAGAGTGGATGAAAGCAGGAAGGCTCAAATGGGCTTTTCTTTCCTCAACTGGAGATACAATGTACAGTTCAACTACCACTTGTCACTGATTACTTTAATAACTCACCCATGTTTCCTTTTTGCTAAATTGCTATTAGTTAAAGGTAAGCAAGAACTCAACCATTTAATGAATTTGGGCCTGATCCAAAGCCCACTATAGTCAATGGAAGTTTTTCCATGGACTTCAGTGGGCTTTGATTCAGGTCTTTTATCCAGTCTTGTGGGCAGGCTATTCTTTTACCAAATGGGGGCTGTTTGAAAGCTGCACTGAGATTTCAAATGTTAAAAGCTGTCCTGGCGCAAACGGATTAACACATGGTTATGGCAAACAAAGCAATTTATTTCATAAATATCATCCCCAGTGGTGTGGGTGTGAGTGAGAAAGATGTTACACATATATGCATGCACACACACACACACACACACGCAAGTATATGCACATACATTTTAAATTTGTGCATATACATATACACCTATAGAGAATGCAAAAAACCTAGCAGTTATCCTTACCGATTCAATGCAAATGCATAATGAAATTTAATGTTGTGCTGATCAGCCAGATCGCAGGTAGGCAGCATTTCCAGTGTTTCCACCAACTTCACCATAGCATCATAGTTCTGATAACAATAAAAAAAATCCAATCAAAGAAAATATCACTAAACCAAATCATTTGATCATATTCCCAGCTGGATCAGGCTCTTCACTTGGAAACGTAAATCAATTTAGTTACAATAATAATTACTGGTCACTGTGGACAAGGACAACTCACATTCATTAACAGGTGAGGCAGAGGCGCACAAGAAGTAGTTCCTCACCTTGTGCAGTAACGATGGTTCCTTGAGAGGTGTTTCCCTAAGGGTGTTCCACTGTAGGGGTGCTTGCTTTCCTGCGCTGCTGACTGGAGAACTGTGGTAGCCGTGTCCATTAGGCCCGCACATGCGTGCTCTCTCCTTGTGCTCCGCTAAAAGGCTAGTCAGCACGCGCGGGCTGACCCCGCTCAGTTCCTTCTCTACAGCAGAGTCACTGACAAGAACTCCGAAGGAAGGGGGCAGAGGGTGGGTTGTGGAGCACCCATAGTGACAAACATCTCAAAGAACCATCGTTACTGCACAAGGTGAGTACTGTATATACTCATTCATTAGCCCATTTGTTTATAAGCCGACCCCCCAAGATGGATACGTAAAAACAGAAAAAACTGTATGACCCTTTCATAAGCTGACTTTGGCTCCTGGCCCATTAGGCGCCACTTCCCGCAGCTCCCATTGGCTGGAAACGGAAACCGCAGCCACTGGGAGCTGAGGGGCTCTGTGCCTGCAGACGCTCCAAGTAAACAAAACGTCCCAACCCGCCAGTGGCTTACCCTGATGGGCCAAGAGCCAAAGTTTTCCAACCCTGATATATTTTAAAAGCTGGTGTCACAAGAAACACTCAAAAGTTTTGCTAGAATTATTTTAATGTAACCTAACGAAAAACTTGTTGTTGTTATAATAACTGAACAAATATGTATTCATCTTCAAAATTACAGTCAATATTTAAGATCAGTAAATGGATATTTAAAACAAACAATATGAGACTTTAAAAAGCCTTAAAATCCTTCAAAGTCTGAATCAGTCTCTGATTCACCAAACAGTTCATTAAACTCGGCTTCAGTCACAGCTGCACCAGCATGGTCATCATAGATGTCGGCAGTGTCGTCTTCAGACTCAGATTCCTTCTCATCATCAGCCTCTGTTCTGTCATCATCAAATATGGCATCAGCTTCTGACCTGTCGAGTGCATTGCTGATACAGCATTTCCTAAATGATTTTTCTATCATTTCCGAAGGAATGGACACCCACGCATTCTTGATCCACTGGGAGACCAGATTGATTTCGGGCTTCATAAGATTCCTGCCTTTTGTCAACTTCGCCATGCCTGAGCACATCCATTCAGACCACATTTTGCATAGCCTGTCTTTAAAGGGTTTGTTCAGGCAGACATCAAGCGGTTGTAGAACTGAAGTTAAGCCTCCAGGTATTACAGCCAAAGTAGTTTTCATATTTTTGGCCACATTTTTCACCTCATCCGTCTTGTGTGCCCTGAACATGTCCCAAACGAGAATAGCAGGTTTCTTGAAAAGTGCTCCTGATCTCTTATTCCACACTTTTTCCAGCCAATCAGTAGTCCTACTTTCATCCATCCATCCCTTTTTGTGTGCATGTACGATGACACCAGCAGGAAATTTCATGTTTTTAGGCAAGGTCTATTAATAAATATTAGAGAAGCATTCAGATATTCTGGTGATGGCAGCCATGTGAACCACACAGAGACACAAGTAGGGGGGAGGGATAGCTCAGTGGTTTGAGCATTGGCCTGCTAAACCCAGGGTTGTGAGCTCAATCCTTGAGGGGGCCATTTAGGGATCTGGGGCAAAAATTGGGGATTGATCCTGCTTTGAGCAGGGGGTTGGACCAGATGACTTCCTAAGGCCCCTTCCAACCCTGATATTCTATGATTCTATGAAACGTCATGCAGATCTGCAGCACCGCTCTTTTAGTATTCCTTTCAAGCCAATCAAGTCCACTAAACAAAGCCTTTGCAACTTTAAAAGGCTGCAGAATTGACATCAATAAATGGGTCAGCAAACTTTGGCTCCCGGCCTGTCAGGGTAAGCCACTGGCAGGTCGGGACGTTTTGTTTACCTGGAGTGTCTGCAGGCATGGAGCCCCTCAGCTCCCTGTAGCCGCAGTTTGCTGTTCCCAGCCAATGAGAGTGGCAAACTGTGGCCACAAGGAGCTGAGGGGCTCCATGCCTGCAGACGCTCCAGGTAAACAAAACAACAATGTATTAGATATTCAATTCAATGATTCCATAGAGTTTAAAATCATCAAATTTTGGTGTAGACCCATTTATAAGCAGAATCCCACTCTTTGATGTGTCACTTTTTTACCAAAAATATTCGGCTTATGAATGAGTATATACGGTAACTTCTTCTTCAAGTAGTGTTCCTATGGGTGCTCCACTGTAGGTGATTCCAGAGCAGTATCCCCAGTGGAGGGCTGGGACTTCAGAGTCAGGTCAGTTACAGATGTCAGCACTGTGGAACCGAAGATGGCATGGGAGGCAGAGTCCCCAGTGATCGCATAATGTTGTGTGCAGGAGTAGATTGACACCCATGTCGCCGCTCTGCAGATCTCTGAGACAAGCACATTCTTGAAGAAGATGAGGGATGAGGAGATTGACCTTATGGAGCGTGTACGAACAGTATCTAGAGAGGTCATACTGTGAACTTGGTAACATTGTCTGATACAAATGAGACCATCTTGGAGAGTCTTCGGGCTGATATTGCTGAGCCCTTGGATCTTTCCGCAAGAGAGAGGAAAAGCCTGGGGGAGTCTCTGAAGGCCCTCATCCTGTCCAGAAAAGAGTAAATCATGACCCCTTGGGAGTGTAACTGGGCGGCCACCACTGAGAGAACCTTGGAAAATACTCTTGGGGCTGATGATAGCCTGAATGGGAGTACCATGTAGTGGTAGTGCTCTTGTCCCAGAATGACTCTCAGAAATCATCTGAGAGTCGGTAGGAGTGAGATATGAAAGTAGGTGTCCTGAAGGCCAAGAGCTGAAAAACAGTCTCCCTGTTCCAACACTGAAATTACAGGTGCTCAAGTGACCATCTTGAATTTTTGAGCCTTGACAAACTTGTTGAGAGCTCTGAGGTCTAGTATTGGTCTCCAACCTCCCTTCCACTTGGGTATTATGAAGTAAGAGTAGAACCCTTTGCCTCAAAGATGTTGAGGTACTGGTTCTATGGTTCCTAACTGGAGGAGATGATCTACCTCTTGTCGTAGCAAACGCTTGTGAGAAGCGTCCCTGAAGGAGTATGGGGAAGGGTATTGTGAAGGGGGCAGGAAAGCAAAATGGATAGAGTACCCATTAATCCAATATTATGCACTCCCAGGTGCTGCAGAACACTGCCAGTTGGTGGCCAATGGGTGGGTAGTGGTGGCCGGTTGTAGCAGTTGTGGGGAGTGGTCTAATGGCACCTTGTCCAACACCTCAAAATGGATGTTTGGATGTGGATGGCTGGGATAAGAAAGATTGTGGGTCAGATTGTTTATGTCTTGAAAATTTTTTTTTTTTCTCTGGGTCTCATAGTAACTTTGAGCTGGGTATTGGAAAGTGCATGGCTTGTGATGGGCTGCAGACTAAATTTTCTTTTCTGTCCTGGTGTGTAGATGCTTAGCAAATGGAGAGTGGCCTGAGAATCCTTCAAGATGTGAAGAGAGGCATCGGTCTTTTCTGCAAAGAGCTTAGCGCCCTCAAGGGGAAGAACTTCAATGGTTGACTGTACCTCCTTCAGGAAGACCAACAGATAGAGCCAAGAGGTACACTGCATCACTACCACAATGAAGATGGAGCTGGCCACAGCGAGGGCAGATTGTAGCGTTGTCTTTGCTACTAGCAGACCCTCCTGAATTATGGCCTTAAATTGGTCGCGATGCAACATAGGCATCTGTTCAATAAAATCATTCAGTTCTGAATGGTTTACATAATCATATTTTGCCATGAGGGCTTGGTAACTGGCAATTCAAAACTGAAGCATAGGTGAGTAGTACACCTTCCTCCCAAAAAGGTCCAGTCCCTACCATAGGAAGTGGATCTCATCTGGTGTTAATGGCCATGAGAATTTAAAGCACCCACCACGATGGAGTGAGGTGAGAGAAGAGGAATTCTGTCACTCTTGCTGGGACATAATACTTTTTGTCTGCCAGCTTGCAGGTCAGTGCAATCGATGCTGGGGTCTGCCATACGGTTTTCACAGGGTCAAGGAGAGTCTCATTAATACGGAGGGCAACTTTTGAGGAGGAAGATGAATGGAGGATGTCAAGAAGGTTGTGGTGTGTGTCCTTGACTTGTTCCAGCGGTATCTGGAGAGAATCTGGCACTCTTTTGTGAGATCCTGGAAGAGGCAAAAGTCATCTGCCAGGGACAGTGGGGGAGGCATGACAGCCTTATCTGAAGAGGATATGGCCTTTGAGCCGCCTCTTCCTCGACATCACCCTCACACTCCTGTAGGTTTTCTCCTGGAGGTTCTGAAGCCCTGGATACCATGGCCGGGGGAGCACCTCTCCGAGGTTCTCAGGTGGGACTAGAAGCCTGAGAGGTATGGGGGCAGTATGCAGCCCAGAGGTCTCAGTGTCACCATTGGGGCAGTGGTGGTATAGAGCCCAGTGGTGGTACCCAGGGATGCCCATACCAGGATGACGGAGGTGGGGTCATATGAGGATATGCCTTGGGGCACTGTTGGTATCAGGCACCCTAGGGAGCCTGGGAGGAGTACTGAGATACCCCCTCCTTTGGTTCTCTATCCAAGTCCTCACTAGAGAGCAGGGGAGCATGGCAGGGCACTGGGGAAGACTCCTGTGCCGGACAAAGACTCAGTGTGGAAGTCCTGGTACTGAGGAGAGGAGACTTCAACATATCCATATATGCAGGTCACTCGATGGGGACAACCAGCTCGGTGCCACTGACGGTGCCAGGAAGAATGAAATTCTTGCCCACACTGGATGTTCAGGTGCCGGATGGGGCATCGGTACCGATGAGGCATTGCGTACTGGTAGCACCTTCGAGTGCTTGTTCCTCCTTCTCCCTCAGTGCTGTTGACTCGGTGCCTGTGCCCACTGGGTCTATAGGCATGTCAACAGTACCTGCCGCTGTAGACTTTGTTGAGCCATGAGTACCAGGTTTGATCTACCTCGGTGCCAATGGTACCGAGGATACCAAACATGCCAGGGATCATTTAGGGCTAGCTCATGGCTCACTGCGGGGACTTCCTGCTCTCTTTTTTAATATATGAGAGGGATCAGCAGCTAATTTCTTCACCCCATAGCGCTTGGATGTTGAGGGCTGTGGGGAAGACTCATGTCTGCCTGGTGACTCTTGGCATGGGTCCAGAGAAGGTCTGAGGGCCTCCTCCATGAATATAATCTTCAGCCTCAGCTCTCTGTCCTTGCGGGACCAAGGTCTAAGCTGCTGGCAGAGAGCACACTTTTGAGGGATGTGTCCTTCCCCGAGGCAACAAACACACCGTGAGTACATGTTTGCGATGGGGATAGCCTCGTTGCATGAGAGGCGCTTCTTGAAGCCCAGAGAACTGGGCATACCCTGTTTGGGGGGGGGAAGGGCCCCCCAATGAGAAAGGACAGGAAGAAAAAAAAACAAATAAAAATCTATCTATAGACCTATTTAGAGAAAATAAGAGAAAATAAAAGACACTAGAATAACTACTACCAAAAACTAAGTTTTAGGCTACAAAGGTCGAAATAATAGTCATTAACAGACTGCTAATAGCTCCGTCTCTAGCCAGTGGCGGTTGAGAAGGAAGTGAGGGGGGTTAGCCCGTGCATGCTGACTAGCCTTGTGGCGCAGCACAAGGAGAGAACGCATATGCGGGCCCAACGGACATTTCCACCAAAGTTCTCCGATCAGCAGTGTAGGGACGCATCTACAGTGGAGTACCCATAGGGACACTACTCAAAGAAGAAACCCTTGTCTCAGCAGGGCATAGCCTCATCTTGTTGACATGTACTGACCATGACATGTTCAGGTATATACTGACCAGCTCCCATGGGGTCATCATCCTCTTACCCAGCCTGACTTGTGTTTAAATATGATTATAAATATTAATAAATTGTGTTTAAATATGATTAAACTTCCTAATGAAGAGAGCCCTCAAAGGAATAAGAAGGAACATCAGAAGGTAACCAGCTAGTGGGAAGTTCATCACTGGCAATCAAACAGATAGATAAATTGGGGTGGGATGAAAGGGAACTTACAATGGAGAGCTGGATAAGACAAGACAATATGATGATCTCTCTCTTGACCTGCTAATGATTGACAAATACCCAGTTTAGGTACATCTACACTAAAAATGAAAGTGTTATTGCAGCGTGGGTAGGCCTAACTGTGCTAACTTTAATGTCGATAGTGCGGGTAACAATCATGGGGTCACAGACCCTGACATGGGTCAGCAACCCAGCAGGCTTCTACTGGGGCACCAAAGCCTGTGCCACCAGTTCCTCGCTACCACTGTACCCATGCCAGCTAGATTAAAGATAGAGTGGGTATGCCAATTCATACTGCAATCACATCTTCATTTGCCAAGTAGATGTACCCTGAGGGAGGAACACAAGAAACAAAACTGCTAATTATCAGAAGAACAAATACTATATTTCGATAGGATTGGTGAAAATAAGTCGTCAGAGGAATATCACTCACAAAGATGGACAGTTCATAAGTATTATAAGTGAGGCCCTGTTCTACCAAAACCAGAGTTTTTTTAAAAATCCAAAAGGTTGTTTTTTCGGGGTGGAGGGAGGGTTTTTAAAACAAACACAACATTGCTTTTTATACCAATTCTGAAACTTCGTAAACCTGGGCTCTTTTAGCAAATGTTGAAATCACAACAAATTCTTTTTCTTAGTTTCCACAGGCTTAAAGGTTGGATTTAAAAATTAAAAAACAAATACACTTCTTTTTTTCATAGATGAAAAAGAAAAAAATAATTTACTTTAAAACCACAATACAACCTGATTTAGCTTGAAACTAAAATAATACAGTGGTCCAAATTCAAGAAAATATCAAACAAACAGGCAATAAACAAGAACAATAAACAAGGGTAAAACCCACTTGAAAAGAGTATCTTCCTTACTTTCACGTCAATAATATACCTGGATATCTCGATAAGAAAGAAGCAGGTTTATAACAATGTCAGAAGTCAGGACTTCGGTATTATCCAGACGGAGCTTAATCCTGGCCAGCTCCTTTGCTAGTTCATCTCCTTGATACTTGTCTCTAGCTTTTCTAATATCATTCAACAGCGTTTCCTTACAATGTGTGCTAAAGAAATAAAAATGGAGATAAAGTGTTAGAATTTTCTAAATGGAGGTTTGATTACAACATTAAAACAGCACTAATATTTCTTTATCCAAATGAGGTTTAAGTTAACTATTCCTTTCAGTTTACACTTTTAAGAAATATTTTATATGAGCATTATTAAATTACAAGTTCTAATTTTTTTAAATTATTATTTAACAGGCCTAGTAAAGTAGAGGAACGGTGCCCAAAATAAACAAATTAATCTACACATTTATCCTGAAGAAAGCAGAAAGTTGCATGCTAAACAAAGAGACTACAGTAATTTAAAATAAAATCCCTCATCTTTATATCTAATGGAGACGAGCAGCTCTTATTAAATAAACCAACCAGAGCCATCCATTATCTGACTAGCTGTAGTTCACAAAACATAATACATACTATTACACAGGAGGCATGCAAAAGCCACAGTAACAACAGTCATGTATTTTTTCACTAAAAATCAGTTTATATTGCAATGTAGGAATGTTAAAAAAAATAAATGCAGTCTATTTAAAACTTGTAGCGAGCAATTACTAAGCCCAGGGCTTATTAATTAATATCCAGATCCTGACAGGTACTGAGCACATATAACTGCTTTTCTTGTCCAAGAGGAGTTACAAGTGCTCAGATCCTAAATCCTAAATATAGAAGAGGAAATTCAGCTTTCTCTTAATATCCACTAATATGGTGATACTAATAGCCATAGAATATATCACTTGCAAGGTATTCTCATGAGATAATGCAGTGAGGGTCTGAAGAAATGGCCAATAGAAGGCTTTTTCATTTTATTTATTTTACTGTCACTGCAAACTCATGTCTAATTTGTTGCACACTATCTCTCCTATTTCTCATGCACTGTTTCCAGGTTTATGTTAATCAGTTCTTCTTGCATTAATAAGAGCGGACATAGGTGATTTGAAAATTGTACCCTAAGTCACCTAAGTGACTTAGAAGCCTGAGTCCCATTTTCAAAAGTGACTTAGGCACCTATGTATCTCATTAAAACTTATCTTTTGTCTCTTGTCTCTACTGTATATCTTCACATCTATCTACCACCACTCTTACTAACTCTACAACTGTACAATTAACTCTTTAAAGCTTTTTAGGAGAGAGGTTGTATAAAAGGCACCACATAAGCAAAAGCTTTATTGACTGCATCACATTACCCCTCATCTTTACCTTCCCCCTTCATATTAATATGCTTGTAAATGGCAGGGTCAGAAATAGAGGAGCAAAAGAATAATTTTACAATCAGTTACTTTAAAATTAATACAAAAATACATCACAAGTTCTAGGGCACAGTAGGAACTAAGTGTAGCAGCTGTCACAAACAAAAATGCACCAACTTAAACCTGAGCTCCACTGATAACACTGAATGAAGGCAACTCTGTTCAACAGTATGGCTGAAGTTCAGCAACACTGAAATTGGCTGCTGGGCAGAGACCATCTTTTTGTTCTGTTTGTTCCTTCACAGCCTTGCATAATGGGGTCCTGGACCATGATTACGGCTCCTAGCTGCTACAGTAATTCAAATAATAAATAACAATAGCAGCAGCATAGGATAGTTACTGATCATTGCACATTGCACAGTTTCAAATGATGCTGAGTTTGGATCCAAATTGAGTTTGCCTCTGACTGTGCTACGACCGGACAACAAGCACAGTTGAAAAGTGATAATGATCATGTAGTTTACCCAGCGCATGGAATCTATGCCATAACCCGGGAGCTTTCTTGTCACTATAGCAACAGAAATTACACAACATTTTGACCGAGGAAGGGAATGTGAAAAGTGCAGAAGAGGTACAACGGGCAGTGCCTAGTAAACAAAGGGGTATCAAGATGGGTCTGTAAACAGGAGTCACCATGGGACAGCTGAGGCCCAGAGCAGCATTCTACAATTACTATGCAATTCAACTGTTAAAAAGGTTCCACTCAGACACTAGTCTGTGTGACCACAGTTAATACCATATTGTATGCACACACTTAGTTGGTGCTAAGAAAAGATGGTCTTTGGCTTCAAGACTTACAAAGAAGCTGAGGTATGTCTCTCTCATTACACCACTATGCACTATATTTTATGTTTTCTTCTCTATACCCTCTCTTTTCCAGGGGCTGTGTCCGCAGTTCTGACTCTGCTGACTGGTATTTTGGATAGTAAATGCAATCCGCTGCTGTCATAAGATGGTTAGTTTACTACAACAGCTGCATGACAGCACTATAGTTTAGATTACATTAAGGTATTTCTTTTAACACAGGGTTAAACATGTTGAACACTGAACCTTGGTGGGGATTCTGAAACCCCTTGCAGCATAGGAAAAAATATCCATGGGCAGGAAGTGTAAACGTGGCAAGATTACCATGACGTAATGTGAATGTCCTTCAGAAGACAGATAAACCTGTCCATCAGTGGAACACAGAGAGGACCCAGGATGTTGTCCCAGTTAGGCTGCATGTACTCAGAGGCTCTCCGCAGGGCATCACTTTCACAGCAAAAATAATCAGCACCAGGTGTTACAATGTATGGAATAAAATAGTAATTCCCACTGGAAGCCTAGAAGGAAAAGCAAACACATTCAGATAGCAAATAGAAGCACTGCACAGTCAAACTGGATGGAGTGATCTCATTCTGAATCTTTTGATTAATTCCTTAAGAGCAAATAATGGGCAGCTAAGTTTGCACAAGCGTTCACTAAATTTGCATGCCTCCACTTTTTGGATGCTCAGCTTGAGACACTTTGGGCCTGACTTTCAGACATGCCAAGGACCACAGCTCTTATTGACTTCAGTAGGAGTTGCTTTCTTGAGGGAAGACTTAAGTCTTTATGTAAATATATGCTTAATTGGAAATCCAGGTTTTTTTTAAAACACCCAAGTTTACTGTACACTATACATTTTTGTTTAAAAAGCAGCAACCCTCAGGATGTCATGGTGGTGTCACCAGAGCTTTAGAATTTAAATAACAAAACACATTTTTTAAATTACCTTATTTTTATTTAACTGAAATTTTAAATTAAATATTCTGAATATGGGTAAGACAAATTGTATAGCGTGACAGCTGTCACAATATTGTCACTGTTATTCAGTAGATCAGTCCAATGACAACATAATAAGAGGGGACTGGCAGTAGCATCCTTATAACTGAAAAGACACTTCATATATATATATATAATATTAATATAAATATATATATACATTTATATATATGTAACACTTCAGCAGATTTTTGATCTGACCCATACTGAGAATGAACTACAGAAGGAAGCAGTTGCTGGGAAGCAGTCCCTGTAGTCAAAGAAGGATAAAGGATTAGCTCCTGTTGGAGGAAGCAGGTAGAAGGCTCTCTGTAGAGGAGGGGAGGGGAGAGGAGAGAGAGATGGAAGTAACAACGACAAGAGGGCCATACTTAATATTTTAAGATCCAGACACCTTACTGCATTCCAGAACAAGAGGCCCAGCTCAGTATCGCCAACCCCAAGCATTCAAAAATTATGACTCAGGCTCCCCAAAATCAGGAGGTTTTAAATAATAATCAAACATTCTGTTTGCTTTCTGGTTTTTGAGACTTCAGGGTTCCTATTTGCAACCTATTTATCCCCTAAAACCATGAGGGCTGAAAAAACTTACTTTAAAAAAAAAGGGGGCAGGGGAGCTGAGATTCATGACTCCAGGAGCTGTGGCTTTAAAAACCCGATCAAATATTGTGAGACTTGCAGAAAACAACAAGTGTTGGCAAAATGAACTTCAGTGAGACTCCTCACGTATGGGAGGAATATACACATTACTAAGGGTGAAGGAATCAGGCACTAGACCTGAACAGAAACAAATTAGGAAAACTGTTGCCCTTTGTGACCAGGTGCGCAGATCTCATCCCCCGGTCCAGCAAGGAATAGGGCTAACCCTTATTCTGCTTTCCCAGCCCACCCCACGGAAGGGCCTTAGCTGTTTGCAATCAGTGCAGATGCACTTAGAAAGAGGCATGTGGCTGCCAGGCAGGGCTATATAAAGCAGTGCTCTCAGCTGAGTCTGAGAGGTGCCATAGACTGGGAAAGACTTTGTGTGGACTGCTCCACGGACTTGCAGAAAGACAGCCGCCTGCAGTAGACTGGCATCTTCTGTGAAAGAGGGGAGACTAGCACAGGCCTGGAAAGGAAGGACTAAGAAGCCCTGATGCAAGAGTGGAGAGCTGAACATATTTTGTTGTATACCAATAAACCAGTCACTAGAAGGGGAGATTTTTCATTTGGAACCCTCATTTCAGGCATGTGGTTACCCCAAAGGCAGAGAAAGAGGAAGTAACTGAGGCACAGTGACCTGTTTGCCCCTCTATTTGAGTTCATTATGATTCAGAACTATAAAAGATCCATCATTTCTCATAAAAACAATACCACATTCCTATTGACTGTACTTGAACTAAATGTCATCACACAATACAGTATTCACATTTCTAACACTGTGATCATCGGTCGCACTGCTGTCTTTATTTTCTACCACCTGCCTCCCCAAAACTAGCTAAATAAATCAAGCTCAACTCATGCACGCAGCATGTCAAGTTGCTCAGTGCACATTTTGCAAAAAATTAGTTTTGTTTTTTTTCTATTATTTTTAAGGTAGTTTTTGGCCTGGAACACTGTGACCTCGTGAGAAAGCAAGTCTGCTCCCACCCCTCAAACCTATAAAGACAAACACTGTAGGTCAATAATACTCCTTGTATATGAATGTTTGAAATTTAAAACTAACAATCCATGAGCTGTTAGTTCTGGGGGAGAAGATTAAGATCAGCTTTGATAGTTCATATAATTTTCTTATGACTACAATTTGTAATAGTAATGAAAACTGTAGTTATTTGCTGGGAGAAGAAAAACTTTAAATTTCACAACTAACCTTCAGAGATGTTTCTCAAAAAGTTACCTATGTGGAATAGTGCAACACACCTGTTTGGACAACATTTAACCATTTTATTCACATTCCCTGCCTCCTCTTGGATGTTTGTACCCCACATAAGTTTCCACAAATTTTCATCCATAATGCAGAAGCACATATTTTTATGCGGAAATTAAGGCCTATCTGTATTTAAACACATTACCTTATGTGAAGAGTTCTAGAGGTACAAGCAGTGGGACTTGAGCTGAAAATTTAGCCCCATAAGTTTGTGATACACAGCCACATTATCAGTTCATTCAGCTGCCAGCGTAAGCCATCAGTGTTATAAAAAAACAGGCAGGCTACCTCCTGGCAGAAGTAACCTTGAATATTTAAGGGATGCCCATCAACGCCTAGTATTTCTGTGCTATCTCATGACTAATGATCAACAGTTTCCCGACTCTTCTCTTTCCTGTTTAACATATGCACGCAATAAATAAAATCCAAACACCCCACACAGTATAATATGTGGACTGAAATATCTAAAAGATTCCATCAAATCTTCACTACTTAGGAACAATTCTGTTTATCTACTTCCTTTTTATTGTTTTCATTATGACCCACAGGCGTCTGAAAATAACATCTTTATTCTTTAGGAAGTCTCTGCTCTAGTTGCCTATTCCTCACCTAAAGAAAACTCTCTGACTTATCAAAATTAGCCACTGTGGAAAATTATTGTAATGTCACAAAGAAATTACTGATATTCTAGGTGAGAAATAAGCAGCGGATGACCTCTTAAGCAACTTATATACTATTGCCAACCCCAAGTGTTAATAAATTGTCAGCCAAGCTCCCCAAAATTTTGTGATTGGCTTAGATTATTATGACAGAATTGGAGCTGCTCTCTAATAATTTAGGAATAATATATGTTGATCTGGTTATCACGATGTTTACTGTATGAATATACTGGTTTAGTTTAACAGGAGGCTGTAAGAAAAAAAGCAGAATGTGAAAAGAATGGCTGAAGATAAGCCATTCCTCAGCAAACTCTTGAGGGTTGTTAAGTGACAATGTCCAAACTTTTAGCCTTGAAGAGTTTACCTCTTGCCCAGCTAGCCTGAAAAAGTAGTTTTGACCAGAAGGGCCAAACCTCAAGAATACAGAAGAACAAAGGAGTATAGCAGGGTTTTAAAGGTCTCTCTCTCTCTCTCAAGAGAAGGAATAGGTGTTTGTGAGCAACAGACAAACATACCCATTGGGGGGTCTGAAAAGTTAGGCCTACCTAGGCTACCATCTAGGGTTAGAAAGATAGACATGTGTATAGACTGTTTTTTGTTTTAAAATCTTGGCCTCTAAATGCTTTGTTCCTACTGTTAAAATTAAACAATACTTTCATTTAAGAAGCTGCCTGGTCACTGGTCACAGTCTCCCAAAGGGAAGAACTGCTGACTCACACTCTGTCATGCCAGCTCCCATTAAGGGAAGTAAATGGGAGCTGGCTAGAGAAAACCTGCAGCTAATTGGTGAGTGGGAGACAGCTGCCTAGCCAATTAGCCTGGGGCTACACAAAAGGCTGGGCAGGAGGAGCAAGGGAATAGAAGTAGCGTGATAGCTCTTCCTGCCTGGGTGAAGACACTAGAACCCAAGCTGTATATGGTGAAATGATGGTGGGAGCACAACCTGCAAATAAACAACACCAGTGATTACTGAGCCCCAGGGTCTCCAAGTGACTTTGTCAGCACAGCCCTGCAGTGCTCTGCTACATACCCAAACTCAGTTGCAGCTACCGGGTAAGCATGACACAGACATGCCCAGGCAGGTATATTACCCCTGTGTCTGACCATCTTCTCAATATTTCACTGACGGGGGTCATGTGTGGTATCTGCTGAGAGCTAAGAACTAGCTGAATGTCATGATTATTGCGATGTGTTTGTATGGGAAACCATTTTAGAGTTATGAAACATGTAGGCTATGGTGTTCCAAAATGGTTGAAAGTGAAACTTGCCACTTGAGATGGAGGAGTCTCAGACCTGACTCAATCAACAATGAGACCAAGGGACACCCATGGAGCCAGCCCAAGCCCTGGACTTACTGTCTGGACCAGATGCAGGCCTGAGCGTTTACCAAAACAAAAGAACCCCCAAGAAAAGTCTCTGGTTAGGGGACCACTTGGCTCAGACACAACAGTCTGTAACTGTCTAAGGGAAGAAGAAGAAAGGGCAAAGGTGTTATTCATTAGGGGAGGAGCACTGTGCCAGTAGGAGTGTCTCATGAAAGGTGGAACCCAGCTTTCTGGACTGGACAAGTGCTGCAAGGATGGACCACTGGATGAGAAATACTGTCCTGTCTAGGAAGGTAACTTGTTAATAAGTATAGGCTATAGATTGCAGTTTGTTTTTCTTTTACCTGTAACATTATGTTTCCAAACCCTTTTACTTTTATTTTGCATCTTTCTCTCAAGCTCTGTTAAACTTAAATTTGCTTTACTGTAGACACGTATAGACACCTTGTCCTAAGTAGAGTGTTGAACTGAGGAGAAACCGGTGAACTGAGATGCACTGCTTCCATGGAGGCAGCAGATCCGTGTAAACCGTGGGTGTCCACAAGACAAGAAATTGTGCACTCAAGTGTAGTAAAGTGGGGTGTGTACATTGCTAGCCTGCACTGGGAAAGAGTGGGCTTGTGGAGCCTGGATTGGAGCACTTGTGTTGCCAAGAGGGAGGGTGGTGGGCAGAGATGAGGCTTGCTCCTGCTGTAAGCAGGTGGCAGCGATTAACCCAGGACACCTCTGTTATAGTGACACCCAGGGCACACATGCCATTGTATTCAAAGTGGTAGCTTGAGGAACTACAATAGTTTGACTTTATTTTGTTTCTATAGAATATATATTAAATCCAGACTCAAACTCAGGTAATATGCTTATACGACCTAAGGGAAACATTCCACCTTGACAAACAGTATCCTGATCCTGTAACTAGATGCATGAGTGCACGGGTCCACTTGCATGGAGTCCGTTGCAGGATTGGAACCTAAACTGGTGACACATCCAATCAGGAAAGATTTAGTTTTAAACTCTGATTACTCTCAGTATTGCTACCAGAAGAGCAATGATGAATGACTTACATTACATAGTCCCTTTACTGCAAATGACCCCATGACACTTGATAAGCTATAGTACCGATCAAATGCCCATTGAAGTAAATGGGAATTTTTCCTCTATGGGACCAATGTTCTCAGTTTCATTACAGGAGCGGTCCTACGAATTTTAATAGAATTACTTGCATTTGTAACGTGAGCAGGAAATTGCCCTCTATGGAGCATATAATCATCATTTCACCAGTCAGTGAAATGCAGAAGTTGTTTAGTAGAGAGGAAGTGAAGAGCAGCAAGATGTTTTAGGAAGAGCAAGGGACAAAATTATATAATAGCTTTATTGTGCAAAGCATGTTTATGAGATCTAATTTGTATTTAAATATATTGCAAAATAAGCGGTAGTGGCCTAAAATTGGACATTACGAAAGAAATTTCTTAGCAGCTAGAACAATCAGGAATTTCAACTACCAAAACTAGTGCTTCCCCTACTATCACGAGAGGTATTCAAGAAAACACTCAATAAAGAAAGTAGAAGGAATAACAGAGGGAAATCAAGTGCTCATGAACTAGATGATTCCAGCCCTATGATATATAGATTTTATTCATGCAGGTGAACACTTCACTGCCATTCATAAGTAAGTGCTCACTAGTGCAAGAGCTACACAACCTGATCCTGGAGCCATATTCTACGATTGTTCCACCAACCGGAACTCCTATTGGCATCAGTGAGAGTACATTGTAAATGTCTAAAGGAAACAGTCTTGTGAATCTAACTTTTTTGCCACATGTGCAGCAAATGCAAGTGCTGTTACACAGTGATCCAAACAGGACCAATATCTGCCTGCTAAACTTATCGTTCTGCTTGTGCAAGATAAATAAAATTAATGCCTGCACAAGACTGTATAGCAACAACTAATAACTTTAGATTATCTAGATATCTGAATTAGTTTGAAATATTTCTAATCTAAAATACAAGCAAAATAAGTATTTGCAGTTAGAAATGATACATTTTAATAACTTAAAATTAAGTTATTAAGGAATAAGTACAGAATTTGTATTCAGTTAACAGTATAAATGTACTATAAGGAAATAATTTTTTGCACTTATACACTGATTTAAGAAATAATTCTTAGTATTTATACATCAATTTTTTCATAGCACTTTAAAAACATGATAGAAATTAAAATTTCTTATTTCAATTGAGGTATGTGGGTGGCCTTCCAGAATATAACTAAAAACAATCTAAACAAAGACAATTCAGCTCAAGAAGGAGATATCAGAATCAGTTAAATGAACCCCCAAATACACTTAACAACAACAACAAGAAGTTTTACAATCTTTTCCTGGAAGGATGCGATTGCTATATTTTGGCATAATGTGGGCGTATCTTCACTGAAGAACAAAAAGGTGTGTTATTCACTAACTCACTCAGGTTAGATAACTAGAATTAAAATCCTAATGGAGACTAGGCAGCCACAGTCATCACTTGCAGCGGTGTTGGAACAATGTGTATAGTGGGGGTGCTGAGAGCCACTGAACCAAACTGTAAACCCTGTACATGATGGAAACCACTTCAAAGCCAGGAGTTCCAGCACCTATGACCACATGAGTTAGCAAACAAGTTAAAGTCTACAGGGAACCTGGGGTTTAATAGTAGCGGCTCACTACTGTTAAAGTCATAGTTGCCGGCCTTGTCTTCACTAGGTTAAGGATTAAGACCTTTCCAAAGCTACATGACCTCAACAACATTGACTCTCCCTCCCATATTCTCAAATATGTGCCTTGGGACAGTCAGTAATTCCAAACCAACTAATCTCTATTGACATAAAGGAATCAAGATGAAAACATGCCCCCTTCCCTCCCCAGTGAACTAGTCCTCTATTATATAAGGATTTCAGAATCAAACAAAAGTATTTGAAGCTCGTTCACTGGTTAACAGACATCCAGTGCATATTACAGGACTCCATGAATCTATGCTACTGCATTCTGCCAGAGTTACAAACTATAAGTGGTTTTCAAAGGTAGCCCTCAATAGAGCACCTTTAATACCATACCAAATAAATTACTGAAATTTAAAAAATTGTCTTTACAGATAAAGACAAACTTTGCCACTGTAATCTCTATCTCTAGAAGAAAAGGTCACAATTTCAAAAGATTTTGCAGGGAGGCAGGTGGGAGAGAGCTATATCTGACCATCATCAGTGAAAAATGGGTTTCCATGTTCAGCTCCCAGTAAAAAAAAAAAAAAAAAAGAGTCCCCATATAAAGGGCCTATCAATCCACAGTCATCAACAAACACGGCAATTTCTAAATAAACAAGATCTTTCAAAAGCCTTCCCCCATCCAACAAGCAACACTTTCAATCTTTTCCAAGTACAGCATGAACTAGCTGCCTCATCAATTTAGGCCATGCACCAGAACAGCACCTTGCAGGAATCAGTGATCAAAAGAGATGGTAATAAAGAACCATTTTATTTACACATTTTGGAGTCAAGGGGGAAGAAGATATCTATTACTGGAAGTTAAACATCTTTTAAAATATCCATAGATAAACTGCAAATAAGATTGGTGTAAAAAGACTTCCTCTAAAACACCGCTAACATTAAACGTATAGCCTGATATCGAAGAGAGTGACAGGTCATTTCAAACTCAATGAAAGATTCAGTTCTCGGTTTCTTTTCGGATGAAAAGCTTGCAGAGTTTGGAGAGTCTGTTCAAAATGCTATTCCTAAGACAATCTTCCAGGCCTTTTTTTGGTCCCTCCCCTCATTATCCACTGCAACAAATACAAGATTGCCTTCAAGGTCTTTCACAGTTCAGTTCCATCCTACCTATCCCTCTCTATTATCTTATCATCCTTCCTCTTTGCTCTGCCAATGATGAAAGTCTCAGCCATCATCTGCTTGTCTGTTTCTCCAACAAGCAGCTTCATCCCTTCTTCCATGTTATCCCTTACGTGTAGGGCTCTATTTCCAAATTCATGGTCCAAATTCCACTAATTCACGGTCCATTTTGGTCAATTTCATGGTCATAGGATTTTTAAAATAGTAAATTTCATGATTTCAGCTATTAAAATTTGAAATTTCATGGTGTTGTAATTGTCGGGATCCTGACCCAAAAAGGAGTTGTGGGGGAGTTGCAAGGTTATTGGAAGGGAGGTTGTGGTACTGCTACCCTTACTGCTGTTGGCGGCGGCACTACCTTCAGAGCTGGGCAGCTGGAAAGCGGCACCTGCTGGCCAGGAGCGCAGCTCTGAAGGCAGAGCCGCTGCCAGCAGCAGCGCAGAAGTGAGGATGGCATGGTAGGGTATTAGATTTCAGAGTAGCAGCCGTGTTAGTCTGTATCCGCAAAAAGAACAGGCGTACTTGTGGCACCTTAGAGGCTAACAAATTTATTAGAGCATAAGCTTTCGTGGGCTTCATAGGATCCATAGAATGGAACATATAGTAAGAAGATATATATATACACACACACACACAGAGAGAAGGTGGAAGTTGCCATACAAAGAGGCTAATTAATTAAGATGAGCTATTATCAGCAGGAGAAAAAAAAAACTTTTGTAACGATAATCAAGATGGCCCATTTAGACAGTTGACAAGAAGGAGTCAGGTTACTTAACATGGGGAAATAGATTCAATATGTGTAATGACCCAGCCACTCCCAGTCTCTATTCAAACCCAAGTTAATGGTATCTAGTTTGCATATGAATTCAAGCTCAGCAGTTTCTCATTGGAGTCTGTTTTTGAAGCTTTTCTGTTGCAAAATTGCCACCCTTAAGTCTTTTACTGAGTGGCCAGAGAGGTTGAAGTGTTCTCCTACCGATTTTTGAATGTTATGATTCCTGATGTCGGATTTGTGTCCATTTATTCTTTTGCGGTTTGACCAATGTACATGGCAGAGGGGCATTGCTGGCACATGATGGCATATATCAGATTGGTAGATGTGCAGGTGAACAAGCCCCTGATGGCATGGCTAATGTGATTAGGTCCTGTGATGGTGTCACTTGAATAAATATGTGGACAGAGTTGGCATTGGGCTTTGTTTCAAGGATAGGTTCCTGGGTTAGTGTTTTTGTTGTATTGTTGCTAGAGAGTATTTGCTTCAGGTTGGGGAGCTGTCTGTAAGCGAGGACTGGTCTGTCTCCCAAGATCTGTGAGAGTGAGGGATCATTTTTCAGGATAGGTTGTAGCTCTTTGATGATGCGCTAGAGAGGTTTTAGTTGGAGGCTGAAGGTGACACAAGCGGTCCATTTCCTGGACACTACTGTACTAATAAGCTATGGTCACATAATCACCACCCTATACCAGAAACCTACTGACCACTATCCTTACCGACATGCCTCCAGCTTCCATCCAGGACACACCACACGATCCGTTGTCTACAGCCAAGCTCCAAGATACAACCGCATTTGCTCCAATCCCTTAGACAGAGACAAACACCTACAAGATCTCTATCATGCATTCTTAAAACTACAATACCCATCTGCTGAATTGAAAAAACAGATTGACAGAGCCAGAAGAGTACCCAGAAGTCACCTACTACAGGACAGGCCCAACAAAGAAAATAATAGAATGCCACTAGCTGTCACCTTCAGCCCCTAAAACCTCTCCAGCAAACTAGATACCATTAACTTGGGTTTGAATAGAGACTGGGAGTGGCTGGGTCATTACACATATTGAATCTATTTCCCCATGTTAAGTAACCTCACTCCTTGTCAACTATCTAAATGGGCCATCTTGATTATCACTACAAAAGCTTTTTTTTCCCTCCTGCTGATAATAGCTCATCTTAATTAATTAGCCTCTTACAGTTTGTATGGTAACTTCCAACTTATCTGTGTGTGTGTGTGTGTATATATCTTACTATATGTTCCATTCTATGCATCCAATGAAGTGAGCTGTAGCTCACGAAAGCTTAGGCTCTAATAAATTTGTTAGTCTCTAAGGTGCCACAAGGACTGCTGTTCTTTTTGGTAGGTTATTGCCACCCTTACTTCTGTGCTGCTGCTTGCAGAGCTGGGCCCTCAGTCAGCAGCTGCCACTCTCCGGCTGCCCTGCTCTGATGGCAGCAGCGCAGAAGTAAGGGTGGCAGGGTAGGGTATTGTCACCCTTACTTCTTCACTGCTGCTGGCAGGACACTGCCTTCAGAGCTGGGCACCCGGCCAACAGCTGCCACTCTCCGGCTGCCCAGCTCTGAAGGCAGCACAGAAGTAAAGGTGGCAACACCTTGAACCCCCTGCAACTCCTTTTTGGGTCAGGACCCCCAATTTGAGAGAAACTGGTTTTCCCTATGAAATCTGTATAGCATATGGTAAAAACACACACAAGACCAGATTTCCCTGGGGAGACCAAATGTCATTGTCTGTGATGCGTTTTTCATGGCGTAAATTTGGTAGGACCCTACTTAGGTGTAAATCACTGCTCCATAAAACACGTGCAAGACCATGACTTTACCTCCTTCGTACTCACTTCTATTCAGCACTGGGCAAAGCATAGGAACATTAGGCCCATGCTTCAGGGCATCAGCTCCTGAAGTCATGTACTTACTTCAGAATCTCAGCTTTTGTTGAAAAATAAACTAAGAAGTTTCTAGCCCTTCTAGCAGGGGAGGTGGGGGTGAGGGAAGCTTGAAAACAAGACCTGAGTCTAACTAACGCACTGATGATCCCATAAGTCTGCAGTAAGCCTGGACCAACAGCTCACAGAGGTTTTAACACCTAACTTGGCTGTTATCTCCAAGACCTCATGATCTCAGGGAGAGGACTCAATGTGGCAGGAGGAGAGGAGTGCAGCAGTCCTGACCCATCCTCCCACTCAGATACACCCTGGCTGTTACAGTAAGTACGGGAGGGGTCTCTCCTCTCAACTCTGCTCCTCCAGGGAGGGAGGGAACCCTTTGGTGTTCCTGGAGTTGAGGAGATGTGCGCTGGTGTGCATAGGACCTCGGATTTCCCTACTTCTACTGTGATGCCTAGAGCATACTATTGGCTGATAGTGGTTAGGCAGGCTGCAATTTAAGACTATGGCTACTGATCTGCTTATATATCACCATTATTAAAAAAAATTCTACAAATTGTGCACACAGCTAGTCTATGAAAAAATATGCTTATATTACGGTTATCCCATTCTCCCTCCTCCCATTTGTATGTTTCACCAACCTGTCATGACTTGTCTTAAACTAGCATTGTAAACTCTTAGGGAAAGCGACTGCCTTCTACTAGGTGTCTGTACTGTGCTAACTGCAATAATGGGTCCTTGGAGCTAGGTGAGGATAACAACAGTGAGTAGCAAACTTGTACATATACCATCAACTTTAAAATAATTGCTCAGTCCCTCCACACAGAGTAATTATACCACCCCCACCTCCCCCCCCCAAACACCTTAAATTACTTTTATTTTGAAATCAGAGTATCCCACATGGGGTGTTATACTGGCATAGTTATAGTGGTAGAATTATGCCGCTAGAGCTATGCGAGTTGAGATCCCTGTGTAGATAAGTCCTAAGAGTATTTAAGATAACATGTAAAAGACTCTCATAATATGGTTTAATCCATAAAACTGGACAACAAAGAACAAACCCAATTGATTAGAAGAATTTGGATGCTTGTAAACACATTGCCTGTCTGAACACACTCAGGGAGTTCAATTAATCAGTTGTCTTAAGGATCAAGAAAATTTTCAACAACGCAGAAAAATATGACGGGCTGGAAACTACAGAAAATTGTTGTGTGTGACTGATTTCCCAGCAAAATTAGAGTACTTTATATGTAGTAATTCATTTTAAAAGTCTGAATGTAAATATATTTTGTGAAAATGCAGGGTTTGTGTTCTATTAAAAAAGAATCCCTAGGCTACAGGATATAATTTCCAAACAACATCTATTCCAAAATAACAATTGCCTGAAAAATAAGATCCAGACCAGTATTATTTTTAAAATATTCTTAAATAAATACAATTGTAAAGGCACAGTAATAAAATAATTCTAAAATTACTTTAATTCAGCCAGAAAGCAGAATAGAAAATAATACATACTTTGCCTATCACATAACCACTGTGGTACTCAGGAGGCACTTGGACCTGAAGAAAAGCTTTGTGGTTGGCAACTGCAGCCTGCTCCAAATTGAAATGGAACAGCATGGAAAAATAAAGAACATGGAAGTATACAAATAATAAAAAAAGGCAGACAAACATAGGACACATGGAGAGAGAAATTATTAGAAAGAGTTACAACAGAAGATGAAAACAAACATACAGCAAGTTTATATATAATCTTTAAGATCAAGGAAGTTTGCAGAAATCACAGTATAACTACAATACAAGTTTGTCAGCATATGTTCTTGTTTTATAGCTGACATGCATTCAGGGAAGTTTTATATACAATCACTAGTTAGATTATTACATGAATACTGTAATTAACTACATACAACATATATATAATGGAGGTAAACTAGTGTGTGCCTATTAAAACTTTACCTTTTGCATTTCTAGAACTCTTTGCTTTTAAACATATATCCTTAACTTGTATTAACATATTTTTCACATTTAATATATACCGAGTATTAAAATCAGAGGTATGTTATAAACATGTTTAATGCATAAAAACACTTCTAATTATACTTTATTGGTTACTTGTTTGTTTATACTACTTTCCTCAAAGAAGCGCACTAACAAGGGTGTTTTGTTTGTTTTAAACTTTGTATATCTGTGTTTAAAGAGTCTCTAATCCTAAATAAAACAGTTTTCATTTGTGTGTCCTTCCGGAAAGTCTTTGAAATATGTTTTCTACTTCAGATGCTTCTCTAGAAATATACTTAACATTTTGATCTTTAAACTTACTACATCGTACAAACTTTTATATAATGTGGTTACAGTATGAAAAGAGTATGCAAAATTATTAATTTTAAATACTTGCTCATCAGGATCCTTACTCATCCTTACTGCATTAATATAGAATGCACTGAATGCTGTAGTCTCTCCAGTTCAGTTTGACAGGGACTTAAAACTGTGTAAAGCACTACACAATGAGAGTATAGGTGTCAGAACCAGCTTTCCTGCAGATTCATTAATTGCAAGTACTATTTACAATCTAATTGACTATTGAAACTTTACATAAGTTTCCTACTTAGATGGTAACATAACAATTCCTTGTGGCAATGATGCTATGTGAAATCCTGTCCTATTGAATGCAGTAGAAGTTTTGCTATTGACTTCAAAGGAGGCAGGATTTCACTCACTGTGTGTAATAAAAAGCTACCACAGTGCTTGGTTCAAAGCCCATCTAAGTTAAGGGAAAGTCTCACACTGACTTCACTGGACTTTGGATCAGGCCCATAGATATTTAGTAATGTAACCAGATTGATTTATAGATTTCTTTTAAAATCTCTGTGTTAATTTCCTTTAAATACCTTCACCAAAACAAGCGTATAACAGATTGTTAATTCTAAATCATTAGAAAACCAACAATTTAAGGGAAAATCAGTTTAACTATTTCCCTTCTATTATCTACATATTCTATTTTTGTCCTAGTTATTATCAACTTGTAAGCTTCTAGAGCAGGGGTGGGCAAACTTTGTGGCCCGAGGGCCACATCGGCATTTCAAAACTGTATGGAGGGCCGGGTAGGGAAGGCTGTGCCTCCCCAAAGAGCCCAGCCCTCACCCCCTATCCTCCCCCTCCTACTTCCTTTCCCTCTCAGAACGCCCAACCCATCCAACACTCTTTGTCCCCTGACCACCCCCTTTCAGGACCCCGGCCCCTGACCACCTCTTCTCCCTGTCCCCTGACTGCCCCGACCCCTATCCACACTCCCACCCCCAGAGAGGCCCCCCTGGAACTCCCATGCCTATCCAAACTCCCCTGTCCTCTGACTGCCTCCCAGGATCCCTTGCCCCTTATCCAACTCCCCCCTTACCATGCTGCTCTGAGCAGCAAAGCCCTGCCACCCGGGCAGAGCCAGCCATGCTGCTGCTGAGCTGCCTAGCAGGAGCAGCAGGCCAAAGCACTGGCGTCGCATCGCGCTGAGGCTGCAGGGGAGCAGGGCAGCTGGGGGACAGCCTCCCTGGCCAGGAGCTCAGGGGCCGGGCAGGATGGTCTCGCAGGCTGGATGTGGCCCATAGTTTGCCCACCTCTGTTCTACTTACGACTACAAGGAATAGCCAGTATGGATTTGTTAACTAGCCTACTGGATGGAGGGAAGCTGTAGACATGATATATCTTGATTTTAGTAAGGCTTCTGACACAGTCCCAAATGACATTTTCATAAGAGAACTAGGAAAATGCAGTCTAGATGAAATTACGATGAAGTGACTGCACATCTGTTAGAAAGATTGTACTCTCAGAGTAGTTATCAATGGTTCAGTGTCAGACCAGTAGGGTCCTTCAGGAGTCAGTCCTGGGTCTGGTACTATTCAATATTTTCATTAATGACTTGGATAACGGAATAGAGAGTATGCTTATAAAATGTGAGGATGACACCAAGCTGGGAGGGGTTGCAAGCACCATAAAGGAAAGGATTAGAATTCAAAATGACCTTGAAAAATTAGAGAATTGGTCTGAAATCAACAAAAATGAAATTCAATAAAGACAAATGCACAGTACTACAGCTTAGGAAGGAAAAAATCAAATACACAACTACAAAATGGGAAATAACTGGCTAAGCAGTAGTACTATTGAAAAGCATCTGTGGTTTACATTGGATAACAAATTGAATGTGAGTTAACAATGTGATACAGTTGCAAAAAAGCTAATATCATTCTGGGATGTATCAACAAGAGTGTTGTATGTAAGACACTCGAGGCAGAGGTGAAAGTAAGCTGGTATGGCTTACCAGTAAGAGCCGGTACACAACCGACCGTACCGGCAGGGCCACGGGGGAGGCAAAAGGGGCAGCTTTCCCAGGGCCCAGCAATTGAAAAGGGCCCAGGGTTCCTGGCAGTGGCCGGAGCCCCTGGCCCTTTAAATCACCGCCAGAGCCCTGGGGTAGCGCTAGTGGTGGCTGGGAGCCCCTGACCCTTTAAATCACCGCTGGAGCCCCGGGCAGCATGGGCCAGCCAGCACTGAAGGGCTGGCTGGGGGAGTCTGGCCCCAGCCCTGCCCCTTCCACCCAAGGCCCCGCCCCCCACCTTGCTCAGGACCCCGGCCGCCCTGTGTACTGGTAAGTCCCGTAAGTTACTTTCACCCCGACTGGAGGTGATTGTCCCCCTCTACTTAGCACTGGCGAGGCCCGAGTTGGAGAATTGTGTTCAATTCTGGGCACCACATTTTAGGAAAGATGTGGACAATTTGGAGAGAGAGTCCAGAAGAAAGTAAAAAAATTAGAGAAGGTTTAGAAAATCTGACCTAGGAGGAAAGGTTAAAAAATCTGGGCATGTTTAGATTTGAGAAGAGAAGACTGAGCAGGGACCCAATAACAAATATATTAAGGGCTGTTATAAAGAGGACAATGATAAATTGTTCTACCTTTAGTGGACATGGAGAACAAGAAATAATGGGCTTAATCTGCAGGAAGAAAGATTTAGATTAGATATTAAGAAAAGTTTACTAATTATAAGGCGAGTTAAACTCTGGCATAGGCTTCCAAAGGTGATTGTGGAGATTGTGGAAATCACTGGAGATTTTTAATAACAGGTTGGACAAACACCTGTCAGGGATGGTCTAGGATTATTTGGTTCAGCTTCAGCAGAGGGAGCTCGACTTGTTGACCTCTCAATGTCCCTTCCAGCCTGACATTTCTATGATTTTGTGATTACTTTCCAGGGTGGGCTGTACCTAACTCACCACCCTTCACTGCCCACATTCAAATAAACCAAATGCATCCCACTTTCATGGAATCTTAGATGTGTACAACTGAAAGGGACCTCAATAGGTCATGTAGTGCAGGCCCCGAAACTCAAGGAAGGACTAAGTAATAACTAGACCATTCATGACAGGGGGTTGTCTAACCTGTTTTAAAAACCTCTAGTGATGGAGATTCCACAACCTCCCTAGGCAATCCATACCAGTGCTTAGCCACCCCGACATTCTATTTATATATCATGAAGGATGGGCAGTCAGGGCCAAAACTATTCTGGAAAGCACTGTCCATCAGCCCTTTGATTCTAGCAACCTTTTAAAAAAGGCTTAATCCCACTTCTTCCTATGTCTTGTGTTTTCTAGATTCTGTGCCTTAGTTTTCATTAAATCTAGTAGAAATTTTCTGACTTTTGATTCTTCATCCAAAAAAATGACAAATTTGCTACAAAAAAAATTGCGAAAAGTCAAGTTTTTGACCAGCTCTGGTCCTCATGTTTTTCTGAAGTTGCACTCCTACAATCAACCAGTTGTGATTCAGAGAAGAGAAGTTAGGAAGCCTAATAAAACACACGTTTATCCTTGCCCTCTAAGGATAAATACATTATCCCCATACACACTCTCTACAAGTCCAAGAATATATCCTCAAGCCAGCTCCCAAATCTTCATTGCTTCATGGTAACAGAGATGAAGAGGAGACTGTTCCACAAGGCTAGATATTTGTGGTTTATTTTATAGATAACTACTTTGAAAGAAACAGTACAGCTGTGCCTACACCATCTCTGAGTGAAATAAGCAGCTGACTGCCTTAAGACTAAGATCAGTTCCTCACAAAAAGAACCACCTAATGGAAGGGACATGGAGAATTTTGACCTTTAGTTACATGCTAGGGCAATTCTGTCTTGGGAACTGAGCTCCCAGTTGCAGACTGCATGCTTTAAACATCTCAGTGGAGCAGTAAATTAGCAACACAGAATTTTAATTGCTTGCTTTGGGGGAAGTCAAATAGAACAGACTCTTATCCCAATCTTATCTCAAAATATTTCATTACTGATGATGGAAGCTACATCCCGAGTTTTCCCACCCTTATACTTTTCAAATAAGTTATTAAATCTATGTTGCAATCTGATCACTCAGCATTACAGAGCTGCTCTGTGGTTTTCACATTTCAGCTATGGACACAGGCCAAGTCCCAAATGAACTGCTGAACTGTTGGCAATGTAGTATTCTCTGTTTATATTCAACTTTCTCTCCACTCCCTCTTTCCGTGAAGCATAATTAGTATAATGATTTACATTTTCCTTAAAGGGAAAACATTAATAATTTTTCTAGGTTTACTTACTTATTTAGAATGAAGAAACAATCACTGTAAAGGAAACATCTACATCTTTATCAGTTTCAACTACTGTTCTACACTGATTTTCTTTGCCCTTTTTATGGGATTTGAGATTTCCAGAATAAAGGATAACACTAAAATATTAAGTCCTTAAGGGCAAGGATTCTGCACCTCGCATACACCACACAGGGGACTGCTTTTGCACTGCCAGGAAAAAGGGATGATGTAGCTAGGGACAAAAAGAAAAGGAGTCCTTGTGGCACCTTAGAGACTAACCAATTTATTTGAGCATGAGCTTTCGTGAGCTACAGCTCACTTCATCAGATGCATACCGTGGAAACTGCATCTAGGGACAGTTTCAGTTGCCCTCTTCCCCCAACAAAGCATAAGGCATCACTACTGCCTTAAGGCTGCAGTTGCAGCTCTGTGGATTCTCCAGGGCTCAGGGCAGGGATGGGAAGTAGTCTTTCCCCTACTGATCTCTACTGCCTGACAGAAAGCACAGCCAATTTGTGTTGGGGTTTCCCCAATGGAGAACAATTAAACCAGAAAACAAAGAAAAAACAAACACCACAGCAGCAGCATTAATTCTAATGTAAATATTTGCCATTTAAACCTAAAGGGCTAATTAGCAGTTCACTTCATTTGATTTACATTTAAACTGACACTGTAATTATCTAAGGAGTGAAGTGACCCTCCTTATCCAAAAGCTTCAAATGAAGCATTGGTAGAATATTGTAACAGTGACGAAACACAGACTTGTCTACAGCATGAAGTTACTTCTGGAGGGGAAAACAATAGACTTGTTTATGCAGAAAGACAGTAATTTCAGCTTAGGTATAAAACTTTGATCTACTAGTGTAATTAGTTTGTTAAATTAACAACATTGCCACAGTAATCTCAGATAATTTGTTCTCTCTGATCAGTTTTAAGGAAATAAATTTAAATATAATCTACTATCAAATTTCAAGCAAGCCATATTCTTTCTCCCCCCTCCCCCCCCAAAAAAAAGTCAAGAATACTTGCTTAGTACTCTTCAGTAAAAGGTGTCAGGAGTTACTATAGGCCGGATGGTGCTTTTGTGATCAGTCCTGAATGAAAGGGCAGCACATAACTGCTCTGTCCCAAGAGCAACCCCTAGAAGAAACTGTGACTATCACAATGATTCCTCTTCTCCTCCCTTGCTCTGGGTGGGGATGCAGTGAATGTGGCTCTGGAGAAGGTCAGTTTATTTCTCCTCCTACTGCCTAGCTAGCTACTTAGGCCAGCTACAGGGTAGGTGGGGTTCAGAAGCAAGGTTCCACCACCCATACCCCCTACCCTTAGTTTGCATGGAGCTTTTTCAGAGATAGTAGTGGGTATACTCCATACCACATCTGGAGCTAAAGTGAGCCTTACCAGGCAGGCCAAGCAAATGGGTTGAGGGCCTTACACCCCTTACTCATGTTTACTTAGTCTAATCCAGCCCTAGGTGTACTGGTCTACACAGTAGCTTTTTTATCTACACAGTGTGTTAAAGTTACCACATTTAACGTGTAACTCCAATTAAAGTTTTCAAACCGCTGGTTTTCAAAGAACAAAATAACATGTTCATGTCTTTATTCTTGCTCTGTAGATGCAAAATAGAATAGAAGCTTTGGGTGTGTGCGCAAATGGAAACAAAAAGTGATAAAGCAAGGTTTCAGCTCTGTACAAATTAACAATCAGTTCTCATCTTTAGAAAGTACGGTATTAAATTGGGAATGGCCACTTTTATATGATCTGAAATATAAGCAGCTATGGAACTGCTGAAGGAGCTAAATCAGGGGTCGGCAACCTTTCAGAACTGGCGTGCTGAGTCTTCATTTATTCACTTTTTAATTTAAGGTTTTGCGTGCCGGTAATACATTTTAACGTTTTTTAGAAGGTGTCTCGCTATAGGTCTATATATTATATAACCAAACTATTGTCGTATGTAAACAAGGTTTTCAAAATGTTTAAGAAGCTTCACTTAAAATTAAATTAAAATGCTGATCTTATGCCGCTGGCCCACTCAGCCTGCTGCCAGCCTGGGGTTCCGTTCACCTAGGCTGGCAGCGGGCTGAGTGGGACCTGCGGCCGGGACCCCAGCTGGCAAGGGGCTGGCAGCTGGGACCCCAGACCGGCAGTGCTGGTCTGGAGTTCCATCTGCCAGCTCCTGCCAGCCAGGGTCCCGGCTGCCGGCCCTGCTCAGCCCGCTGCCAGTTTGGGATCCCAGCCCTGCCCACACAGAGTGGGTACCTACCTTCTCCCTGGTTCTAGCCCATTCTCTTCCTCTCTCTCTGCACTGAGCTGAGGGTGGGAGTGCACTGAGCACAGGGCTGGGGGTTGGGGTGTAGGGTCTGGCCAGGAGCTAGAATGAGGGAGGGGGCTCAGGGTTGGGGCAGGAGGTCTGGGTGTGGAGAGCTTACCTGGGCAGCTCCCATTTGGTGCGAGGGTGCAGATGGGAATGGGGGGGGGTACAGGTGCTCCCGTTTTCGTGCTCAGGGTGGGGGTGGGAATGTGGGGGGTGCAAGAGTCAGAGCATGGGGGGGCTGGGTATGTGTGGGGGTGCAGGAGTCAGGGCAGGGGAGGACTGAGTATGTGTGGGGGGTGCTGGAGTCAGGGCTGGGGTTGTGGGGGATGCAGGGGTGAGGGCAGAGGGCTGGGGGTGTGGGCTAGGGTTGGGGGGAGTGCTCCCAGCCCCCTGCCCAGAGTGGCTCATGGCAGGGGAGTGGAAGGGATATGCCCTGATTCCACCCCCCTTCCCCACCTCTTCTCCGCCTCCTCCCTGGAGCAGCAGTGCGCTGTGGCTCCGCTTCTCCCCCTCCCGTGCAAGGGCCATCAGCTGATTGGCGGCAGCGAGGGAAAGGAGGAGGGGCAGGAACCCAGCACCCTGAGGGAAGAGGCGGGGGAGGGGGAAGCTTGCCTGCCCTGCAGCAGCAGCCAGCAGGACCAAGCTGCTTCACCCTGCCCCCGCCAGGGACGGAGAAGAGCAGGCTGGGGCGGGCAGGATTTTTAATGGCACGCTGCTGCCTGCCGGGGTCCCAGCCACCAGCCCTGCTCAGCCCACTGCCAGCCTGGGTTCGACAGCGGGCTGAGCGGGGCCAGCGGCTGGGACCCCGGCAGGCAGCAGAGTGCCATTAAAAATCGGCACACGTGCCATAGGTTGCCGACCCCTGAGCTAAATCATCCTTTAATATTAGTCTACATATATATAATGCAATAGAACTAAAACATCCAAAAATATGTTTTATATTGGACTGGGTTTTCTGGTCTGTTTAGTTTTAGTTGGAATCAAGAATATGTAATAATAATAACTTTGTTTTGAGAACCAAGCTTTTGCATCCACAAGTCTTTTGTAAGAACCATGAATCTCTCTCTATATGTTTCCTGGAATTTGAAATGCACCCCAGCAAAAAACAAACAAATAAAAAAAAAACTTTAAATGTGCTGTCTTGGTTGTCCATCCATAGTATATAATCATCGTTAAAATCTCTCTGAAGCTTTTTCACCAGACCTCCAGGGTCATGTAGTCAAAGTCTATTTTGTACATCTTCCCGGCAGTCACAAAGACAATCTACTTTCTGAAACTGTCACCAACAACATACTTTGGAGAGGAAGTCAGCATGATTTACAGTAATTTACACTGCACCTAAACAAAGTGGCCTTCTTGATTACATTATAGCAACTACTGCATGACTTGGCAGACCCACTTATGCAATACTGAGTGGCATTTTTCATGTTCGTCACTTCAAATTAAATCATTTGCGGCATCCTCACATTATGTTAAAAAAATCAGGATTTAATACTTACTGTCAGGTTCCAGAGTACTTACTGTGTTTTTCTGAGATACCATGTCCTGGAAAACAAAGAGATCAAGGAAAAGTTTAGGAACATTTGCCTGGATTGTTATTTTCAATAAAAATACTTTGCATAGCCCTATCAATGTACATATTGATTTACAGACTGAGTAAGTCATATTTCCTGCCTCAGTAAGAAATAGCATAACAGTTCAGATGAGGGAAGCAGCCATGAGGAGAACCAAGGAAGGCTTTCTAGAGGAAGTCATTTTCAAGGAGGGACCAAAAGGAAAGAAAAAGCATGCTTGATGGACAAGTGGAAGAGATGGCTTGAGAGTGTAGAAAAAAAGATGAAAGGAGGACTGGGAAAGGTTTTGAGTCTGAGTTGGGAGGGCAAGAAGAGGACAATGAGACAGAATTTCATTTGAGAAGAGACAAAAAGATAATGAAGAACCTAATGTTAGGTGCTCAACATGGTTAGAATGTCACGACAATAAGTAGAATGTAGCAATGGCTTTTTCCACAGTAGTGGAGTGGGAAGAAGTGAAAAGCAGACCAGGTGAAGAGGAGGTTATAGTAATCAAGACAGGAGAAGACCAAGGCATGGAAGTACTGATGCCATCATACAAGGCATTGATAAGACATCTTCTGGAGTATTGTATACAATTCTGGCCACCAGAAGAACAGCTACAGTGGGTCAGTTCAATGGTCCATCTAAGGCAAGGATCTTGTCTTCTGACAGTGGCCAATGCCAAATGCTTCAGAGGGAATGAGGAGAACAGGGCAATTATCAAGAGATCCATCCCCTGTCATCCAGTCTCAGCTTCTGGCAGTTAGAGACTTAGGACCCCCAGAGCATGGGGTTGCATCTCTGATCGTCTCGGCTAACAGCCACTGATAGACCTATCCTCCACAAATTTATATGAGGGCAGGTCTACATGACAAACTTGCATCAGTGCAGCTGCACCACTGCAATGCTTCTGCTGAAGATACCCTAAGCCAATGGGAGAGAGCTTTCACACTGGCTTAATAATTCCATCTCCACAAGAGGCAGTCACTATGTTGGCTCTGTCTACATCAGGGATTAAAGTCGGTATAACTACATTGCACAGGGATGTGGATTTTTCACACCTGTGAGTGATGTAGTTATACTGAAGTAAGTATATAGTATAGACCTGGCCTATGTCTTTTCTGAACCCAGTTATATTTTTATCCTTCACAACATTCCCTAGCAAGGAGTTCCACAGGTTGACTGTGTTGTGTGAAGAAATACTTCCTTTTCTTTGTTTTAAACCTGCTGCCTATTAATTTAATTAGGTGACCCCTGGTTCCTGTGTTATGTGAAGGGGTAAATAACACTTCCTTATTTACTTTGTCCACACTACTCATGCTTTTATAGACCTCTATAATATCCCCACTTAGTCATCTCTTTTTCAAGCTGAATAGTCCCAGTCTTATTAATCTCTCCTCATATGGAAGCTGTTCCACACCTCTAATCATTTTAGTTGCCCTTCTCTGAATATTTTTCATTTCTAATATAACTTTTTTGAGATGGGGTGACCAGAATTGCACGCAGTACTCAAGATGTGGGCATACCATGGATTTATATAGTGGCATTATGATATTTTCTGTCTTATTATCTATCCTTTTCCTAATGGTTCCTACATTGTTAGCTTTTATGACTGCCTCTGCACATAGAGCAGATGATTTCAGAGAACTATCCACAATGACTGCAAGATCTGTTTCTTGAGTGGTAACAGCTAATTTAGACCCATCATTTTATTTGTATAATTGGGACTATGTTTTCCAATGTGCATTACTTTGCATTTATCAACACTGAATTTCATCTGCCATTTTGTTGCCCAGTCACCCACTTTTGTGAGACCCCTTTGTAACTGTTCACAGTCTACTTTGGACTTAACTATCTTGAGTCGTTTTGTATCATCTGCAAATTTTGCCACCTCACTGTTTAACCATTTTTCCAGATCTTTTATGAATATGTTGAATAGGACTGGTCCCAGTCTGGGGGACACCACTATTTACCTCTCTCCATTCTGAAAACTGACCATTTATTCCTACCTGTTGTTTCCTGTCTTTTAATTAGTTACAGATCCACGACAGGACCCTCCCTTTTATCCCATGACTGCTTTCTTTGCTTAAGAGCCTTTGGTGAGACCCCTTGTTAAAGACTTTCTGAAAATCCCAGAACACTCTATTCACTAGACCACCTTTGTCCAAATATTTGTTGATCCCTTCAAAGAATTCTAAGATTGGTGAGACATGATTTCCCTTTACAAAAGCTGTGCTGACTCTTCCTCAACAAAGTGTATTCGTTTATGTGCCTGGTAATTCTGTTCTTTATAGTAGTTTCAAGAAATTTCCCTGGTACTGAAGTTAGGCTTATTAGCCTGTAATTTCCAGGATTGCCTCTGGAGTCTTTTTAAAAAATTGTTGTCACTTTAGCTAGCCTCCAGTCATCTGTTACAGAAGTTGATTTACATACCACAGTTCAAGAAAGATGAGTTTAAACTAGAACAGGTACAGAGAAGAGCTATTAGGAAGATCAGGAGAATGGAGAGCCTATCTTACCAGAGGACACTGGAAGAGCTTGGTTTGTTTAGTCTCTCTCTCTCTCTCTCACACACACAAAAAATGGTTAAGAGGGGATTATGAATGCTCTCTGTATATACATTAGAGGGGTAAGTATCAAGGAGAACAAAGAGCCATTTAAGCTAAAGGACAATGTCGGAACAAGAAGAGATATAAACTGGCCATGAATAAATTCAGGCTGGAAATTAGCAGAAGGTTTCTAACCATGAGATGGGTAAGGTTCCGGAACATGTACTGGGTTGACCTGGTGGCTGGTTAGCTTTCTGGACACCAGGTCATCCCATTGGGTAGAATATTTGCCTGTGGGAAACATTTGTCCAGATTTCTATGGATCTCATTTACTTTGGTCTCATTTCCATTGTTGGGTTTAGTGTGTGGGTGCTGGGTGGGGCTGGTGGCCTGTCATATACAGAAGGTCAGAGTAGATGGTCTAGTAGTCTCTTCTGGTCTGAAACTCTATGACAAAGGTTTTAACAGTGGGGACAGCAAAGAACTACAGGATGTGAAGATAGGGACAAGAAGGTAGGGATAATCTGCTGCACAGAAGAGGATGTCTGCTCTTGACACAAATCATAACTCATTCTGTCCGTTTCAGCAGAATAGAGGCAGTCTATCCATGGCCAGATAGAGTACTTAAAGTGTAATAACATTTATTGCCCTAATATAAAATTAAATGACAAGCTTATAAAAAGCTTTTGTGATTACATCTTTCTTATCTCCACCCCACAGCAACAGCAGATGAATTTTATGATGACTGTGTATGCACATAGTTTCACCCACTCAGCCTCTAGGAAATACAAAGCAAACCTATAGTAATGGAGATGAGTACGCTGATTAATAATAAAAGTATGTTAAAATATGGGCCTAAATCAAATGAAATGTGTCATTATTAAACAAAAATCCTAAAATCTTTTTACAGTGTACTTACAATAGTCAAGAGAAAGAAACAAACCTTACTTGTGACTGAACTATTAAAAATCAGAACTACACACTTGTTTCCATGTCTAGCAGTCTGAAGAAAAACAATTACCATATTATGGGCCTATAAACGTGCCTGCATGTCATTTTAGAAACACAAATACTCCCATTTTGTTGAGTAGTCAACATGGCTATGCACAGGGGTAAAGCTTCCAAGACACACAAGTGTTTGCAGGATCAGGCTCTACATTTGCAACACAATTAAAAGATACATCTGTATTAAAATGGATTTTGAAGTGAGGACCTTACCTTAAGTGACAGAGCAGTGTCAGCATCAGTATCATGGTAGAGTATAACATTATTGGCCATGTCAAAGCTTTCACGCACTCCAAGGTGGTAGAAGAGTGATGGTTGTCTGGAAACATCACTCATGTCCACGACTGCAACATCTGCAATGAGGGGCAGGGGGAATAATAGCTAAAACCAAAACTCACTTCCAAGCGGATTCTTATTTTACAGAATTTAAAATTAAAAAAAATGGAATTAAATTTGGACAACAGATAAAATCCATATATTCAGTACAGTGTTTGGTCTATTTAAAAGTAAATTTACCCATCACCCTGGGAAGAGACAGAGACACACACACTTAGTATATTCAGTAGTAAATACCTAAAATATCATCATCATGTTACTACTTTTGCCAGAAAGGAAAATGCTGAATCTGAGGGAAAGCAAGTCCCATTTACCTACCCCTATGCCATTATAGCAAGAAATCTCAAGGGGTCACTTTGGCAAACCACACCAGAGCAGCCAGCCAGCCACCAGGGCAGTAGCCAATTCATACTAATGCACAAGTGACCCAAATCATGTACTAAGGCACTGAGGCACCTCCTGAGACCAACCCCTTTCACCATTCCTTAGTTGTTGACTTCCTTCAAAAATCATGGGGGGCTGTAGGGAGAAGAATCCACTGTCCCCACAACCCAAACCAGACTGGGTGCCTCCCAGCCACATCTTGGTGTACTTTCCAACCAATTCAACTTGTCCTCGCAAAGCTTCCACAGAGTTCCCAGTTTGCTGAAAAATTCAATATCAGAATGTCACAGGCTATATGTCTGTACTGCAGCTGGGTGGCATAATTCCCCGCTCCGGTAGATGAAGACATGTTAGCTGTGCTTGAGCTAGCAAGCTAAAAATAGCTGTGTGACTGCAGTGGCATGGGTGGCAGCTCAGGCTGGCTATCCGAGTATATTCCCATCTGAGATCTTAGGTATGTACTCCAGGTGGCTCGCCTGAACTGCTGTCCATCCCACTGTGGCCACGCAGCTCGAGCACACCTAGCATGTGTACATCTACCTGAGCTGGGAATTACACCTCCCAGCTGCAGTACAGACATACTTATAGAAACCAAGAGGGCTTGATGTAGAGTACACAGTGCTTTGAACATACATCAAAAACTACAATTTTTTTTCTTACAATAATTCAACACCACATTTAAAAAATGTAAGTTGTATATAACCAAGGGAAATTTAGAGAATTTGATTATGGATACGCATACTAACATTCAGAGAAACAAGTCTAAAAACTCGAGAACTGTGGGTTTTGTGCCTGTGTAAATTGTTTTTGTGGAAACAATGCTATGAAATCAAAATCACCTTCCTGATGAGAGAATTTAGACAATGTGCGCAGGTAGGACATAGATACTGCATTTGGCATACCAGAATATAATTTATTGAAACAAAGTTATATTTTTCAAATTCATAATGCATCATATAATATGCAAATAATATATTGCATTTTGGATCCATGTCCTCCATGGCTAGTGCGAATGAATGATGGGGCATTACGTCCATTGGAGGAAACCGTCAAAGCCTCTCTTCAGAACAGGAAGGGGTAATGTACCCCTACAGAAGCAACTGTTAACACCTGTTCTCAAGAAACCATTGCTTGATGCTGATAATCTCACTAATTATTGCCCTATTACGGCCTCCCTTTTTAGCAGAAACTAGTATTGAAATTCTCATAGTGAAACAAGTCTGGCAATACCTGAAGTGCAGAGACTGCATCCTGGCTACCACAATTCCAAAGGGACAACTTGCCAACTGGGCATTGCCAGAGCACAATGCTCCAGCCATGCTGTTGGATCACATTAAAAGAAGTTCTGTATTTAAATCACAAATGAGTTTGATTCCCCATAGTTTAAATTCCAGGGTATTACTAATTAAGAGGCCTCTTGGTTTTTGGTACTGTTTCTCTCCCTCTATGTGTGAAACTTGCAAACTGCTAATTGTGTTAGTACATCCTAAGACAGAGTCTATTCTCAAAGCAATTCTTTGTAACAACAACTACTCACACAGAGAAAGACTCAAAGCAATACTCTGTAACAACAGAAACAGCACCCAGAGACTTCCCCGCCCTTTTGTTGTATTCATCTCGCTTTGTTAACAATTGTGATTAAAATAGAGATAGAGTGGATGGATGCTTGGTGTGGATAATAACTGAATGATCAGGGAGGTGCCAGCCTAAGAATCTAGTGTCCATCGGCTGAAGAAGGCATCAAGTGGAAATAACCAGAGGACCCCCGGAGGGCAGACTGGAATCCACCCAACAGCCTCAAGAATGGGAGAACCAAAGAACAAGATAACATCTGGCAGCATGTCGCCGTCAGGAATGTGCCATCTGCTGATTGATTCAGCAACAGCATGATGAAGCAATTCCCATAGACTGGCCTAGGAAGAAATTCCTATAAAAATGGACTCTAGAAAGTGAGAACTTTGGGGTCTGATTCTGCAAACCAACTTCCAGGAGCATCAGATGAGCATCTGACAAGGCCCTGCTCCCTCCTCATATCCAGGCCACCTGGCCAGTGGCTTGGCATAAGCAACTCTAAGGCTGGTAACTATGATAACAACCTTGCAGAACGTGTGTGTGTGTGTGTGTGTGTGTGAATAAATAAGAAATTGAATGGAATGTTATAGCTATAACTAACTGCTTACTATGATTCTTTCTGTATTCACAATAAATGTGGCATTTTGCCTTTTTCCCCTTTAATAAGATCCTGCTGGTTTTTATTTTATTGGTATAACAATGCCAGCTCCTGACTCCAGCCCGCCCATTACCTTGGGTTTTGGGAGAGATGTAGCACAGGTAACAATTACAAGTAATGATAATAACTGCAGCCAAGGCACTAGTTTTCTGTATAGTTGTTATCCCAGTGCGTAACTAGTACTTGTAGCTATAGATCTTACATCTGATTCTGACCACCAACAGTAGTTCCAATTCTCATGATAGTGTTGTGAATCTCACAATAGTTGGTATTTTTCTTAAATTCCCAGCTCTTGGAGTCATGTTATTTCATAAAAAGAAAAGGAGGACTTGTGGCACCTCAGAGACTAACAAATTTATTTGAGCATAAGCTTTCGTGAGCTACAGGCCACTTCATCTACTCTGAAACATGTTATTTCATGAGAATCTCGGCTTTATTTAAAAAAAAAAGAAAAGAAAAAAAAAAAGTAAGATTCTACTCCCTATGGCTGTAGAGAAAAAAGCTTGAAAATGTGACCTGAGTATATGCTAATGGACAGGATGGATAAACATTGATTTAAAAGAAAAATCAGATTTTTAAAAAATTTAAATTAAACACAGGTTTGTTGGGGGGGTTTAATAAATGTATTTCAAATAAATTTGAAAAAGACAACCTACATTAAGACCTAAGCCTAAATACAAAAATAACGTCAATTGGTACACACACAGGCATAGGTTTGCCACAGGAGGCATAAGGTTTGAAGACCAGGAACTGAGGCATGCCCAGCCCTGGAGTGGAGGAGTCCCTCGACAACAGAAACTAATCTATTTATACTAATTATGCACACTAATACGAATTACAAAAGCTATAGACACTAAACTATGGTAAGTAAGAACAAAGAGCTAGAATCCAAAAACCACTGGGAAGTAAACTTTGCAGAAGCAAAAAGGTAAGAAGGAACTCAGAGAGGATGTGCCCAGCAGTGCCCCTTATACCGGCACATGAGCGTGTGCCTCCAGAGGGTGCTAGAGCTGGCCCAAAGGATACCACTAAGGGAAAAAATTTCCAGCAACGGTGCACACGGCACACGCACATCTAACATGGAATGGACATGAGCAAAGAAGAACTTGCCTCTTTAAAAAAGCCTTTCTATCATAAGAATAACACTCACATCACTAGACACCCCTTCGAGCTGTAAGCCTCTACCAAAACAAAAACAAACAAAAAGGGAAATTAATAAAATCCTTTAAATATGACAGCCCCAAGGAGAGTTTTGTTTTTATCACGAGGAGTGTGACATTACTCCCACGAATTCCACTAGAGACTTCACTGTTGCTATTTGATGTTATGTGGAAAGCATTCAGTTATTACAAAAATGGGTGCCAGTATAAAATGCTTAGATAGATACACAGATATTTATTAAACTAATTTAAGTAATCTTTCATTTACCTATCATTTTCCACTTTTGTTTTAAAATTTATTTAAAAAAAAAAAGTAAATCCTAAAGTCATCTGTATAGCAATTAAAAAAACTAATATGCTACTACATTTTTAAGTTAATCATTTTTTTTCTAGTGCTTTTAATTATTTTCCTGGAAAATATATTCTGATGACACTGGTCACACTTGCACTACATCAGGCCTATTATAACACTAAAAGTTACATTCAACCAGTCCAAGATATTATAAAATAAGCATTTTGAACAAATAGAAAAATTATGATAGTTACAATTAAAAGATTCATAAGTCCTCAAAAAGCAGTACAATGGAGTGAAGGAAATGAGTTACGGGTAGTCTCCTTTACTGGAAACAACAATAATAAATATAGTATTATAAAGAGTTGTAACATTATTCCCCAAAATGGATTACCCATAAATTTCTGTAAATACATAGAGCATACCAGTCAGTTCCAGTTAACATCAGTATGTGTTGAGGGAAAGATGCTAGATGTTCTTCTGTTCCTTCCACCACATTCCTCTAGCCTTTCCACATCTTTAAGAGACAACTATTAGCTCAAGCCCAGACCAAAGACTGAGGGCTTGTCTACACTTACAGCACTGCAATGGCAAAGCTGTACCACTATAGCGCTTACTGAAGACACTACCTATGCCAATAGGAGAACTCCTCCCAACTGTGTAGGTAATCCACCTCTCTGAGAGGTGGTAGCTATGTCGACAGGAGAAGCCCTCCCATCAACATAGTGCTGTCTACACCGGGGGGTTAGGTCAGTATAACTACATTAAGTTGCTCACGCCCTGAGCAGTTATACTGATGTACGTTCCTAGTGCAGACGAAGCCTGACTTCAGTTTGTGGTGTGCCTGTGTCTATATTAAAAAAAGTCAACTACTTTTCCACCAAGCCGTCATTATCTGGCCCTAAGAAATATAATTTTCCCAACAGAATCTGTCAGACACTTTAACTGGGAGCTGCACTTCAGTCTTTCATGATAACATGGCTCAGAAGCACCACCACAAGGCCTTCCTCTATCCTGTAGCTGAGCACATCTTGTCACTAGACACAAATCTAGGAGCTGTTAGCACCCATTGATTTCAATGCGAGCAGGATCAAGCCCATAAATTAATGAACAGACACATTTTGTACCAGCTGAAATTTCAAGTGATGAAATGTAGCCTCAAGGAAAGCATATTACGGTAATTCAGTATATAATGATCAAAAGACATGCATAACTATAGTGGAGTCAATAAGGGAGCTCTTAAATGGTAAATAATGCACGTCCCTGGTGGAGCTAATCAGACATGTAGCCTAAAAAGTACTTTACTTTAATCCGGCTAGGGATCATGAGAAATACAGAAAATTACTTTATTGATTTTACATGGCAGACTTTTAATCAGAACTGGTACCACTCATCAGTTCAGTTGTTATCAGTAAACATTTTGCAATGGAGCATGCTCCTGGGATGCTTTATGGTGTCATTGCCTTCAGTGCCTGGCTAGCCTGATTGATTGGCTTCAGAATTACTAAGCACCCACAAATCTCTCTTAAGTAAACAGAAGCTATTGTAGCTCAACACCTTTGAAAAATCAAGCCACTTTTTTAGGTGCCTAATAAAATAAGACACAAGCAAAATAATAGACTGACAAAATTGACAGGTTTTTTCCTTCGCTAATTTCTATAATTCTGTGAATATATAGTGTACACTATACAAATAAATAAATAATACACTGAACTCCAGTATAGGGCTATACTCATACCCAAATAGTATAACTACTAAATATATACCAGCAGCATGGTGTTGAGTTACAACTGTGCCCAAACACATCTACAATCCACCTTACAGTACACAGAACAAACATTAAAAATAGAACTACTGCATATTTGTCACTCTCTTCTTTCATTTATTATGTCTCATAGGAAAAACTGGACACAGTTTATTGTTCAGCTTCAATGACTAAAAGACTGCATGGCACATTTAAGAACTAACATGCAAAGTAGAATATTTTGAGAACAACATCATTATTTTGCTCCAAAAATGATTATACTTATGATTATACCAAGAAATTATACTTAATTCTAACTAAAGAGATGACAAACAAAAATAGGTTATCAGCATTGCCAACCTCGAGTGTTGTTTTTTTTTAAAAAAAAACTCATGATTTTTTAAAACATGGAATGTTGGATTCTTTTTATTTGCTTTGGTTTGAGAGACGTTAGGATGTGTTTGCTTCAGGAATTCCATCTCTTCTCTACCACTATTGAAGCTAGAAACTTTTTATTTATTTTTTTAAATAAAGGTTGAAATTCTCCTGAAGTCTCCTGATTCCAGGAGCTGGGGTTTTAAGAAAAACGTCAAATTTACCATTAAATTAAGATATATTTCTGCCCGCTCACTCAAAAGAAAAAAAACTAACAACAAAAAAAAAACAACAGTTCAGATGTTTCCAGGTGCAGATGTTTTATCTGTGCTCCTGTCTCGGGATAGCTGTGTAAACAGATTCAAATAATGACTGGTTTAGGCAAATATTTTGCTCTAATGTGCTTGAATGGAACATGGCAAAATATCAACTAGTTGTGTATCCTTATAAAAACAAAACAATAAAGAACACCCCCCCCAAATACACAAAGTAATGCAGCTAACATGCAGATGACAATCTATAATATATTTAGAGTAGCTTTAAACCTTCTTTCAAATATCTAAAGATAGCGAGAGGTATTGTTATTTGAATAATGAAAGGAATAAATGTCACTTAAGTCACTACCAGGGGTCGGCAACCTGTGGCAGGCATTCCAAAGGCACACAAGCTGATTTTTAGTGGCACTCTGCTGTCAGCCGGGGTCCCAGCCGCCGGCCCCACTCAGCCCGCTGCCGGCCTGGGGTTCCCTCAGCAGGACGGGGGGGCCAGTGGCCAGGACTCCAGACTGGCAGCGCGGGCGGCAGACGGAACCCCAAAATTAAATTCATAATTTTGCTAGACACTAAAATCATAGCCTTAATAAAGATGCTGGATTTATGGCTTATTACAACAATCTGTAACTTACTAAATGCATTTATTTGTCCTATGACTCACAAAAAAGAAGTGAAAGATTTCCAGCCTATTTTTTATTCTGCAACTTTGGGAAAAGAAAAAGGGAAAAGCAATTGATCCTCATGATAAAATTTCTTGCTACACTACTGCTACACTACACAGGACACCAAATATTACATTATTACCTCTTTTGACCACAGTGCAAGAGCATTAGTTATACCGATAGAAGTGCTGGTGTGGACAGCACTATGTTGGTGGGGTCTCTTTCATGGCCTGCTGCCATTATAGGTTTTCCCCTCTAGCAAGAGAACAGTATGGTAGATCTCAAATCAATGAAGGCTGCACTCAGAAAGACCTCAAGAATTCTGGAATATGTTGCTCAGACAGTTTAATTTTTGTTTCTACTGCCTGTCCCTCCTTTCTCAGATTTATCTCCAGACTTTTACTTGTCCAGATCTATTCTGCCCTCAACAATCTTCTATTCATTGAACTTTTTGAAACTTTGCACTTTTAGAGAGAGGTAAGGGACTGACTCTGTGTACACAAATTTGCAGAGACACAATAGGGTTGAGGTCTGTTATTTCTCACCTCTATATTTATTTATTTAAAAACATTTTTGCTGTTAACAAGCATGTTATCTCTGGAGACACAAATCCACGGTTTGAGAACTGAGAAACTAAACATCTCTGATGGTCTCTTCTAGACTGAGCACTGAATCCCATTGGGTAGATACTGAGCACTGAATCCCATTGGGTAGATAGAAAGATTCACCTAAATAATCTATACAGAAGCCCCTGGAACCCCATAAGATTGGGTCCCTAATCCATGAACTATTGGAACTCATTTACAAAACTTTTCTTAAACTTTACATGAATATATTGTCTCCTACTATAGAATTAGAATTTATAATCCCTATTCCATGATGAGATATCTTTGAGCTATAACGTATCTTAATTAAAACTATTTTTAGATAGGCTTTTTTCCTCAAAAAGCATTTTATCAAAAAAATCCGATTTAAATGAAAAAACCCCCACATTTTATTTATTTTTTAAAAATGAATGATTTTTATCCACCCTGCCAGCTATTGATACATTATTCTGGACCTTGTATCCAATGGCAATGCCTACTTCATTATTCTGAAAATGTCTTTGGTGAAATCCTGAATCCATTTAAACTAATAGGAGCTTTGCCCTTGGCTTCATCAGAGCTAGGATATCACCTCTTAACTTATCAGCTATTAAAAAAAGGAATATAGTAACAGTTTTTCAGGTCTTTAGGACCTATTTTCAGAAGAGCTAGGGTACTCAAATTCCCATTAAAATAAAAGGGAGCCAAGGGTCCTTAGCACCTTGAAAATTAGGACCCCTTATTTTCAAGGTGGTTTGGGACAAATCCAAGAATCCGCTGAAAGAAAAAACCTCTTCCTAATATTCTGCCTAAACCATTCCTTCCTACCTTCCATCATGATTATGCCCGGTTTAGTATTCATGAAAGGTCACAGACATAGCAACTGCAGTCCTCCACCTACAGAACAGGTTACAATACTGGCAATAGGCTTCCCCATCATGCACATAACCAACACACCAGAATCCTATTTTTAAAAAGGCCAAAAGTAGTCCAGCCTCCATGCTTGTTCAATCCTTGCCTAGAGCTGCCTGAATACTACAAAAGTAGCGTCCACAAATTCTAACCACATTTTTGTTATTCAAGAACATCTGCACAAACGAGTATTAGAGGAGTGGCTCTTCTTTGATGCAGGCAAACAGAAAGAGTCATTCACTTTTTATCATCTGTTATTCTTTGGTTGAAGACGTTTCCGTCATCCAACAGGGAGCACAGGCAGCATATGGTTTAGCTGGCTAATCACACACTGCAGTTAATGATCAGTGAATAGTTGAACTGAATAGTCAACAAGCGACCTATAGGTTCAAAAGGTGTTCATCCGAACTATCAAACAAATACTTAGCAACAATGAATATATATTCAGAAGCCAGGATCTCTTAAATTATTCACGAACAAATAACTACATTTGTTAGATAATTTGCCTCCTACTGACATACTGCATGTACTACACTACTATACATTTTTGGCATATGGACATGGCATTGCATGGCATTACAAATGGATGTCTAGACCACAACTGTTGATGTTTTGCTTTTCCTGTCCTTTTAATACATATAACTTTATTTCCTAAATTCTTTTTGCATAAGAACCTATTAATTCTGCTAGGTTTCAGAGTAGCAGCCATGTTAGTCTGTATCCACATAAAGAACAGGAGCACCCGTAGCACCGCAGAGACTAACAAATTTATTTGAGCATAAGCTTTGTCTCCTGTCTTTACCGGGATTAACTCAAGGGAACAACAGAAGTAAATTGAAAATAGACATTGCACACTTGCCAACTACAGTAGTAGATGTGCCAAGTGTCACATAAGAATATTTCCATCGCCATGTTAACTAGGGCTGGGTGAACTAGTTTGAACGGAACCAAATCTGAACAGACCCTGAACATTTCTTGTCATTTGAAAAAGGTTAACTTTATTTATTTAATTTCCCCAATGCTCTGCACATCCTATGCTGGGTCATCACTTGTAGTGAAAAATGGTGAAGTACGTTGAGAAAGGTTGTTCATGGGGTATTTTTGACTAAAATATATTTAAAGTTATATGAAAAAGGCGGTTTTCCCTCCATCCCTGCAATAATACATCCAGATGTATTTCTAGACAAAAGTTTCAATCAGCTCTGAATTTCTGGATAATTATCCAGACCAAACCTCTTGATGGTCACCCATCATTTAATGTTGAATACCTTGGCTGGGTAGCAACAGAAGCCAGCCAAGGCTCCACATTTCCTTCAGGTCAGACACTGGCCATCCTGATTTAAGAAAAATATTTGAAAAAAATATAGGAAGGTTGATCAGTATTTTCCACCCACTGCAATGCAAATTGATAACATGAAAGTGAACACAATATGATATTGCAAGAAAAGACTGTGCAAAATATTTCCAAATTTCAAATTTTTCACTAGAGAATTAGATATCAATTTTTTCAAACTTTTATTTATTTTTATTTAATATGAATTATTTCAATTTTTTTCAAATATATTTTAAAATGCATTGAAACAAAAACCCCATTCATACAGTCAAACATAAAATGACTTACTTCTTCAGGCTTCTGTCCTTAACAGACACAGAATTAAGCAGCACAAACCCAGCACAACCAATCCCTTTCCTTCCCACCAAATTACAATTCTCTTTATAAATTAAAATCAAGGGTGTGATGCTATAACAGATTGCCAGCTCAGGCTAGACGAATAGGGCAATACACTGATGTGTGTATATCAAAGAAATGCTAAAGAGGTCATAGCATTTTACATTTACATTTTACATTTGCTCTAAAATTCATGAAAATTAATGAAATGTTAATGACATTGTCTTCACTTACCTATAAACCTGTTGATTGCTACTCCGTTACATTATGTATTTCCTTGTACTTAGTTAATGTATGTATTTCCTTGTACTTAATGTATGTATTTCCTTGTCCCTAGATCAAACAGATGTATTAGCGTTTAGATGCGACGTTTCAGAGTAACAGCCGGGTTAGTCTGTATGTGCAAAAAGAAAAGGAGTACTTGTGGCACCTTAGAGACTAACCAATTTATTTGAGCGTAAGCTTTCGTGGGCTACAGCTCACTTCAGAAGTGAGAAAATTGGCTACAGTGTTATTTTAGGTGAGATCAAGAGTATCCACTGACCTAGGGTAAGTGACTAGCCCCTTGGGGTTGGGAGTAACCTAATGTGTGGTGAACTTCAGTTTTAATAACCTTTCATCATAAAGTCCAGTCTGTCTGGGCGGTAAAGTAGGGGCTGGAGAGCCTAAGGGGGACTGTCTGGCTCCATGGTAAGACTAATATAGTGATCCAGGAGTGCACACTTGTTACTGGTTTGGTGAAATCTAATAATAAAATATGCTACCAGTTTGGGGTGTCTGCCCTGTTCTCTAACAGTCTGACCTGAGATTGGCATTCATAGCTGTGACACTGTGACACAAGGGTTCTGTCACATACAAAGGATACACACACAAAAATTAAAAAAACAACAATAAGGAGTCCTTGTAACACTTTAGAGACTAACAAATTTATTTGGGCATAAGCTTTTGTGGGTTAGAACCCACTTCATTAGATGCATGGAGTGGAAAGTACAGGAGCAGGTATATTTTATACACACACACACACACACACACACAAAGTACATGAAAAAATGGAAGTTGCCTTACCAAGTTGGGGGTCAGTCTAACGAGACAATTCAATTAACAGTAGAATACCACGGGAGGAAAAATCACGTTTGTAACGGTAATAAGGGTGGCCCATTTCAAACAGTTGACAAGAACAGTAAGTTCTTGTGAGTAACAGTAGGGTAAAATTAGTATGGAAAAATAGGTTTTGTAATGACCATTCACTCCCAGTCTTTATTCAGGCCTAATTTGATGGTGTCCAGTTTGCAAATTAATTCCAGTTCTGCAGTTTCACATTGGAGTCTGTTTTTGAAGTTTTTTTGTTGAAGAATTACCACTTTTAAGTCTGTTGTTGAGTGGCCAGGGAGGTTGAAGTGTTCTCCTACTGGTTTTTGAATACTGTAATTCCTGATGTCAGATGTGTGTCCATTTGTTCTTTTGCAATAGAGACTGTCTGGTTTGACCAATATATCAACAACAGTATGTGTCCTAAAGTGTACCTAGCTCCAAAGCTTCCACCCACACTGAGCTAAGAGACTTAGGCTCAGATAACAATACAGAGTCCCTGGTCCCAATATGGAGTTCCTGGTCCCATCCTGGTCTGGATGCTGAATAGATATATTTTCAATTTGTTGGTTTATATGTCTCTCCATAGCATAGGCTCTATGGAAGCACGTGGACCTGTCATATATTGTTGTAGTAAACTTTATAGTCCACTGAGCAACATTATAAACACACACAAATTCCTCTCCTACAGAACACAAAAAGTTTGACTCCAAGTACTTAATGATCAGTAATATTTAGACCTTCTGTAGCATTTTTAATTTTCAAAGCAGATTACGAACAATATGTATAATAGCACTATGAGTGCAGTAGGTATTACTTCTATTTTGCAGAAGGGAAAGTGAAGCAAACAAGTGGGTTGTTCAAGGTCACAGAGAAAACTCTATCAGAATTAATACTCTGGACTTCCCAATCCCAGTGCAATGATTAAAACCTCTTTAACCACATGCTCCCTCTCCTGATAGAACACTAGAAATAAATGTTTATGTCAAGCTGTCTAGAGTGACTCAAACATGAATACCAACCTCAGGGCAGACAGTTACAAACCCCAAACTGGTTGTGTGTTCTATACTTAGATTTCACCAACCCAGTATCAAGTGCAAACTCCTCAAGCCCTGTAACAGCCTTAACATGCAGTCACAGACAGTCCTCTTGGGTACTCTGATCTATCCTGCCACCAAGGCAAGCTTCCTTTGTGATAGCTGGTCCCTTATACCAAAAACCACAACAATATTCAGGTTACTCCCAGTCTCAAAGGACAAGTCACTTACCCCAGGTCATTTGCACACTAGATCTCACACCAAAGTCAACAACGCTTATAGTCAATCCTATAATAAATAAAGATTTATTAACTAGGAAAAATAAATTAGAGTGGTTTACAAAAGTTAAAACAGGTGAATATGCACACACAAATGAGCTACAGTTTTAGGTTCCAAAAGGTAGTAAGAGTTGCTGTAATATGCAAGGAACTGAAGAACTCCTGCTTAGAAATCTTTGCCCCTCAGAGTCCAAGCAGCATAGAGGTAACAATTTCTTCTTGACAAGGATTTTGAATCTCTTCCTCCCAGAGTTCAAGCTGAGGGGACAAGTGCTTGTGTCTTCTTCATAGGTGTGAGGGCAGCAATCAACGAAGTATTTTGTCCATTGATGTTCCATAATGGCTTGTTTGGTGCCTATGGGCCTTCTTTTGTAGGAGAGGAAATGACACTCTTGTCATAAGCAAGTATTTCACATTTGGTAATGCTTCTCTCACTCCTGTAGGGGTTTACAGGTTTAGAGCAAACACTTTTATAGTTACAGAGCAAACACTTAATTACCACCTTATAACATGGGAAACAGATATCATAAATGAGATTAATGCACACAGCAATTCACAAGCATTTCATGAAATCTAAACACTAAACACATTTTTATAAATCTAATACCTATTTTAAGAAACACTAACACACAGGTGAGCCAGACCAGTTTCCAGCTATACATTTGTCAGTGTTCAGTGGGGTCCATGGGCCTTGGCATGAGAGGGCACCTTGTCTGTCAGCATCACAGTTTACATACCATAACACATTGTCAGAGCACAACGATATCTAACTTTAAGATTATTTGCCTCCTTATACTCTTTCCTCTTGTTTAAAAAATTCTATTGTCATTTCTTTTGGGTTAATCTTTAAAATTATAGTTCAGAATCTTGGAAGTTACAGGTTATCTAAGAAAAAAATTCTTAGATATTGGAGTCTGTGACCAGAATTATTCTAAACTATGTTTTCAAATTGTTGCTTTGTGATGTTTTGTTTATCAAACTCATCTGCATTCCTCCCAGGAAGTGCTATTTTAGTGTTTTATACTGCTGCTCATCAACATAGTATCTGAGTGCCTTCCATATAAATTCAATATGAATTACAAAGTCTGTAGTGGCTTTCATCCAATCTCCAGCACTTCTCCTTTTACATGGTCAGAACTCTGCTTGAGGGAGGTTGGGAATAAGATGGGTGTTTGAATTGTGAGACAGTGCCTCTTACAGTGAAACAGCTTTCTCAAAAAGGAAGAGTTTGTAAAGTTTCCTAAAGATGGTCAGACACTGGATTCACCTGATCTTCTTTGGAAGAGTGCTCCATAGCCAGATCCTCTCTTGAGAAGATGTTTTGTACCCAGCTCTCACGTACTTTGTTGTGGGCTTTGTCGTCTGCTTTGTCTCTGAGGAGCGCAGTTGCCTCAGTGATTCATAGAGTGAAAGTCTTATGTAGCTAGAGCTCAATTCATTAATTGCTTTGAAAATTAGGACCAAGGCCTGAAAGTGACACCAGAAGCTGACTAGAAGCCACTGAAGAGATAGAGTACAGTCCTGATATCCTTACAGCGCCTTGGGCAATGGAAAAGGCAGGCAATTGCATTCTGTACCAACTTGAGCCTGTGCATTATCTTCACATTCAGCTTCAGATATAATGAGTTACAGTAATCCAGTCTGATGGATTACCGTAGCTAGGTCCTTGTCTGTGAGGAAGAGATTACGTTTCCCAGTGGACTGGAAGTAAAGAGGCACGTTTGGAAAGTGATGCTACCTGGTCATCCAAGCTCATTGAGGAGTCAGACGGGACCCTGGCACTTCACACCACTTTGATAAATGGGGGCTATATGCCTTTAAAAGAAGGCAGAGCCAATGTCTTGGCCAGCTCTTTGAAGCATTTCCTGTTTCTGACCAGCATCATTTTGGACTTGTCCGAGTTCAGCTTGTAGGCATGCTGGCCTTTTAGCAGTGATGGAGGATGCATCACTTGAGAATGAAGAACACAGCTGAATGCTATCAGCATACTGTAGGCAGTTGAACCCACAACAGCTCACTATCTCCCCCAGTGGTCTCAGGTAGATATTGAAGAGAAGTGGGAATAGCATGGATCCCTGCAGTTAACTGTGTCAAAGGCTGCAGAGAGGTCCAGCAGTAGGACATGGAGATCTTACCTGTATCCATAAGAAATCTTTCAGTGCAACTAGAGCTATTCCTGCTGAGCCTTGATCTGAGCCCTGATTGTGACGAGTCCAGGATGCTGGCTGACGTCATGCTGTTGGAGTTGGAGCTGGGTGGTTACTATCCTTCTCAATTATTTTGCCCAGAAATGGGAGCTTAAAGATGGCAGTTGCAAATATTATCAGGGTCAAGTGTTGGCTTCTTGAGGATTGACTGAACCGTTCTGTTTTTTCCAAGGAGGATAGTAGCTGTGCTTCTCTCAGGGACCCACTGCTGAACTCAAACCCTGCTCATTGCCCTCAGCTAATTCAGCTAATGAATCCAGTCTCCTGATTGGCTGAAAACTCCAGTAGGCACAATCATAACCTCCAGCAGCCCTGGTTCCCGAGCGGCTCAAACTGTAACAACCAGGAGGTGCGTGGCCTTGCCTAATGGTCAGGGCAAGAGGCTGCCTTAATGGATAAAACAGAGGTAGCGAGGCCATGTGGTCAATTCCAGGAGGCGTGCCAGAGCCAAGAGCCAGAGACCAGGAGCCACGTTGCACTCAGAATAATAATACCAAGTCCATGGAGCAAGCTGGAGCTGGGAATCAGGCATTAGAGCCAGACTATCAGCTGTGGTGGGCACAGGAGCCAGGAGTGGGGACTAGGAGTCAGGTGTAGGAAATCAGGAACAGGGACTAGGAGTCAGGTGTAGGAAATCAGGACCAGGGACAAGGAGCAGAAGCAGGGATCTGGAGTGAGGGCTGGGAGAAAGAAGGGAGCTGACAGCAGGAACAGGAAGCAGAACCAGGGGTGCTTGATAGTGTTCCATGCCTGCCGTGAGGTCCCAGAGAGGCTGCAGGGTTTAAGACTGTGCCTGCTGGAGTCTTCAGGGAATCAGGAGCTTGGGTTCGTTAGCTGAGAGAAACAACCAGTCTAGGTTCAGCTGTAGTTCCCGTAGAGCTCCTCTGGAGGAGGCATTGACTATTCCCATTTGTAGCAGCCATAATTCTTCTCTGGCTTTTACCTGCCAGGTGTGGAGAGGATCTGTTTCAGAGATCGTGGCTCTAATATTTTTCACAGCTTCTTGAGCATCTTTATATGCGATGGGGCCAAGCTCAGTCAGGGGTGGTGGGGCGGATAATACAATGTGGTCAGGGTGGAATTTTCCTTCCCAGTTAGCTCCATAAGTAATCTGTTGATCTTATCGGTGCCGACAGCTTTTTACAGTGGTTAGCAACTGGGTTATGCAGTCTGAGTTGATTAGCCGATTCTCTAGGTAAAACAGTTCTGCTGGGCATGATTTTGCCATGTTCATCGTGAAGGATTAGGAGGCTCATTTTGCCTCCTTTGCTGCCATGCCAGAGTCTGGCTGTAAGTGATGTTTGTGCTGCTGACAGAGGGATTCAGAGTGGCTTTTGAGCCACTTTTCAGAGTAACAGCCGTGTTAGTCTGTATTCGCAAAAAGAAAAGGAGTACTTGTGGCACCTTAGAGACTAACCAATTTATTTGAGCATGAGCTTTCGTGAGCTACAGCTCACTTCATCAGATGTATACCGTGGAAACTGCAGCAGACTTTATATATACACAGAGAATATGAAACAATACCTCCTCCCACCCCACTGGCATTCTAACTTACTACCTGCGTACATCATCTGCCATAGTTCATCTGTGAACCATGGTGATCTAATGAACTGATGTGAGGGAGTGGATGGTTTGGGGCTAACTAAGGCAGTGGCTCTCAACCCTTCCAGACTCCTGTATCCCCTTCAAGTTCAGATAGTGCAGAAAAGATTAGAGTCAGCTCCCTATGTTTTGAACCCTTATCCAAATCAAACCCAATCACCAAACCTTTTGAAAGTTCTGTCATCGTTAGTTGCAAAAAACCCCACAAAGTTGATTGTTTGGTATGTATTCTTCTTCTAAGAGTAACTTGGATGTGATTATTATTTGATTTAACTTGAACAATAAAACAATATTCCACATTCCTGTATGTACTAACCACACCCCAAAATTAAATTCCTCCCCTGGTTTTACAAAACCAAAAATCATGACCTCCCAAATAATTCATAGATTCCAACATAAGAAGGGACCATTGTGATCATCTAGTCTGACCTCCTGTATAACACAAATCACAGAACCTCCCCAGAATCATTCCTACAGCATATCTTTTAGGAGAAACATCCAATCTTGATTTTAAAATTGTCAGCTATAGAAAATTCACCATGACACTTGGTAAGTTGTCCCAATGATTAATTACTCTCACCGTTAAAAATTTACACTTTATTTCTAGTCTGAATTCGCCAAGATTCAACTTTCAGCCACTGGATCATGTTATACCTTTCTCTGCTACACTGAAAAGCCCATCATCAGATATTTGTTCTCCATGTAGGCACTCATGGACTGTAATCAAGTCACCCCTTAACCTCCTCTTAGTTAAGCTAAACTAATTGAGTTTCTATCTAGTAGTCTATCACTATACAGCAGGTTTTCCAATCCTTTAAATCATTCTTGTGGCTTTGCACCCTCTCCAGTTTATCAATAGCCTTCTTGTATTCATGGATACCAGAAAGGGACACAGTATTACAGCAACAGTCACACCAATGTCAAATACAGAAGTAAAATAACCTCCCTACTCCTAGATTCTCATTTATGCACCCAAGTATCACTGTAACCCAGACACCTCTTGATGCCAAATGGCAGAAGATGCTACGGGTTTACAGGGATCCTCTGGGTCAGATATATGCATATTAGTTCACTAAAGTGTGGCAAGTAAGGTCTCTACCAAGAGGCAGTAGCCCACTGGTCATCACAACCATTGCAAAATGTACATAAGAATAATATTTAAGTTATGTATCTATACTGAAAATTATGTTCTTAAGGTCTTGGAGAAGACAACATGCCTCGGACAGGTTCCTTTCAGGCAGGAGGTAACAGATGTTAATTTTTCAGTCTGGTCATAGGTGTATTGTGTATTAGTCTGCTTCACAATGGAGGTCTATGTACATACTTAGCCTGATGCTAATCCAAAGATTGCAAAATTGACAAGAGAAGGAAGGCACGGGGGGGAAAAAAAAGTCAGCTAGGGTGTCCTGTTTATGAAAAAGAACAAAAGGACTGTCCTGATATAGGAAAAGGTACCTTGATCCTTTACTGGGGAAGCAAGCTGACACTGTGTTCTGTCTCTCAGAAGAGTGGGTAATAGCAAACCTGGCAGTAAAGTGCTAGCGAGCAATACTTTATTAGACATGATCGTATCTTGTAAATAAGTCTAGGCTCTAGAATGTGTTATGATTTTATTCTGTGTGTGACCATTTACTTCCAAAGCTGTTTCTCACTGTCACTTGAATCTCTATTCTTTGTTAAATAAACTTTATATGGCATTTCTCTATAGATATAGCTAAGTGGTGTTTGTTAAGTGGAGTGGTGATCTGAGGTGGCAAGCTGGGGTGTACTGTTTCTTGGAAGCACCAAATCTCTGAGTGTTCAGTGGATCAGGGGCTGGACACTCCAGGGAGACACTTGTAGGGCTCAGAGGTTGCAGTGTGCCTATCACTAACCTGTGGAGAGACAACAGGGCCTGTGTAGGCCTAGATGGGAGTGCTTCTGTTGCCTGTGGCTGGTGGAATCGAGGAGCTGACCCACAGTAGGCACAGACAAGGCTTTTTCATGCTAAGGGCAGGGGGTAGTGAGCTACCTCACAATTCTGGGCACTCCCAGGAAGCATCACAATCACATTAGCCCTCTGGCCATAGCGTTGCACTGGGAGCCCACCCCCAAATCTTTTTTCAGAGTCTCTGCTTTCCAAGATAGAGTCCTCCATTCTGTAAGTATGGCCTAGTCTTTGTTCCGAGATTTACACATAGCCATATTAAAATGCCTATTGTTTTCTTGCACCCAGCTTTCCAAGTGATCCAAATATCAGTGACCTGCCCTCTTCATTATTTACCACTCCCCCGAATTTTTGTGTAATCTGCAAACTTTATCGGGGATGATTTTATGTTTGCTTCCAGGTAATTAATAGTAAAGTTAAATAGCGTAGAGCCAAGAACCAACCCGAGGCACCCAAATATAAACACGCCCACTACATGATGATTCCGTTTACAATTACATTGAGCCTGTTAGCCAGCTTTTAATCCGTTTATTGTGAGCCATGTTGATTTTATATCATTTTAGTTTTCTGATCAAAATGTCATGCAGTACCAAGTATATTATATCAACACTACTACCTTTATCAACCAAAGCTGTAATATCAACAAACAAAAAGATCCTGTCAAACTAACTCAATATACCTTCCATAAACCCATGCTGATGTGTTACATCGTTATTTTCCACAGAAATTCACTCATCACATTATCAAGAAGATGTAATTTTTCAATTTCTACACTTACTTTTGGTCAGATGCAAATTTTTTACATTAAACAGAGAACAACTCTGGCTGTTAGCCATTTTTAGGCTTCGTTCCATTCTGCTTCACACAAACGCACTTTGCATCTTCTCCACTTCAGTACCTTGTGGAGCATGAATAAAACTAATAAAAACAGCAGACGTAATGTTTGGCTTTCAGCTTAATAAATGAATTAAGTTATTACACACTTTTCTCAAATTTGCTTTAAAAGATTTAATGAATGTAAAGTATCCATTTAGATAAAAAAAGAACACCTGACACAAATAATTCAGACACACAGACTTCCAAGCACACCAAGAGAGAAGCAGCCAGTAACTGAAGTGGACAGTTGGCCCATTACACAACAATGCACATAGCAATTCTGCTCAGCAAGGAAACCCGGTGCCAGGAAGGAATACCACTGTTAACATTAGCTTTTCTACTGCAGATTTTCATTTTCAACCCAGATTAGAGCAGTAGAGCTGACTGGTCTGGCACTATTCGAAAGAGACACACACACAGTACAATCCTGTAACACTATTTTCATTTACGAATTCCAAACTCCCATTTCATCCTGTCACTCTCTTTGCATGCAAGACAAACATTCCAAAAAAACAGGACTCCTAAGTATTTTTTCAAACTGCCATGTATGGGACAACAAGAGAGGTAGTTTTCGCAAACTAATAAATCCGATCTCACCTTGTATTAAGTTAATTTACAGATGGCAGATAATTAATTCTCTGTATTAACCCAGATGCCACATGATTAATTCTCTGAATTAGCCCAATCCTACATCCATGACTTCTATCTGAGGGAAACTGACTGAATTCATGAGTACTATGAATAAACACACTTGGATTCACTATAAGTTTAACTTTGCTAATTACCAAATGTTAGTAATGCTAATTCATAGTACTAGTAAGATGGGAAATAACAGTTTGGTTAAGATAAGTGCAGACCTAAGCCGTCACCCAAAACTTGAATCAAGCTCAGATAACTTTTCCCCTGCATTAATCTCCCGTGCCCCTAATTTTCATATGTTTCCGCAACTCTTTGTTCCGGAAGCAGTGAAATATTACACCTGAAGAAAGGTTTCTCTCACAATACTGCTGACACTATTAGAAGCAGCAAGTACAAGAGTCTTATGAAAGAGCCTGTTGAGAGATGTTGCAGAACCTGAAATTTTTCACATTTGAAATAAGGCTCCAAAACATTGGGGGTAATGATCTGAACAAGATTCCTTGAGCTTTTGAGCACGCCCTGTCACAAGCAGCAGCAGAATTATAGCTGTGTGAGTAGGCGGGAAACAAAGTGTATTGCTGCACAGAATCTGGACCTTCTCTCTGATAATTTTATGTACAAGTCAGGGATAAATAAGACCAATCCTAGTGAAAGGTTTCAAAACTGCTTCAAATCAACCTTAGATGATACCTATAATATATACCTTTTCTTCAGAGGTATGACTGAAATTGTTCCATGGGCTTACAGCTGCATGTACTGTGTCACAAGCTGTTTACCTCAAGTTTCTCAATCTGGAAAATGTGAGTTAAATCAGTATTATTATTCCTAAGTGTGGTAACGTTTATGAAGCATTTTGGTTTTTTATTTTCAGTGTATTACATGGGGAGAAGTGTATCATGAGAAAGCAATGCATGAAACCGGTGACTATGGTTTCCTCCTTATGTTCATCAATTTTGTACGAGGAAAAGTCAACATTTAGTACTGAAACTTTCATCTTTTGACTTGCAAACATGCTAACATTTTAGCTACAAGACTTGAGTCTTACCTCAGACACATTACCATACACTGAATCTGTAACACTCTATGACTTTGTTGTTGACCAAAATTTCACTAATTGCCTCAAATCCACCATTTGTTGATATCAATGAAGTGCCTGCAATATGATTTTTGTCCATTTCACAATACATGTTGGACCATATGGGCTACTTTATGAAAGGTTCATGGGATGCAAGCATGTCAGCAAAGGGAAAGAAATCTTGCAGTAATTCTCAGTGAGCATGACAAATTACTTTAAGAGCTTGGTGGGGGGGGGGGAAGAGGGGAAGACATGGAAATTTATGGAGGCCTTCCAATGATGTCAAGGAAGTCTGCAGGTAAGAGCATATGAAAAATGCCATGTATTGCATATGTTCCACCAGTGTCAGATTCTGAAGTTGGCGTTATGATTTTGTTCCTAAAGATAGTGTCAAGACAGTTTCCCCCCAGATTTTCCTGTTTAATGGCTTTATTTTCAAGCCATACAAAATAAAATAAAAAGGTTTTTTCTAAATGCAATGAACATGAAGCTCACCAGTGAAGTTTTTCAAATGTGGCCTTGGAGTCCCTCAAGGAAACAGATGACTATCACTGCCTGTTCTGATGTAGAACAAAATTTTTTTACTGGTTGGATTATTTTTGTGGAAGGTCATTCTTTAACTGCTTACATTTGATTCAAACAAAAGCACTGTTTTACGCTGGAACATTATGTGCTGCACTTAACTTAACCACTCCAAGTATGGTTTTATGCGTGGAAAGAACCTTTGCTACCTTTTGAGGTGATGAATACTTATTACACGAGCACTCGAAAGCAACAGAAGCTCTCAGCTTTAGTTGCATTTTCAATTGATATTGTTTTTGACTGAAATGACAAGGTCAACTTTTCTACAACCCGAGTCCACAAAAGGGGGGGGGCGGTTTAAAAGGAGATTCATCTTTAAATAGGTTAAAGTGTAACTCCTTTCCTACTTGTTATAAAATTTCAGAATGTAAAACTATAATAAACTAGCTTCATGCCCTGCTACTGTCCCCATTTTGCAGTTGGAGAATTGTTTCTCCCCCTCCTCCATAGTTCTGATTAATTTGCAGACCTGTGCTGTGGGCTGCAATCCAAGTATTGCCAACCTCAAGCATTCAAAAACCATGACACGAGCTTAAAAACAATGAGATTTTTTTTTAAAAATTAATACACTTTGGTTCTATTTACTGGTTTTCTGGTTTCTGAGCATCTAGAGTACAGTTTAGTCAAGTTTTCTCTACAACTATGAGGGCAAGTCACATGATGCCAGAAGCTGGGGCTTTAAGAAAAAACATCAAATATGGAGAAATGTTAAAATTATGAGAGTCGATGACACTAAAATTAGCTTGTAACATCATTAGGCACTGGCCACAGACATTGTTAGCACTTCACTTCCAAAGGCTCCATCTGACATCTCTGACCAAGTTGAAATGCAATAAAACAGAACATGAAGGTCATATGGTTGAACTATTAAATCTCAAACAGGAATATTCAAAATAATTTACAAAATATAAAGTATGTGTGTCTGCAAAAGTAAAGGACCTAAGAGCTTAAGTTCTCTCTTAATTCACTGACTAGACAGGCATAGCGCAGACAGTCAGAATTGTATGCTTCCCTCCCTCACCCCACACATGCTGGGAAAGAGTTAATATGGGCAGGAAAGGATGAATATGGACCTGAAAAGCCAGTTAACCTGCCTGCCTGCACTGGAGGGTGGGCAGGGCCCAATTAGAAATAAAGCCCAGCTGGCGGACAGTAGGGCTTGTTGCCATAAAGTGTTGGGTTAGCCCAGATGAAGGGAGGAGACCCAGAGGAGAAGATGTAGAGAGGCCCCTCTCTCTGTGAAGCAGCCTGAATGAAGGCTGAACAGACAAGTGATTCCAGGCTCAGGGTGCTGTTTTTGGTGTTAGTGACAAAAAGGAAAATAGAATGTTTCAAGTAAAATGTTTCAGGTATTCCGTATGTGTATTCATTTTTCACTAACCTCCTAGAATGTTCTGGAACTTTGTAGGATCTTGTGGAACCTTCCGGACTTTCTGAGAACTACATTTTCTTTGAACCTCCTAAAATGTTGTCAGCCATGCCCCTGTGGGCATATAAGTGGCGGGGCGTCACCAGTCAGTCAGTGAGATATAAGAATGAAGTGAAGTGAGAGTTCAGCTGCAATATTGTGAACCTTGTTTTACTGTGTAATTGTGAAAGTTCAAGTCTTAAAACACAAGTACAGAGTGTAAGTAGCGACTAATAAAGGACCTATTTAATGAGACGCCAGAAATAGCTATTGAACCCTTATCTGCGCAACAATATAAAAGAAATACTGTTACTTCTTTTGCCATGCTTAATACATAATGTTTGATGATTTTCTAAAACTGAGAAACATAGACTTTTGCTCTCCCTAATATTGCCTGTTCTCCCCCGTAGAAAAGAAAAGATGCCCTGAAGAAGCCTTCAGGAACTCAGTACAGGAAGCAAAAAACTCAATTACAATCTAGTCTGCAGCAAGGGGCAAATTTGATGGGAAAAATATGAAACAGAACAACATAGATCAGGCTTTAGGCAGTATCAAACCTCTCAGTGCAGAAGAAATTGAGGAACAAAGAATAAATGATGGAAGTCCTATTACTAAGGAATTAGCAGATTTACCTTAAGGAATAGGAAAATGAGGAAAGTGATGAAGAATCGTCCAGTTTTCCTGGCGGCGTAAAGGAAAGTGATGATAAAGAAGAATGTGGCTCACATGAAAAGAAGAATAATGACAAAGAAAAATCTGGTTTACATGAAAAGGAGGGAAACGATAAAGAAGAATCAGCCTCGCATGAAGACATAAATAGCAGTGAGAAAAATTGCACACCATAAATCGATACATCAGATCCTGCTTTATTGCCAGTGATCCTAAACTCTGCCAATATTGATCATATAATTTTGAATAAGCTGGGCAAAATCGAGATATGACATTTCCAGTTAATGAGCAGAAGCAACACTATGGAACAGTGCTCAAAAATGGTGAGAAACTGAATTGGCATTGGCTAGTTTACTGAGAATCAACTGACAAAGTGTTCTATTTTTGCTGCAAAATATTTGACAAGAATGCCAAATCGTTGTGTGCATTTTTTGGGTACAATTACTGGAATAACTTAGCTGATGCTCTAAAGCAACATGAAAAGTCACCCAGCCATTTTACAGCCTACTACAAATGGATGGAGGTCAAATCCAGGATCAAGACAAATAAATGCATACACGCAGAAAACCAGTGCATTATTATTAGAAACCCAACATTAGAGAAACTTGCTTGAGTGTATGATCTCAATTACTGTGTTCCTTGCAAAGAATAATTTGGCTTTCTGGGGCTCATCGGATAAATTGTTCCCAAGCAGCTCTACCAAACTGTTATGTTCAGTGAAATACGAGAATGTCATGCGTGAGCACCTACATCGAGTAGTTTGTAAAGAAGCTATAGATCATTACTGCAGCAAAACAATTCAAAACGAATTGACTGGCCTTATGGCAAGGAAGATAACATATTGGTGCAGCTCAGTAAGTACTAGGCCACAATAATGGACTGCACTCCTGACATTAGTCCAAGTGAAAATATGTCATTTACAGTAAGATTTATGGAAAACGAGGATGGCTGTATCCAAGTAAAGGAAAACTTTATCTGTTTCTGGTCTGTAAACGACTCTAATGGAAAAGGCTAACAGAACTGTTTACGAACATTCTGAATGAGAATAAAATAAAGTTTCAGGACTGTCATAGCCAAGGTTACAACGACGGCACAAACATGAAAGGAAGAAACAGTGGCGTACAAATAAGGATCCTTGTCCCGAATGATCCAAGAGCTTTTTTCATGCCTTGTGGCTGTCATTCCCTCAACCTGGTTGTATGAGGTGCAGCGTCATCATCTTTAGATTCAGTATCTCTCTTTAGAGTACAGCAAAGAATATACGTCCTGTTTTCAGCATCAACTATCAGATGGAAGATCCTCACGGACAATGTTACAAATCTGACTATGAAGCCATGAAGCTTCTAAGTAACACTTGCTGGGAGAGCTGCATGGACAGTGTAAGACCAGTGAGGTACCAAGTGCCTGAGATTTATGATACCCTGATGGAACTGGCATAGTTGAGTAAAGCCGAGGCCAGAATGTGACACAAGGTGCAAACCAAAGTACTGACTTCAAATTTCTGGTCTCAATTGTGGTTTGGCATGATATCCTGTTCCACGTAAATGTTGTAAGCACAGACATTGTGACCACTACTACCTTGATGAGATGCTGCCTTGATTTCATTGTGGCCTACAGAGACAACGGATTTGAAGATGCCATCACTACCGCCAAAGAAATGGCAGAAAACTTAGGAGTTGAGCCTGTCTTCAAGGAAACTCATATTCATCAGAAGAGGAGACTGGTTACGAGGGCAGAGATGAGACGATGGGACGCTCAGAAGAAAAATTCAAGGAGTTTTTTTGCCTAGTCGTTGACACTGCTCGAATGTCCATTTAAGAGATTCGGACAAATGAAGCACCATGAAAAGACCTGGGTGGGGGGGGGGGGGGTTTATGACCTTAGTAAAGTGTTGGCAGACAGGAAAACACTCTTGAACAATTGTACGGACCTTCACCAGACACTGATCCATGGGGAATCTTCCAACGTCAATGATAAAGACTATGTTGAATTGGACAACATCCATCACATTTTGCCACACAGCAGCTTTGCCACTGAAAGTTCTCCAATTCATTCATGATGCAGAGCTGAAGGATACTTTTCCTAATGTGTGGATAGCTTTGAGGGTTAACATTCTAAGACTGTCACCTACTGTAACACTATTTAATACTGGTCCACCCAATGTTGGTGCACAGTTCAATTTCTTGATGTGAGTACATTTCAGTTATTCTTAAAATGAAAAGGTTTCTATAAGCTTAGAGGAAATGATTTTTTTATTTGCTCACATATGGCATGAATAAATACAGATTTACAGATCCTAGCATGCAAATTTATCATCTTACATGACTGGGATAAATCATGCATTCAAATCATTCAAAGTCATGAAATGCAAATGCAATAAAAATAGGTATTGAACCATTTAACACATGGAGGGTGTGGGGGGGGGGGGGACTGAAGATGTTCCTCGTCTGGGTGCCATTTGGTCTAAGGCCTGCCCTGCACATGACAATATACATGGTAGATGCATCATACCAAGGTTTTGCATTTTTTCAACTTGACTCATGCTTCCGATATGAGAGGGGGTATGACATTAATACATAATGTAATTTTGGTGAGAAGGCATTTAGATTTAAAAATTAAAATCTCAAGCTGTTGGGACAGGTGGAGAAAAAAAGAGTAAGGGAGGAAAATGAGGTCCTATTGAAACAGAAAACGAATCCAGTTTTGGTTACAAGAGCAATGATAATCTCACCAGCCTGGGAAAGAACCGGTGCCACACCAGGGTCCATTTCAGGCTGTGAAAATAGGCTGCAGCATGTGCTTGGTGACATAGAAGGTGCTTTCAACTTCTGAAATGTGCCCAGGGCCTCATAGAGAGCAAATGGAAGGTCCAGCTATTGGTACAGTCCAAATGGAGTGACAAATGCGGTTATATCCTTGGATTCCGGGGCCAAGGGCTTTCCGCCAGTACTCTTTGGTGAGGTCCAAGATTGGTTCTATACCCAGCCTTTTCTAATATATCCAACATCTCGCCCACCTAAGACATGGGATAGGAACCACATTCTCCTTCCTGAAATCAGTCAAGGAACAGATACTCTTCTCCAGTTTTGGGACCAGCAAAGTCAGGCTGCATACTTCCTCTAGGACTCTATTACCCCTAACCGGAGCGGAGTCTAGTCGTTCCCATAGATAGAAGGCATACTGGTTCGCATTATGGGTTGTGGTGCCTTGCTTACGCCAGGCCTCTTATTAGCGGTCCAAAATACTCCAAGGCTGTCTCTCCTATAACAACTCAAATGATGAGAAATCCAGGAAGGACTGTGGGATCTCTTGGACTGTAAACAATAAGTACAGCTGCATCCTAACCCAATTTTGGGTTTGGCAATCTCAGTTTTTTGCAGCATTCCCTCCAGTGTCTGTTAAAGTGCTCTACTAGCTAGTCTATCTGCAGGTTTCACACAGGTTCTTACCTATCATATATCAAGGAGGGCACATACCTCCTGGATTAGCAGACCCATGAATGCAGTGCCCCAATCTATTAAAATCACCATCAGGATTCCTAATCAGGAAAATACTCTAAGGAATTCATTAGCCATCTCCTGTGCTGATGCCAAGTAAAAGGATACAGCTTCCAAGTATCAAGTGGCCTCAATACTCGGAGCACCTACCAGCAGGAGAAGGACTACAATGAGTCTTGTAGGCAAGCCTAAATGCCACAAACTGGCACTCAGAGCAGGAAATGCAGTAGTCCTTTACCTCTTGGTAGACTACTGGCCAAAATAATTAGTCTGGCACCTCTCTTTGAGTCTACTCTACGCCTCAGTGGCCTCACCCCAGCTCATCATGGCCTAGATTCAATACCTATCTCTGGTACAGTTTGGGAACAATATGCAGAGGTCAGCATGTTCCACTCTGGGTATCCCAGACAACCCTTACCAGGATGTGCCACTGAAGCTCAAAGTGGGGATACTGAAATCCTGGGAGGAGTCAACCAGTACCCCATTCACCCTAGCCAGTCATCTATATAGAGCCAACAGAATGCTGCATCATCCTAGCTTTGAATAAAATTGGACCCACTTGGTATAGTCTCAGCTATCTCAGGATGGAGGTCGCTGTGGGGTCCAGATTACATTGCACCGCTGTGCTTTACCTAGCTCTTTTTCCTGGGGTTTCCTGGTTGCCCAGAGCCTCTCCCCTGGCATGATGAGGTGTCCTTTTAGACATAGGCCACTCACAAAAGAGTTTGGGATCAGAGAAGGAAAAAGTCCCCCTCTGGCCAATTCTGAGTTGTGATGCCTGGCTTTGCCTTGCTGCCTCACTTTAGAGACTGGATACGGGGCCACAGTCACTGCTTAGCACCACTGAGTAAGACAAGTGGTTAGCCACAGGTATAAGCCATCAAACATCATTTCAGTGTTCTAGCCTACCCACTAGCAACTAAATCCTGGTCATGGGATAGGGTCAAATGTCCTCCTGGATACAGTCAATATATAGCCATTTTCCTATCCCCTTGCAAATTCTCCAGGGATATTAGTGTTCCTGCACAAATGTCTGTCCCAAGCCTGAATCCACCAGCCCTGACACCTGTGTTCCATTTACTACAACAGAAACCACCTACCTTTTGATCTAGAGGGTCTCTTGATGGTTTCAGATGTATGTGGTTATTCTAAAGTCTACTTCATATTGGGCCAAACCCAGTCCCAACAGCCTTCCTGCCCCCAGAAGCAAATTAGGGGACTCCACACTGGGATTGCAAAGACCCCCTTTTCTTTAGCCAGGGACCCATTCACCTCAGGTCCATCTTCTCCAGGAAAAATGTCTGATGAATTGGGAATGTGGTTGTACAATTTACAAATTCTGGTTGATATTGTGAAGTTGTATTATGAAAAACTTAAGTTGTATCGGAGTACCCATATGTACGTGGATCCACCACTGCTGACAGGTACACACCAGACAGAGACAATGCAAGCATTAATGCATTATACACTTTGCACAGAGGCTGTTACATGCTTCATAGCTGCTGCATGCCCCTGAGAGAGTTGAACCTTAAGCTTCACACCTCTGGGTTGGAGTTCTGGGAAAGGGTGCATTTAAGTAGCTAGGGTATTTCAGGAGTCCATGCTGCCCCTTCCTTAAGTCCTCTGTTGAGTCATGTGAAAGGCAGGTAGCCATTAACTTTTATTTTTAAAGAATGAGGTTATCTACTTCTTGGGATAGCTCAGAAATGCAGAGAATCAAAGTACTGAATGGAGAAAGCAGGAAGGCTGAAAGAGTGGAAGTACATGGGAAAGAGAGCATAAACCAAGGAAGTGGGAAACCAACAAATTATGTGCAGTATGAGAATACCTTATTCCTGACCTAATGGAATAAATTAGATTGCAGAACACTAAAAGCGGAGAGGAGTATTTTGTCTATGAAGTTCCGTGTACATCCATGCTGCTATTTGAATAACAATACTTTATTTTACTCAGTTTACACTCTGGAAGCTTAATTCCTTTTGGTTTCTAACTTTTATTAATAAGATAACAGAACAGAATGACATGACATACAGACAACATATGATTACAGATTCTCCATCCCCCTCCTTTGAGAGGATATGGAGTAAACAGTGTAGAAAATATAACTTTATTTTGTAGTTAGCAGTAGTATGAAGGTTGAACTGTAACTCTCAAAAGGGTGAAAAAGAAGAGAAAAGGATAGAATGGGCAGAATTGGAAAGGTTCTCAATGTTTTGTACATGTCATAATTAATATAATTTAAACTAGATTTGAGCATTCCAAATAATCAAGAGAAAGCTTTCCAAATGTCATAACTGGCCCTATTGTCCTGTAGGTTACTCTCTCATATGGCTCAGCATTTGAAAGGATCATGCTCTATTCTATACCATAATGAAGGAGGTCTTTCCAACACCCAAGAAAAACTCCCCAACCATCTTTCAGAAAATTCTCTACCTTCTTTTTGTGCTGATTGCCTTCTCTGCTTGTTATTTTGAAAATTAATATTTGATGGCTTATACACATCACTGCATATTTTATTTAGAATAAAAATCATAAGATAGGAGATACAGCATCAGTTAGCAGTTCTTCAACTCCCTGAGGCATATCATCATGAAAACAAAGTACCAAAAATAAACTGAGTGGGTAAATATGAATTGAAGGAAACACAATAGTTATTAGAATTTTTAATAGCGTCAGAAAAATGGAGGAGGTACAGGCCTGTTCGCACCTAACTGGTGTGATGGCCTACTTAATTTAGACCACTAATGCACTAGGATGACACGAATTACTCAACAGTAATATGTTTGCCCTTTTAAAGAACAGTAGCACTGGCTACTTCCAACTGGAATAACACCAGCATTCGATCGGAACCAGAAGGATGGGGTTATCTACTTCTTAGGATAGCTCAGAAATGCAGAGAATGTAGAAGAATGCAGAAGTAGAAAATGTAAAAAGCAAGAGAAAATGAAAAGTACATTTAAAACAATATATTAAATAAAATAACTCTACAAGAATTTAAGAATTTTTTAAAAAATCATGTTATGGATTCACAAATTCAACAACTACTAAGTAAGCTCTTGAAAATTTAAATCCACTTGTGCCCCTCTAAAATCCAGTCTTCCTTGCTCACACACTCTGGCTTTCCCCCTACCTTGAGAGAAGGAAGGGACTTCTGGGAAATTGTTTCTAGAGCGACAACAGGCTTTTCAATACAGCATTTTATAATTTTTTGTTTTTAAAGTAAAATTCAGTTTCTTTGTGCACAGTGTTGGATTGATGGTCCTAGAAAATGAAAAAGGCTAAAAAAGTTTATTGTAGTTAATATCTTAAGACACTATGGCTAGGGTTTAAAAAGAGCCTGAAGGAGGGGAGTTAGATATCCAAATCCCCTGAATTTCAATGAAGCTCAAATGCCTAACCCCCTTAGGTGACCTAAGGGCAAAAGGTTTTTGTCCCATTAACAAATGCCCTCAGTCCTCCAACCCAGTGCCAGTGCAACAGAAGACGTTCCCAGATTGTGGTTCATGGAGCACTTCTTGTACTTTCCAGAGAGCTGGTTAGTCACATTTCCTCATCCTTCCAGCTACTAAATCTCATTACAATGCAACTATAGTACACTAAACATAGTCCTAACATGACTTTGCCATGGAAGCAATAGCTGCCACAAGGATATTAGGAATCACGAAAGGTGGGGGGAGTAGGTAAGGTGGTCTGCAAGATTATCAGAAGGGAGCTGTCCATAAGACAATCTCTCTAAGAGACTTACACCATGAAAAGGTCTGCTAACCCCTAGTATAGAGGAAATGCAAGAGCTCCCTCGAGTTGGGGGCAAGGATATTACCATGCTCACCTCATTCCCCTCCAAGAGGGGCCCCCAACCTCTCATCCTTCCATCTCACCCACTTTTTTTTAATACTCTACAGGCACCAACAGCTGCTCCTCTGCCTGGCATGGGTTGCTATGTTTTCACACATCCCTGGGGTGTGCTCTGTTCCTGCCCCTCTTCTCATTTCAAGGGATAAGAGGGGATCACCATCTTCTACTGCCCATACAGTCCCCAGGGAGCCAGCAAGATGAAGACTAAGCAGAGCGGAGTGTGAATCAAAACCCTGGAGCCAAACACCCCTGTTGCCAGTCCCCAACATCAGAGGAGAGGGGGACAAAACCCAGAACTAGGGGAGGCACTAGGCATAAGCAAACTAAGGAACTGTTTAGGGCCCCACGCAGGTCTGGGGGGTTGGCGGGGAAAGGAATCTGATTTATTTACATGAGAATGGCCATACTGGGCAGACCAAGGGTCCATCTGTCCCAGTCTGGCCCTGCAGCCGACAGAGGCCAACGCTTGATGTTTCAGAGGGAATGAATAGAAGAGGCAATCCTCCAGCAATCTATCCCCTGTCGCCCATTCCCAGCTTCTGGCAAAACTGAGGCCAGGGACACTGACTGCAGCATGGGGTTGCAGCCCTGATGATCTTGGCTAGTAGCCATTGCTGGACCTACTGTTCCCCCCCCTCCCCCCAAATTTAAGATAAACTTTCTAACAGGTGTCTGAGTCCGTGCTGGGTCTGGCTAGGTGCTGGCTGGTGGAAATAACGCAGTCCGTATTGGGGGAGAGGGGAGACCATCCCCCAGTGAGCTAGCCCCGCCTGTGCCCAGCACCCGGCTGCTCCCGGGGCTGGGCGCAGGGGGAGGGTGGCAACCCGGGCGCCGCTCTCCGCCCCGCTCACCTGCGTCGTAGAAGGCGTCCAGCACCGCCGTCTCCCCGAAGTCCAGCTCCCCGAAGTTGACCGTGGTGAGCTGGGCTCCCTGGGCCTCGCAGGCTCGCACCAGGCACTGCAGCGCCCCGGCCGCGGCTCCGGCCCCGGCCCCCGGGCTGTCGTTCAGCACATACACGGCCCGCAGGGAGCGCTGCCGCGGGGCGGGGACGCTGCCTTCGCCTCCCGGCCCCGCCGCCGCCGCCGCCTCGGCCCCGGGCTGCTGCTCCGCTTCCCCGCTGAGGGAAGGCAGCGGCTCCGCCGCGGGGCCCCGGCTGTGCTCCATGGCGCCCGCCCCGCGCTACATGGGGGCGCTGCCCGGCCCCGGGAGGGTGACGACGGCGGGGGGGGGGGGGGCTGCTCCCGGGCAGGTGCCGGGGGCAGGAGCTGGGGAAAACTTCTCCGCAGAGCGGCCGCTTAAGTCGTCACGGTGGGGCAGGGAGCAGCGGCCCCCGGCTGAGCTCGGCGCCGCCCGCGCTGGGGCGACTGGGGAGAAGTCTGCTCCCGCCCCGGGCGGAGTCAGCTTCGCACCGCACGGGGGGGTGCGGGGGGTCAAACAGCTGGGAGCGGGGGCGGGGCTCAGGGGCAACACTGGAGCCGGGGGGAGGAACCGCGGTTGAGAGCGGGGCCCGGGCGCTGCAGGGCGCGGGGCAGCGGAGAAGCCGCCTGGGATTTGGGCTGCGGCGGCTGCAAAAACCCAGGGTGGGAGAATTTGCCTCTCGCAGGACGGTTCATCTCAGCCCCCGCTGCGCTCCCCAGGGCGGTGCCGCCAACTCCGGGCCCTCCCAGCGCCAGGACAAGGCGACTCTTCCCCGCCCCAAATAGGGTGACCAGATGTCCCGATTTTATAGGGACAGTCCCGATATTTGGGGATTTTTCTTACATAGGCGCCTATTTCCCCCCCCCCAGCCTCTGTCCCCATTTTTCACACTTGCTGTCTGGTCACCCTCGCCCCAAACCGCCTGCAGAGCCCCCAGTCGGGGCAGCATCTCACCTGCCGCCCCTGCCGCGGGCTCCTGGCCAGACTCGAGTTTTCTGTTCAAAGCCTCCCCGTCCGGGGTCTGCAGAGCCCCCCAGCGGTTCCCCGACCTGCCCGGGCGGCTGGGCTCAGCGCCTGGAGTGCAGGCTTTAGTCTTCTGTTACTTCCTTACATAAATGTTGATTTTTTTTTCTACTGAGTTGTTTATGCTTCTAGTTGAATATTTTAATTTCATAGTCTTTTATGTATACTACATATTTTGTTATAATACATTTCAGTGATGTTTTTCGTTCTGACAGACTTACTGTTTTGTACTGCCAAAATCAAGGATTTTTTAAAATGAATTATCCTGTCACTCCTTTGAATTGGTTCTCTTTTGAGAAAATAAAGTGCCTTGTCTCCACTATGTTTTCTCAGGGAGATAGCTAATGCATGCTAGTTGTCCCACAATAAAAACACACATTTTCTTAATGCTAAGGACACAGACTATAATGCTGACTCAGATGTTACATTAACCATTGTTATTCAGAGCTTTACAATTCTGATACTGATTGTGTGCCTAACACTGCTCCTTCACTATCAGAGGTATGTGTGTCTGCATGCCTGCAGGCCCCCATTTGTGTGAGTGCCATGGAAAACCAGTTTATGCATTTTAAACTAAAGGAATTAACAGAGGCTCCCCCCCCCCTCAATTTCCCTTATTCCCTTCCCTTATTAGGGGCATGTCTATATCGTGGGACCAAGGTGTGAAGTTACAGCACATACATTACAGCACCTTAAACCCCTGAGTGCACACTCTCCTTCAGAAGTAAAGTTGACCTTAGTTTAGACATTGTCAGTCAGGGCAACCATAGAAGATTGCAGGAGTCCTTCCCTAACACACTATTAATCAACAGGCTTTTTACCTCTGTTGGACATTTTTTAAATTTTGTACAGTTCAAATGTATCCCCCATTTGATTTTTTAAGTCTAAAGAGAAGGAGTGACATAATGGAGCATTTAGAGAAATGTAGGTCTGAAAGGGACCTGATAGGTCATTTAGTCCAGTCCCTAGCACTGAGGCAGGACTAAGTATTATCTAGGCCATCTCTGACAGGTGTTTGTCTAACCTGTTCTTAAAAACCTCTAATGACAGAGATTCCACAGCCTCCCTAGGTAATTTGTTCCCGTGCTTAACCATCCTAACAGGAAGTTTTGCCTAAAATCTAATCTAAATCTCCCTTGCTCCAATTTAAATTCATTACTTCTTTTCCTGTCCTCAGTGGATAAGGAGAACAATTTATCACCCTCCTCTTTAAAACAACCTTTTATGTACTTGAAGACTATTGTGCCCCCGCCCCGTCTTCTCTCCTACACATGAAACAAACCCAAATTTTTCAATCTTTCAATCTTTTTCAATCTTTCCACACAAATGGGGGGAGGGGGTTGCAGGTTTTCTAGACCTTTAATCATTTTTCTTGCTCGCCTTTGGACTTTCTCCAGAATGTCCACATCTTTCCCAAAGTGCTATGCCCAGAACTGGACATTGTACACCCGTAGAGACCTTATCAATGCTTAGATGAGTGGAATAATTACTTCTTGTGTCTTGCTTACAACACTCCTGCTACGACGTAGAATGATTTTTGGTTTTTTTGCAACAGTATTATATTGTTGACTCATATTTAGTTTGTAATTCACTGTAACCTCCAGATCCTTTTCTGCAGTACTGCTTCATAGTCAATCATTTCCTATTTTGTATTTGTGCAATTGATTTTTCCTGCCTAAATGTAGTACTTTGTATTTGTCCTTAATGAATTTCATCCTATTTATTTCAGACCATTTCTTCCAGTTTGTCAAGATCATTTTGAATTCTAATCCTGCCCTCCAAAGCACTTGCAGCCCCTCCCAGCTGGGTGTCATCTGCACATTTTATAAGTGTAAGCAGAGTCAGGATGAGCTCTACCCTGACATCTGGTGGCCAGTCATGGTGGGTTATGGAAAAGAACTTCAGGGGCTGATCTCATTTGCATAGGCACACCTACCCCACCTAGATGGTCACTTTGGCTGCTGTAGGAGCCCCAGTTTCTCTGTTATTGGGGTAGGAAGAATAAACTGTTATTATCCTGATTATGTGAATCAAGGACAGTAGAACTGTACTTGGCCTTTTGTTATGCTGGGGGGACTCACCATCAACTATGCAGCACTCGCTAGGAAAGGGCCGTGGGTTCCAAAACCCAGTGAATTGAGAGAGGTTGGGTATAGGTATTGATACCTTGTGGTATGGGCTCCCTGATAAGGGCCTTACATGCTAATTGCACCTTCTTCAAGTAGAATATTAGAGATAGTTTTGATTCTACTATGAGTCTAGTTATAGGCTACTGAGCTGAATTCACTTGGGCCAATGGTGTACTAGCAATGAGGCTCCCCTACTACAAGCTGAACTTGCTAAAGAGCTAAAATTACTAAGAGCTGAAATCACTGAGTGTTGTGTTAAGTAGGGGGTGGGCCTAAAGATATATTGTGGAGCAGTTCATGGGGTGACTGGTGGAGTGGAGTGGCTGGCAGAGCAGAGCAGTTTGTGGGATGGCTGGTGGAGCAAAGCAATTCATGGGGTAGCTGGTGGAGCAGAGCAGAGTCCCACAGAGAGGTTGGGCAGTCGGCTTTGTACCATGTAAGGTGCCCCTTAACCCCCCCATTTCCACCCAGGTTGGGAGGTAAAACTCTGCAGATAAACTTTCAAACTCTGGGGCTGCACTGACCAGGGACAGAGACTTTTGGGACTTTGTGTGACTTTTGGGTTGCTGGACTTAAGAACCAAAGGGAAAGGACATGGCCCAATTTGCTTGGGGTGGGTTTTGGCTCATGGTTTTGTGTTATGAATCCTGTTGGTGGTGTTTTCACAACATAATGCCACATTGTTTCTCTCTGTTATTAAAAGGCTTTTGCTACGCCCAGACTCTGTGCTTGCGAGAGGGGACGTATTACTTCTTAGAGGCGCCCAGCAGGGGTGGTGTATATTTGTCACTGGGTGGGGGCTCGAGTGGGTTTTGCATTGTGTTATTGGAATGGAACCCCTAGACACTGAACCCGGCCCTTTTTGCTGCTAACTCTGATGGGCAGAAGGGTTACATAAGCATATTCTCCAATCCATTAGCCAAGTCATTAATGAAAATATTGAATAGTACTGGATCCAGGACTGGCCTTTGCAGGACCCCACTAGATACGTCCTCCCAGTTTGACAGCGAACCATTCATAACTACTCTTTGAATATAGTCTTTCAACCAGACCATATTTCCCTAATTTGCTTTGCTTAGGTGACGGTCATGTGGGACTGTGTCAAAAGCCTTACTAAAATGAAAATATATCACATGTACTGCTTCTCCCCTTATCCACTAGATCAGTGACCCTGTCGAAGGCAATTAGGTTGGTTTTGCATGATTTGTTCTTGACATATCCATGCTTTCTATTCCTTAGAACCAGATTATCCTCTACATGGTTAAAAATTAATTGTTTAATAATTTGTTCCAGCATCTTTCCAGGTATCAAAGTTAGGCTGATTGGTCTATAATTCCCTGGTCCTCTTTGTTCCTCTTTATAGAGACTTAGGGCTAGATTCATAAAGGTTTACATGTCTACATCCCAATTTAAGGCTCTACCAAATTCCCAAACTCTTGTCAAATGCTTTAGGCACCTAAACTCACTCCGCACCTACATTTTCAGGGTAAAATTTCCTTTGGTACCTAATTTTCTGCATGCGCACTGCTGCGTTATTCTAGACATCTGAGTGCCTATATCCCACCCAAGGCTCAGAGCAATTCAGAAACCAGGGAAGATTGGGGAAGGAGGCAATGCATATCTTGTGAGTGGGGCCTGAGCCAATAGGTAGATCTCACTGGAAAACAATGACATGAGTCACTCACCACCTTATAACTTCGAGCCCAGTGGTTAGAGTACTCAGCTGTGATGTAGGAGACTCAGGTTCAATTCCCTCCTCAGGCAGAGGGGAAGAAAGGCTTTGAACAGGGGTCTCCCAAATCCCAGGTGAATGCTCTAACCACTGCAATAGAAGGTACAAGGTGGGTACCACATCCTCTGGCTGTTCTGTGGGAGTTAGATACCTGCCTAGCTGCCTGATTCCAGGAGTGGGGTTCCCATTCATGGATCTCCATGCAGATCTAGGTGCCTGCCTGCACTGGGAATATAGGCACTGAACTCTGAGGGAGTGGGTCTTAGCACACACTGTTGTAAGGATAAAGTGAAGCCTAGTGGCATACAAATTTTGTTAACCTTGATCTATTTCTAATCTATTAATTACTGTTTTAATTTGTGTGGTTGAAGTGAAGTCTTTCTTGGCCTATACGCTTCCTTTGAAGTGTGTGTGTGTGTTTCATCACACACAGGAGCAGGCTTTGTGTGTGATGAAACAAGAATATGTCTTTTTTTCTTTATTACATTCACTCTTTGTAGAAGCAGCTTTCATGGCAGCCTTTGGCCTATTTTTCTAATGAAGTGTTGTGTTCTCAAGTTCCACATTTTGCATCTTAAGCCCAGTTCCGTTTGTTGATGATGATCCTTTAAAGCAGGTAGCAACATGTCCTTTATTTTACGTAATACATTGGTGCCCTTTCTTCTAACCCAGTATTGCTCCCTTGCTGAGCAGCAGCAGCAGCTGATGCCTGGGAAAAGGGCCTGGATAAAGAAGTTAGCCCAGAGAACTGGGGTTTGATATGAAAAAATAGGACCAGCAACATCAGTCTGTAGCACAACAAAAGAAAATTTCTTTAAGACTCTGTTTCAGTGGTACCTCACCTCAGTCCGGTTAAAATATATATAGAGATTGAATGGGGATATATGTTGGAGAAATTGTGGTGAAAGAGATTTTATGCATATATACTAGACATGTCCTATCATCAGAGAGTGTTGGATATTTTCCCTGAAGTTTCTGGATTTTTATATAGGGTTTCCCATTCCTCAGGGTCCCCTTTACTAACCTGCTGCATCTGTCCTCCAGCAGTTTCATTAGTTTGGCTCTTCTATTTAGGATTGTGGTTGGGCTACTCAACAGTAATTTTCACACAAGCTTGTGCATTTGGCTAATTGTTCTCCCCCTGGTTTTCTGGAAAGGATAGAAAGACACACAGATAGCTGCTGTGATTATGACCTTTGACACTACATTTCTATCCCACTCTCACGTGCACACACAACCCAAAACAGGAAAGTTTACTGAACCTGAAAAGGAGAAAAACCCAAGAACTCCAGACTCTCTTAAGGAGACAGACCATCCTGTCACAAGGGGACAGCTGACTGACCCACTTTTCCACTTTCTCTTAGGAACTTTAAGGGACAACCCAGCAAGTTTACTCTTCCCATCCCCCCAAAAGAATTTTTCCAGGGGCTTGGCTCTGGAACTGTGGAATTCAGACACTCTTCTGCTGGGTCCTGCTGCTTTCTCTCTCACTTTAAACTGTATGACTCAGTGTTGAGTCATACAGTTTAAAGTGAGAGAGAAAGCAGCAGGATGTTGGGGAATCTCAGGGTGTTGGGGAATTCCTCAGGGTGTTGGGGAATCTCAGTATTCCATGTCTTGCTACCAGCTTCCCTTTGAAAAGCCCCAAAAGCCACTGGACCTCTCACCCTTTCCCCCACTCTAAAAGCTAAGAGCAGGTAGTAAAGATCTGGAGTCTACTGGGGGTCACAGATGTTCTGCAGAGGCTCTGGAACTGGATACTTTCAACCTTTTGATATTCACTAGCATTAATTGGTGGACTTTTGTCATTCTCTGAGCTTGGAAAGGTGAAGAGGATTGACTGCAGGAAGGAAATGGACAAAAAGGCAGCAGCTTATAGTTAAGTCTCCAATGCTCAGGCTAGTTCAGTTCGTGATTCATGCCCAGAGCTGGCCCACAACATTTTGGGACCTGAGGCAGGGAGCTCAATTGACGCCCTCATGCCCCCTCGCTTGGGCCAAAACTTTGAAAGGTCTCAATTCTGCCTTCTTCCTGTTCTACTCCTCTCATGGTACTGCTCTGCTACCTACCCCAATAAAGGAGAACTAACAACTTAAAATGCCTTGTTCAAAAATTTTAAGTAACACTTAAGTGAGCTGTAGCTCACAAAAGCTTATGCTCAAATAAATGTGTTAGTCTCTAAGGTGCCACAAGTCCTCCTTTTCTTTTTACTTAACTTTCAAACGCTTCAACAGCAAATGTAACTTTTCTTGTCTGCACAGTAAACATTGGCATTCTTATCTGTTTGAATAATCAAAGTGGTGCTTTCTGTGCCTTCATGGTTGCAAAGATGGTCCACAGTCTGGGCCAGCTCATGCTCTGTTGAGAAGGTTGCAAGGCCGACCAGCCTCTCATGTGTCATTGTGGAGCGTAGATGTGTTTTTATTAACTTCAGCTTGGAGAAGCTGCGTTCTCCACTGGCAACTGTTACATGACGTGTTAGAAGTATGCGCAGAGCAACAAAAGCATTTGGAAAGAGGGTGGTCATCTTATTTGTGCACATATATTCCAGAACAGCCTTTGGAGTTGATCCTGCTGAAATGTATCTTGAAAGGGCTTTCAGTTCATCACCTAAATCACTCGCATCAATATCGCACGTCATCATGTGTCACCACTGTCTCTAGTGCCCTGCATTGCTGGTGTAGGTCTTCTTCGGGTATAGTGAGGAGTTTTGGAACATCCCAAATATACCCCTGTGTTCCTTGAGCTGCATGAAACATTCTTCAACTGACTGTATTACACAATCTAGCACCTGGTTAAAGAATTCAACTTTGAATTGTTGTTTGGGGGTCTTTTATGGGATTATCCCGTGCCTCGTAATCAAAATGTCTTCTTCGGTGACTCTTGTATTCCTGAATGGGTGGGAAAATAGCTTCAGTGTGCAGTTTCTCTGCCAACTTTTGTGCACTCTTCAGAACGTTTTGAAATCCCTCATCAGACTGGTAAGACTTTGCTTTGTCCAGTTGCTTTGCTTTGTCCAGTTGTTCCATTGCTCCAGATATATTAAGGTCAACACCTTGGAGTCTCTTGCTTACAACATTTATTTCAAACAGTATGTCATGCTACAACACTAAGCCACACAGAAATTTCAAGTTACGTATGTTTCTGGTGATTCCATTTCCCTCTGCCACTGTTCTCCCATGAACAGTTCCTGTCATAGCATTATCCTCCATAATGGCAACTATGGCATCATCTATCTTCCCAATTTGGTGTTCGATAGGCTTTATCGCCTCCACTCAACTTTCCCATCGTGTGGCTCTCAGTGGTTTCAGTGTCAGAGAGGATGTTCCCAGATGTTGCTTCCAAATTTGCCATCAATGAGTTGATGCAGAGAAAAACACATGGATGCTTTGAATTACATTAAAAAATTCAGCAGCCTCACTAGAAGCTGATGCTGCATCACTGACCACCAAGTTCAATGAATGAGAACTGCATGGGACAAAAAAAGCTCGAGGGTTTAACTCTTGGATCCATGCCTGCACTCCTCTGTTCTTTCCTCTCATGTTGGCACCATTATAGTAGCCTGACCTCTCATGTCACTTATTCCAATTCCCGTATCTTCCAGCTTTTCAAGAAGCACATTTGTCATACCAGCTCATGTAGTATCATCAACGTCAATAAATTCTAGAAAATGCTCTCTGACATCTCTGCAGGGACATTTTCACTAGGTTCTGTTGTTGTTACAAAATGCACCATTAAAGTAATTTGTTCCGTATGGCTGATGTCAGGTGTGCAGTCCAGAATAATATCTTGCTGACTTCAGATCTGCCACAATATTCTGTTTGACTTTTGTTGCCAGTAACTGTATGATCTCATTTGAATAGTTTTTCCAAGGTAGTGGTGTGTGTACATTTCTTGGGTGGTGACTCTTCTTAGATGCTCCTGGAGTACAGCATCAAACTCAGCCGTCAGCTCCACAATTTAAAGGAAGTTTCCATTGTTTGGCACATACAGCTGATCTGAAGTGCCACACAGTGCTAGGTTTTGGGTAGCAAGCATTCTCACAATGGCAATGAGTCTTTTCAGAACATTTTGCCAGTAAAGAGACTCTGATGCAATCTTTTCTTGATGTTGATCATCTATGGTGGCCTTTAACCTTAGTCTCATCTCAAACTCTTTCCACCTATGGAATGCTCTCTGGTGATTTGCTGCCTTCTCATGGCATGCCAGATTTCTAGCCAGATTTTTCCAGTCCTTTGTTTCTGTAGAACCCAATGTGGCTGGAACATTAGACTGGAAGAGTTTGCAACAAAAACAGTATGCAGCATTTTGGGTTTTTGAGTACATAAACCATGGCCTCTCCACTTTGTCACCAGTGTGGATTTCACGCCAGTAATGCGTTGGATGGAAACTTCTATTTTCATTGTCTTTGGGGAACATGAAGTTTTTCACTTGCTGTGGCCTATGCAGTACAAGAAAGTCCCTCAGGCTACTGCTCAAGTGGATCCACAGTCCTGGATCATCTAGACTTAAGGAACTAAACTCAGCAGCAGCTATTTCTTGCGCCTCCACCACTCTTCTCTGATCTACACTTTTCAGGAATGTGCATAGTTACATCCATTTGAGATGGAGATATGGATGCTGCAGTAGCTGCCAAGTCACCTGCACTCTGACAAACTGGAAGATCTCCTGGCATCTCCTTACCACTCACATCCTCACTGGGGCCGGAAGACTCACCATAAACATTTGTGTCTATGTATCTCAGGAGAGCTCCTTCTTGCTTAGATAGAAAAGCTTCCTTTGCTTTTTTTCTTTTTCTGAATGCTGCCCCAGAGGGGTGTTTTCTTTTCCCTCATGACTGCTGTTCTGTGCCAGCTATAATAGCTCTCAACTTAATTGAAGGGGACAAATAAGCAGGCTGGTAGCAGGGCCTGAGTGAGGGAAGATATCAGCTTCTTAAGGACCTAACTGACTCCTACTACTTCGGTTGACTGCCTCTTCTCCTCAAGTGGGTTAAGGAAGCTCCCTGAGAAGTTGGTGTTAATCAGTCCAGGCTCCTGGGGGTGCTAGAGAGGTACATAAGAGGCTCCTCCTCCTCTCTCTCCTTGCAGCTCCTGTTGCTTTCTGTTATTCCCTCTCACCTTTTCTCCTGCCTGCCTGTTATGTCTCTTGTGCCCTCCTTCCTCCTGCACAGCACTCCACCATCTCTGTGCATCTAGAGCACAGAGAATACATATGCACCAGCCGCAGACACAATTTTCTATGCTCTGGGTCCTAGTGGTGCCCCCCACAGTCTGGCACCTGAGGTGGCCGCCTCACTTCGTCTTATGGTAAGGCCAGCCCTGTTCATGCCACTGGTCCCAAGCAAAAGCTGATTTCTTGTTAGTACTTTCAGATACATAGAATCATAGAATATCAGGGTTGGAAGGGACCTCAGGAGGTCATCTAGTCCAACCTCCTGCTCAAAGCAGGACCAATCCCCAATTAAATCATCCCAGCCAGGGATTTGTCAAGCCTGACCTTAAAAACTTCTAAGGAAGGAGATTCTACCACCTCCCTAGGTAACGCATTCCAGTGTTTCACCACCCTCCTAGTGAAAAAGTTTTTCCTAATATCCAACCTAAACCTCCCCCACTGCAACTTGAGACCATTACTCCTTGTCCTGTCCTCTTCTACCACTGAGAATAGTCTAGAACCATCCTCTCTGGAACCACCTCTCAGGTAGTTGAAAGCAGCTATCAAATCCCCCCTCATTCTTCTCTTCTGCAGACTAAACAATCCCAGTTCCCTCAGCCTCTCCTCATAAGTCATGTGTTCCAGACCCCTAATCATTTTTGTTGCCCTCTGCTGGACTCTCTCCAATTTATCCACATCCTTCTTGTAGTGTGGGGCCCAAAACTGGACACAGTACTCCAGATAAGGCCTCACCAATGTGAATAGAGGGGGACGATCACGTCCCTCGATCTGCTCGCTATGCCCCTACTTATACATCCCAAAATGCCATTGGCCTTCTTGGCAACAAGGGCACACTGCTGACTCACATCCAGCTTCTCGTCCACTGTCACCCCTAGGTCCTTTTCCACAGAACTGCTGCCTAGCCATTCGGTCCCTAGTCTGTAGCTGTGCATTGGGTTCTTCCGTCCTAAGTGCAGGACCCTGCACTTATCCTTATTGAACCTCATCAGATTTCTTTTGGCCCAATCCTCCAATTTGTCTAGGTCCCTCTGTATCCTATCCCTGCCCTCCAGCGTATCTACCACTCCTCCCAGTTTAGTATCATCCGCAAATTTGCTGAGAGTGCAATCCACACCATCCTCCAGATCATTTATGAAGATATTGAACAAAACCGGCCCCAGGACCGACCCTTGGGGCACTCCACTTGACGCCGGCTGCCAACTAGACATGGAGCCATTGATCACTACCCGTTGAGCCTGACAATCTAGCCAACTTTCTACCCACCTTATAGTGCATTCATCCAGCCCATACTTCTTTAACTTGCTGACAAGAATACTGTGGGAGACCGTGTCAAAAGCTTTGCTAAAGTCAAGAAACAATACATCCACTGCTTTCCCTTCATCCACAGAACCAGTAATCTCATCATAGAAGGCGATTAGATTAGTCAGGCATGACCTTCCCTTGGTGAATCCATGCTGACTGTTCCTGATCACTTTCCTCTCCTCTAAGTGCTTCAGGATTGATTCTTTGAGGACCTGCTCCATGATTTTTCCAGGGACTGAGGTGAGGCTGACTGGCCTGTAGTTCCCAGGATCCTCCTTCTTCCCTTTTTTAAAGATTGGCACTACATTAGCCTTTTTCCAGTCATCCGGGATTTCCCCCGATCGCCATGAGTTTTCAAAGATAATGGCCAATGGCTCTGCAATCACAGCCACCAATTCCTTTAGCACTCTCGGATGCAACTCGTCCGGCCCCATGGACTTGTGCACGTCCAGCTTTTCTAAATAGTCCCTAACCACCTCTTTCTCCACAGAGGGCTGGCCATCTATTCCCCATGTTGTGATGCCCAGCGCAGCAGTCTGGGAGCTGACCTTGTTAGTGAAGACAGAGGCAAAAAAAGCATTGAGTACATTAGCTTTTTCCACATCCTCTCTCACTAGGTTGCCTCCCTCATTCATTAAGGGGCCCACACTTTCCTTGGCTTTCTTCTTGTTGCCAGCATACCTGAAGAAATCCTTCTTGTTACTCTTGACATCTCTCGCTAGCTGCAGTTCCAGGTGCGATTTGGCCCTCCTGATTTCATTCCTACATGTCCGAGCAATATTTTTATACTCTTCCCTGGTCATATGTCCAACCTTCCACTTCTTGTAAGCTTCTTTTTTATGTTTAAGATCCGCTAGGATTTCACCGTTAAGCCAAGCTGGTCGCCTGCCATATTTACTATTCTTTCGACACATCGGGATGGTTTGTCCCTGTAACCTCAACAGGGATTCCTTGAAATACAGCCAGCTCTCCTGGACTCCTTTCCCCTTCATGTTAGTCCCCCAGGGGATCCTACCCATCCGTTCCCTGAGGGAGTCAAAGTCTGCTTTCCTGAAGTCCAGGGTCCGTATCCTGCTGCTTACCTTTCTTCCCTGTGTCAGGATCCTGAACTCAACCAACTCATGGTCACTGCCTCCCAGATTCCCATCCACTTTTGCTTCCCCCACTAATTCTTCCCGGTTTGTGAGCAGCAGGTCAAGAAAAGCTCCCCCCTAGTTGGCTCCTCTAGCACTTGCACTAGGAAATTGTCCCCTACGCTTTCCAAAAACTTCCTGGATTGTCTATGCACCGCTGTATTGCCCTCCCAGCAGATATCAGGAAAATTAGTCACCCATGAGATCCAGGGCGTGTGATCTAGTAGCTTCTGCGAGCTGCCAGAAGAAAGCCTCATCCACCTCATCCCCCTGGTCCAGTGGTCTATAGCAGACTCCCACCACTACATCACTCTTGTTGCTCACACTTCTAAACTTAATCCAGAGACACTCAGGTTTTTCTGCAGTTTCGTACCGGAGCTCTGAGCAGTCATACTGCTCCCTTACATACAGTGCTACTCCCCCACCTTTTCTGCCCTGCCTGTCCTTCCTGAACAGTTTATAACCATCCATGACAGTACTCCAGTCATGTGAGTTATCCCACCAAGTCTCTGTTATTCCAATCACGTCATAATTCCTTGACATCACCAGGACCTCCAGTTCTCCCTGCTTGTTTCCAAGGCTTTGTGCATTCGTATATAAGCACTTGAGATAACGTGCTGATCGCCCCTCATTCTCAGTATGAGGCAGGAGCCCTCCCCTCACAGACATTCCTGCCTGTGCTTCCTCCCGGTATCCCACTTTCCCGCTTACCTCAGAGCTTTGGTCTCCTTCCCCCGGTGAACCTAGTTTAAAGCCCTCCTCACTAGGTTAGCCAGCCTGCTCGCAAAGATGCTCTTCCCTCTCTTCGTAAGGTGGAGCCCGTCTCTGCCCAGCACTCCTCCTTCATGGAAGACCATCCCATGGTTAAAGAATCCAAAGTCTTCTCTCCGACACCACCTGCGTAGCCATTCGTTGACTTCCACGATTCGACGGTCCCTACCCAGGCCTTTTCCTTCCACGGGGAGGATGGATGAGAATGCCATTTGCGCCTCAAACTTCTTTATCCTTCTTTCCAGAGCCACGTAGTCTGCAGTGATCCGCTCAAGGTCATTCTTGGCAGTATCATTGGTGCCCACATGGAGAAGCAGGAAGGGGTAGCAATCCGAGGGCTTGATGAGTCTCGGCAGTCTCTCCGTCACATCGCGAATCTTAGCCCCCGGCAAGCAGCAGACTTCTCAGTTTTCCCGGTCAGGGCGGCAGATAGATGACTCAGTCCCCCGGAGGAGAGAGTCCCCGACCACCACCACCCGCCTCCTTCTCTTGGGAGTGGTGGTCGTGGAACCCCCCATCTCAGGACAGTGCATCTCATGCCTTCCAACCAGCGGAGTCTCCTTCTGCTTTCTCCCCCCAGACATATCATCTGGTCCACTCTCCGCAATGGTACCTGTGGAGAGAACATGAAAGCGGTTAGTTACCTGTGTCCGCATTGCTGGAACCCGGACATTCCCCCTTCTTCTTCTGGAGGTCACACGTTGCCAAGCTTCTTCACTGGCCTCTTGGCTCCGCTGTGCAACCTGCTCTAAATTTTTAGAGCTTTGTGCCCGTAGAAGCATATCCTGATTTTTGTCCAGAAAATCCTCCATTTCTCGTATGCAACGCAGGGTCGTTATCTGTTGCTCCAGACCTTCAATCTTCTCTTCCAATATGGAGACGAGCTTGCACTTTGTACAGACAAAGTCGCTTCTGTCCTGTGGAAGAAAGACAAACATGGCACAGCCAGTGCAGGTCACAACAGCTGAACCCCCCCCTTCCATATCACCTTTCTACTATGATACCAGTAATTGAAGTTGAATATGGTGATTCCATACACTTCATGGAATGCTAAACAGCAAGCGTTATTTTGGGTATAAAATAAGCAATCTCTTAAGTAGTCTGGCTTTCTCGCCTCTCTGAACAATGGTTAAGTTACAGTTCCCATGTAGTATTGCTAACTCCAACAATCTTGAGGACTCCCCCCCCCCGCTCCCACAAATCATGAGGTGATTTCTTGTTGATTATATTATGCTTTTAGTCTGTTTTGAATCCCCCGCCTACCTCCAGTGTGGTAGCTGCAGCATTCTCAGGCCCTTCCCCGCATTTCTCCCTCTCCCCACCTCAGTCGCTTGCCCAGCTCCACACGTTATTCCCCACAGCTCCTCAACAGGCCTGTGTTGCAAGGATAGAGTGAGAGAAGTGGACGGAGAAGAACCGCCCTCAACTGCTGTGCTCTTTCTGCTCCTCATTCCCCTCCTGTGAGAACATTACTTGCTGCTTCCTCTCCTCCCACCCCTACCGAAAACCTCCTCCTGGTTCCTGGTGTGATGTGTGTGTATGGGAACTCAGCCTACTTCCTACAGCAGCCCCGATTGGCTGCTCTTTCCTAGGAGGTAGGGAATGGGAGAAGTGAAGGCAGCCAATCAAAGGGATTCCCCCCCCCCCGCCCCCGCAGGACTGGAGCCTCTCACAGGGAGAAAGAGAGACTTCAGCAGCGGCCAAAATTGCATTAGTCAGGCTGAAATCACAAGAGTTGGCAACACTGCTGATATAGTGTGGCACTTCGACACAATGAAAACAAATAGTAGATGCTTATAAATCACATAAGCCCTGATCACACAAGCTGCCACACTTGACCCCTGCCCCCGGCTGCCATTGAATCCAATGGGCTCTCCACAGAAGAGCTTGTAACATCAGGGCCTTAGCACAGTAGTATTATATCAGTCTGTCTGCTTCCAAATGTGACAAGGCAGCAGAGGGTGGTGCAGAGGGGACTAGTTCATTTGGAAGGCAAAGTTTCCTGTCAGAGAGGCTAAACATTTCTGTATCTTTACTGGAACTTGAATGTAAAAGAACAACACACAATAGATTTAAGATGGACTAAAGCAGTAGTTCTCAAAGCCAGTCCGCCATTTGTTCAGGGAAAGCCCCTGGCGGGCTGGGCCGGTTTGTTTACCTGCCGCGTCCGCAGGTTCGGCCGATCGCGGCTCCCACTGGCCGCAGTTCGCTGCTCCAGGCCAATGGGGCCTGCGGGAAGCAGCGTGGGCCAAGGGTTGTGCTCGCCACCCCTCCTGCAGCCCCCATTGGCCTGGAGCAGCGAACAGAAGCCAGTGGGAGCTGCGATCAGATGAACCTGCGTAGGCGGCAGGTAAACAAACCGGTCCGGCCTGCCAGGGGCTTTCCCTGAACAAACGGCGGCCCAGCTTTGAGAACCACTGGACTAAAGTATAAAGATAAAAAAGATAGCTATGGAGTAATATTTCTGCACATCCGTCCATGCCTGCAGGTTTTTCCTTGCCCATACCCATTATCTTTCTTGCAGTGGTAGAAATTTAAACATTGATGGATATAGAAAGATGGTTTACATTTTATATTAAGGTAACATTCTATATAGTTTATAATGTCTAGATGTAACAAGCATGTTACAGATGTGAGCAGTGTGCATTATAGACCATTTTAAGCACATCTATTGAAAGTGTGATAGATGGCTATAAGTGACCTATTGGACTAACAGTTGATTTATAACTTATTTATAAACAGAACATGATTAAAATGTCTGACCAAAAAATGAAATTTCACTACGAGAATTTAATCCCAGCTTTGAATACTTTTTATATTATGGGTTCTACTTTCATTTAACATTTATTCTTCTAGTAATGTTAACAACAATTATGGTCACACATCTAGCGGAAACTAGGCCCTTTCAGTGTTGATTTTTTAAAAGTATCATTTTGAAGGATTTTCAGTATTTCCTACCAGTTGCATAAATACAAAATGAACCCAACAGATTTAACAAAATGCATTTGTTAAAGTTATCTGTAAACTGAGGGGCTCTGTTTATTATGAGTTTGCCACCTGGGGTATACATAATTTCTTTCACTGAATTATATAAAGCATTATCATACACAAAACAGGCAAAACATCAATGAATCAAATTATATGTAACATGGTGGCCCAGGTACAAGTGATTATAGAAGGAAAAAGCAATTGAACTATTAATAATAACTCAAAGGCATAAACGAGATGCTTTACAGCAATTTCCACATGAAAGAAAACAATCACAAAATTGCATGTTTGCCACCAGAGTGTTTGTGTGTGTACACGTTAATGAAAAGTAATTTTACATGACTCTTCAAACACATTTAATCATTTTCATTTCAAAATGACTTCGTAGCTCCTCAGCATTTTCTGTTTTTCTTTGAATATAAAAACGAACCTTTCAAAAGCAGCAGTTAATATCTACAGGTCTTACTGAATCATTCATTTTTTTAAAGGGGGATTTCATGTCCTTTGTAAAATTTTCTATTATTATAATGAAATGCAGAAAGAAGAAGAAAAGGAGTACTTGTGGCACCTTAGACACTAACAAATTTATTTGAGCATAAGCTTTCGTGAGCTACAACTCACTTCATAGGATGTAGTGAGCTGTATCACAAAAGCTTAAGCTCAAATAAATTTGTTAGTTTCTAAGGTGCCACAAGTACTCCTTTTCTTTTTGCGAATACAGACTAACACGGCTGCTACTCTGAAACCAGAAAGAAGAAGAAGAACTTGTTTTCCCCAGAAATCTTCCTCCCAGAACAATAAAGTTTTGAACAAAATATTTTCACAAAATCTCATTTTATCTTCTTTTACAAAGCATGATATTTCGGACTTCTAAGTATAGCCTTATAAAATGACAAGTTTTAACAGGAGAAAAACCATTTTAACAGGAGAAAAAAATCGATGAAATCTAATTTCAGGAAAGTCCATGCTGAGTTCAGACAGGCTTTTATAAAAGCAACTTTTCAGAGTTGCCTCTTATATTTCAAGGTCCAGTCCAGGAAAAAATACTTTAATTTATCACTGGTACCATAGCTTTTTTTCCCCATGGGTGAAGTTAGGAATCTACTGCATTATGAAACTGTTTAATTCTGTATACGTTTCAAATATACACAGTTCAGAACCCCAGAGAATCCTTACAGGCTACATCGCAAGTCCTCCTATTCTCCCCAAACTGTTATTTGTCTCATAAAAGATACAGAAATTAATAACCTAAATATCTTTATTGCTGGAAAACCGTGATGGGACTATAAATTTTATTTTAAAAAATCTCAATGCAGTTGTTTAAAAACATTAAATAAAAGCATCTCAGTGACCACATATGTAATTAGTGCTTTTGTTCCAGTTACAACTGAGAATACACTGTAATTTAAATCAAAGATTGTAAATTTCACTAACAAAAGTTGAAATCTCAGACACCTTCATTGCATAAAAGCACAAGCAAAGGAAATTGACCCAATAATAATGTTCCGTATTGCCATGCAGAACACCCAGTTGAGAATCCTTCAGGTAACACGTGTATACTGGGACGTTTGTGTGTTTAAACATATATAAATGAATTCTCCATATAACCAAATGAGAACCCCGCCGGCTGTTCATGAATGGCACAGGCAGATTGAGAAATAAGTCCCATCCAACCCTTAGCAGGAAGAATAGTAAACTGTGATGCAGGAACTCTAGGGTGGTATCAATTAATAACACTTGATATAATGAATAATAGATCCTTTGTGCGATTTTATCACTTCCTAATACTAGCATTATCAATCACTCATTCCACAAGCTGTACAAAAATATCTATATTTAGCTGATTCAGATAAACTCAATAAACAGACATAGTGGGCATTTGAGAAACATAATAAAACCATTCTCACAGGCTAAATGAAATCTGCTGCCATTTAAATATGAAGCCAGAGCAGTCTTATAATACTTTGTTTTCAGATTGCACTAACAGGAAAGAAACAAGTTACTTTCAAAGGCTGAAATGCTCCATTGCAAACAAACAAACAAACACACACAAAACTTGATTTTCATAAAACCAGAAAAGAAAGCACAGCTGCTAAAATGTATTATAAAGAAATCCTTCTATTTCATCTATGTTAGAAAGCTTACAACAGAATGTGGCAAATGACATCACATAAATAGCAAGTTAAACAACATCACACAACAAAGAGAACCTTGTGTATGAAATAATACAACCTTTTAACTGATGATATATTTAGTTAAATTTTATTTATTTTTGCTTTAGTAATGCATATTCTGTTCACTCAAAGTGTGCAAAAATGGGGACAAGGCAGGTGTTTTAACTTTTCTAACGAAAATCAAGCAGAGATGACTTTTCTAGCTGAATGAGAGTCTTATTAAACAGGAAAGCTAAAAAGCCACGGCTTGTAAGACAAAGCTGCTCCCAACCTTATGCTACCTTAGCACACATCTGGCGAGGTTGTCTGAGCAGCTATACCTCAGAAGAGTGACCTCTAGTGGACCTAAGTGATTGGTGTCATCATGGCAGCTACATTATTGAGATCTGGTTTGCAACCCAGTTCCAACCAGTGGGTGGCAAAAAGAAGGCACAAATTATTGTCAAGACAAGATTTTCTTTTTTTTCTTTTTTTTAAATATGCCATTCTACACAAACTTAAATTTACACTGTAGATTGGTTTTGGGACATAAAATTGCATCTGTACTAGCATGTAAACCATCCCACAAAAAGCAGGCTATTCTACCGGAAGCAAAAGAACACCCTCCCCCCCTCCCCCCCCCAAAACAGCAACATTCATTCCTGGCTTATATGCAGTACAAATATTTTAGGAATCTGTGACAAAAGAATTAAAAAAAAGGTCAAAATCATAAAAGCTTGTAAACGGATAACCTGAAATACATTTTATTTATGGAAAAATATCGTCAAAATAGTACCACTACGGACTACACTGCCTGAGTTTTCATTTCATTTGTGATCTTGAAGTAGAGACGTTAGCACAGTAAGATCAGTTTCAGTCACAACCAGTGCCATACAGCAACTGCATCCCCTGGAGTTTTTTCCTCTTCGTTGGAATTTGTGTTGTGCTATCAAAAACTCTTGTGCTAATCCTTCAAACAAAGGGATATTGAGGCAATTCTTAAATCATTTGGCACAAAGTTATTTTGGCTGGGGCATAAATTTGAGTCTCAGTCATGATGAATAATGTAACATTCCACCTATCCAGTATTCATTTTGATTGAAGAGCTTTCTTTATGTCGTTAACTTCCATCTGCAAAGAAAAATCTGATTAGGAGTTTTATTGATGTGTCAAATTCATGCATAATGCCAGCACCAAATTCAGTTGCCTCTTATCTCAGGGTGTGGTGGGCTTGAAAGTAGAGGATTCTCTGTTATCTCCTTATTACTCCCACAAGCAAAAGCCTCACACATCCATGTGACTCTCATTCCGGCTAAAGAGAATTGGAGATTCTTCTTCCAGAGCCCCGCAAAGATAGTCATTGGAACATGTCGTGAACCTACTCAGACTCTTCTCCATTGAGTGGAGACTGAACTGTTGCTGCACTCCAAGCCTAAAGGCTTCTCTTTATTTCACTAGGAAGGTGGTGAAGTATTGGAATGGGTTACCTAGGGAGGTGGTGGAACCTCCATCCTTTGAGGCTTTTAAGGCCCGGCTTGATAAAGCCCTGGGTGGGATGATTTAGTTGGGGTTGGTCCTGCTTTGAGCAGGGGGTTGGACTAGATGACCTCCAACCCTAATCTTCTATGAAATCTGTGATCCACCACACAGCCCTCTGCCAATTGACCTAACAGAGTAACTGATAGTTACCCTCTACTCCAGGTCCCAGCCCAGGGGCCCTAGGGATCGTGGTAAACCACTTGAACTCGTGCTTCCTTCCCCTGGGCTACTTCCCTCTCCTGCTCTTCAGCTTGTGGGGCTTCCTGCCCTCTCTCTCTGCACAAGCCAGGTGTCTCTTTACCTTGGGTCTTGGTCTTCTAGCCACGGCACTTCTCCAAACTCTCCTCTACTTCAACTCCTCCAAACTGCACTCTGCTCCAACTCCTTCAAACTGCTCTCTGCTCGAACTCCAAACCACTCTGCTCCAACTCCTTCCCCTGGATATCTCTCCTATATCACTCTCCTGCTGCCTTTTGGCTATGCTGTATCACAAGCAGTATATTTGATGGTCCAAATAATGGCTCAGTTCTACTACATTTACTCATGTTGCCGGTGTCAAGTACTACTCAAGTGACTGATTCAATAGGATGACTCCAAGTAAGGTAATATTAAATGTTAAAGAAGCAGGACCTGGACTCTTAATGGAAATAATATATATTTTTTAAAATGACACTTTTTTAGAATTATCAGATTGTGTGCAAGAGAAACAGTAGAATCTTGTTAGCTGAAATTAACTTTTCAAATAAAATAAGACCAATTCTTATTTAAAAAGTCATTGGCAGACTGTAAATAACATTTTAAAACATAAATTCTCTCATCTACTTTATGAACAAATTAGATGATTAAAACTAAGAATTTTAAAAACAGATTTCACTTTTCACTAGCTGAACTCTGTTTACTTTTTTGTATTTCCCTCAGCTTAGACAATAAAAAATAAGACTATTCAGATTCCAGAAAATTTTCCTATTTTCATGCGATAACACAATGCAACAGCATATAGATTGCAAACACTACAAGGGGAATATATATTTGTTTATATACATATATTGTAATTTCTTTTTCTATTAAAAGAATGTATTTATCTTAAGTTTTATTGTAGGGGCAGGATTTTAGAACTGCACTATAAGAATTAATGTATAATTTGATTTCATCCTGCTAGCCACCCCATTTGAATAGCAGAAAGGAATGACCCTCTGGGACTATGAGATTCTGTTTTCCCATATGCATTACAAATTGGGCCCTCTTTAGTTAGTAAGAGACAGGATTCTGTATTGTGTCTATGTTAAGTAGATTAGAGGAACATTGAAGGCCTGGGTCTCAATGTAAATTGTCTTGGTTATTAATTGTAAAACTTAGCAAGGTTTAATTTGCAATGCCTTTTTGCTTGATATAAAATACTACTGTTTGTATTCTCAAAGTCTCTGTAAAAGACTGTTTGGTCTCTGTAAGAGACTGCTTGTGTGAATGAGGAATGCATGCATCAGGAAAAGATAAGGTGTGAAGGCCATTGTTAACCAGATGGTCAAGAAAGGCGGAGCGAAGACACTTATTCAGATTTGTTGATGCCAAAGAACCATCAACACATATCCATGATCCCTGATCCCCTTTGTGACCAATCTGGTTGGCCACTAGATTGATCCAGACTCTGGACTGGTAACTATAAACATCAACTGGCAGGAGAGAGAGAGAGTGTGTGTGTGTGTGTGATTGAAAAGCATATGCTAACTGTTGTATTCTCAATAAATGCGGTATGCTGCCTTCTTCCCTATAAAGATACCGTGTGCTTCTTATAACATTTATAAGAGCTTGTTTGCCTTATGCTTGAGGCTAAATTTGACCTGCCAGTATCCCTGTAAAGTTTCCTCTGACCACATAAGATTTGTTAGTCTCTAAGGTGCCACAAGTACTCCTTTTCTTTTTGTGAATACAGACTAACACTGCTGCTACTCTGAAACCTGTCATAAGATTCAAGTACCTGTAATCGTAGACGGATCTTTTTTTCTTCATCCAATTCAGACAACAATTGTTTAATCTCTTTTCTATAAAAAAAGAATGAAAAAATTGCAAAGGTTCATATTATTAAAATAAAGACAATTATCTCTGAACCATTTTCCCACCAAACCAGTTGCTGTATTTTCTCAATAATGATTTATCAAAGTATTTATATCCTTAAAACTTTTTGCATTAGTTTAATTTAAAACACATAATCGACAGAAGAGACTTCATTTATGCTTTTGGAAAACAGCTGTGTAGCAGCTGACCACTTTTGTTCAACTTACAAAAATACGACAAGGAATAAGGTTTTCCATTGTAATAAAAGTACTGTGTTTACAGGTTTAGTACTTTGGCCACCAAAATTTGCTCTGGTCAGTAACGTCACCACTGACTCAGTCCCCAATTACATTTTTTGTAAACGACAATAGGAAATTTGGATTAGTCCACTGGTAGGTTACCACAAAATGGTCTGTTGTCCAGGGGATGTCATGAAGGGAAAAGAAATGGTTTCTGACTTTGAAAGGTAAGACCAGGATGTGATTATTTGGAGGAGGAAGTTTCACTATATCTTTCCCATAGAGAGATCCTCTCCTCTGTCCCAGGCCTGTGCTCTGATCATAATAAATCTTGGAGAGACAAGGCGGGTGCGGTAATATATTTTATTGAACCAACTTATGTTGGTGAGAGAGACAAACTTTCAAGCTTATTCAGAGTTTTCTTCAGGTCTGGGAAAGGTACTCAGAATGTCACAGCTAAATAGAAAGTGGGACCAACAGGGCTACAGCAACGCTGAATGTAATAAATCTTGTCACACTCCTGTTTACTGCCCTGTCCTTCAAGCCAGAAACCAGCAGTTGGAGGCAGCTCCTGCTAGAATGTCAGGCCAGAGGGCTCTTGGGGCCAGTGGCTATGCAAGGCAGGCTGGGAATAGGTGTCAGTTGGCCCAAATTGGGCCACATTCACCTCGACAACCCCTACTTGACAGTCCTCCCCGTGTTCTTTTATTCCCCTACAGTCTCCTTCTTTGTTCTGTCACATTCCTCTGCCACTACAGGTGTTAGCGGTACTCCTAAAATCCTCTTCCCCAAACCTCTACCCTGTCCCTTTACTGTTTTTGGCCTGGCCTGTGGACACCCTAGTTTCATTCCCACTGGGAACAATGGAAGATATCAGCAATATTCAGGAAGGGCAAAAATCATGAGAAAATCCCAGCTTCTGAGATTTGAGCAGTTTAAACCCTCCCAATATCCCCCCTCCCCCAAGAATAAAAATAAATGTAAGACTCAGAATAATGACAGGAGAGTTTTCAACTCATTATTAATCACAATTCAGTTACAGTATTGCGAGCCTCACAAGATCAAAAATCATGAGCCAGTTCCTAAAAAAGTAATGAGATTTATAAAACATCATCAAACCATGGTTTTTTAGTCTGTCTTTTGACTTTTTACCTCCCTCTACTCTTCTGGTAACGTGTGTATGATAATTTCAGGTTGAAAAATCAACCTTTAATGCACACATGCTTCTCCCTGGCTGCTCAAATGGAGATGGTGGAGGTACACAAACATATTTAAGGAGAATTAGAATGGAGAAGATGCAAAATGATTAAATATTTGTTTTATTTAGTTGTTTTATTTATTTAGTCCTAAGTGGCCTCTGTTAATGGTATCTCCTTATTAGGATGGATGCCCCTTCAAAAACGGAGAGAACGGATAAAGAGAGGGAAGACACCCAGGCTGGTGGGAAAGAGGGGGAGTACTTATGTTAACGTATTGTACACAGGTATAATATATGTACTTCAGTGGAGAGCACTATAATGTAATAAATATAAAATATGACGAAAAATCTAATTTACACATATTTGAAAACATACAAAGCCTGTAAAATGGAGCTGGAAAATGAAGAAAGAACATCCAAGAAACACAAAGCACTCTCATTATGTATCAAGTTTTCCAATTATTTTTCAATAAAGATTTATGTGAGCTGCAAAGATCTCTATGTACATGAATATGTTTACAACATGAACCACCTTTCCGAGCTTTCTATATTTCAGTGCAATAATGATACTTATCAATCCCTAAATATTATTTTTTAAATAATTCAGTTACATTCTAAATATTTAACAAATAATTTTAAACCATTCTTTCTTTGTGTAATTTGGATAACTGTGTAACTATATACATTATCCAGTAGTTACAATAAATTATTTTTTAAAATCTCATAATTGTCCAAATAGGTAAAAATATTCATTTTTATTTTAATTGTTCTTTCCTCCTGTGCTTCCTGGGACTTCTCCCCTTCCTTGAACCCAACAGGACACCCTAGCCCCCACCATCAGTTCAGTCCCCCCATTCCCATCAGTCCCCATTCCCACATTTCAGCCCTCCCCGCACAGCCACACCACTGCTCCTCCTGGGGTCTTCACTCCCCTTTCCCAGGCCTGGGGGTATACAGCAGCGTCCCCTCTCATCTCCCCTTTCCCATGGGCTCTTCACCTCTCTCTGCCCCTTCCCATCGCAGGTGCTGCAGGGGGATGCAGGTGAGGAGCAGAGGCACCATCCTGGTAAGTGGGGCAGAAGGAGTGGAGCCATGCTGGGCTGTTGTGCTCTTTGCTCCCTACTCCTCCCTCCCCTCCTGTGAGAACACTGCAAGCAAGATGGAGAGGCTCTGCTGGCTTATAGCAGAGCTGAACTTCATGAGGGGGCTGGAATGTCTCACATCATGGTGAGATGGGCTCTAGACCCTCAGAAATCCCGTCACTTGCAACAAAATCATTTGGAGGAGCAGCTTTCTGGGCAACTGTATTAACAGTTTAACAACTACTGAAGAATTTTAGTATAAAACCCCACTAGAAATGCTTCTCAGCTTTCAGATCAACATATTTAAGAGTCCCTAAATGACAACTGACGTGTTAGACAGTAGCACCTCGTTAGACTCATTAACCTCTGTCAGTCAGCAGTTCAGCTTTTCAAAAAGTCCATGTAAACATGTACTTATATGATAAAACAACGTAGCTCCAGAGAAGCTGTTACAAACTATCAGATTGACTGTATCAGTATTTTAAAATTTTTCTCAACATCTGTCTTTATGAAACCTTTTTGTCTGACAAAAAGATCAAAGGAATTTCACACACAAACACACATATTATATGGAAAAGATTGGTACAAGCACAGTAAAGATGATTAGAATGGATGTTGTGCTTTCTAATGCTTACTTTTGCTGGTCTTTCATTGTTTCAACGATAGTTCTTAGCTCCTTAACTTGTGTTCTCAGCTCTTCCAAGGCTGCCGGACCCTGGCTTGAGAGCTCAGTCTTTGGCTTTCCTTCAGTACTGAACAAAGATGGGGAATTTGACCTATGGCCTGTTGTTCCCACAGTAACTGAATGAAGTGCAGGTGAGGATGAGGAGGATAACGATGCTTGTACATTACTCCCACTAGTCAAACCCCCTGGTTTTGGAGGCAATGAAGTTTTATTATCAGACACCTGTCAACAAAAAACAATGAATATTAAGTTGCCAGTGATAAGAAGCTTTGGTTTCCTGAATTGGAGCACATCTCAGTATTAGCTATATTTTACTCCCCTGCAGTCATGCTGATGGGTTTGGTTAGAACCTTTACATGCTTCAACATGGCACAATGGATACGATACGTCATTGTTACTCAAATCTGTCTTTCTGAACAACCACAGTATTAAGCTTGAGCCTGCCAGGGACCCTCAGCCCAACCCATCACTGAAATGTTTTCCATCAGTATTGTTGCAACTGACAAGGAAAAAACGTTACCAAAATCTAGGTCACCAATAAGACAGGTACAAAGGTCAAAAGAGTTAAAAACAGAGATTTTACATTTTTATTAAGACGACACAGGCAATTCTCTAACAAAATTAAGTGCTTGATACACGTTTCACACAGAACTTTATTATAAGTCAGAGTACGCTGAGCTAAGCTGACCTATTTCTGTGAGAATGCAACTTATGTTATGCAGAGAAACTAAGTAGGATTTCTTGCAGTACCAAATTAGTTGTGATTTTCAACTAGTAATTGAAAGATTCTGTCTGCAATCCAAAACACAGTTAAAGAAAAGGAAAAGCTACTTTACCCAGACTATTACTTAAGAGCTATATAATCCTTAAACCTCCCTGACTTATTCTCCATCAGAACAAATGTACCTCATATTGCAGGAAGTATTCATCTATCAATGAGAAACATCTATCAAGGAGAAACATAATATGTTCAACTACTTTAAAAGAATTGTGTAACTTTGGTACTGAGTTTCTGCTCATGTCTACATCTCCACACTTTCATACAGGAATTCTGGGGTTTGGAAGTTTCATTGTCTTAATCTACCTATGTAGGTACTTATATGGGCCCACATCACTGAAGTGTCTGAATAAAAAAATAATGGATTTTTATCCACACAACATCCCTGTGAAATATTATTCCTATTTTACAGATTAGGAAGTGAGGTACACGTTAGACTAAACTTTGTCACTTACTGATGTTGGCAGAACTCTGGGAACAGTATTTGCTGATTAAAATGCTGCAGAGCACAGGGAGCAATACAGAAAGTGTTCTTTCAGTAACACCATAACAAATGTGGCTATCTTTCTTTTTTAAATATCCAATCTAGAATTTATATTTTGTGTTAAGGTAGTGCCTAGAGGTCCCATTGTGCTAGGCACTGTACAAACACACAGTAAGAAACAGGTCCTGCCCCTAAGGCCTGTCCTACACAAAATTTTTATACCAATTTATTTCAGACAGGGGTGTGATTTTATATTGATATATTTAGAGTGGTACAACCCCTGTTGTGGGCAGGTTTCAACAATTTGAAGGTGCTTATACATATATAGTTTATTCCTGTGAATTTATATTTATGTCTGTTTCTAAACTGATTTAGTGAAAGTGGTGCAAAAACTACACGTGGACAAGCCCTTGGCAGATAAGACAGAGTGGAAGAGGAAATAGAAGCACAGGCCCAAGGTGTCTCAAAAGGTGGTAGAGGCAGGAATGGAACCCATGTCTCCTGACTCCCAGGCTGATATCCACTAGACCATGCTAGGGTTTTGGTTTTTTCTGCTAGAAGTTTGCTTCATACATTTAGGATCCAGAGAACTAGAATCAGAATAAAACAAATTTTTAAGTTAAATGGAATTTGGTGCCTAAAACCTTGACAATAGTTCTCTGTGATGTGCAGCTCTCTTGTGAAGTTTAGCTAGAACAGTATGATAGTTTAGAGCAGTAAATACAGATGTCTGTATTCATTATTAACATGGTTCCATTTTCTCTAGGCTACTGTGACGATATATTATCAATATGACATGTTCTACACTAATGACTGTTCTCTTACCAGTACCATTTAAAGTTTTGGTACCAATAGTTAAAATCATAAATGGTTTGGAACTCAGTTATCTCATCCTCTTCTCCCTCTCAGATTTAATTCTAGTGGTTTGACGGCTTTTGCTCTTGAGTTCTGGATGTCCATAGGATATTCCCAATAGGGATTCATAACCTCTGGAACTGGTTTCCAATGAGTCAGCAGTGGCCAGAGTTTGACAGTCTAAAGGACACGGTGCCAGATTTACCTCTTTGGTTGGGCTTTTGACTGACTGGGGTACTGTAGCTGAGGCAGATAATAGGGTCATTTGCACTAATGAAACCTTGATTGAGATCAATATTTAATCATCATAAATAATACATTGTATTTGTATCAGATTTTTTCTCTGAGGACCTTAAAGCAAAGATAAAATGTTACACAAATAGACAACACAATATGCCTAATAGTAAACAGAAAAGAAAAGGATGTGAAGAGAGATTTAGTAACTTTTCTAAGTTCAAACAGAACTTAGATCTTTAATTACTAAGGCCCTGCCTACACCAGAAACTTTTGTGGCATAGTAATGTTGCTTAGGGATATGATTTTTGCAACCTTTTTATACTGGCAAAAGCCGTAGAAAAATTGCAGTAATACCAGCAAAAAAGTGTTGCCAGTACAGCTTATTTTGCTCAGGGAGTGGGTATAAGCTATATTGGGAAACACACTTTTTTGCCAGTATAAAATGTGTCTACAGTGGGAGGATTTGCCCATATAGCTATACTTGCAAAGCTGTAAGGGCAAACCTCTTCTAGTGTAGACTAGGCCTCCATCTTGTGTTTCACTGTAGGACAATCCTTCAGTATTATATGTATTTTTTAAAACTAACTACCCTGAGGAGCCTAGTTACTGAGATGATGGGTACCGTGAAATAAATAAAATAAACGACAATGCATGTACATGAGGGTAAGTTAGCAGATGCAGAGTAATCAAAACGGTCTGATTAACTTACTTGTGATATTGTAACAGTCTTTGTTTTCTTTGACACTTCAGTTGCTTTATGCATAATGGACACATGTTCTTCCTTTTCCTCTTCAGGGCTTGGTGAGTCAAAGAAATCAGGACTTGAAAGGGAGGACTATATAGGCAAAAAAATAAAAACAGATATTTTCATTCTAGACTACTTTTAAAAGAAAAAAATTACATAGCAAATAATAGCAAAAGTTATCATACAAGACAACTTATAACTCAAAAAGAAGGTTTTCAAAGTTCTGTTTTAATTAGTACCTTGTTTTAAAGGGTGGCGAATGGAAAGAGCAATACTGAAATGACAAATGTGTAGTGGCTATATTGTGATTTAGGGGCACTCTTTGTTAAGAAGAGGGTGCACAGCGCCTTCCTGCCCCCCAGAATTTTAGTTTAATGAGGCAGAATTTTGCTGAGGTTAATAAGGTGTGTATGCTGCTGTTACTTCCGTTCCACCACACTGGGAGAGGATGCATTTGGCCTGGTCAGGTGCAGGCCTCACTCTACCATTTTTGGGGAGGTTAGTGCTGCTATCTGTACACAACACCTACATTCCAATCCACCTTGTGTCTAGCCTCTGTGTAGGAGCACGAAGAGGGGAAAGCTCATTGCATCCTTTGCCCCCTGACCTTGCACACTTTGCGTCTTGCACAGAGTCAACCACAAACTTGGTCTTAGATTTGTTTTAAGTAAATGTAACCTTCCGTTTTTGTTCTTTTTTATTTCCATGATGAGCTATTCACTTTCCCTCCACTTTATTTTTCTAGCATATGAACATGAGACATTAGTGTTAGTAATAGCACACTCTCATTTAGACATCCCAACATGCAAAAACAAAAAATGGAAGAAAATGAAAATTATACACAAAAGATTGAGTATTTGTGCATGATCAAATCTTTGGTTTTTTAAGCAGCAAAATTATATTGGTCACACACCAGGAAGCTGGGCACAATTTGATCTATATAACAGATCCAGAGAAGTTAGAAAAAGATAGCTTTACTCCCCCTAAGTGGTATTTTAACAGATGAAAGGGAGGTCCTATTACGTGGAGCTGGTAGTCTGGACTATGTCTTCATACATTAAGGGGTGGATTAATGCAGGGCCTATAGGGGATCTAGATATTGATATATCATTTATAGAATCTTCAATTGGCAGCCATGTTCCTTCACACCTACTGGAAAGCAGCAGCCAATCAGAGCGACTCAGCAGACCTCCCTCCCTCTCCTCTCCGGAGCCTGGCCTATTCTCACTTGAAGGGAGGGATGCCCCTGCTCACAGGAGGCGAGGAAGGGCATAAAGAGCCCTGAAGCACTGGGCAGCTCCACTCGCTCTTCCCCTGCACCCCTTCCTGTGAGCAGGGATGGCTTTTCTGTTCCTTTCTCTCCCACCCTGTAACTCCTGACCAGGGAAGAGGGAGGGAGGTGAAAACCCCTTGCCAGGAAGGGGAAGAGGGGACCCTGCTGCAGCCCTCTCTGGCCTGAAAAAGGGGGTGAAGAACCCCAGAAGGAGTAGAGGTGAGGCTGGGGAGGAGGCACAGCTGACGGGCGGTGTTAGAGGGCAGAACTGATAGGGGGCTGGGCAATACTGATGGGGGCACTAGATGTATGCAGTGATGTTGTAGTTGTGTTAGTCCCAGGATATTAGAGAGACACTGTGAGTAAGGCAAATCTTTTATTGGACCAACTTCTACTGGTGAGAGAGACAAGCTTTGGAGCTGACATAGAGCTCTTCTTCAGGTCACTAGATGGAAGAACTGATGGGTTCTGTGCCGATGCACTTCAGTTTATTTTCCCTCTATTGACTTTCATGCCATGTATTTAATGTAGAAGCTTTTCATTTACATTTAAACACATTAGATCTACATCCATTGATACATTTCTACTTACAGTGGTATACTTTTAATCGGGAGCTTACTCAGATACTTAGTTATACACCATGAAGTTATGAGTAATTGACATACTTTCACGTGATCACATGCTGCACAGAAGTTTTCAAAAAAAAAAAAAAAAGATTGTGCAAGTGTCAAAATTTCAGACAATAAGGAAAAGAAAGTTAGATGTCCCTTCATTCCTAGTGAGATTAATTTATAATGTTAATTTCACAGTTTAAATAGAATTAATATAAATAGCATGCTGTGTTAATAGCATTACAGTGAATCTATATAATTATTTGCTTGAAAGATTTTGTTGCACTGTTGCCTACTGGCTCACTCAACCTTTTATTTTGAGATTAATAAATACAATCTGGCACACCACTCTTGAAAGCTTGTGAGCCCTGGCCAGTGGCAGTTTCACTAGGAGCAAATACCTGAAGAGCCCTTTGGCCCACCAAGATTTGGACTTTGCCTTATCTGGCTCATCAGAAAATGTAACTGAATACCACTGCTATTGATAATTAGGTAATTAAAGCCTTACTACTGGTTATGGCCCAAAATTAAAATGGTTTTGCCCATTTTAACTTTAATTCAACCTTACCGTATTTATTTAAAAAAGAAAACGGAAATAACCAAGGTAATTTAACAACTGATTCTTTGGCATTGGACAGGGGTGGTGGTAAAACAGTGAACGAAAGAAACTGAATATGCAAGGAGGGACTCCCAAAACTATAACAGCCCTGGGCCCCTATCAAAATTAATATCATCCTGATATACACCTGAGTCCTTTGGGTCATTGGTTGTTGGATGTCAGTAAAAACAAATACATTATTTAGAGCTAACAGCGGCTAGTGGGTTGCTTGATAACAGAATTGAACAGGATGTGTGAATAGTGGATAGGTTGCCTTTTATCATTGTGAGTACTTGCATGGGTATATGATAAGTGAGAGAAGGCCTGTTATTAGGAAATCACAATATTATATTACATTATTATATTATAACTGAAAAAAAATCATGTGTAGCTACTGAAATTCTTCCTTTCCCTTTCTTGTTCAATCCCTTCAATTCTATCTTTTCCCGTCTTTAATTTTAATTTCTTCATTTTCTTTAATTGTTGTTGCTACTGAACTTATCTGGCTGTGCCCTGTACCAGTCACATGTTTAGTATCTGGAGATGTCAGGGAGTGTCTTTTGGGTTTCCAGATCTATTAAATAGTGACCCCGGGCACAACCAATAGGTCATTTTGATTCCTTCATCTGAGACACACTGTTTATTGGGTGTAACTTGTTGAGCAAGAGTTTCCTAAAAGTCACAGTTGATGTGCAAGTGGTGTAAGACATGGTGTCTTCTGTCAATTGCCCCTTTTTATTTCTTTCTTGTCGTGAAAAAAAAAAAGATGAAATTTAAGTTTCTCACAGTAACTATGAGTCAAGAATAACAGCTCTTATAGAAGAGGCAGGAAAGTATGAGAGAAAAAACATGCAAACATGGACAATGAAATTTAAAAGTATGACTTAATATGCAGAAAAACTGCAACTGGCATGTTATTACAGAAATATAGAGAGAGTGTGTGTGTCAGTTATGAGTAGCCCATATCTGAACAAGAGGCTCATAAAAAGATATGCCCCCTTAGTTTTTGGAAATCTCTATTTTCCAGGGATGTATATGTTTGCAAAGAGGAAGAGTAAGGGACTTCAATATATTGATTTGATTTACCATTTAAATAAAAATGCTTTTTTAAATCATAACAATCAAGGAAGAAGGCAACACCATTTGGCAAACAAACAGCACATTAAGTCCACTTTGCTAGAAATGTTGATACTTTGTTCCTCTAGAAACATAATGTGTTTATTGCCAATATAGCACAGAATTCAACTTGTATAATTTGACAGTGGGGGCAGTTTTGAAGACCCCTAAAAAGACCAAGGAATATTCTCCTTGGGGAAACTTTTTTAAAAGTACTTGACACCTCAAGTGCAATCTGGTCTATTCCAAAAACTCTTATGAAGTATTTTTATGAGCTCCAGTCACGCTTGGTAGAGATGATCTAGTAGTATTCAGAGAGTGGTGAAACTCTTTCTTAGACAGGGAATGTTCTTAAACTTACATTCAAAATTATGACATAATTTTAAAAAGGGTCTCCCTGAGAACCACCTCCAGCACCTCATTAGTATGTGTGACACAGCTGCCTAAGTGTAAATGAAAGGATTGAACAACACGGATACTTACCAAGAAAAAAATTTTCAGAAAGTAATTTGAAAAAAAAAAGGAAGAAAAAATGAACGTACAGATGTGAGTGACTGGGATGGAGGTCGTCTGCCAGTAGCTTTTGGTCTGGTTGTAGTTGGATGACTGAGCTTCTCAGCAACTGGTACTACAGAGTCAAAACCTTCCAGATCTTAAAAACAAAGATCACATTGAGTCAATTCTGAGAATCATTCTCCAAGAGAAACAATACGAACTTATACTAAAGACAAAACAAACCCCCTACCTTTGGTAAATCTCAAAGAATTAAGTCCCCATTACATCATGTTGCTTCTGTTCTTTTTTTCAGAATTTAGCTACCCTTATGTTTAAAAAATAAATCTAGGGTAGCTGAAATCTAGGCACTTTTAACTTCTGCCATGCATGCTTATTCTTTGGATCAGTTATAATCAGGCCTGGAAAGAGTTCAGGAGACTTTTTTGCCTACCAGTGTAATTAAAGTTGAATGACAAAACTGTCCCAGTCATGTGAAACAGAAAATGCAGCTGCAAAATTACCTTGTTGCTGCTAGAGAGGCTAACAATTTTTCTATGAGTAATTTGAGGCAGAAAATAGCATGCACATTCTCCCAGTGTTTCTATCCCCAATGCTAGATTTGCACTACAGCATTTGATAATGATCACTAATTGAAACCTATAACAACAATGAAAAGAAAACACCTTAGTAGACTCCTAAAAGTCTACAGGGCCCAGGGTAAGTCAATTCAAAGAATAGGAAGCTGGCTTGGCTTTATGTGACATGAGACACATGGATGGAGTGTTTACTGAATCCAGCCACATGCTAGTACTGAAGGAGGGATATGACATCTGAAGGAATATTACTGCTCTTGAACACATTTGAATCAGATGGTTTAACATCACTCATCTGTTTTGTTTTATAGACAACACTGTTTCAGCCACCTCAACTTAAGATAGTCTACTGCATTTGTGTATGAGATAGATATATCACCCCTCCGGTCCCCCTGTTTTGTCAAATTATTGGAATATGTGATTCAAGAATAAACTCGATAAAAGAATGCATTGGCTGTGAACCAAAAACTGCAAATCCTTCATAAAATATATATACCAAAGAGTTAAATGGGATTGTATTCAGACCTGGTAAAGGAGCAATTAATCTACTGCAGATCAAGCTACGTTGATATAATACACAAGGTTAATATCCTTAAAATGACAGATAATAGAAAATAAAGACCCATGAGATGGATAAACTGTTGCACATTAAGTAGGAGAGCCAAACGGATTTCAGGTACTTAGAGGATTTGGTGGCTGGGAGTTAAATAGGATCTACATTTTAAACCATGTATCTCTGTGGCAGTAATACCCTGGAGAATCTCCAAGGAAGGTATGTACACTACTTTCAATAACCTTCTTATGGCACTCTAAAGGTTATTTGCCTCAGAATTTTACAACATTTTAGGAATAACTCTTTCTACACACAACAAATAACTGCCCGTCCTCTAATGAACATGCCTTCAGCGCGTCTTTTGTTGGATCTTGTAACCTACATCTTAGCCTTGCCACTGTGGCATGTTACACATTCTGCCACTCAGGATCTGACAGTCTAAAGTTACAAGTTCATCTTTGCAAAGGTCAGGTGATGCAATAGGCCACTGTGGAAGAGCATGGATTAAACTTTAAAAGTCCATCCAGCCAACATATATCTGAAACCTATCCTTTTGCCCTCTAGTGCTGCTTTTTGTTTGGGTGTAATTTATTTTCTCTGGAAATCTTAGTTCAAATGTGGCATCTGATTTTCCGTAATACCCCACTTCTATCCAGTTTTCCAGCTGAGGTGAATAAGGGCTGATGAGGTTAAGTGACTTGCCTAAGACCACACAGTTAATAAGTTGCCCAACTTTAATTAGAACCCATGGCATGTGTTTTAACCACTATACACAACTCTACCTTAAGTTTTAAAGACAGGGAATAAAAGTAAATTCTGATCCTCTTGACTACCATCTCTTCCACCACTGAACCAAGAAAACACATTGACAGCTTCACTGTTCTCTGTCTTGTGACTTTTGTCCAAAGCGCCACTGTTCTCTCCTTTTTTCTTATAAAAGGTAATTAACTACTACAGGTAATTAGATTATCGTGGAAAGCAACCTATGAAAAAGGGTGATGTTATTAATTCAAAGTGCTGGTTAGTATATAAAAGGATCACACTTGAGAAGTCAGCTCTCTCCATTTTTTAAGTGTAACACTGCTGATCCTACTCATGAATTATTATCAGAAGTATGTTTCTATATTTGATCAGAGTAATTAAACATTCACATTTTGTTCATTTTAATGTAAAAACATATGGGTTAGATTCAGCAACTGAATGCATGTGTCGCTGAAGTCAGTAAAAGCTGTGAGCATCTGAATGAAGGAGACTAGTAATAAAATTGGATGGGCCATATAATAGTTTTGTCCATAGTGAAACCTGACTTCTGTGAAAAGGTTCTAACAACAAGAAATAGATGGAAGGGTTTTAGCAATAGCCCAGTTTTTCAAGTTTCTCAATCTACAGCTGATTGCTAGAAAAATAGTTCAAAACAGCCTCTACGAGAAATACAGACTATAAAAGAGAAATACAGAAGAGAGCATAGGGTGGAAAGATTTAAATTCTGTTATATGCTGCCAAACTAGTGAGATTACAAAAACCCAAATGACATTATAATTAAAATCCTATTAAACTGTAAGTCAGAGCCCAAAGAGAAGGACCCTTACTTGTACCAGTCTAAAATAGCAAACTCATTTATAGAACCCCCTTGCCCTTTTTTTGATCTTCTTATTTAGACTTTTTGTATCTCTTTCAAATCCTTCCCTTGCCAAGTTGATCAGCACTTCAGAGGCAGACCCTAAAGTACTATTCACACAGAGAACAAATTATTTTAATAATTGATTAAATCGATACAAGTAAAACAAAGACTACAATTGCTCAAACTAAAGGCAGGTCTCAGTGGTAGCAGAGTTGGTGTATGAATGTACAGTGTAGAATGCTGTACAGTTAGGGTCAATTTTTTATTTACACTGCTTATTTTTCTGATTATTCTTGCCAATGAAATATAATGCTACAATGATTTTTCAATGTTCTTAGCCAGGTTTTCTCTTATATATTGTACACACGTTATATAGGGGTGTGCAGAAATGACAGCATTAAATGCTAATGCAGGCATGTGATTATAAAACAATTTATATATAGCTAAGGAAGATTATATTTTGGGATTTTACATTTGAGTACAGTATACCTCCCTTGTTCTGGGAAATGTGGGATACCATAACAGAAAAAGGAAGCAGTTACTGTATGCAAAGTCTTGCTAATTGTGCTGTAGACCACACAGCAGCCCGTGGAAGCAAACAATCAAATTCTTCTCAAAGGAAGCCCTTCCCTTCTCTGGTCTGACACCAACCAAGCTCCAGGCAGTAGCCTTCACCTAAGACTCAGATGAGATAATGCATCCAGTCTCCTAACTTCCAGGTCTCTCTCAAACTGGGTCTCAGCATCCCCCACCCCTCCCCTTAATAGCCTCACGTGCTGCCCTGCTCTCTTAATTGGCCAAACTGGGAGCACCTGCTCTGGCACCAGACCACTGGGCCTGTTCACTTACAGGGGCCAGCCACCCTGTGGCAGTGTACTAATGCAGCATAATCTTTTTTAAAGTGTTCTGCTTGCTGTCCAAGCCTAGTTGGCAGGACCAGCTCTAGGCACCAGCAAAGCAAGCACGTGCTTGGGGCAGCACAATACCAGGAGCGGCATCCCGGCCACCCTTTTTTTCTTGCTTGGGCAGTTGCGCTCTCGGAGCTTGGGGCGGCAAAAAACCTAGAGCCGGCCCTGATAGTTGGTTAAAATGAAAAATCAGCTGTGCAAGAAATATTCTCAGGTAAATTGGCATGGAAATCAAGAGTAGTTCTCCCGTTACATTATCTTTTAAGGAGTGTGTGTGTGTGTGTAAAAATGTTACTGTTTTCAAAACAGATCCATGTGAAAAAACGTAGGGTACAAGTTTTCAGCCTGCAAGGGACTTTTTTCCCTCAAAAAGGGGGGGGAAAGTCATTAAGCAATTTTACAATTACTGAGTTGGCAAGAAATAGGCAAGGGTTTTAAGCTTGTTTCATAAGGTTTTTTGTTTGCTCATTTTTTTTTCTTCTTCATATGGATTCAGCTCTTTGGTGCTTTAGAAGAAACAAGCAAAGTGATTTCACCTTGAAAATTAATAATGAAAAGTGATCAACAGATAGTAGAATCAATATTTTTAATAGTACCATGGATACTAAAATCTTGAAAGAAAATAAACATGAAAAGTCCATGTATGGTGGATGAGATAGAGATTAATGAAATTTGTTGCATGTTAATTAATGCAAATACAGTAAATATGGTTAATAATTGAAAAAAATGAAGAACCTAAGTATTGTTGAGGACTCTGAGAAAACTGACATTATTATCTATGTATTTCTATACAACAGGCCAGATTTTCCCACCCTTTACTCATCCTGAGTAGTACCTTACTTTGGGAAGGAATCCCGCATTGGTTTCTTAGAATGAGTCAGAGTAGCAGACCCCTGTCCATAATGAAATGCAGACTAACTCCATTTGAACTCCAGTTCAGATCTGATTCATTCAATTTTATCAGGAAGGCTTCCTGTTTCTAAATCTATTGCATTTAGAATAACATGGATTGTATGCGAGACTTCTGCCATCTCAGCCTCTTGCTTTAGGTGCAAGAATTTGGATAACAAAGGCTCCATAAGACAGTAATTAGATAACTTTCTTTTCTTAGCTGCCTTTTCAGATTTTATCCTGAATCTTGGATAGTTGAAAACTGAATGCTGAAAGTTGCTGTATGGTACCCCGCAAAGCTCTGGTTCAGTGCTCTCATCAAGTTTTTACCTTTAAAGATTCAGAAGATGCCGAGCAAGTATTTAGAGGTCAAGAAAACTGAGCTAAGCTAGAAAAAATGGGTATGTTGCTTTTAGACAACTCAACACACATGGAGAGTGGTTTATATTTCTGTTTTACCACATTTTCCTTGCCCTGAAGGGCTAGGGAGTTAATTAATTATTTCATGGACTATTATTATCTCTCTGATTACAATATTTACAATTCAAGGCTATGGTTATGGGTAATCCTCAGTTAGCTAACATAAATATTACAGCTTAATGCATTTCTGCAATTCTATTAATTCTGGCAGCTTTGTATAACTGTGTTAGAATGAATATGTACAGCATTGTGTTGGGGGATGCCAGCTGAAGGTGGATTTCTCTTTTCACTATAACTCTCATTTTGCCCTCAGCATCTGGTATTCAGTGAAGAACTATTTTTCCTAAGTTTTACAGATGAGGTTGCCAAGGAACAAGGGGGTCTAGTTATTTGCCTGAAGTCACAAAATGAGCTAATGGCTTACCCGGGATTTAAACACAGGACTATGTGTTTCATAACTCTTTCTTCAAGGATTCTCTAACTTTTTACATAATGTGGACCATATCTTATTATGGAAATCATTTCACTGCCACTTCCCCTCCCATCCACAATCACACTGACCATCTCCCCTCCCATTTATGAATGTATATCAGCACTGTGGCAACTAGATATTCATTACAAGGAAAAGAGCTTTTTAGGGAATATTTAACTGTCTTAATGCAATTTAGCATGTGGAAAAAAAGGAGGTGAGCTGGCAGCATGTGCCAGTCAGCTCTCCATCACTCACTAGCAGGTGTTCCTCAGACCATACTTTGAGAACTACTGATTTACTATCTTTCAAGATCGTATCTCCCTACAGCTCTGAGAAAAGAGCTTTCTTCTGTTACCTTATAGAATATCTCCTAATAAATCTCATGCCTGTGCTACATTTTTCAGCAGCAATCAGTGAGTACTTAGGTGTCTTCTGTTAGTAATATTAGAGATAGCTAAGATCCGACAGAGAAAAGGGTATAAAAAGACAGGATAAACATTGAAACAGATTGTGTACTCTTAGATGCATGCATGAACTGTGCGCGCAGTGTTGCCAACTCTCATGATTTTGTCACGAATCTCATGATAATTATTGTTTTCCTTAAAGCCCCAGCTCCTGGAGTCATGTGGATTTGTGATTATTTTAACCTTCATTCTTAAAGTAAAAGTAAGTTTCTAGCTCTTGTTGCTATGAAGAAAGCTTCAAAGTGTGACTCTCAGTGAAGGCTCAAAAAGCAGCAGGCATATAAAAAACCACACCAAATGTATCATTTGTACATAATCTCATGATTTTAAAGCCAATCTCATGATTTTTGGTGAGCTTGACTCATGATTTTTGAACATTTGGGGTTGGCAATACTGTGCATGTGCAGTCCATTATTTACTGGGAAGAACAGAGACTACTATTTTGTGTGGATTATTGCGTGATTCTGATGTATATATTTTAACAGTATTTACTGGCAGATTACAGTTTAAATGACATAGTTCAAATCCATAAGACTTTCAATATCAGATAATTTTTAAAAGGTCAAATTTTGGGTTTTAAAAGACTTCACTGTATTCTTTTAAAAATGTATATAATAATTTCTAACTCAAACAGGAGAGAGTCCTCTACATTCATTATTGATTGAAATTATTCTGTAATTCTTTGAAAACAAAATTAGAGCTTTATCCTTTAAATTACCAAATTTGCTAAAAGTTTTCTTTTGTCAATCTACTAGCCCTCAAAAATTATCATTGTTATAAAATAGATCATATTTCTGAGGGCTAGTAGATTGACGTTCATTGGTCCAGGATCTAGGAACTATGGGTGGAATTTTTAAGAAAAAATGCCTTACCTTGTACTAGTACTTTGCCATATATATAAGGTGTGAATTTAAACCACTATAGTTATACCAGTATAACTTCCCCTGGTGGCACTCTTATTCCAGTTGTGGTGGTTTGGGAGACCTGTCTATCTACACTGTATGAATTCTGTTTGATGCTATGGCCCCTCTGTATGTTTATGCCCATATGGCTGACTTTGCTGTCTTCTTGCATCATATTTCTTGTGGTAGGGAGAGGGGGACTGGCGCGAGGGTGTCTGCTTCTGAAGGGGATAATCATTGAGGAGCATCAACAACTGAATAAGTCTACCCTAACAGAACAATGGGGTTGTTGCAATCTGGGTGAAAAACCAGTTCTTTCCAACTTGTGTGTAGAATGGAAAGAAAAAAAGAGCAAAGAACCAAGATATTAGCCCTGGCTTTTAAAACCACAGAGAGTGGGAGGGTCAGAAATGCAAAAGGAGCTTGGGCAGGAGTGGAAGGAGTCTCTATGATTTCAGAAGAGAAGCTTCAGCAGGACGAGTGAGGTCCAGGAGAGGGGATGTGAAACTCTAAAAAAACACTGACCAAATCTCTAAGAATGCTCAAGAGTGTTGAGGAAATTGAGGCAAAGAATTGCACACAGGGTATCTTAGTTTGCATGGATCTGTATATATCTTTTGTGCTGTATAAAGTAAAGAGTGAATGATTTAGAAATCCAAAGTCAAGGGCAAAGCTACACTTAGCATGCTGCGTCAGCGCAGCTGCACCACTGTAGCACTTTAATGAAAAGGCTCTCCCCCGACAGAAGAGAGCTCTCCCCCGACAAGAGAGCTCTCCCACTGGTGTAGTTAATCCACCTCCCCGAGAGGGGGTAGCTATGTCAATGGGAGAAGCTCTCCCACCAACATAGTGCTGTCTATGTGGGGCGTTATGTCACTCAGGGGTGTGAAATATCCACACCCCTGAGCAACTTAGTTATACAGGTATAAGTCTGTAGTGTAGACCTGGCCTAAGACAATCAAGTCTCCCTGAAGGGTTAAATTATAAACTAGAGTACCCATGAGGATTGCGCTCTGGGAAAAGGGTGTGCTTGAGCTCCTGGGAAATCTTGGGAGCCCAGGGTGGCTGGACCACAGTGTCCCACTTCCAAGAAAGGTATCAGAGAGTCCAAGCCCCAGGAGGTCTGTAACACTGGTATAAGAGTGCCTTTTTCTGCTTTAGCTTATGTTGCTTTGGAAGTGGTTTAAGCTCAGCTGAAACAGGCTACTTTTATTTTGGAATAAGAGTATCCACTGTTGGAAATATATATATTATCCTAGTATAGCTGGAAACATTTCCCATGCAGGCAAGCCCTTAGTGACTTAGGTACGTGAGTCTATTGAAAGTCAATGGGTGTTTTTGACAACCTCACTTTATATATTTTACTTCAGACTAGGTAACAGCTCAAAGATGTTACTAAATGGTCCTTCTGTTGTGTAATATGTAATGATGCCACAATGAAATGTATGTATTATACTTTATGGTGGCACCATTTGAATATAAAGACCAGATAAACAGAAACCAGGTGTTGACAGATAGTGCATGCATAAAATATATACATCAGATAACCCAATAAAATCCCATAGAGAAGGGTTATAAGAAATTGTAATGATTATATTTCTGTTGCAATATTATAGTGCAATATTTTCCATCACAGTCCACTATCTACCCATTTGCAATTAGAAAATATCTATCACCAAAATACACAACAGTAGTTCCACAGAATGCATGCTATTCATTTTTAGCTAAGGTAAATGTCAGGATAGAAAAGAGATGGAAAAACGCCTTACCCTCATCAAGTGAAGAAGAGTTACCCATGGTAAAGAGATGTAAATGGGAAAAGCTTGATGAAATATGAGTGGAAAGGAAAAGAAAGGCATCACTAAAAATAGGGGGGAAGGAAAAAAGAAAAAGAAGTGAGGAGGAAAGGGGAATGGTTTGTTTTTCATGTCCCTTACTGTAACTGTAACTGAAATATTATACTTTGTAAGCAAGATGGTAATAGCTGTAAAACCAGTACTCCACTTTACTGAACTGAATTAAAAAGACAGCCATAAAATCAAACATACTCCCACTAACTAGTATCTCACAGTTCATTATGACTCTAGACAAGCAATTTATTTTGCATACCTTGGGGGCTTGTTTTCACTAGCAAATTACATCAAGTTGGAATATGACCCTGAGGAGTCGTGTTAAGATGATCCTGACCACAACTTTTCAGTCTGTATAGAGAGGGACAAGACATGTAATGGATAAAACCAAATGAGCCTAGGGTTTATCAATGACCATCTAACTCCATGTAGAACATGATGTGTCCCTGAGTATACAGACTGCAAAGTAGCGGTCAGCATCAAGTTAGCTAACTTCTCAAGGTTAACTTCCAATTCAATACAATTTGCTAGTGAAGACGAGCCCCTTTGCTCTATTGCATCTATTTAAAATTAACTTTCTGACATACAACATTATCTGAATTGTACAATATCAATCTAGTGAAGCTCAAGCAATGGCAATTCAGTTATAATTTGTGTGCTAGTACTCAACACCCCTCTGACACAGAGTATAGCAGACCCTTACTGACAGTGGGAGTGCCGCAGTGCAGATTAGAAAGGCTTCAAAATTTCCAGTGCCAGGGGGCCAGGACAGTGCTGAAGCACCACCCTGTCCACTGACACTTAGTAGCATCATGAAACCAAGCTAGGCCACATGTGATTGGCTACTGCTGGTGCTCCTCCTCCTCCTGCTGCAAGGGGTTCTCAGAGCCCCAGAACAGCTCTATTTAGGCTACTGTAGAAATGGAAAGTAACCAGTGACCAAGATTACAGTGAAATGGGTATGCAAGAGCTGTTAGAAAGGCCACTTCGGTTCCCTCCTCTTCAAAGACTACTCCTACAACAGCTACTGCTTCTGCTTGCATGCTTTTTACACTACTGAGCCCTTCTGTGGGTCTGTGCTGAGAAGAAGATGGTACTTAGATCCACCTCCTTCTCACTTTGTTGGAAGCAAAGGGGGAAAAGGAGGCAGCTGGGGGCTGCCCTCTCCCCTCACAGCTCATCAGCATATAGGGTAAATCCTGCCTTAGTGACCACCTCTGAAGACAGACCACCTGTCACACACGACTACTTGCAGAAACCACAGAACGCTCCCACTCTCCGGTGTGCAAACCTTTGAAGAGAGACCACCTCTTACAAGTGACCACTTTTGCTAACTTCCAGGAGTGATCCCTCTTGGCAGGTTTTACTGTATTATAAAGTTAAGGCAGTTTTGGCAATGTTCACTACCTTTCACGTATCCCAATTTAATTCACTCTGACCTCGTGCTGCCCAATCAGTCAGTGCTTTTAAATCCATCTCTCAATTCTCTAACATTTTTACTAACAATTTATTATCAACAAAATCTCACCAATTTACTGTCCCTTCCTCTCATGAACGATTAATAAATCTATAAAATAACACTGATCCATAGTAAACCCTGGGGAGGTAATCCCTCTCCATTGCAAGGAGCAGTCATTCACTGCTACTCATTTTAGCTTACAAAATTTTAATCCATCACAAAACTTTACCCTCTACAAGGTGGCTTTTTATTTCCTTGATCAATAGCTTTTTGAAAATCCAAGTAAATTATGATCACTGGGTCACCTTTCACTCCCAAGTTAATACTTTTTTCTATGAACTCTAATGGGCTAGAAAGACATGTGGTGTAGATGTCATGCTCGTTTGACCCTATCAGGTTATATTTATCTAAGTATACTTTCCTTTATCCAATAAATTTACCTAAGTGTTCACACTATTCTATCCTTAGACTCATTTAGTTCTTTCCATTAAAGTTACTAGCAGCTCAATGGCTAAAACCTTATGCAATGTTTTGCAAATGTGATTTGTTTATTTTTGTGTGCATTGTCCTTGGGTGATCGATCTTTGTATTTGCTTCTGTTCTCCCTACCAGTTCCACCTCAAAAAATAAAAATATCTGAAATGATTCTGGAAGAGAACAGGGATTGTTCTTAAACAACATTTACTAGTTATCCCACGATACCATTTTTTAAAATCTGTGCTTTTATCATATCGCACTTTTAGCACATCGCAGTGCTAGGATACTTATATCACACCATACTATTTGGTGCATTTTTCCCTTCTAGTACACAGCGGCCAACAGGCTTTGAACTAAATTTATAAACATTAATACTAAATGCTGAAATTGATTGCATTTCCACATCATACTGTTGGCTTTAACATAATATTAATCAGAAAACATCATAATATACACCTGTAAAACAGGTTTCAGAGTGGTAGCTGTGTTAGTTTGTATCAGCAGAAAGAACGAGGAGTACTTGTGGCACCTTAGAGACTAACAAATGTATCTGAGCATAAGCTTTCGTGGGCTAAAGCCCACTTCATCAGATGCATCCAGTGGAAAATACAGGAGGAAGATATATATATATATATATATATATATATATACACACACACAAAGAACATATATATATATATATATATATACACACAGAGAGAGAGAGAGAGAACATGAAAAAATGGGGGTTGCCATACCAACTCTTAACAAGACCAATGGATTAAGGTGGGCTATTATCAGCAGGAGAAAAAAAACTTTTCTAGTGATAATCAGAATGGCCCATTTCAAACAGTTGACAAGAAGGTGTGAGTAACAGTAGGGGGAATATTAGCATGGGGAAATAGTTGGGGAACTGTAAAACAGTTCATGCAATTTAATTGCAATGTGTTTTGCTACGTTCACCTTCATTAAAAATAAAAAAAAATACTGTTTACTCCCTTAGAACAAGCTTGCTGTCATAGAACACACTGACAGCAACAAATTCAAAAAGCGGATACATGAATACTGAGAGCAATAATCAAAGTCATCTTCATAAAACTAAGAAAAATTATTTGTGTTCACTTTCTATATTTTAAATTATATATAAAAGTTTTCCTTTAAAGTCTGGAGAAAAGGCAGACTGGTTGCTGAAAGTATAATATTCTACCAAAATGTGTTAATATTAATGTGTTCTATGAAAAAAAAACCAAAACATCAAATTAACTTTATATGCTACTAATGAGTTCTAGTAATGCTTACATTCAGGGTACAAAGATTCTGCCTCTTACAAAAACATGCCTGCTGCTGCACAGTTGTTACTAAATTGAGTGACTGGAGCAGATGTCATTGGAATACTTTCACATACAAATGACTCTGTCCCTGGGTTTGCTTTCAGAAATAAAGAAGAGTCAGAACACCTCACTTTCAGTGCCTCAGTTACAACAACATCCTGCTCAACAAACATCTCTTATGGATTTCAAGCTTAGCAATGGAAAAAAAAATAAGAAAAACAATCCAATCTTTAACTTTACTCCTGTTCAAGGTGACTCAGTGATTCAACTGTACGTATTTTAGGGATATCGATTATTATCTTAACTGCAGTCGAGTTCATGTTCATTTTAAAATTGGAACAGACACTTCCTTTAATACTTTTTCAGCAAAATGGATTTTTTAAAAGCAGTCTCTACTTCCCTTGTATTTGAAATGTAAAGATTATTGGTAACTACACCACAATGTAAACCTTTAACACATTACAAATATATAATACGCATTAATCTTCACCTTACCAAAACATAGTACAATTATTCATTTGGCCTAGCCAATTATTTCAGGCTCTTAACAATAAAATCAATTTCCCATGCCAAAAAATGTAAGTTTCATATTTCTCTGTTCTCTTAAAATAAAGTTTATGCAAGGAACGTGTGATTAACCTTGCATTTAAAATTTACTATGAACCCATTAACTGCTTCTTGGAGCAGAGCAAGTACCACTAAAATGCAGATATCTACACCATAACTTTGTTAGAGGAACAACAAAAATATGTCAACTTACCAATGTCACTGCTTCTTTCTGAGGAGTCCTTCTCCAAGGTTCCGGATACTGTACTGCCCACTAACTCTATTTTTGTACTATCATTCCTACGGTGAGAAAAAAAAGAGGAGACATTTATTAGAGTTTGTCTGTGTGTTACAATAAATTGCCAGCTTGCAATTAATAAAAAGAGAGGGGATGTGTTCCTCTTGTGTAGCACTGAGTTATAGCAACCTGTCACAGAGAGCCATCTCTAGTAAGCAGACATACTGCATGGATTAACCTTATCTCATTTCTCTTTAACACCTGTCAAAAAGCTATTTTAGACACAGTAGTGTCCTAAATTATTCCTCAAATGTTCACAGCATCTCAACATGAAGGAAATCTAAGGGCAAAGGGCTATCCTTCAACAGCTTATTCTTAGTTGCTTACAATTAATAATTGGTGCCTAGATATTATGGATAGGTGAACCAGAAATCTGCAGATAAACGGATGAAGAGAAAAAATGTCAAGCTGGGATAATGGGATCCAGCAGTGCTCCGTTCTGTTCATAGAAGCAGCTTCCTCACCATGATAAGTGCTTCCCACTAGAAAATGAAGATTTTTGTACATATTACCCATCATTATACTACGAAATCCCTTTCTATGGTTTCAAGGATGTCTCCCAACCCAGGAACTGTAGAGCGAAAATTTCTTCACCATAGAAAAATGACAGAGGAATGGTGATACTTTATATAGGGGGGACAGAAATTTTTAAGAGCAACAGAGATTCAGCCATGAGTAACCCTGTTTTTCTTCCATGCAAAAGCTCACATAATACATACAAGTTTATCAAAGCAATATGACCACTCAGACAGAATAAAATGGGATCAGCGGTAGGAGCACATGGTTAAACTGCACAGGTCACACACACAACATCCTTGTGAAAATTTACTATGAGATTTCAAGACAGCTTCAGTTCACTTAATGGAATAAAAAATCTGTATTATAGTCATGAAATATTTATCCCATTTCATGGCCAGCCTCACAATATTGTATAATTCCCACAATAATTGTCACCATACATACATAAACAGTATTATCTATACAGTGTTATTGTACACACATCTTTGCACACTGGGCAAAATGTGCCAAATATATAACTGTCCCTGCAACTAATGACCGAGATATTTAGCGTTTCTTAAAATAGTGGTATTAGCTATTAATACGTTAGAAATAAAGCATGCCACAATTGCTAACTGTTTTACCACTCACTATTTTATCAGCTAATTTAAACTAATGGGTTATCCAGGATCACTTTTGTATCCTGTTATGCCTATTTGTAAGGACATTTTATAGGAATAAGGCTTGACATTCGTATGATCAAATCTATAAAATAGTCTTTTAATTATTTGGATAATTCAGAAACTTGGAAAATTAGGGTAAAATGATGTTTTTGTTAAATGTAATTTACAGGATATGTTTGGTTATTTCTTTTTACAATCATTTCAGTTTAATAAGCTAATACATATTTTGAAAGTATCTTCTGGTATCTTATTCTGAGATCTGTAAGACTCAGGCCAATTAGAATATCAAATAAAAATAGAACTCCTACAGAAATTTTGCAGATTCTAAGGGAAAAATCCTGTAGATTTTAATAAAATTCCCCTTAGATTTCTGTTGCTGTTGGTTAGCAACGGCATCCTTATTCTAGTGTATGTCAAGAGTCTTGCATTCATGGGTTTCAGTGGGCTGTTTTTATATTTTGTAATAAAAATCAGTTTCTTCAGTTAAATAAATAATTTTCTTTTGGAGGCTGGATAGGGCTTCAAGGACTGTGGGTTGGGTACCAAGAAGGCCCTGCAACTAGTTTGGATGTGGGGCAAAGCTGCAACTGACCTGTCCCCAGACATAATGGTTTATTTGGGCATGCTCCACTATTGGTAATTACACCAGTTACCAGTAGTTCAATTTTCTAGTGTAGACAAGGCACATTCTATCTGTTGAGATGTCTCTTTTGAAACCAGGGTTTTACCCTGTTTTTCTGAGATATGTTCATCTGAAGCAAGCTTTTTCACTTTCATCTATTGGAGATTAAGTGCATTACAAAAGATTGGTGTTGCTTTTTGAAGGAATAGAAGGCTATACAAATGGCAAAAGGTCAGTGCCAGCAATTGAGCATTTAAGGTATGAGCAACTTGGGGTGCTGGGGATGCGGCAGCACCTCCTGGGCTTGAAGCAGTAATAACCAAATACATGGTTTACGCTTTCAGCACCTCCACTATAATTTATAAATTGTTCTAGCACCCCTGTGAACAATCCTATAATAAACTTGTATGTGTGTGATGGACAAATTCTGTTCATTGGGAACATTTTTAAGATATGGAGTCTTGAAGGACATTTAGCATTCCTTAAGACAGCGGTGTTAAGTATCCTTTTAGGATCCAACATCAAGTTCAGCCTCAGTATCCTTCAGCCCTAAAATCGTAATAGTTTACAACCCCAACCCAAACCTCTCTCAGAACACTTCCAATTAACATTCTTTCTTCGCCATTATATACATCTTGGCAAAGAGGTCCAGGGGAGGTACAGTGAAGACAGTTTTTGGGATTACCACCAGAATACTGTTACGTTGTTATACATTTCTTCCGGTGATTAAAAAAAAGAGGGAATTTTATTGATCAAGTAGATCATTCTGAACATCCTCATTTATCATCAGCATTTTACTAATCCAGTGTGGTAGAATGTCTTAATTTCTCTTGCTTCCTCACCTACAGGGATGTCCTGACAACTTAATATTTCATAATATGATCTTGTTTTCCAGATCATCAACTGGGTTTTTTGTCTTTTTACATTTTTTGTAATTTCTTCCAGTTTTCAACAAAACTTGCCAGACTTCTTATCCATTACAGCATTTTTAGTCTGAACAGTTCTAATAGCTAATGCCATGTTCATGCTTATAAATCTGGCATCATTAACTAAATCCAAACCATCCTTTGCCAGATTAGACCACCAGAAGCAGACAGGTGGTATGTGCTTGTATCTGCTAGTGAAAAGTAAGGAGCAAAATGCTAAGTCTTTAGAAGATCATGGGGCAGTATCAACTTAAACACATTTTTCTGTACTTTTAAAAAAACCAATTACCATTACATGTAACACCCCATAAGAGATTAGAGGATTACATATTTCTCTCTTTTTTCTGTGTTACATTATGTACTGGACAGCACTTTCAAATCCAGTTTCACTGTTTACCCTTCTGTAGGTCTTTCAAACAGCTAATGGGGAAACATAAACATTCTTAAACATAGAAACATGAGATTGTATGTATGTATTAATTATTTTCTTTAGTGTTATGTTCAAGCACCTCCCATGTATAGTCAGGTGGGGAGAGATAGACATGTCCCAAGCACTTCAGTAAGACTTCAAAAACTGAGAGGGGTCAAGGGCAGGTATAGCATCTTAAATTACTTTTTTAATTGACTAGATTTCAATAAAGAGTGTCCTTCTATAGGCTATTATTAGATGAATGAAGGGAAGCATGATCTATGGGTCCTATTCTATTCAGGTTCTTAACCTGCCCTTATCAAGGTAGTATATGATCACCTAAAGTTAAAGAGAAGGACTGAGAGTCAAGACATCTACATTGTATTCTTGTCTGTGCCGCGGACATTGTGTGACCATGAGTAAGTCATTTAACTCCTGCATCCTCTGTTCCCCCACTTGTAAAACTGAGTCAATGATACTGATCTTTCCCTCCAGTGTATTGCAAAACTTAATCAAAGCTTGTAAAGCACATTGAACAGCCACTGATGGAGGCTATACATTATTTTTCAAGTAGCATTCTAGAGTAGTACCTTGAGTAAGTCATTGTGTAATCAAAACACATTCTGTAACCCAGTTTGCAACATGCTTAGACTTGCACTACAATAGCCAGGGAAAATGGACTGAAATCAAATCAAATTTCTAGGCACTACAGTGTTTAAGAGGGGAGCATCCTGGCTAATATTATTCACTATTATATTTAGCTACCCAGGAGAGTAGAAAGGGCCACGCAGTGGCCATGGCTAATCTAGAGTTGTTGGTCTTGTAACTTGAGTTAACAGAGTGCCAATTAACTTGAGTTAACTAACTTGATTGTACATGCTAATATAGACACTCCACAAACTTTACAGCAGGAATAAACATCTTCAGGTGTCTAATTGACAATCAATTCAAGTGAGTTACAATAAAACCAGAAGCGCTAGTCTAGGTAAAACCAGTGTGACAGAGTGATGATACAGTATCTAACCAAAGGGCTTTAATATTATTATTTCAAAGAAAGTTAGAATTGGAAATGAACTGCAACATCAATAGAAAACATACACTCTGTGAATTTGCAACTTTTAACAATACCTTGTATGCGTCAGAGGCACAGCTGGTCTTTCCGGTCGTCTTGGGGGCAATGCACCAGGTCTGTTCAGAGAGTTTGCTTTGGGTGGTCGAGGTTTCTTCGGAGGTATCGCAGGAACCGAAGGCTTGTGCAAATCTACCAGTTTTTGCTCTCTTTCTGGTCTTTCTTTAAATCAATTTCCCCCCAAAAAAGAACAAAGACCTTATTAAGTGAAATTCACTGGCACACATTGATTTACAATGTACAGAAGCTATGAATGTTAGTTAAACCATATCTAAGAAATAAGTCTGCATTCTTCACTGTTCTGCCTTATTTCACTCTTTTCTGAGAATAAAATGTTTATACCAGTTTTGTGCTAAACATATTTCAATAGTTTGAATTTGCATTAAACCTACTCTTGGCTGACATGTGTAGACAGTGTATGAATCTGAGTGTAATTTCTGATTTTAATAATTAAAAAAACTTATTGATTATCTAAATAACTATTAAAATAAGAAGACAAGAGAATTACACATCATATAGAAACATTTTTTCCAAGCCCACCTTCATACTAATTTTTACTCTGTGAGATAATACTCAGTTAGAAGAGCACAAAAATAAGGATAATTTTGTGTATTCTTAATGCTCTGCTTAAGCATGCAAATATCTTCTTTTGAAAATGTATTTGGCACGTATTTAATACAAATATATTTAAATGAAAAATGAATCAGCTTCAGATACTAGGGTCAAAATATAACAACGTGGGGGCCAACATTTCGACACCCAGATTCATATTTAGGCATCTAAATAGAAGTGGCCTGATTTTTTTTTTACAAATTTGGGCAATTGGATCCACAGGAAATAAGTACCTCTCAAAAAGGGCTTAAATATGGATGTAGGTACCTAATATTTGGGATTCCAAGTTTAAAAAGTGGTTAGTTTGAATTTAAACTCATTAATTTTCATAGGAAATTCTACAGTCTTTAACATGCCAATGCTTGCTATTGCTAGGATGTACATCGAGCACATATAAACAGCTTGAATGGTCCCATTATAAAATATGCTGAAAATGCACATAGTAAAATGTAGCTAAACACTTTTAACACTCCAGATTCCTTGGATGAAACCTTGGCTCCATTGAAGTCTGTGGCAAAACTCTCACACCTTGTCTCTCATAATATACCAAACCCATCAGTGACAAGATGGTCTACAGTATGTTGTGAATATACACAGGAATCCCTATGGCATACACTTAAGAATATTACACAGAGCCAAGCTATCTCTTCATAAGTTTTAGGATACTAGGTTTGAAGGAATCATGGACCACAAAAACAGCCATAGGCAATTTGTCTTTGTTGATAATAGTTGCAGGGAAAAAAATTAAATAAATTCCAAAATAAAAATGTGTTCAAAGGTCTGATTTCAACTCACAAAAGCAGTGGCATTCAAGCCCTGGAGACCAATTTATTGCTGTGTTGTCTAAGTGATGCAAAATATTATAAACCATTTGTATTTCACAGGCATATTTGAATGGGCTAGTGGTTTAGGTTAAGCATAGTATCAGCCAAGTTATAAAATGTATAAAAAGAACAAAACATCCACAGAATACACTTAATTAAATCTACCTACTGACTGGAAAATGAAAACTTGAATCAACCTCCTTCTCTATTCATCACTCTGCAAACAGCAGACATAGAAGCACATTTCATACCTTTCTCCTCTGTTCGATTAGGAAGACATTCTGGCCTTTCAGGGGGTACCTTTTTGATTTCATGTTTTCTGTCTGTGGTACCTGTCAAAGAAAGGAAAATTCAGGATTCTGCAAAAAGGTATCTGCAAACAAACCAAGAAAAAGATATACATTTAAATTTGTCCCCCTTTATTTTGATTTTTTGATTCCCCAATTTTGAAATTTTCACGCTTAAACTAAAAATTAGCCCATTTTCAATTAAAATTATTTATGTCACAAAAGCATGCAAAATGTCATGATAGTGTAGTCTTTGCAACCAAGTTACATGATTTCCAAAACGTCTCAGGAGAGCAGGCTCTTGCAAAATGGAAGTGTAGAATATTTTGTGAAATGTGCAAACAATTGTTCCATTCCAAATATCAGGGAGTTAGAAAATTAAATTTTACAATCCTTTAACTCTGTATCATTGTTAGACTCAAAAATAATTCAATGGGGAGGAAAGTTCAGTAGAGTAAGTCAATTAAATGGGACTTTTTGATGCTAAGAAAATAATTCCACATAGATATCAGATTTATTAATTTAGTTGCTGTCTGCATAATAATACTTAGCACAAATAAAGTACTGTTTGTGTTTTAAAGTAGTTTTGAACATGATTCACAGCTAAAGGGGGTATATATACTCTCCGGCCACCCAGCTCTGAAGGTAGTGCAGAAGTAAAAGTGGCAATACCACGACCCCCCCCCACAATAACCTTGCAACCCCCTCACAACCCTTTTTTGGGTTGGGACCCCCAGTTTGAGAAATGCTGGTCTCCCCTGTGAAATCTATGTAGTATAGGGTAAAAGTACACAAAAGACCAAATTTCACAGGGGAGACCAGATTTCACAGTTCGTGACACGTTTTTCACGGCCGTGAATTTGGTAGGGCTCTATTTATAAGAATTATTATAACAGGTTTTGGCTTCATTCCACTAGCCAACTACAAGGTGTTACAACCATTTTAGCTTAGCAGTGTTTAAAACGTCTACATAACACTATTTTGTTCCGTCTGTTTCACTGTGTGTTATGCAGCACTCAAGCACATTTACATTTTCTGAATATGGTAATACAATACTTGCAGCTGGTCCCTAACACTCACTACTCATCAATGCTAATGGCCCCTCATTACTGGAGATTACTGGACATTGTTTCTCTGTAACTGCTCTATTCAACAGGCAACACTTGTATAGCTTATCATGCCCATAAGTATTTTTTAACTGAGCTACACACATCACCCTTTTACACCACATAGAACAGAGGTTCTCAAACTGGAGGTCGGGACCCTACAGGGGGTTGCGAGGTTATTATGTGGGGGGTTGTGAGCTGTCAGTCTCCACCCTAAACCCTGCTTTGCCTCCAGTATTAATAATGGTGTTATAAAAGTGTTTTTAATTTATAAGGGGGGTCGCACTCAGAGGCTTGCTCTGTGAAAGGGGTCACCCGTACAAAAGTTTGAGAACCACTGACATAGAGGAGGACACTTCTGCTAGCCTCCCAATCACAGTCACTCTAAACTCATGGGTTATATAAGTCGAATATCCCGAGAAACTTAAGTAGCGACACAGGACTTTAAACGTGTGTGTGTGTGCGCACCGCAGCTACAACATGGCTGCAGCTGGCCAAGGTTCCTAAGTATGATTACCACACAGTCTCATCTCAAGCCCAGTTTGGGGATATAGTTAAGGTCCCAATTATACTAAAATACAAAATAGAACCAGGCTTTAATTTGTAATATAGACAAAGGCTAATTCTAAACATAGAATCATAGAAGAATCATAGACTCATAGAAGAATTAGGCTTGGAAGGGACCTCACGAGGTCATCTAGTCCAACCCCCTGCTCAAAGCAGGACCAACACCAACTAAATCACCCCAGTCAGGGCTCTGTCAAGTCAGGCCTTACAAACTTCTAGGGATGGAGATTTCACCACCTCCCTAGGTAACCCATTCCAGTGCTTCACCACCCTCCTAGTGAAACAGTTTTTCCTAATATCCAACCTAAACCTCCCCCACTGCAACTTGAGACCATTACTCCTTGTTTGGTTGTCTGCCACCAATGAGAACAGCCAAGCTCCATCCTCTTTGGAACCCCCTTTCAGGTAGTTGAAGGCTGTTATCAAATCCCCCCTCACTCTTCTCTTTGGCAGTCTAAATAAGCCCAGTTCCCTCAGCCTCTCCTTGTAAGTCATGTGCCCCAGCCCCCTTATCATTTTCATTGTCCTCCGCTGGACTTTCTCCAATTTGTCCAGATTCTTTCTGTAGTGGGGGGGCCAAAACTGGACGCAATAGTCCAGATGTGGTCTCACTAGTGCCGAAAAGAGGGGAATAATTACTTTCCTCAATCTGCTGGCAATGCTCCTACTAATGCAGCCCAATATGCCATTAGCCTTCTTGGCAACAAGGGCACACTGTTCACTCATATCCAGCTTCTCGTCCACTGTAATCCCCAGGTCCTTTTCTGCAGAACTGCCACTTGGCTAGTCAGTCCCCGGCCTGTAGCAGTTCATGGGATTCTTCCGTCCTAAGTGCAGGACTGCACTTGTCCTTGTTGAACCTCATCAGATTTCTTTTGCCCCAATCCTCCAATTTGTCAAGGCCACTCTGGACCCTATACCTACCCTCCAATGTAGCTACCTCTCCCCCAATTTAGTGTCATCTGTGAACTTGCTGAGAGTGGAATCCATCCCATCATCCAGATCATTAAAGAAGATGTTGAACAAAACCGGCCCCAGGACCGACCCTTGGGCACTCCGCTTGATACCGGCTGCCAACTAGACATTGAGCTGTTGATCACTACGGGTTGAGCCCAACGATCTAACCAGCTTTTCTATCCACCTTATAGTCCATTCATCCAATCCATACTTTTTTAACTTGCTGGCAAGAATACTATGGGAGACTGTATCAAAAGCTTTGCTAAAGTCAAGATATATCACGTCCACCGCTTCTCCCATATCCACAGAGCCAGTTATCTCATCATAGAAGGCAATCAGGTTGGTCAGGCATGACTTGCTCTTTGTGAATCCATGCTGACTGTTCCCGATCATCTTCCTCTCCTCCAAGTGCTTCGAAATGGATTCCTTGAGGACCTGCTCCCTGATTTTTCCAGGGACTGAGGTGAGGCTGACCGATCTGTAGTTCCCCAGATTCTCATGTTAATTTTGCTTCTACCCTGTGCTATTTTTCTAGGCTCAGTAATAGAATATATTGGTTTTTAATTATTTAGCATGCAACTGATAGTTCTGGATCTAATTTTTCATATCATGTATTAACAGGTATTCAAAACCACCAATAGCAGAATCAGCCTCGTGCCAAGACTGGTAAAATACAGAACCATGTTGGTAAAATTGTGATTTCACACTGTAGTTGGTGGCAGGAGATATTAATTCATAACAACAAGTAGAGCATTCTTCAGCCTTGAAATGTTGTACTTTACCTAAACATTCACAGACTTCTTGCAGATACATAGCATGGTCCAGTCAGTAGATTGGGTTTGGAACTAGGAACCTGAAACACCTGAGTTCTCATCTTTGGCTTTTGCCCCCAACTCGAATGGCCTTGAGCAAGTCATTTCATTTTTCCGTGTCTCAATTTGCACTTTATCTGTCCATCTCGCAAGGCTATTGTGATGACTAAGTACCTTGTGCTTTGAGTATGTAAAGGGCTATATACAGGCTAAAATTATTATTCTCACCATTTTATGAAAGAGAAACCTGAAGCCGAGATATAAACAGAAATGTAATCTTTTAAAGGGTTTTTCCAAAACATAGCCGTGATTATAATTTCATTTGTGGATAAAGCATTGCTGATTTTTTTTTTAACACTGCAACCACCACTAGATGGCAAAATTATACTGCTCTCAGTGAGCAATGATTCAGGTAGATCATCTGAATAACAGAATCTATCTTAAAATTAAATCTCTTTTTAAGTGTCTCAAGACAAAGAAGTGAACTATTGGCATGATTAAACAAATAGAAACAACTGCTTGATTGAGTTAAATTTCAAATATAGTTCCTTGATTCACTATCAGATACACTAGTGAACTGAAACACAAACTTGGAACAGATAACAATAGGTAGAAAACCCTGACTAGACTGGCTATGTCTATACTTGCTTATTTACCCTAAAATTTCCCAGTGGTGGTAAGTAACAGTGGGAGTGCGATTGTAGAGAAGCCACTAGATTTTTAACCAAGAGGTGGGGGATAGAAAATAGTGATTAAAGTCCTTTGTCATCACAAGTGCCTGCATCACTGTGACAACAACTGGGAAATTTTAGGGGAAAAACACTAGTGCAGACGAGGCCTTTGAGACCATCCCATTCATTCTGAGTTATTATGACCTAAACACAACTTGAATTCTGTCTTTAAGGCTAAAATTTTCAAAAGCACCTTAAGAAACTTAGTTGCGTACGTTCTACTGAAACATAGTTGCTTCTAAAAATTTTACCCTAAGGTCTTATCTACAGAAGGAAAACTAGTTTTGGTTAACTGGGTTTGATCATGGTTCATTCTAACATCGTTTAAACACAGTTTGCTTACCCAGAAAATAATATGAATAATGTATTTCTTTCTTGTTCTCCCTAACAGCCTCCTTTGATTTAACTCTGTGTACTCAAGCAGAATATCATCAAGCAGGTAAAGTGAAGTACATATAATATTCATAAAAAATAATCCAGATATCTTCCTCATTCTCCACAGCAGGGATAAGAGTTTTAAAAACATGTTTATACCCACATGTTTAAACATGGCGATGCCTAATCTACACTGGGCAAGTAAATCATATTTGTGTTGTGTTACCATGAACCACAGTTAACTCCAGTTCAGCTGCAGTAGTATAGCTTTGGACCTAGCCGTTGTAAAAATGCAGATATACCAGGGAACTTGGTTACAACACAGGTTGTCCCCTAAATCAGTTTGAACATGATTCTGTGGTTAATAGTGTACTTAAGCCTAACTATAAAATATGGATAAACAAGAAACTGAAACTACGAGATTGATTCTGCAACTGGATCCACACATTTTGACTCCTGCATGCATGCAGATCCAGTTTCAGGAGTGAGGCCTAAGTTGCAAATGGACAGGAAAAAGGCCATGTATTTCTAGTGCAGATGGGGCCTGCAGGTGAAAGGTTAATAAACTTTCCTACTACAGTTTATATTCCCTAAATTTATGACACTGACCTTGCAAAAATGTATGCATGTGCTTAACTTTATGCACCATCACAATTTGTTTTAAATTCCAAGAACAAAAGTTTCATGTTTAGTATAAACTGTTTGAAATGAACCATAATATTTAAGATAAATCTTCTAATGTATTATTTTCAAATAAGAATTGGCATGTGTCCTCTTTCAGTTCACTCACAATCTATTCAGCAAGCATATCACAATCTTTCATGGTTCTTTTGCATCTTGTATCCAATCTACTGTTAGTAATTAAGACTCTTTCTGCATATTGGCTTTGACACTGATGGCATCCATACAAATTTGAAAATACATGTGTTCTGTATGGAATGTGTTTAACTGATGTATATTATATAAGAGCAACAACACCTTACCTGACCCTTGTTTGATGATAGGAGCTGATGGAGGTGGTGGTTTCTTAGGTCTCTAAAATCAAGGAAAAGCAGAAAAGAGATTGCTTGTAAACACTTGAACTCATAGAAAGATTTGATGTAATCAGATGCTACTTTACAATGAGAATTACACGTCTTCAGATTCCAGGCCTGTCAATCACACATTTCACAAGTACTAAATTCATTTAAAAGACTTTCAAGAAAGAAAATGTAATTGAGAAATAATATGCCACTTTACTATTTTTATAGTTGAAATGTCTTTTAGATAAAAGCTCAGCATTAAGTGGCTTACAATCACTGAAAACAATGGCCTTTTATATAGTGAAGTAGCCTTTGCAATTAAGCTTTAATCTTTTAAATATCCAAAGCCATTTTGAAAAACGTGTAGGCAATCCAAGAGCTGAAATATGTTTCTTACACTAAATTGAAGCATAAATGTAGAACACAGGAAATACTCTAGAGGTTACATTTTGTCATTTGCCAATATATGGTTGTTATCGCATTTGTGAAGAACATCTTCAAGCACAGTTATTAAGGCTTCCCAAGCTTGATGAAATGAAGCTAATTATTCACATCAACAGCCTGTTATTCATCTTTGAATAATTATTCATCATTTATTTTCTCTGCAATCACCATCCTTCCTAACAGGACTGCAACACTTTACATGTTTAACAAATATGATCACTGAATTGGTTCCAGATCTGTTTTTCTTCTCTATTATGTAGATTAGCTGTGGGTGGTTTTTCCTTTTGTGCGTGTGTGCGCGTGCGCATCATACTGACAGATGTTGTAAATGCCTTGGAGTGAATGCAAAATCAAACGGGGCATATGACACACTAATTTAACTCCCACACTTAGAATAAAAGGTCAAAGCTTTTGAGTTAAAACTCTTCTAATAAAAAACTATATATATATAGTTTTTATTAGAGAGGTGATAGATAGATAGATAGATAGATAGATAGATAGAAAACACACACACACACACTCTCTCTCTATGTGGCATTCCTCAGGATGACTCTATTATTCCTGGTTAATCACTTGCAACCTAATGGCCCCACGTAAAAGCCACTACTTTCTTGACTGAGGAACACTGATTAGGACACCCTTTATTATAGGTGGGGCTTGTAGCACCGCGTATTAAGTTTGCCTGATACTACCCATTATAAAACCGTGTATTCAGTTGCTTATAACTTTCCCAAACTTTAATCCTTTTGGCTGAAATTTTCCTTGTTGGGTGTTTGCCCCAGGCTGAATCTTTTGGGGGAAAGTTCAACAATTCTGCCCCCCCTCCAAATTTAGCCAAGTTACAAGCCTTTGAAATAAAAATCACAGTTCACATGTGCTCAGTAAAGATTTAATAGAGCTAAACATCTACAATCTCTGAAGATCCCATTCTCACTGAGTATGGTCCATCCCCTCACAGCTCTCACATGTGACTGGACGACAGATGCACCATCCCCACAGAGCGACTGAGCATGTTCCAGCCCAAGGCTAAGGGGGTTCAAAGTCTTTCCCTGTAGTGGCTGTTCTGGGCCAGAGTGGGGCTGGACACTGGAGCTGAGAGCAGGGAGCTTGCCTCTCCTGTGCTTTCAGTGCTGGCCTCTTCTGCCCCCCCCCCACTCCCCCCAGCTCATGCCCAAGCAGAGTGGAAGAGGAAGCCATCTGATTCAAATACAGGGGGAATAAAAGCAGGGAGAGAAAGAAGTATTTTGGGACAAGGAGTCTGGTAAGACTGGGACTAGAGGGGAAGGGAGAGAAACCTTGATTGGGAGGTGGAAGGGGGAGATTGGGACAAGGACACACTGGGAGCTAGTAGCAGCAGGGGCAGACTGTGATTGGTTAAGTGGGGGCAGTTGGGAGCTGGGGGGGTGGGGAAGGGATGCTGGGATTGGTTGGGTCAGGAGACTGGGAGTGGAAGCTGAAGGGCCTTGGAGTCAGTTGGTTGTGGGGGACGGGGGGGGACACAGATTGGATGAGAAAATGGGGGGAGAGCAAAAAGTGGAACTGGATAGGCAAAGAGACCAGAACAAAGAACAGGGGAGGGGTTGGCTGAGTCCAAGATTGGCTGAAGAGCCTGTGGATGGAGCCTGTGACTAGGAACTAGTGTCAGGGGGGTGATGGGAGGAAACAGATCAGACAAATAGCTGAGAAGAGGAAACGGGGACTGGCTGGAAAGGAGAGCGGGCCTGTGAGGTAGGGAGCAGACTGGGACTTGGCCCTGAGCCAGGAGAGGGAGACCTCGCTGGACAAGGAGCCTGAGACTGGGATGAGAAGCCTGAGCAGAGGAGACTCAGACTGAAAATGTATCAGCAAAGGTGTCTGGAACTGGGGCAGGAGCCAAGGATGGGAAAGAAACAGGAGTGGCACAGGGACTGGTTGGAAGGGACAAGCTAGAAGGGCTCAAGGTTGGAAGTCTGCACCAAAAGAGACCAATTAAGATTTACTGGGGACCTGGGCACAAAGAACTTTTGCCCCCCCAGCCACCTCACCATGGTTCCCTGCCTCCTGCTCCTCCTCTCCCCATTCCCCTTCTCTTCCGCCAACCCCCCCTCCCTTCCCCACTACCTCTCCCCCCACTCTACCCCTTTCCCTATTCCCCCACTCCCTCTTCCCCCCACCCTACCTCCTTCCCCTCTCCACTCCACCCTCTTTCCCACTCCCTCTTCCCCCCTCCCTACAACCTCTTCCCCCCACCCACCCCTTCCCTATTCCACCACTTCCTCTTCCCCCACTCCCCCCCCTTTCCCCACTCCCTCTTCCCCCCACTCCACCCCATTCCTCACTCCCTTGCATATTTTTTTTCAAGGGTCTCTGCCTCTTTTTGAAATCATCATCTTTTCATAACCAGGCCTCGTTCTTTTCCAGGCTATCCACTCTGGTGTGGAATGACATTTTACTCTGTGAAAGAGTTTTTGTTGCTCTCACAAGAGCCATAAATTCCACCTTCATCTTCAATAATTGTGGTAGCTTCTGGGAGTTGTTTTGTGATTTCTTTATCAAGGTTTCCAAGTTATTTAATCTGGCATCCAATTTTACTGTCAGTCCTTGAGAGAGAGTGTCTCTGAGTCTTGATTTTATCATTGATGGCTTACATAATAATCACTCTGAACTATAAATCAAGAGCCTGATTACGAGCTCACAGTATCACCCTGATGACAGAGGAGTTTCCTGAAAATGGGACAGTTTTCTTAGAGAGGAGGAATCTATCAAGTTCTCTCAGAAAGTGTGTTAGGATTTTTAAATGGTGTTAGGGAAATAAATAACCTTGCCTATTTTAAAATAGGCAAAAAGAATTTACCCACAGTTGTTTTTTTTTTTTTTAATTAATGAATTCTGACAGAGCTCAAGCGAACATGTCATAAAACAAGTTTAGCTTTCCTCTTTCAAACACATGCTAGAATTTCACCCTTTTCTTTCTGGAAGAGTGCTTTAAATTATGGCTGCTGGCAAGACAAAATGACATCTGTCTAAAAGCAGTTGGTAGACTAATGTTTCATACTGTATCACACACACTGTAGACATGTTAATGATTCTGATCATCATTACACCATAAAAACTAAGCAAATTACACCATGATCTCCAGTCACTCTGTCTCAGATAAACTGAGAATGTGGCACAGAGGGCTTTAAAAATAAGGTAGCAGAGGTTGGATGACTGGTTTTATGGGCCAGCAAAATACCTTCCAAGAAATTACTCAATATGGCCTCAAGCCATGAACAATCCAGTCATAGATGCTGCTGCTGCTATCCAGCAATGCCATTTTCCCTAACCATTTTTGTTTAATTTTTTGTAAGTGTAACTTGTCTTGCAGGAATCATAGAAATCCAGAGCAGAATTTCAGCTCAAATTTTATCCTATATGATAAAGCAAAACAGAGGGAAATAATTACACTTACCTCTTTTTCAAAATCAGAGGGAAGAAGCTTGACAAAGTTATCTGGAAACACTCCACGCCTGCCATTGAGTTCTCCTTCCCACCAGCCTGCATCAATGCAATCCTACAATACATTAAAATAAAATGTCAAAAATTAAATGTACATGTATGCTGTACAGATTTATGGGTTGAAAGGCAGTTTGCCATAACCTTCTGCCTTTTCACGACAGCAGGACAATTTTCTAGAGTTTCAGGTACGCAGAACACTCTCCTAAATGAAAGCTACAATAATCACCCTGGCTCATACTGTGATGTGGAAGAAGGAGGAAAGAACAATAAATGTAAGTGCTTAATCAAGACTGGCTGGGCTTAAAGCGAAATGTTACCATTTAATCCATGAAACCAATAAGGGCTTTTGGCAGGTATGATATTACTTCTCTCTGATTTCATTTTAGTAAAATAAAATGATTTTATTAAACAAATACATTTTAGAATGCATTCTAAGCAGTAATAAGGCTCCTTTATTTTAATACTAAGGCTCTGAAATGTAAAACCTCTTCACACTAATAACTTTTACAATTATTAAATTTGATCACAAGTCCATTTGAACTGTTATATGCCGGTTCATTATTTATTACCACCAGTCATTGATTAGCAGTATGTTTACATCTACCCAGAAACTTCCTTAAGGAATCACTATCATCTGCAGCATTCTGTGAATAGCACAAACTAGTGTGTATAACAAAACAATTCTACTAAGGTGGTGACAACAAAAATATTGAGTTATGACATTATTAGATGACAGGCTGGAGGCACAGGCTAATTCTAAATAAAAAAAGAAAATTAGGTATCTTGGTAATGAACCATAATAGTGAAATAGAAAAAACGATAACAATTTAACAAGGTTTTTCATTATTATTTATTATTAATTCTATTATTATTATAACCAGAGACGGCAGACACTGTTGTTCAGCTGTTTATAGCTTTGATAAATGACACGGTTCAGACTGGAATTTTCCATGCTGGGTGTCTGCCTCAAGCTGAATTTTATTTGAAAGTTTCAGTCATTTAAAAAATGACATTAGGGAAAATATGTTGTTTTGCTCATATTGAAAAATTCATTACAGCCATTGAACTGAGAACCTCTATCACCACCACGGTTTGGAGCAAGTTCCTGACATTTGGCAAGGGGTTGCCCTGGTACCAGGGATATGCCTTTTGCTGACCCTGTGAATATTCAACCACATTTGCTCATGTTAAAACATCTGAAAATTCACAGTTCACACATGCTCAGCAGACACTTGTTAGAGTTTGGAGGTAAATTCTCTGAAGATTCTGTCTTCAGTGAGAATAATCCAATACAGGGCTGTGAAGACCACAGGCAAAGTGTCTCATCCCTGTCTAGTGCCTTGTCCACATAAAAAATAATAGTCTACTTCTGCTAGCTGTTACTCTGTTAACTTAAATGGTAGAGGCCTATCAGGTGGATGTATAGGTCCGAACGCTGTTGATGACCCAAGTTGAGAGTCAGTATGATTCCATGTGATAGAATTTTTTTAAAGTAAGAAATAACATTTAAAAAACCTACATTAATAGAACATTAAGGTCTTTAATTACATAACCACATACTACTTTTTTCACAGAATGGATGGTCCTCAGGGAATGAATTGATGTCATGTAGTGAATAAAACTGCTGTCTGTAGGACCCTGCCTCATTTCTCACAGAAGTTGGAGGTGTGTAATCAATGAGACAAGGAACTGCAGGAAGAGAGAGGATCGTCTTATGATTAAGGTTGTATCCCTGCATCAGCCACAGAGTTTCCATGTGATACTGGGCAAGTCATTTAAACTAAAATGTTCACAGCTGGCCACTAATAGTATGTTCCTTCTTTTCTCGGTGCCAAACACGAGACCTTTGTGGGTTGATTTACAGAAGTGCTGATGCAAATGAAGTCACTGAGAGGTGTGCTTTGAACATATAGTGCTATACAATGCTAAATACTGGGGAAAATCAGGCCCCAGGTTTCTCAGATTGGGCACCCAAAATTAGTGGAAACTTTTGACCCTAATCCCTCTGCCTCATTTCCTCATCTGTAAATTGCAGATCATACCACCCCCTCACCTCACAGAGGTACTATGAAGATAAATTAATTGTTTGTGAAGCACTCAGATACTATAGGAATAAGCACTATAAAAAAGCTCACGAGGAAGTGATTAATTCTGTATTCAGAGTAGGGTTTGAATCGTGTGCAGTAAATAAGGCATGGGGCCACACATGGAACTATGAAGATTAAAATATATAGAATAGCAGCTCATTCAGAGAGTACCGTCCAAACTGTGCCATGAATGAAGCAGGTAATAAAAATAGCAGATGATCATGGTAATTAAAGACTGTATTATAATACAGACACATGAGGGGGCCAAATTAAGGTTGCATGGGCTTACTATTGCTTTTCCAGGTAAGCAATTGCTTTAGTTGCCATAGAGATGTGATTAATTAATTACATTAATCCAGAACAGATGGTGTCTCCCCACCCCCACAACCTGTCAATCAGGCTTATGCAGCCAATCGCCACACGGGATTTTTCACACATTAAGCAAATCTTCAGACAGACTCTCTAATTTTTTCATTCTCTGTCTTATATGCAAGAAGATCCTTCTCTGTCGCTGAGCAGAAAGAATGGGGAGACTTCACCAAAAAGAAAGCTAAGCTTGGAGAATGGGTGTACCTCATCTAGGATGTCACCTTGCAGTTCACCATGAAAATACAAGATAAGAAAAAAAAAGAGGAATTTGTGTTAGATAAGAACAGGAGTGTTTAATTCAGAGCTTTAAGGAGTATTGTCAGGAACAGTTTGAACCAAAATTTAGCTTTTGTAAAAATAAGCTTTAACAAAAGCTAAAGACCAACAGAACTGTTTTAATTAATTTCTTTTAAAACTTCCAATGGAAACCTTTTATAAAACAAAATTATATATTCCCCTGCGGCGTTTGTAAGCAACACATTGCAGTATTATGCTTGCTCATAAGAACCTGAGTATGTGATAACATGACTTATAGAAAGTATGTGGTAAAACAAAAAATTTTGACTACTCTTTTCATCATCCAGGCTGAGAGAAATGTAAATCCTGAACAGCACAGTGAAAAGTAAAGAGGATGTTTAACTTTTTCTCCCTTTAAAAAGAAAAGTTGGAGGAGTTTTTTGTCATATACTCAGGAATTTTTGTTTCACATTATTTTAAGGCAGACAGATTTTTAAATACACTCCTAGCAAAATTAACGAAGCAATAAAATGTAAGATAAAGGCCATGGCTTATTCATATGATTTCATATAAAGAGCATTTTATCCATAGATCTCAAATCAATTTACAGAGGAAAGTATCATCTCCATTTAACAGATGGGAAAATGGAGACAGAGAAGAAGGGATGGGCCCAAGGTCACAAAGCAGGCCAGTGGAAGAAGCCAATTTGCAACCTACATTCTCCTATGCTCCAGTCTAGTACCCTAATCACTGGACCACAGTAAAGTATTATTACACGAAATAAAATTATTTGTTAGCTAAGTATCTTCTGTAGTAAAGGAGAAGCTTGGATTAAAAAAACCCAGTCAACACCACCTAACCCCTGGGCATGTACTCAGGCTTCTAGCCCTAGCCTCCATGGCCACACTGCTATTTTTAGCCCACTGGCTTGAGCAGAACTAGTGCATGTACATCTACCCAAGTTGAGAATTATACCTCCCAGCTATTGTGCAGACATACCCTATAAGACAAAGAAAAAGATCACAGGGATATCAGATAAAATGTCAATATGACCTGGGATTTTTAAGCAATTTACCTTAAAAAAAAAAAAAAAAAAGTAAACAGGAAAAAACATTTAGTGTCGGAGAAGTAGCAAGCGCAAGAAACAGCATATACCAGAATAATCGGATACCTAGCATTCCCCAGGATGTCTAAGAATTTTGCCAGTAATTGTAAGTGTACATTCTGGCATCCACTAAAAGAATGATCCCTTTCTTGACATCAGCAATGACCAGGGGAAATGGGAGTAAGGACATCCCTCATGTAATCAGAAATGAAACACACCGAGCTGCAAAAAAATTATAAAAGGGAACCATCTCGAGAAAACAGACATTTTTCTAGGAGGGCAGAAAAAGAAGACAAAGGTCTCAATTCTGAAACTGGAGCCTACAGTGAGCAAAAGAGACAAGGCAAAATATAAAGTACACAAGGCGATCAAGACTTGAAAGAGAAAATAAAAGGAGCACCTGATCTGTTAGCATGTAAGCAAAAGAAACTTGTATTTGGAGCACCAGATTTCTGATACCACCTGCCAAGGTGAAGGAAACATAGGCACTGCTTACAGTATAAGACTATGACTGCAGGATCACATTTCAGCAGCTCCCAACTGGGACCTTGTAGAAAACTCTATCTTGGCTTATAAAAGCTAAAGAAACAGTGAAGTCATATTTTGTCCTTCTGGGCTAAGATGTCATTATAGTACTTGGTCTCTCAGATGGTGGGCTGCTGGACTAGCACATTCTTAAATAGACTACAAAACTGCTGAACTTTTTCTTAAAATTACAAATGAGGGGGAAGACACAAACTTTGTAGCTTCTGTAGGCCAAGCTTATTGCACATCCCAGAGGCTCCTTGCATCCCTCCATTCTCCCTACAACCACCCTGTGCACCACCCTCCCATCCCCCTCTGTTTCAGGGACTCCCTGCAGCTCCCCCACACCCAGGGGCTGTGTCTGTCCTCTATTCCCTCACTACTATGTGCCAGGGCTGTGTGTGTCTTTATTCCCCTCGCCCCCCAGGTCTCTTCTTCCCCATTCACCCACCCAGTTCCCTCACTAGGATCCTCACTTCCCTCATCACCACATCCCCCCATCATTGCCAAGTCCACTTCCTTCTCCTGACTCCCCTCTGGATCCCTGCTTCCCTCATCACCTCCACTCCATCCCCTATTCCTCCTCCTCTCTGAGTCCCTGCTTCCTTCCCTCTTTATCTCTACTGCCCCATTCCTCCAGTCGCTCTTATTTTCCCACTACCACTACTCTTCCCTGTACTCTACAAGCCTCTATTTCCCCTACAGCCCCACATACTATGCTCTTCCCCCACAACTCCTCTCTGTAAGACACTTATTTCTGTTAGAGTCCAAGCTACAGAAAATCTCCCCAGGCAGTTACATTGCTACTTGTGATATGTGTAGCCAGCAGTAGGGGGTAGCAGAGCGCATCCTCTGCTTGCAACACCTCCAGTCAGGGTTCCTTTGCACAAAATCAATATGCATAACAGACAGACAGACAGAGAAATGCCATCGAATTGAGCGTTAGATCTCGCTTTGCTTGGCCAGCAAACAATGGTATTCTTTGCAGCCTGCTCTAAAGAGCAAGGGAACAGACTTCTGGCTAATAGAATTCCTCCACAGTGGTCTTGCCAGCTAAAAGAAGGCAGTTCTTAGTTATGATTCGTTGACACAAGCTAAGGCAGCGAGCGTCACTGCCATGCTCTCTGTGAGAACCAACCTGTTTTGTACATTCAGCTTTAACGCTAACACCTTGTGACAAAGTTATTCCCCTTAGTACAGGTAGGGAAGAGAAGCAAGGGAAACGTATCACACCCAAGAAAGGTCTTAGGGATTTTTATGTTTGATTTAACAAAAGAGGACAGGGGAAATGTTTGTTTTCCTCTATACTTGGTTAATGTTATGTTATGGAAATTGCCCTGACATAAGCACTCCCAAGAGATGGTGATAGTGGGGGAGACATGGTTTAGAGGTGGGAAAACTGCCCTTTATTATCCTTCCTTGAGGTTTTCAATGGGGGAATTGTCTTTTTGTGTAGGTGCAGTAGAGAGGGGAATAGCACACCTTTCTAACCTTTATTGCTTTATGCTCTCTATTTTTAACCTGTTCTTAGCTTTTGTCTGGCAGCAAATCTCTTATTCAACCCCTAACCCATCCTTCCTCCCCACGTGAACCCACTATTCACTTTCTTTAGAAAACCAGAGGACAGGAAGTCGCAGTTAGAAGTTGCAGTGCTAAAGTGGATTTAGTCCAGGCACAGATGTGCTAGCATTGTGCCAAATCTGGCAGTCCCATCAATAGGGAAGGGACAGGTGTTCTGTATGAAGCAACAAGAAGACTGTTTGGTAAAAAAGAGTGCTTGGATACAGGCCCAAAGGGGGCTTTTCCTAAAAATGCACTTTGCCTAGGAATGTAAACAGGATTCTTCTGGGGAAATGTATGTTTATAAACTCAACCCTTCTTCTGCAGCAAGGAGGTGGCAGAAACTGCCTCCCTCAGGCAGCACTGTAATGACTCTGAACCATTTATGTGTTGGTTTACTTACAGGATAGCTTCTGTAACTGCAAGAGAAACCCCTTTAAAACTGAAGGACTATGATGAAAGAGTGTATGGGAGTTTTACTCAGCCTGTTCCAGTGGGAGGTGTGTGTATTCAGCACATCAGAAAATCAGGCCACTTTTTATGTAAAAGCTAATTGTATGTAGATGTCTAATAAGGATATATGTGCCTAATTTTAAGCACCCAAGTTTAAAACATGTGTCCATTCTGTTCTGTCATACTCTTCTACTGATATGTAAATTGTTTTGAAGCCCTTTGTATTATGACAGATTTCAGCTATGGTTATGTGCTATTGTACTTTTTCTTTTACAGTCTATGGTTAAAGTGCAACTTCAAAATGTGTATTCAACAGGGCTCCTTATTCAGAGTGACACTGCTACAGTACTGCCTAAACAACCTCTATAAAATCAATCCTCCAGAGCATGGAAGCTGGTTAGGTAGATAGGTCTTACATTCTCTCAGTTTCCCTCAGCTACCTCCCTTCCACCATTCACAATCCATGTATCTCCACCAGTATCCCAAATAACCAGTGTTGGACTTCACTCTGACCACATTTAAATGGTTATACATTCATGTGTTTGGATGATAATACAGGGCTGGGTGGTTTTCATAAATTATTTTGTAAGTATTTCTGCACTAGTGTGTGTAAATATGTGGTGTAGCGCATGAGATTGAAAATGGTGACTGTGAGATACATCTAGGAACCATTTTGTGTGAATTGGTGATCCAAATTTTAGTGGCTGCTCTACAGTTGATGGTAATTTTTATGTAGAACTTACAGAACAGAAGTTTACATAAATATGTGCATTAATGTATACTATCTGTGGTCAGAATGAATTCTCATTGGTGCCCACACAGGCTTGGGTTTGTCTGTGTTTGTTCCCTTGGTGGCAGCCAGGTCCAGCTCCTTGGTACACTGTAGTACCACTAACACTACTTACTACACACTCACTGTCTGTGGGGTGGATGAATGCTGGGACACTGTTGGCAAGCTTAGCCTTAGCCCTAATCACCAACAAACCTTGTGTGAATCATTGTTTGGAGGAGCTAAATTCAAATTTTGCTTTATTTGTATGACACCCATATTACATGGGCTTTGGGGGTTTTTTTTTCTCCCAGAAAAGAAAAAGGCAGTTTCCAAAGCATTTGGGCATTTTGCCATGAAACCCCCTGCCCCATTAATTTAAACATGAGTTTCTTAGCTAAAACCCCATGCAACAGTTTGAAATTGAAGGCGCTAATGATTTAGTAACTTCAAACCCATTGTGTTACACTGACCTACCAAGTCTCACTCACTTGGAATTAATTTTAAGGCAGGTTCTAACATACACTTCTTGCACTGTAGGATTTTACAACATGATTAATTGAGATTGGAAATCTCCCTCACTGAAATTATCACATCTTTACAGCCCTGCAAATTTCTATCTGAGGCAAAAATAATTTCATATATTCTACCAAAGTTAGTTTTTATTTTGTATAAAGCAATACTTATGCAAATTATGTTTAGATATCACAAAGGGAGTTACTATTAGCCTATAAGTGCTTCCATGGCTGAGAGGCACTCTAGACTCTGACCCAGCTAAAAGGGTCAACAAGGCAACCACCCTTTTCCCTGTTAATGGAAAAGTGCATATCTAGTTCAGGTTCATATAAACTCACGACACAGGTTTTCCTATTTCCCTAATTCATGGAAGTCACAATATACAAGTTTAGGGTGGTTGTTTTTTTTTAAATAAAATTTAAGAGGTAGGCCAAACTGGGTCACATTGCAAGTACTGCTCTACTCTTCATTTTATTTTTTTTCTTAAAATCACTTGAAAAAAGGAGGGTCATGCTGTGTAAGTGACCATTCTTGATCACTTTAATAACAAGCAGTAGTAATTTAGCCCTTTGGTTCCCTTTTCTTCTGCATCCAGAAGCCCCACCCAACCCATGCCACCACCTAGTTTCATGCTTTGGGAGCAGGGTGAGGGGCGAGCAGCAGAAGTACCGAAGGCAGCAGCATATGCCTGAAGACAACAAGCTGCTACTGCTGCTTCCAATGGCATCAGCTGTCTGATCCTGGGGGATATCTAGGGGCCTGCATCTGGTAAGGGAAGGCCAAGTACAATGGCTTCACCAACATAATAGAAAACCTGAGGTGGTGTAGGAGGGTCAAGAGCAACTGGGCTGAGGTGGGGAAGGGGATGTCCAGCTAGCAATGAAGCTGTGCAACCACCGATCTCCCTCCTTTCTGTTATCCCTGGAGCGATTGCAGCAGTTATGGTAGCCACATCTGCACTCCTTCCAGAGTCTGGGGGAGAACCCCCACTGTCCTTCCCACACACATGTGATAGGTGGCCAGTACCCTTTTCTCATGGGGTTGGGAGGAAGAGCCAGTGGAGGTTCCCGTGTTGCCAATTCTTGTGATTTTTATTGAGGGTCTCATGAGGGTATTTTATATTTTAATTAATGCCTGAGCACCTAGATATATGTGACTGCAGAAGAATCTCAGTTTCCATTTAAAAAAAAAAGTAAGTTTCTAGGCCTCATAATTGTGGAGAAAAGGTTAAAAACACAAACCAAATGTAGCCTGAAAGCTCAAAACCAGAAATCAAACAAAAGGAATCCCAAATTTATTATTTTTATATTATTATTAGTAAGCCACTCATGACTTTTGGGGGCCTGATTTATGATTTTGAACATTTGGGATCAGCACTACCAAGGTTCCCTCTCAGGGGCAGATCAAAGGGCGGCTGGGAGAAGAGCAGAAGTAGCTCTACCATCTGTTAGCTTCCCACCTTAGCTCAGTTCTTCTGCCTGTTCCACTTACTCTCTGTCACATTCTCCATCTATTTTAGCGTGCAGTAGTGCTTTCTGCTGCCTGCTCCACGGCAGTCGGATTCTTGACAGGGTATTACAGGTTTCTGTGTGGGGCAATCTGGGTGCGGGTGGCTCAGTGGGAGATCTGGATGCACAGGGGCTTGTTGGGGGGTTCAGGTGCAGGGACAATGGGACTCTGCAGGGGATCCAGGTGAAGATGGTTGGGACTCAGCAAGGGGGGGTCTGGGTGTAGGGAGAGGAGCTCGGCGGGGGAGTCCAGGTGTTGGAGAAGTAGGGCTTGATGGTATGAGGGTCCAGGTGCGGCTGGTTGGGAATCAGTGGGGTGGGGGCCTGGATGTGGGGGGCTCATTGGAGGGATCCAGGTGTAGAGGGGTAGGGCTTGTCAGGGTGAGGGTTCGATAGGCCTGCTTAATGGGGGACCCCCAGCTGCTGCCGAGGGGATGCCGCATGCCAGGTTGCCACTTCCCCCCACGATTCTCCTATCTCCTTTTCTTCTCCATCCCCCCTTCACTCCCACATTCCCCTCCGCCTGCCCTATTCCACCCCTCCTTCCTTCCCCACTAACTCTTCCCCTCAACCCTTCATCCCCCTTCCCTTACCCAGCCCCACCAAGGGCATTCACTGTTGCACAGAAAACAGGAAGGCTCCCAGCAAACAGAAGGGGAGCACGACTGGCATTAGGATCCAGGAAGCAGTATTCAGATGTAGGTCAGAGGAGCCCAGACACAGCCTCCTTCAGCTGGGCAGCACTGCGCTTGCAAAAATGAAGGGGGGGTAGTGGCAGGTAACCCCATGTGCCCGTCCCCCACCTCATCTCTGTTTGGAGGGAGCAATCCCCCTTCAAACTGCACACATTGTTGCCCCCGTCTTCCTCCTGGCCCCACTGTGTCTTCCCTGCTGTTTTCTGCACAGAAGCACAGGAATTCGGGGTAGGGAGAGTTGTGCGGGTGTGCAGTCACACAGAATCCCCCCCAGGAGTCATATATGTATGTAAAGCTATAGCAATATCCTATAACTTCAGATGCATAGAGCAATTGACAAAGATTGCTCTTTTACTCAGCATGGCTCTTGTATTTCCGAGCTAGCCGGTAATGTGTATAGTGGCCTTTTAAATGTATAATTACATCCTAGTACAATTAAATATGAGGCTATAGTTAAGACATCAACTGCTAGTTATTGCTTGTGCTTATTAGGCTTTTCCAAAAAGTTGCTTGGTACAGCAGGACTAGCAAGTGGACAGTTACAACTGTTCTAGAGAGCACTGTTGAGACCAGTGGAACACAGCAGCTCCTCTGAAAATGTAGCTGCAGAATGTGTGCACACATGCTGGGGTTTTATATAGTCACGTGAGTTTTCTGAATACTCCAATAAAGGGGCTTTTTGCCCATGCAAGTAGATGAACTTTCATATACTGATAGCATTTTTGGAAAAATGTACCCTATAAGACTTCTTTTAAACCTAAAATTTTATAAATAAATTTAATTACACATACAAATATCCAGATAATTAGCCAATTACACAGTGAAAAATATAAATTACTCAAACTAATTATGCAGTGAACATCGCAAAACAGTGGAGTCTTTTGGAAAATAAAATCCCCCTGAATAGTAGGAACCTAGAGATTCTGAAAGAAATGATAGAAATCTTCAACACAATGCCTTGGTCTCTGCAGAAGGGCTCTCACAAAATATTTTCCTGTTCTTGACAACTGTAAGTTACAAATGTCTGTTTTCCTTCTGCTTTTGTTAAGTAGGTACATCAAGAAAGATGCTGAACTTGTAAAACCACATTATTAGAAAGAGTCATGAATGTGTCTTACATTTTTAGTACAGAGAGCTTTCATGTGTCAGCTGTATCTGGCAACTACATATTAAATTATTACTACCATAATTTTAAGTCTCTTTCTTGCATTTCCCCCCACAATAGAGAGCCAACCCCATAATTTTCAAAAGCAAAACCACCAAATTTGAGTTTTGAAAATTTTAGCCTTAGGACAAGTGTGTTAACACTTTTCCAGAAATTATCAGTAAGTATAAATTTTTAAAAGACCTCTTAATTTGGGGATTATACTTCTCTTCTAAACCAGTGGGAATGTGTTACGTGATCTGTGCACATACTGTGGTGCCAATTCAGGATAAACAGAAGCTGTAGTTTTTATTGGAAGCCATAGCAATTGATGTGAAATCTTGTACAGTAAAACATTAGGTCTTTCCCCATTACTGCCCCTTTATGCCATTCCACTAGTATGTGGGGGGAGGGGGGAGAATGGAGGGGGGTGGAGAGGTAAGGCAGGGGAGGAATGAAGTGGTTACTAAACTAGAAAGTTGGTTTAAAAAAATACTCGAGGAGTAATGCGTATAAGCAGGAGGGGATTTTACCTTTGTATATGGCATTGGTGAGACTGATACTGGAATGCTGTGTCCAGTTTGGTGACCACATTATAACATAAGAATGGCCATACTAGATCAGACCAAAGGTCCGTCCAGCCCAGTATCCTGTCTGCCAACAGTGGCCAATGCCAGGTGCCCCAGAGGGAGTGAACCTAACAGGTAATGATCAAGTGATCTCTCTCCTGCCATCCAGCTCCACCCTCTGACAAACAGAGGCTAGGGACACCATTCCTTACCCATCCTGGCTAATAGCCTTTAATGGACTTAACCTCCATGAATTTATCCAGTTCACTTTTAAACCCTGTTATAGTCCTAGCCTTCACAACCTTCTCAGGCAAGGAGTTCCACAGGTTGACTGTGTGCTGAGTGAAGAAGAACTTCCTTTTATTTGTTTTAAACCTGCTACCCATTAATTTCATTTGGCGGCCCCTAGTTCTTATATTATGGGAACAAGTAAATAACTTTTCCTTATTCACTTTCTCCACACCACTCATGATTTTATATACCTCTATCATATCCACCCTTAGTTTCCTCTTTTCCAAGCTGAAAAGTCCTAGCTTCTTTAATCTCTCCTCCTATGGGACCTGTTCCAAACCCCTAATCATTTTAGTTGCCCTTTTCTGAACCTTTTCTAATGACACTATATCCTTTTTGAGATGAGGGGACCACATCTGTACGGAGTATTCAAGATGTGGGCGTACCGTGGATTTATATAAGAGCAATAAGATATTCTCCATCTTATTCTCTATCCCTTTTTAAATGATTCCTAACATCCCGTTTGCTTTTTTGACTGCCGCTGCACACTGTGTGGACATCTTCAGAGAACTATCCACAATGACTCCAAGATCTCTTTCCTGATTAGTTGTAGCTAAATTAGCCCCCATCATATTGTATGTATAGTTGGGATTATTTTTTCCAGTGTGCATTACTTTAAATTTATCCACATTAAATTTCATTTGCCATTTTGTTGCCCAGTCACTTAGTTTTGTGAGATCTTTTTGAAGTGCCTCACAGTCTGCTTTGGTCTTAACTATCTTGAGCAGTTTAGTATTGTCTGCAAACTTTGCCACCTCACGGTTTACCCCTTTTTCCAGATCATTTATGAATAAGTTGAATAGTATTGGTCCTAGGACTGACCCTTGGGGACCACTAGTTACCCCTCTCCATTCTGAAAATTTACCATTTATTCCTATCCTTTGTTCCCTGTCTTTTTTAACCAGTTCTCAATCCCTGAAACGATCTTCCCTCTTATCCCATGATAACTTATTTACGTAAGAGCCTTTGGTGAGGGACCTTGTCAAAGGCTTTCTGGAAATCTAAGTATACTTCCCCTTTCTTTTTCATTTTTAAAAGGATGTTGAAAAACTGGAGAGGGTGCAAAAAAGAGCCACAAGCAATGATTTGAGGGCTGGAGAAAATTTTACAGTGAGAAATTTTAAGCGCTCAATCTGCTAAATTTGTCAAAAAGAAGAGTCAGAGATGATTTCATTATAGTATATAATTACCCTCACGAGGAGAAAATACCAGGTACGGATGGGCTCTTTAATCTAGCGAAGAAAGACACAAGAACCAATGACTGGAAGCTGAAGCTACACAAACTGAAATTAGAAATATGGCATGACGTTTTTTAAACAGTGAGAGGGAACAAATTACCATTGGAACAAATTACCAGGGGAAATGGTGGATTCTCCATCTCCTGATGTCTTGAAATCAAGACTGGTTGCCTTTCTGGAAGACATGCTTTAGTCAAACACAAGTTACTGGGCTCAGTACAGAGGTAACTGAGTGACATGTGATTTGCAGGAGATCAGACTAGATGGATCTAACAGTCCTTCCTGGCCTTAAACTATGAATTTAAATAATCAGATAATCTATAGCAAATTTGACATGCTTTGATGAAATATTGCACATGCAGCAAAAATGATCATGTTCACTGAACAAAACAATTTCTCCTAGAGATTCACTTGCCGTGTTCACTCAGCAGAAAACAGACTATCACAGGGAAACAGATGCATCTCAACACACAGAACCTGCCTCATTAGTGTCCATATTCTAAATAAAACCAGAACATACAACAAACATGAGGTGGTTCTGATAATACCTATATTCTCTGTTGGGCCTATACAACACATGTGCATCAACAATATTTGTATATAAAAAAGAATCTATGATAAAACCTAGAATTAGTCTATTAGAACACATTTGTAGGATTATTTAACTCTGTTTTTATTTATAGCATAGTAGTGCCTAGGGATCAGGACTTCACTGTGCTAGCTTCTGTGCAAATGTAAAATAAAAATGGACTCCCTACCCTAAAGATCTTACTGTCTTGGATTTATGGTGACAAGATGCAATGGTGGATGAAACAAACAGACCAGCATAAAGGGGAGGATGACATTCAGTGAAATGAAAAAGTTTTGCATGCTAATCAATAGTCACCGCGTGCCATGTGTTTAGCCATTTCAACAGGTGGTGTTTTGCAGGGACTTCCAATCTTTTCCTTTTTTATTTTAAAATTTTAAAATAAGTTTGAGTTAGCACTGCATAATTTTAGTTTAGTTTTTAGCTTAGCAAACAGACCTTAACAGCCAGTGTTAAAAGAAGCAATTCTTAATCACTGTATGTATGCAACAACTTGTCACCTTACTCTCACAGCTGTGGCCTGCACTTCCATTTGCAAAATTCATGTTCTTACCTTTCCAACAACAATATGATCTTTTAATTGCAAGACACTGGTCTAGCCCTGTAATACACTAGAGTCAATGCAAGCCTAAGTTGTAGGATGGGAACAGGAGGATGAAAACAAGGAGAAAGGAGTCAAAGATGCATGAACTTCATTTTAGTGCATGTTTAATAAACAACTTTTATACAGATATCGGCAAGTAAGAAAAGGAAGTGTCATTTATTCCATCACCTGTAATTAATTCAGTCTTAAACATTTACTCAAGTGTGTCATTCAGAAAATGACTGTTTCGCTAACACTTCTGATCGCAGCAGTACGACTTGAGATGCATTTGGTTACATGAATATTTCATCAGCCCCCATCTCAAGGAAGACCTAGTTTGGTGCTTTATTTTTAGTCACAAACCGGTCAATGGAAAGTCACAAGACATGGAAATAATCCAAGTGTTAAAAAAAAAAAAAAAAAAAAAAAATCTAGGGCAAGTATAATCACCACAACAACTGAAAGGAAGAGGAAGAGGAAACAACTGATAGACAGTTACTAACAGTTTATTTTTCCTCTCAGTATATTAATGTATTTTAGAAAAAGAACCTCTTCTATGAGCTCATTCCTTTTTTCCTAAGTATAGCATCTATTTTAGATAATTTATAAGGTACTGTGGTTAAGCAATCATGCTTCTTTTATACGATAACTAGGATTTTGCCTCAAATATTTGCCACAGAGGAACATTTTCTAAGGGCCTGATTCTACAAACATCTAAAATCACCATCATACAAGGTACTGACAGTTCAGATATGGCAGAATGCAACCACTTTCTATTCCTTCTGGTTCAAATCTTTTAGTCCTTAGGCTACAGGATTTTGCCCTTATCTGAGTAAGTACAAAATGAAACACTTAGCTATAAGCAGACTTATTTTCACCTAGCTCATCAGAAGTTTAATTCAAAATAAAATTATCTATCATATGCAGAAATATAAGGTCTCATCCAAGATATACTCAATTATTTTATAGCTTTCTGAAGAGAGAATTTAAAAGCATTCCTGAAGTTCTTTTAAGGTATTGTTTTTCACAATGGGAATACTCATAAAGCCCCAAAGAAAAACTTGTCAGGGCCTTTAGAACTCAGAAAGAGGACTAATGCTATTCTTTAAAGACTATGGTTCTTGAATTCTTGCATGAAATATGATATTATTTGATGCTCGCTCACCTTACTGATTTCAGTGTCTGTATACAAGACTGACATGGCTGTTGCACATGCTCAAATTATTGAAACCCAGAATGATGGCATTTGTGAGTGAACATTTATTGCAAATAAAAAGGCATTTTGGTAATGACTACTTTAAGATAAAATTAAAAATAGTTTCTATTTACTGTAATAAATTAGGGTTTTTTTCCCCCTGGTTGACTTGAATTTTCTTAAATTGCTGTATCAGACAAACTTTTTTATTAAATAAGAAATGTCCCTAACCAGCTATATCTGTCAGAGAAAGAAAAAAGTTGAATTACTAGAGAGACTGTCTGGAAAGGGAACTTTTCTTTTGAATGAAAGAAAGAAAGAACGCTTTAATTACTAGATTATTTTTTCTGCTCTGGAAACCAGTGTCTTCCCGGCCAATCAGGTATACTTGTATGACTACATTATGTGATTATCCGTGTGAACTTTTTCAGGAAGTTGAGAATTCTGGAAATCAATAGGGAGATAAGAAGTGGTTCTTAAAGACAGTTCTTATAGCTTCTTGACACTGAAACCACAGTCTATCATCCTCTGGTTGGCTTATACTATCACTTTAAAACAAAAACGCTTCCTACATTCTTCTATTTTCTGCTGTTGCAGACAATTTTCTTTACTGTGCCAATGTCTCAATCATTCTGGGGTGTCAAACATCTGTAAGTTTATGGACAGCCTACAGAAAATGTCAATAAAAAATATCAGACTGATCTTAAAAATTAGAAGGAAATATTGTCCACCTGTAAAACTCAGTGATCTGGTCGCATGCTCAGTGTGATGAGATCCACTGGCAATATCAAGTAGCATCCTCTACAGCACACCATCCTTTTCCTGTTCCCTCCTCTGCCTCCCTGGCCTCAGCTAACTGGCAGGATGCTGGTACAATAGCAATTCCCCATTTTGTTCCTATAGCATCCTTGCACATCCATGAGAGCAGCTGCTTCCTCCACAATTCACACCTAATTCAGTTCTTCTTAGAAGTCTCAGAAAGGCCCTCTGGTCCACTACCTCCTGGACAAGAATGAACAGATCAGAGGTTTTAAAAGGGAAAGTTGAAGGAAACCCATCTGTTGTCAGGTCTTGGAATCTCTAGGAGAGTCAGAGGTGATGTGCTCTAGATTCTGAATTTCATTCTTCCTTGTATGTTTGTATAATTAAACTATTATGTTGTCTTTCATTTTTCAAAATAATAATGATATGGAATACTTGACCACATGTTCTTTATTGCTTGGAGCTCTGTAGAGATTGATGTAGAGAAATTAAATCCTTGCAAAAAAAATCTCTCACCAAAATGGGCTGTATAGCTGTTGGGCTGTCCCTTCTTAAACAGTTTATTTTCTATAAACCTCTGATATCCCCAGAGTCTTATGTAGTCGATCATAGGGGAAAATATTTATTAGAGATGATATATACCAGAGTTCACTTAGTAGTTCTTGTGAAGAAAAAGGCTCCTGGGTGGTACTGTTGAAAGTTGGGTAATATAGTTATTATTTTGTTGAAATAATATTTGGAATTCATATTTTCTCTGCTAGTAAATCATTATACTTGTATGGCCTGCCTCAAATTAAGTGATCTTATCTTTTTCACATTTATAAATATTAAAGGAAAATGTCCCAAGATCTATGAAAATTATAACTCTGTTCTAAAACATAATATAAGGAAGACTGAAGGGGTCAACAACTTCATTAGCACTAGATTGATGGGGGGATATCCTTGTTAGTAGCTATATTGCAGGTATTCCAACAAATCACACTATGTCTTTAAAATGTGATGTTTTTGGAGAAATGTGTTCTCTTTCAGTATAAAAGAGGATCTATCTCCTGAACAGATATCATTTCAGAGTCCAATTAAGTTACTAAAAAGGTATGATTTTTCTTGTTGAAGAGGTGAAAGGTAAAGATAAGATTGCAATCAAGATATAAATTAAGTGGAGGAAAACTTTGACATGGTCTGAGAAAGCAAATGAAGCCTGCCAAAATCCTGAACAAACATTTCGCTAGTTCACTTTCTACATCAGGAAGTTGTATGAGAATCTTGAAAAATAGATTCCTGTAACTAATTTAATGAGAGAGAGAGCGTGAAACTTGGTGCCTTCTTACGTTCTTCTTGTCCCCAAGGCCAGCATTAGAGCAGAAATTTGTAAAAATGCCTCTACTGAGTTAAACTTGATTGACTATCCCCCACCATTCTCTTTTCTGATAGCCAGAGCAGAATGTTTTATTAACACATTGCAATAAACAACATATTTTCATATATGAGTCAGATATCTTGTTTCCTGGCTTACCTCCGTCAGCCAGATGTTATGCTGTACCTGTCTCCTATTATTTTCAGTGTAATGCTTACGATATGGAACCTTTATTCTTTATGAACAGCCTTTATTCCTACTCTGTAAATTCTAGAGTGGGGCAAAAGTGAATAAGGGTAAACAATCAAATATTTTCAATGTAGGGAAATAGCAATGAATGAAATATATACTAGCCTCCATCTGTTAGACCAGAAGTGGGCAAACTATGGCCCGCGGGCCACATCCAGCCCGTGGGACCATCCTGCCTGGCTCCTGAGCTCCCGGCCAGGGAGCCTAGTCCCCGGCAACTCCCCTGCTGTCCCCCCTCCCCCTCAGGCTCAGCTCGCCATGCCGCCCGTGCTCTGGCCCGCTGCTCCTCCCGGGCAGCGTAGCTGGCTCTGGCATGGTAACGGGGTGGAGGGGGTCCTGGGAGCAGTTGGATGGGGCAGAGGTTCTGGTGGGGGGACGGTCAGGGAACGGGGAACAGGAGGGGCTAGATAGGAGTGGGAGTCCTGGGGGGCCTGTCAGGGGGCAGAGGTGTGGATTGGGGTCGGGGCAGTCAGGTGACAGGGAGAAGGGGGGGTTGGATAGGGGGTAGGGTCCCGGCGGGGAAGGGGTGGTTAGGAGCGAGGGTCCCAGGAGGGGGCGGTCAGGGGACAAGGAGCATGGGGGGTTGGATGGGTCAGGGATTCTGAGGGGACAGTCAGGGGGTGGGAAGTGGGACGGGGCGGATAGGGGGCGGGAGCCAGGCTGTTTGGGGAGGCACAGCCTTCCCTACCCGGCCCTCCATATAGTTTTGCAACCCCGATGTGGCCCTCAAGCCAAAAAGTTTGCCCACCCCTGTATTAGACCCATGAGAATTCCTGCAGGATTGGTAAGAACTGCAAAGGCTGACAAGTATCAGGCTTGATAAACCTCTCATACTATTTTTTAAGTTCACAAAAGTTAATTTCCCAACTTATTTCCAAGTGAGATGCAATTTTCACCCCCCCGCCCCAAAACGTTAACTGAACAGGAAATTGTGTTCTTACAGGTAGAAGAACTATCCAAAAAAATTACAGTGTCAGCTGTGGATGCCCTAGAGACAGCAAATGTATATGTATAATTGACATCCTTAATAACTGACCATTTAGCATATTTAAGTTATCCCTTATACTTAAGAGTAGGAAACTACCACAAACACTACAATAATGTTATGTTTTTAAAAAGGTACCCAGTGTCTGTAACAATTTTTTCATTAGAAATTCTGTCCTAACTCCTCCTTTCTTTGTTCTCTCCTTGTTTGTCACTTTGACATTTCCGTCCATGTTTTTGCCAAGATTCTCTCCTAAGTAAAATATGAACCCGACAGTTCTTTGAGTCAGAGACAAACTTCTGAAAATGTTCAAGTACAATTGACTTTATGCAAGAAGAGGTTGCCAATCGCTAGTGAGCATACTTGTACTATGAGTTCAGGTCATTTTCTTTTTTTTTAAAGTGATTTCACTATTTAGATAAAAGCAGAAAGTTCATAGAATACTGAAAAAGTGCCTGTTCGTTAAACTTGTTATTTTATTGTAGTCTGTTGCTAGAGAGAAAACTCAATCCACCCTTCAAGTCTCTCTCTACAAAACCACCTGTTTAGGCCACTTGGGTCTAGACAATTGGAGAGGGTCAGCATGTTCACCTCTTATGTGCCCAACCATAGAAAGCAGAACCTACAGACCATGTACTTCTAGATCAATATTGAGAGCTTGGAGAGGCTTTGTAATGGGATGGCAGTTTCCATTGGTTCAGCATGGTAGAAACTGTTGGGAAAAAAAGGTTACCTGACTATAACTGTGGTTCTTTGAGACATTTATTTTATGTGGGTACGCCTCACCAGAGCCAGAAAACTTTGCCTAGCACTCATACCCTGAAGCCATAGCCCCTCCCCAGGCCATATAGCGGTCAGGGAGACATAGCCTTCAGTTCCTTTGCTCCAAACATCAGAAGTGCAGACTCCAATGTAGAGGGGACAGAGGGTGGAACTTGTCCATTAACCTCAGACCTGGCTGCCCTGTTAACAGAGTCATATCTGGAGAGCAAGGCCTGCTAGTTTGCGATGCACTTCTGCAGGGAAGAGGAGGTATAAATCTTTCTCCCCATCAAGTTCATCCTCTTTGACTCTCTACCTTTGGGTGTAGATTTATACCTGCCCTGCTGTTTGCTGCTGTAACCACCAGGGAGTTGGGGGCTAGGTGGGAACAGAAACCCTCAAAACCTGGTATGGAAATGAAGTATAATTTCTCCAAATGTTTTGCCATAGAGGGGAATGAAGCTGGGGTATTTCAGAGGGCCTTTGCAGGATCCAGGAGAGCCTCATTTATTGGTAGGGCAATTCTCCCTAAAGCTGATAGTTGGAAAACATCCAGGAGTTTATGCATATTCTCCTGGAGGAATTCTGCCTGGATACCCAAGTTGGCAGGAGGTCCTGATCACCAAGAGAGTGGACGATTCCAGCACGCATCGGGAGGACAAGGAGGTAATTTGCAGAATCAACAATGGATCCTGCTCTTATACCACAGGATCTGGTTGGAAGTGCCCTGTAGGACCAGAGGGAACAGATTCGGTGGTCACAGGAGCCACTGACGGGACTGGTGATCTTCCTCTGGAGGAAACAGAAGAGCGGGACCTCAGAGACCAAGGAGCATCTGAGGATTTCCAAGGAGGCCACTGGGCATACAGATAAGGCATTGGTATATAGTAGGTCCTGGGCCAACAACCTCTGTTCCTCCTGCAGGACAGATGTCAATCTCGATACTGATAGTGATCTGAGGGAGATCCCTGGTACTTATCTGGTGAGGAGGTGAGGACGATCCTGATCTGGATCTTGAAGAATCCCAGACATCCTGTGATGACAAAGGGGGAGCCAGCACCAATGTGGCAAACAACCAGTTCAAGTCATCTGAAGCACAATAAGGAGGCAGCACTGGTGCCGAAGAGCAGTGGAGAATTGGCACTGAATAAGAGACACTCCCACTAGGTACTGGGGAGGCATTGGCACCAAGGCTGGTACTGCATTTGAGATGGGATGTGCCACCAAGAAAACGACAGTGCCGAAGGAAGTCCCAGTGTCGAAGGGGCCTTCGATGCTGGGCCTGGCCTTGACTCAATAGTCTGTGGCCCAGGTGGCATGAGCTAGAGGGCCGATGCTCTGCAACACAGCCAGAAGGTGCCAAGGACACAATGGAGGATGATCTGGTAGATGCTATAGCACCAGAGAACTCCTGAACCAGTGGAGAGTCCAGGACTGAGAGCAAACCAGGTATGCCTTCAGCATGGAGATAGTTGATGCTGATATTATCAATACCTGAATCAACAGACACCCTATGGCCAGAACCAGAGTCAACAGCATGGGCCCTTCCTGCTCTCAACATGGTACCGGGCAGCAGCTGGATGGATCTGCTCCATTCTACATGCCAGAGCGAGTATGGTGTTGGTCATCACTCCTCTTAGAAGTGGAAGAGAAGTCTCTGCAAGCTCTGGAATGGCTCTGGTTCATTCTATGGGACCTTTTCCTTGCAACACCAGAGGAGGGTGAACGACCCCTTGTCCTCCTGGGGGAAATGCCAAAGCCTGAATGCAGAGAGGCATCTCTTGCCAGGTCCGAAGGCAACTGCTGATCAGAGGAGGACCTCTGTGCTGAAGCATGCCTTATGGCCTGTTCTGGAAGGTGCTGCTTCAACAGCAAGTCTCTTGCCACCGAGGTTCTCACTTCGAATGACTTGCAGATGGAGCACCTCTCTTTAATGTGTCCTTTGCACAACAAACACCTGGTGCCGGAGTCGCTGTTGGGGTGACCCCCTCCATGATGGACAATTCTTGACTCCTGCTGAGGGCATCGTACAGAGCAGCCAACTACTCTAGCTAACAATAAACTAACACTTAACTAACCCTAAAGATATTACTACTACTATCTACAAGGAAGAGTTCTGAGGGAGTCAAGGTGGCATCACCTTTATATGGCATGGGAAGGGGCTGCAGAGCACCACCCCTACAGGTTCTGCTAGACAAAGTTCCCCAGCTCTGCTACGTGGGGGACGTGTACCCATATAGAATACATGGCTGCCTCTACTTGAAGAAGAGCCTTGTATAAAGATACTGATTAATTCCTGATGACTTGCTGTGGCAGATGTGACTATTAATTCCACCCTGGATATGAGGGAGATTCCTTAGGCAGAATGACTTGGGTTCTAGGATGGAAAGATCTCATCAGGAAAAGCCACGATAGACAGGTTTGCATTTGTGTTGTTTTTTGAATTATCCAAGAAGTCCAGGAGTGGGGGCTAGGTTCAGACAAAATACCGGGTATGTGCATTACATTAAGAGCCGGGAGGGAGCTCCACCTGTTTCGAGACTCCTATTGCAAAGATCCTGAACCAACCACTTGAATTCTGCCTTAACAAACTATAGAATTTAGTTTCTAAGGCTGAGTCCAGAGATCTGGAGGATGACTACTGGGTAAGCAATAGCTTCTTCAACATCTATCCCAGATATTAGGGTAGAGTTCAGACAAAGCACAAAAGCATGAACTATGGAGGAGCGCCAAGCAGCTTTGCACTGAGTGTCTCCACTCACTAGGGATATGCTCAATGAACAATTAATGATAAAAGGCTTATGAGAAACCACAGAAAGAAAGAAAATATATAATTAACCAAAATCTCTGCAATTTGTCTTGCGTAATATCAGATTAGAGAATATTGGGAAATACTGGAATACCCAGAGAGAAGTTGTTGATTACAGGTTTGGAAGAATTGATCAGGCCAGTCAAATCATCAACTCAGCTATTATCAAAGAAAGATACGTTCGTCAAGGCTACGGGGGTCGTAAAGAAGGGATGAATATGAAATGCAGTAGTTCTGGCTCAATAGTACAGCTGCAACTGTTGCTGGTTTTACATAAAGATGAATCTATCTAGAAGAAATAGTGGGAGTAAGACTCTGCTGTCCTTGCCTGGAGATCAGACACCTCACTGGAGTTAAAACAAAGGCTTGGTCAACAAAGAGTACATGCCACAAAATTTAAAGCAACTTCTATTTGGTAATGGACAATCTTTAAAAATTACCTCAGTGAAAGCCTCTATCCAGTCAGAAACAGTTTCAGTGAAGGCCAGATGAACTAAAAGATACTACAGAGGGATACTCAATTTATTTAAAAAACCAAAAGTTATAAAGCTAATGGAACAATAAAGAATCAAATTCCAGAAAAAGTGGTCTTTCAAATACAGCGGTGACTCGTGTTTACTACCTTTAGTCTACATGGAACACAACAAATTTCATTTTCCCCCAATTAATATTTACTAATCTCAATTAACATTTTATTTTCTGAATAATTATTTAACTTATTTTATTGCAAACACATTCTAAAGAAGGAAGTTCATTAAGCAAAGTGTAAAAGATTATGGCCTTCAAAAAACTTATTCATCAATAACATCTCTGTTCCCCTTCAAATGATCATAATGGGATAAACTAGTAGGACACTGTATTCCTTTGATTGATAAGTGAATAAAAGGGATAGATCATGACTTCAGTTTCAAGGTATGACTGATGTCACAATGGATTTTCAAGCAGGATGAAGACAAATAGTGGGAGAAAACAGCTCCTCTGCATGAACAACTTATTCATTTCAAATTAAATTTTTTAAAAAGAAAAATAAAGAAGATCCAAAATTAGCAAGGCTTATGTTTAATTTTTTGTCCACGTATGCAAGTTCATCTTTGTTAGCAACTATAAGTAAGTAATTTGGAAACCATTACAGTACTCCAATTCTGCTATTAGTTAGTTGACAAACTAATGAGATTATTTTATTTCTTTTGTACCAAAGGTCCTGATAAATCTAAGAAGAAAAGTATCAGAGGCGTAGTCGTGCCACCGGACTCCTAAGAAGAAAACATACTCAACCTATTTCAGATTCACCTTACACTTAGAAATCAATTCCCTACACAGCATGCAAGATTCATCTCTAGCATAACAATTCTTGTAATATCTCTGTGCATCCATGAGGAAAGACTATGTATACAAGTGGAACAAAAGGATAACAGGACTGAATTTGTTTGGCAAAACAATAGGTTTTCCTTATTTTGACAGACTAAAGGGGAAGACGAGAATAAAAAGATAGCTGAAAAGTTACAATCCACTGAAGTCAAACTCTACACATGCTCTTGGCAGGTAGGCACACGTGTAACAGCATGCATGTCTGTGAAGGTTTAGATTATCTCTAGTGTTTTAATGCTTTCCCTATGGGTTTTTTTTCCTGCTTAAGTGAGGGCACTATCTGCGAAGTCCCCATCTTCTTTACATTTGGGTCACTGTCATGATGCCCGTCAGAAACTTCCACAGCCAGACTTGAGGAGTAACTTGAGCATATTTTACATGTCCTACTTATTTATACTTGTTAAATTAACTGTGTATTGGCTGCTCACCTATCCTACCCATTATCTGTTTAGGCTCCCCACCATAAGCAGTGATACAACCTGCTGGAAAATTAACACATGGGCTCACCATGAAAGCTGGATAAATATTAAATATGTTAGCAACGGAGAAAGGACAGGGACAAACAAGCATTCAGTTTTGAGACACTAGATTGGGTTTTCTTTCAATATGTATACTGACTCATTAACTATATTTATATTCAGAATAGGGCTGTCAAATAATTGCAAATAACTCATGCGATTAACTCAAAAAAATTAATCGTGATTAAATTGCACGGTTAAACAATAGAATACCAATTGAAATTTATTAAATATTTTGGATGTTTTTCTACATTTTCAAAGATATTGATTTCTATTACAACATGGAATACAAAGTGTACAGTGCTCACTTTATATTATTATTACAAATATTTGCACTGTAAAAATGATAAACAAAAGAAATAGTATTTTTCAATTCACCTCATACAAGTATTGTAGTCCAATCTCTTTATCATGAAAGTGCAACTTACAAATGTAGATTTTTTTTGTTACGTAATTGCTGCCAAAAACAAAACAATGTAAAACTTTAGAGCCTACAAGTCCACTCAGTCCTACTTCTTGTTCAGCCAATCGCTAAGACAAACAAGTTTGTTTACATTTACAGGAGATAATGCTGTCCTCTTCTGATATACAATGTCACCTGAAAGTGAGAACAGGCATTTGCATGGTACTTTCGTAGCTGGTGTTGAAGTTATTTATGTGCCAGATATGCATTGCCGGCTCTACCTTTTTTGCCTCCCCAAGCAGAGAAGCAAAAATAAAAAACCAGCCACCGAAGAAGAAAAAATGAAAAAGCTGCCACCCAAGTGCCACCGAGGAAGGGAAAATGAAAAAGCTGCCGCCGAAGTGCCACTGAGGAAGGGGGGAAAAAGAAAAAAACAAAAAAAAAAACCCCCACACCGGAGTGCCGCCCCCTTCTGATTTGCCGCCCCAGGCACCAGCTTCCTCAGCTGGTGCCTAGAGCCAGCCCTGCAGATGTATGCCTTCATGCTTCGGCCACCATTCCAGAGGACATGAATCCATGCTGATGATGCTCATTAAAAAATAATGCATTAATTAAATTTGTGACTAAACTCTTTGGGGGAGAATTGTATGTCTCCTGCTCTGTTTTACCTGCATTCTGCCATATATGTCATGTTATAGCAGTCTTGGATGATGACCCAGCACGTGTTTGTTTTAAGAACACTTTCACAGCAGATTTGACAAAACGCAAAGAAGGTACCAATGTGAGATTTCTAACAATAGCTACAGCACTCGACCCAAGGTTTAAGAATCAGAAGTGCCTTCCCAAATCTGAGAGGGACGAGGTCTGGAGCATGCGTTCAGAAGCCTTAAAAGAGCAACACTCCGATGCAGAAACAACAGAACCCAAACCACCAAAAAAGAAAATCAACCTTCTGCTGGTGGCATCTGACCCAGATGATGAAAATGAATGTGCATCAGTCCTACTTTGGATCGTTATCAAGCAGAACCCATCATCAGCATGGATGCGTGTCCTCTGGAATGGTGGTTGAAGCACAAAGAATCATAGAATATCAGGGTTGGAAGGGACCTCAGGAGGTCATCTAGTCCAACCCCCTGCTCAAAGCAGGACCAATCCCCAATTTTTGCCCCAGATCCCAAATGGCCCCCTCAAGGATTGAACTCACAACCCTGGGTTTAGCAGGCCAATGCTCAAACCACTGAGCTATCCCTCCCCCCAAGGGGCATATGAATCTTTAGTGCATCTGGCACATAAATATTTTGCGACACTGGCTACAACAGTGCCATGAGAATGCCTGTTCTCACTTTCAGGCGACATAAACAAAAAGCAGGCAGCATTATCTCCAGCAAATTGTAACCAAGTTTGTCTGAGCCATTGGTTGAAGTAGGACTGCGTGGACTTGGAGACACTAAAGATTTACATTGTTTTATTTTTCAATGCAGTTATTTTTTGTATATAATTCTACATTTGTAAATTCAACTTTCACAATAAAGAGGTTGCACTACAATAGTTGTAAGAGGTGAACTGAAAAATACTATTTCTTTTGTTTTTTACAGTGCAAATAATAATCAAAAATAAATATAAAGTGAGCACTATACACTTTGTATTCTGTGTTGTAATTGAAATCAATATATTTGAAAATGTAGAAAACATCCAAAAATATTTAAATACATGGTATTCCATTATTAACGTGGTTAATCACAACTAATTTTTATAATCACATGATTAATTGCGATTAATATTTTAATTGCTTAACAGCCCTAATTCAGAATATTTTTAAATAATCTGACCAATTTTTGGTCATACTTGCCAGTATAGAGAGCTAAGCCATAATTTACAAATGTTCACAGACATACAAAAATTATGTAGAAAATCAAACTTACTATTAAGATAGTAATAGAACTTTGGCTTATACTACAGAAGTATAATATAGTTATTTAACACAAATTGTAACCGTGTATATTTAGTATATTAATGAAATTGGGCCATTTATTACACGTGTAATGATATTAAGTCAACGAGTGTGTGTATGTGTGTGTGTGTGCGTGCGTGTGTGTCTATAACACCATTTTGACCCATTGTCTTTGGGGTTTTTGTTTTGTTTTCAAATTCAATTACCACATGCTTGCCATTTAGTAAAAGCACCTACTTACTAAAATAAAAATAAAACCAAACCAAAACAAAACCCTAACCAAACCACCAAAAAAAGCCAAAGCAAAGCAAATCACAACAAAAACCACTGCAACCCACTCAAACTGGACATATAAGCACTGCACTGATGCTGTTGTGCTTGTGTACATTTACCATCCTTCCCATCTAATCCCAAGGCTGTTGCATTTGGAAAAGGAACCAACCCATGGCTTATTTGGGTAATGCGGATTTGTCACTGGGTGCAAATCAAAGAGTTTTATAATTACTTGGGATGTCTATTAAAATATAATCATGCAAATCATTACTGCTACCACTGTTATATAATTGCAACAAATCTTATACAAAGTTTAACACATAGCCAGAAAGGGTTAAGCATCCTGCAGGCTAACTGACCCAGAGACAACTTGTAAAGACATATCAGAAATGGTAATTAGAGCCATTCTATGTTAGATTGGCTAGAATTTTGAAATGCAAATCTATATTTTTAGAAATTAGAGGTGATGCTAATTGTATGTGTGTACTCATTTCATATTAATATGTGAGCTATGTAAACAGACAGTTCCTGTCTGTCACTATAGCTATTGATTCAGAGATCAAAAGAAATATTAACATTTAGATGTATCTTGGGTGCAATCATGTAATTGTCTAAATGTCTCTTTGAAGTTTGTGTTAGACTGCCTAATGGATAAATTGCATCGTGTTAATTTGGGTAACTAATTACCGGTGATGCTTAGGAAAGAAGTCTTCATTAATTGCCTATTGTTCACCAAAGGACACCAACATGTCAAAAAAGGCCTGAAACTGTATCAAAAAGGGCTTGGGTCCTGATCCTTTTTATCTCAGACTTAATGCTTAATGCTTGATACAGGGGAAGCTTGAGTCAAAAGGTTGAGATCTTCAGAATCCCAGTCTGGAATCACCCTGAATACAAACATTGGACTATAAACCTATGAGCTAATTCTGAAAGAACTCTTTGCAATTACAAAGCTCACCATCCTTGCTATGAATCTGAATCTCAAGAATTGTACTCATCTGTGTATGTATACTGATCTTTTAACCAATACCCTCTCTCTTCTTTTCTTTTTTAATAAATTTTAGTTTAGTTAATAAGAATTGTCTGTAAGTGTGTATTTGGGTAAGATTTGAAATATTCATTAACCTGGGAGGTAATCTGTCGGATCCTTTGAGATTGGTAGAATTTTTTTATATGATGAATAAGATTTTCAGTAATCCTCATCACATTTGCCTTGGGTGTCTGCGTGGAGGCCTAAGGCTGGGTTGCTTTAAGGGAACTGTGTTGTTGGCTTCTGGGTTATCAGTGCGGTATTATAGAAGCTGTTATGTGCCAGTTTGGTAAATCTAAGTATTGGAATATCCACCAGCTTTGGGGATTGCCTGCCCCATTCTTTGCAGTTCAGCCTAGTTGAGTGACCTCAGTTGGCTCCCCTGGGACTCCAGTCACACTTGTAAACTCATGAAAACACAAACTCTGTGCTTTGCTTAATTTTATCAAGATAAGACTCTGAAGCAAAAGAGAAAAAAAGTGGGTCTTCCTGACACCTATTTTATCATGTTTTAACAAAACTCTTTTAGTTTTATGAGCTAAGAGGGAGATTTTCAAAGGCACAAAATGGAGTTAGGTGCCCAGCATGGAAATTTTTATATATATATATATAAAGCTGTATTCTGGTTTATGAAAGGAAAATGCTGCCTTTACCTTATTGATGAGTATGACAATATCACCTTCTTTGATTGTCAGTTCATCTTCATTCTGTGCTTCATACGGAAATATTACTTTGCAATACTCCTTGACTGAAAGGAAAAATGTGCAATTCAATAAATGATAATCTTATAACATTTTTTATCCAACTATTTCCCTATAAATATAGTCACGCTATACTTTAAGTGTCTCTATATAAAATATTGTTTTCTATTTTTACTATTTGTTTCTCTGTATATTGTAGACCTTCACAAATTGCATGAAATATTCAGAAGTTCTGTATTGACAATTCCTGCATTTATCAGCTAGGAAAAAAAAAAAGAGTTTTGTAGCCATATGTCATGAACTATTTCCACCAAAATAAATGTAAGCGTTTGTTGTTCCCTGTATTTCTTTCCATAAGCTCACAGAAATTAGAGATGGAAAAGACCTAGGAGGCCAGATAGTTCATTTATCTTCCTGCTAATGCAAGGCAATAGATATTTTTAATCTGGTGACTCAAAATAATTAAAAAAATGTAAAGAGGATTCATAAATATTTCCTTGTATATACATCATTAATGGACATTTTCCAACATTACTATAAAGTTTTTTCCTCCTTTCTTTCTTCACTTTCTATAAATAAGGTATCTTCTCAGTTCTAAGATACCAAATACTCCTACTCCTAATCATCAACACAACTGTCATAAAAAAACCCAGTTAATTATGACTTGTTGCTATGCAGCGAAGTCAAGCATGCCAATCCTCATTGAGAAGTTATAAATAAAGAGGATCATTCATTTCTCCTATTAGAGTATATATAAAAATATACAATATTTTAAATCAGAGCCCTCTACTAGAAAGATAGGTGGATGCTTTGTAGATTAATATTAAGTAATTATAAAATATACATCTAGGTAAGTCGGTGCATGGGGATGCACTGTGCTTGAACAATTAGTTTTAATGGGGGTCAGGGTCTTTTCTGGTTCACATATTATTACTCAGCAGGGGATGAATTTTAAGTTGCTGTGAAGTAAGTATGTCAAGATCTCTCTGGCTCACAGCTCTCTTCTTGACAGCCAGGAAAATTAGTACATGAACCATCAGTTTGTAGCCTCTTTCCTCCTCTGAAGATATAATGATCAGGAAAAGAGGATGAGCATACTTCTGGAAAGACCCTCTGACAAGAGCCAAGGAGGAAGAGGCTGATCCTCCTGATACTTTCCAGAAATAGAGAACATCCTCCAATAACAATTTCCAAATACTATTATTTATGTATTAGTTGCTCAGAACAAAAGAACGGTCTCCAAGGATTCAGCATGGGAGAACCTGAGACCCATAATTAGTATTTGAGGTGGGACGAGAGTGGTTAACTACCAGTCTGTAAGCTGAGTCTTGGACCTCTCCATCTTTTCTCTGGGGCCAAGAAAGGAAGTTACTCCAGCTCAACATATTGAGCAGTTCTTCTGGGGTGCTTGACCCCATATCACTGTAGGAAGGAGTATGCAGAACAGTGGAGATATGGGGGTGGAAGACTTACATGCACTGATCTAGAACAGCTGGTTGTGGAGCAAGTGAACAGCAAGGAGAGAGAGACTGATAGAATCAACTATGTTCTCATCATTTCATTTGCATGTGGGCTATCATCATAATAATTTTGTATTTATAGAATCTACACACCACAAAGAAAGATTTTGACAAACAACAGATTTAATAAATGTATGCAGAGCTGGTATCAATTTAAGGCTGTACTTCAAAAAAGTGTGTGCAGCATCTTGTGTAAAGCCTCTTGTTATTAGGCAGGACCTTAGTGATTCATTTTTATGACACAGAATGGAATGTTGGGAGGGGCTGTTGCAGGAAGTGATTTTCCTTTTTGAATGAGACTCGGGAGACTGTGCATTCTCAGGTGCATAAATTATTCCTCTATGAATTAATTGGATGTTATGTTCTTAGTATCAGGTGGGAAACAATGCACAGCAGTCTATGGTGAATAAGTAGAAAGAAAGTATTACATTAGAATTAAAACCCCAGTGTTCTCAGAGAAGGGCTCCCAGAAAGGGGCAATATACGTAGGTCTTAGTAACCCTTATGAGTGTGTAGTGATGATATGGGTGACTGCATAAAAAGGATGAATCAACTTTCAAGCCTCTGGAAAGGCTAACTGTTTAGGAGAAGCAAAAATAAATAGTCAAGAGGCTCAACAGGTCAAACATATAAAATTCTATTAACAAAACAAGGTGATATTCTACTTTTCTTCGCCACATTAAGACCTCCATAAATCATCTGAGCAAAAGATAACAACAGGATTAAAATGTGCTTACTTCCAGCAATCATGTTTAGACAGAATAAAAGAAAGGGACAGACTCTAATCTCAGACACACAGCATATATGTATACAAAAATAAATGTTCTGAGAAATGTCAACACATGCCAGAAAGTTGAGGTCAGAATCAAGCCCATGAAACGTAATGGGACGCTGGTTTTCCAGCCTATTACGCTGGTTGCCAACAAAGAGGTGAGATACACTGGGTATTTACACTGAAAAACTACCTCCTAGAGACCACAATAGAATGAACTTTTTTTAAAAAAATGAGATCAATAGTAAATGAGTGGTTAAAGCAATGGCTGCCTGGAGAAAGCTGACAAATGACAACTGTAGACAATAACAAAACAGACAAGCGGAACTCTATCCTCCTGCACCAAAAAGAAAATGTTTGTACAGCCCCTATATTTAGTACTCCCAGCTGCCAGTTTTGTACCCCCTCTTCATCAGCTTCACACTGTGGACTAGTATACAAGGCACACAAACCTGCACCACTCTTCTTAAGTTCCACCAAATGCCTTGAAATTTCTCTCTGACCTAATGTAAAGGCACATTTTTAAAACAAGGCTCCCTCCCAAACATATGCACATGCAAATTTTGGCAAAGAAATACTGGGGGAAGATAAAGACATTCAATCTGATGATTTTCAGTTCTTACTTAATACTTTAAAATGATATCGCTATGTTTACTCTTTCAAACTATATGAAGTGCCAGTAAAATAACTTGAATCACAAGCCCCACCCTCCCTCTCTAGAAATGGACAAATAACCCTTCTTTCTCACTTCACATTCCTCAGGAAACAGACTGAGTGAACAGACAGGCCTTAATATTGCCCCTGAAAATTAATAAACTCAACCTCTTTTGCAATGGTGTCTTAACTGTGGCCATTGAGGGAGGAGTCGTCTTTTTTACGGGGGGAGGGGTGAAGCTTGACTGAATAATCTATAACTACCACGAATTCTAATTCCTAAATACTTAGCAGTTTATATTCGCTCACTCTGCGCTCTGTCTTTCAGGTAAAACACTTTTCTAATACCACTCCATATCTCTGATATCTTTACTAAATAACATAACGTAACTTTTGTTACCTTAAGATGTTTGAGTTCCTCAGAAAGCTTTTCCCTGTCTTTATCAAAGCCCATACATACCCATAAAAGGGGATCAATTGTTCAATTGACCACCTTACAGAATATACATAGTCCATCTTTGTGTCTATTTATCCAAAAAAGATTTTTGTTTAAGTCACAACTGGTTAGTACGCTAAACTAAATCATTTCATTTACTCTACCCAGGCTCTGATGTATGTTGTTATCCTCAGCTGTATGGCACAATAAATCTTCTTCCGCTTTCTTGACTAATCCCAAATTTTTGCCATTCCTTTTTTAGGTTTTTCTGTACTAGGCTTTTAAATTCCTGTTTACCCAAGGGTATTTCTATGCCAATCCTTTTATTTCATTGTCTGCCTTTTCATTCCCTGTTATCCCAATATGCTCTGGGATCCAAGCTAATGCTAACGGTATCCCCATCTGTAGTAGCTATCATTAGAAATATATTATTTCATTGATTAAATCACTTCTACACACTGAGACACCTTTTTTTTTTTATCATTATAAGATCTCAGACTGAGATAAAAAAAAATGACCACTTCTGTTGGGAGTACACCTCAGATCCGATTTAATGCTAGCATTACTGCTACTAGTTTGGCTGTCATGACAGCTACAAAATCAGATGTTCTGGTAGATGTACTAATTCCAACTTCTGGTATACCATATGCTGCCCCTACTCTTCCTATTTTTTCTTTTTTGGATCCATCTGTATATATTTGAAAAAAACAACAACTACTTTTCATTTATATACTGGTACACTTCGTTTTTATTACCTACTGTTTCTTTTTTACGCTTACGTTTATAAAATAAATTTAAATCCGCATTTGGACATGCAACTTTCCATCTATAACTAATTTTTCTACGACTAATTTTCCTACAGTTTTCCAAAACAACTAATAGTTTTGACTTTGTTTAGCTTTTCCTTGCCTTTCAACTTCTGCTTCCACACTTTAACTCAATCATGTGGCTTTCTCACATCATGTGCCATCATTCACCAACCAAATTCTCAACAATCCTCGTACATTTGTTTGGTACTTTCCTCACTGAAATTCTCATTAACTTTGGCCCAGAAAGTTAGGTCCAGTAGTTTCATTTGTAGTGTAACTGGCATTTCACTAGAAGTGATCTGTAGCGTGTATATGGGTGTTGTAATAAATGAACCGCATACACTCACAGTGCCTGTGCTTATATTAAATCTAATTTTTTAAGTTCTGATTTTGATGCTGACACCCAGGCCATAGTCAATAATTGGGCTGATTAAAGCTCTGTATACTATCAACAGTGTTTTCTTATCCACCCCGCAAGCAGTCCCAGCCAAACTTATAAGCAGGTTACTACTTCCTGTACGTTTATCTTTAACACAGTCTATACGATCTTTCCAAACTAATTTAGTATCAAATATTACCTCCTAGAAATTAAAACCTTTTACCTATGTCTATTTGTTCTCCATACAGATATAGCTGACATTCCTTTATAACCTTCCTTATCATAAAGACCAATACTTTGATTTTAGTGATGGAGAATTTGAAACCTCAAGCATTTTCCCAGTCAGAGGTCTTTTGTAATGCTTTGTTGATTCTCTTTTCTCCCACTTCAGTATTCTTGCTCCTAACCCACAGAGCACAATCATCTGCAAATAGAGTGACACCTACTCTGGCACTTATTCATATTGGGAGATCATTTATTATAACATTAAAGAAGGTCAGGCTGATAACACTTCCTCATGGCGTACCATTTTTAACATTACATATTTTTGACATAATTTTCCCAACTCTGACCTGCCTAGTCTTTTTACGCAAAAATTCTCTAATCCACCCATATATTCTTCCCCTTATTCCTTGTGCACCTATTTTGCACAACACGCCCTCCCTCCACAGCATGTCATAAAACTTTTCAATATCTATAAAGATAGCTATCATGAAACCTTTGTGCCCCATACAGTTTCTAATTTAACAATTTGATCAACGGTGCACCTTCCTCCCCAAAAACCACTCTGCACCCCATTTACAATGCCACTCTTTTCCAAATAGGCAGCCAATCTTTCATTCATCAGTCTCCCCATACCTTTTACCCAGGCAGGATGTAAGGGCAATAGGTCTACAGGCACTACTTTTGTGGACAGTTTGCCTAATTTCTGCATTCGTATGTTTTTCACAGTTTGCCTGATTTTTGCACTAGAATTACTGCACGTTTCTATTCTACTGTTATCACTCCTTTTCCCCATATAGTATTATTGTCTTTTCCCACAGATCTTGAACCCAGGACTGCAGGATTCCTGGGAGCAGCCACACTCCAATCCTCCACCTGGCAGCCTGCTGACAATGGCTTATCTGGACCCACCAAGACCTGCCCCAGTGTGAGGCTCCACCTCTGAAGTCCAACTGGTGGAATCCCAGAGCGGCTGACTGGTCCACTGGCAGCAGGAGGAACAGGAAGCTCCACCCTGTTCTGGACTGTGTGCCTTATGTTTCCTGCTCTGTGGTTTGATTTCCTGGAATCCCGACCAGGCTCAACTCTTGGCATCTGACTTGTGATTCCTAACCTCCAGTTATTCTCCTGCCTCTGACACTCTAGTATTCTGATCCAGCCTGACTCTGGTTCCTAAGTCATGGTTCTGACCTCTAGTTTGTCTTGTGCTTCTGATCTCCTGGTATCCTGACCTGCTGACTCTTGACTCTGGTCTATTGCGGACTCTATCTCTGCTAGGTCTGGCCTCCCACAACCAGGCCATGACAGTTATATAATTACAAGAGAACCCTCAAACTGCTTTCAAAGAGATATTTAAACACTATGTTGCATATATTATCTTTACCTACGGATGTATTCTTGCTGATATCAATAGCTTTCTCAAGTTCCCACAAACAAAACCATTCATTCAGAAAATAAAGATAAAGATAACAACTACACTGTTCATGATTCTCTTCAATGAATTGTATTTTATTCTTGTGGAAAACTGCCCTTTGATTTTCATAATTACTCACCCCTTGAAAAGCTTCTGTCAAAACTTCTGCTTTCTCATTATCAGAACATCTAACTATTTTGTCAGTCCTAGTAAGGCTTGGAATGTGACTCCTCTTGGTCTGAATTCCATTCATTCTTCTGATTTGCCTGTACATTTCTGATGTCTTAGTATCTTTATTTATCTGCCCACAGTACCTCTTCACATGCTCTTTGATTTTTTTTAATAAGTCTTTGTGCTGTTGCCTTACTTCTTTTACACTTCATTACATCTTCACTATTAATTGCACTTTTTGCTTTTTCATAGACTTTGTTCCTTTCTTTAACTGACATTTTGCACTCCTCCCTTCACCATGGAAGAGAGTTTTTGTTTTGGGGTACTTCAATATCTTAGGTATGGCTAGAGTAGCTGCTGCTATTAATCCTTTTACTATATTGTCATTGAAATTCTCTGTCATCATTCACATAAAGCTTTCTTAAAATTCCAGGTAGGTAATCTTCCATTACATTCAACCTTACTTTGCCCTTGAAAAGTAATATGTATGGGGAAATGACCACTCCCCATTCCTTCTTCCTTATGTATTTCCCAGCTGCGTCTACTTGCAGTATCTGCTGTTATAATTTCCAGGACTAACCAAGAAAGATTACCAATTCTGCATTAATTTGAGTTGGGGTGTCATTGTTTAAAACCACTACATTGTTTTCATCAACATAACTCTTGAAGGAGTCTGTGTTACGAAGAAAAATTGTATTTGTCTAATTTAAAGTCCATTCTCTGGGCCACACCCTGTGATTTTTAAAATGAAGTGTTTTAACCTGGCCTTTTACTATGGAGAGGCAATAGAGGGGGACCCTCTCTCAAGCTGTCTCCTATCACTTCTGGTGCAGTCCTAATACCAGCTCTGATGTGACTCAGGAGTGCCCTGAGCAGCTGCTGTACTTTATCTGCTGCAGTGGCTCAGGAGCTCCCTCAATGGCTATTTGCTGCATCTCCAGGGAGGGAGAAGAATGGTTCTGGCTCCTCCATTGCCAGTTTCCCCACCAGGCTATGGGAGCCCCAGGGAAAATACAATAGGAGCTCAACTGGCTGTGCCTAATCCCAGAAAAAACATGGAGTAAAGCATGGTTCCCCACTTGCACACAATCACTCAGGCAGTGGGAAAAAGGAAGAGAATCAGAGAACTAACAGCTCTCTGATTCTCTACCACAGCCTGAGTCCCAGCACAGGTTACAGAAGTCCAGGGGCTGCTTTAAGTCGTGTAAACTGGCTATGGTCTCCAAGGAACAATGCACCGGGGGGAAGCTAGAATGCAACTCACTCCAGCTACTCCCCGTCCATGCCCCAGAATCTGTCCGAAAGTACTGAACATAGCTCCTTGATCTATTTGAACTATGTTTGGCACTCAGGCAAAAAGCACAGCTTTGTTGAAAGAAGAGGGCAAGCAAGTGCCAAAGTTAAGGATAACTTGGAAACTGCAGCTAGTACAGAATGTGGATGCCTAATTACTTAGGTTGGTGCATGGGTCATATTTCTTTCACACACCACAGACTGCACTGGCTTGAAATGTATTTCCAGTGGCAATCTGAAGCATTACATATAAAGCCCTATACCGTTTGGAGTCCCATTTATCTTTAAAGACCAACTTTCTCCTTGTTCTCTTACCAGACTCTAAAGATCAGATGTGGCATTCAAGCAGACAGTCCACAGATGCGCACATCTAGAGGCTGAAATAGGGCAATTCTCCAGGGAAGGTCCAGGACTCTGGAGCTTGCTTTCCCTCTAAGTCCAAGTGGAGGCATAATACTCTTTTTAAGTCTGATCCTGCTTCTTCCTTGTCAGACAACTAGTGTGATACACTGCAATAAACTTTCCTCAGTCTGACACAGCACAAGCACTATGCTAGATTTGTATTTGCAGTTTACTTGAAAATTGATTAAAAAACCCCATCAACATACATTTGACTTCTGAAAACCAGTTATTTAGCTCTCCACAGGGAGTCTAAATTCACATACCAACTGAGTTGGGTGCACACGCTAATGGAGTTTGGATAAATAAAAACAACACAGTCTGAAAGAAGAAGCCTAAAATTAAGTGAGATTAATCCTATTACTGATAAAACAGGTTTCTATAAATGGAGGAAGAGATGCTAGAGCACAAAAGACCCTGCACACTATTTAAATGAGAAAAAACTGCAACTCTGTTGCAAAGACAAACAAACACACCACACAACTCAAACCCAAGTCCAAGTTACAGCAGAATTTAGTTCTACTGCTCAATATCTACACAGATCATTAGAGTCATGATCCAAAACTGGACTACCCAAATCGAATTTCCACAGAATTTCACCATGTATACCGAGAACATCAGAACACTACCTCACCACCGTAGAAACAAACATAAAACATAACAACCTGGAATAAATTAGAATTTCTCTAATCCAGATTAACTAATCTTTACATTTTATAATTTGTACCAAGAGGTATCTTCTGCCTACTACTGAGGAATATCAGACACAACATTATAATAAAGTTTCCTTATTATAAGAATTTGTTACTTTTACAAAATATAAAAATCATTTGCACATTATGAAACACCATGAAGTACCTGAAAGTAAATTATAATGCATTTTGTGCTACATTATCCATATTTTTCTATTGCATTTATTTACATTCTAAATTGTCAATTTCAATCATTTGCAATAGTTCTCCCAGTTAATTAGCAATGTTCTGCTGTACAGATTTTTCAGAATCCAATCTCAAATTCTTATAATAATGGATAAATATTTCCTAACACACAATCTTATCACGACAGGCTAGTGCCCCTCCCCCCAAAAGCAAATAACTCCAACCCCACAACAAACACACACCTCCCCACAACATATTCTATTCCAAAATCATAGAAAAATATAGACACCCATCATCAGCATTGCCCCCACAAAAATCCAAACACAGCACATATCAGTCTTCCCCTACAAAAATCACTCCTATAAACTCATGTGACACCTTCAGTGACATTCCTCCTTGCCCTCTTTTTCTGCTGCCTCCCTATACCCCAAGGACTCTCCCACATATTCTGCCCCCTCAAGCTCTACACACTCTTCCACCTCCTCTTTGCCCTTGGAGCCCTGAGGTCCCATCTTTTTCTCCCCCAAGTCTTTGAGCGCCCTTCTTTCACTCTGATGGTTCTCTAGCTCTGAAGTGCTTCCTCCTCTTTGTCTCTCAGATCCCTGAGAACCCTTCCTCCTATCCTTTTACCCCTCTGTGGAATGATAGGCCAATAAAGAGACGGGGGGCTCACTCAGTTGGGCAGAGAGGGTAAAAAAGAAGTGAAGCTGCTCCGCATTCTCTGTGTTTGTGGGCTACAACCAACATGTAGTCTCACACTGCAGCTGCTGCTATGCAACTGAGAGCAAGAAGCACCAACGTTAGCCAAGGGAAGGATGGCTCTGTGGCGGCACGCCAATCTTCCTGCCCTACCTATGCTACCTGCTGCTCCTCAGGCCAGCAATGTACTCATAGACTCATGAGAACATAAGAACAGCCATACTGAGTCATATTAATGGTCCATCTAGCCCAGTATCCTGTCTTCCGACAGTGGCTAATGCCAGGTGCTTCAGAGGAAATGAACAGAACAGGTAATCATCAAGTGCTCCATCCCCACCCTTTCCCACCTTCTGGCAGAGATTAGGGATGCTTCAGAGCACAGTTTTGCTTCCTTGCCCATCCTGGCTTATACCCATTTATCTAGTTCTTTTTTAAGCCCTGTTACAGTCTTGGACTTCACAACATCCTTTGGCAAAGAATTCCACAGTTTCACTGTGCGTTGTGTGAAGAAATTCTTCCTTGTTTGTTTTAAACCTGCTGCCTATTAATTTCATTTGCTGAGCCCCTAGTTCTTGTGTTATGAGGAAAAAATAACACTTCCTTATTTACTTTCCCCACACCAGTCATGATTTTATAGACATCTATCATATCCCCCCTTAGTCATCTCTTTTCCAAACTGAAAAGTTCCAGTCTTATTAATCTTTCCTCATATGGAAGCTGTTTCACACCCCAGTCATTTTTTGTTGCCCTTTTCTGTACCTTTTCCAATTCCAATATATCTTTTTTGAGATGAGATGATCAGATCTACATGCAGTATTCGAGATGTGGGCATACCATGGATTTATATAGAGGCAATATATTTTCTCTTATTATCTATTCCTTTCCCAATGATTCCTAATATTCTGTTAGATTTTTTGACTGCCACTGCACATTGATATTTTCAGAGAATTATCTAGAATGACTCAAAGATCTCTTTCTTGAGTGATAACAGCTAATTTAGACCCATCATTTTATTTGTATAGTTGGGATTATGTGTTCCAATGTGCATTACTTTGCACTGATCAACATTGAATTTCATCTGCCATTTTGTTGCCCAGTTTACTTTGGATTTAACTATCTTGAGTAGTTTTGCATCATCTGCAAATTTTGTCACTTCACTGTTTACCCCTTTTTCCAGATCATTTATGAATATGTTGAACAATACTGGTCCCAGTACAGATCCCTGTGGGAACTTTAAGGTCATCTAGTTAGTCTGACCTCCTGAACACTGTAGGCCACAAAACCACACCCAACCACTTCTGTAGACCCCATACCTCTAGCTGAGTTATTGAACTCCTGGAATCATGATTTAAAGATTTCAAGTTACAGAGAATCCAACATTTCCACTACTTTAAATCGCAGGTGACCTGTGCCCCATGCTGCAAAGGAAGGCGAACCTCCCCACCCTCCGAGGGTCTCTGCCAATCTGACCCAGGATAAAATTCCATCACGACTCCAAATATGGTGGTCAGCTAGACACTGAGCATGTGGGCAAAACCCACCAGCCAGACACCTGGGAAAGAATTCTCTGTAGTAACTCAGAGCCCTCTCCAACTAGTGTCTCATCACTGGCCACTGGAGATATTTGCTGCTCGCAGTAGCAGATCCGATACTGTAGGCAGTCTCATCATTCCATCCCCTCTAAGCACTCTCTGGCAGCGAGCACACTAGGATCCAAATCGTGAATCCAAGAGCCCGCTCTCAGTTTGGAGCTGGATCAGTGGATTGTGCCGTGAGTGGCACAGTGTCTATTGTGTTTAGCACCTATAGGCTCTAGTCAGGACTGAGGTCCCATTGTACTAGGTGTTGTATTGAAAACACAGCAAAGAGGAAAGAGAAATTAAGCTAAACTCCAAGAATGCTGGTACCTAGCACTCTTGAGGAAGATTTAGTAACAGCCTGGGACTGGAGACTTTTTGGATTTATGGCTAATCCAGCTTACTTGTGGCAGCTTCTCAAAAAAACACAAAGAAAATTCCCATGCCTAATACAACTTCTGAAACCTTAAAAGTACCTATGAGAACTGTTCAGCTGTTTCTACTTTTCTATTTTTACTTATACCCAGTGGGATGGAAACAGTGACATAAACATGAGATTATTATTTAGGCGTGCAAATAGTAGGTATTCACACTGATCCATAAATGCTATAGGACTATGCAATTAGTTTATATAGATTTCTAAACTGAGACTTATTCAGGAAGTTATGCAATCTAGGGACTGTGGGAAATTCTGGATGCATTGTAATAGAGCACAAGTCGCCAACCTGAGCCTGAGAAGGAGTCAGAATTTACCAATGTATATTGCCAAAGATCCACAGTAATACATCAGCAGCCCCCCATCAGCTCCCCCCTGCTCCAGCCCCCAGCACCTCCCACCCACAGGCAGCCCTGACAGTCAGCACCTCCTGCCTGCTGCAATCAGCTGTTTTGCATGTGCAGGAGGCTGGGGGGAGAGAGGGGGGAAGCAGTGAGCACCTGGCAGGCTCGGGGGAAGGGGCAGGGGCCTTGGGGGAAGGAGTGGAGTGGGGGCAGGGCCTGGGGCAGACACGGGGTTGAGCATTGAGCACCCCCCGGCACACTGGAAAGTTAGTGTCTGTAGCTCCAGCCCCGGAGTCAGCACCTACGCAAGGAGCCGCATATTAACCTCTGAAGAGCTGCATACGGCTCTGGAGCCACAGGTTGGCCACTCCTGTAATAAAGTAAAAGAGGCACCAGATGTAGAACTTAAGAGAATACCCAGAATACCATAGAACAATTCTTTTGGAATAACTTTCTTAACATGGAGAACAATGAATCATATGCCTACGGTCCGACTATTACAGATGAAGTTTATTATTACAAAAACATTTCTCTCATATAACATTGGATATTAAAAAAAATCTTGTTAAAAATAGTTAAGGACATAAAGGTAAATGGTAATTGGGATAAAGTACAATATGGTTCTACAAACTGTAGATTGTGCCAGACCAACCTGATCTCTTTCTTTGAAAAGCTAACTGGTTTTCTAGACAAAGGAAATGCAGTAAATCTAATCTACCTGGATTTCAGTAAAACATCTGATACGGTTCCACATGGGAAATTATTAGTTAGATTAATACAAGAGTTGAAAGGTGGATAAGAAATGGGTTAACAGGAGCCTACAGCAGGTAATGTCAGACTGGAGGGAGGTTCCTAGTGGTGTACCACATGGATCAGTCTTGGGACCAATCTTATTTAACATTTTCATTAATGACCTTGGCACAAAAAGCAGGAATGTACTAATAAAATCTGAGGATGACACAAAGTTGGGAGGTGTTGCCATTACTGAGGACGACCAGAATACAGTAAAACCTGCCAAGAGCAACCACTCATGGAAGTTATGGTATGTCTGCACTACAAAATTAGGTCGAATTTATAGAAGTCGGTTTTGTAGAAAGCGTTTTTATACACTCGATTGTGTGTGTCCCCACACAAATGCTCTAAGTGCTCAAAGATCACTTTGGCAATTAGGAGCACATTAAACACCACATGCATTATCCAGCAGTATATGCAACACCAGAACCTGGCAAAGCAAAACCGGATGAGTAGGCGATGTTAGCGCGGTGACAAGAGTGATGAGGACATGGACACAGACTTCTCTCAAAGCACGGACCCTGGCAATGTGGGCATCATGGTGCTAATGGGGCAGGTTCATGCGGTGGAACACCGATTCTGGGCTCGGGAAACAAGCACAGACTGGTGGGACTGCATAGTGTTGCGGGTCTGGGATGATTCTAAGGGCACTTTCATGGAACGTTGTGACTTGCTTTCCCCTGCCCTGAGGCGCAAGAATACCAAGATGAGAGCAGCCCTCACAGTTGAGAAGCGAGTGGCAATAGCTCTGTGGAAGCTTGCAATGCCAGACAGCTACCAGTCAGTCGGGAATCAATTTGGAGTGGGCAAATCTACTGTGGGGGCTGCTCTGATGCAAGTAGCCAACGCAAGCAAAGATCTGCTGATATCAAGGGGAATGACCCTGGGAAATGTGCAGGTCAAAGTGGATGGCTTTGCTGCAATGGGATTCCCTAACTGTGGTGGGGTCATAACGAAACCCATATCCCTATCTTGGCACCGGAGCACCAACCCGGAAAGTACATAAACCGCAAGGGGTACTTTTCAATAGTGCTGCAAGCACTGGTGGATCAAAAGGGACGTTTCACCAACATCAATGTAGGATGGCTGCGAAAGGTACATGACGCTCGCATCTTCAGGAACTCCGGTCTGTTTCAAAAGCTGCAGGAAGGGACTTGATTCCCAGACCAGAAAATAACTGTTGGGGATGTTGAAATGCCTATAGTTATCCTTGGGGACCCAGCCTACCCCTTAATGCCATGGCTCATGAAGCCATACACAGGCACCCTGGACAGTAGTCAGGAGCTGTTCAACTACAGGCTGAGCAAGTGCAGAATGGTGGTAGAATGTGCATTTGGATGGTTAAAAGTGTGCTGGTGCAGTTTACTGACTCGCTTAGACCTCAGCGAAACCAATATTCCCACTGTTATTACTGCTTGCTGTGTGCTCCACAATATCTGTGAGAGTAAGAGGGAGACATTTATGGCGGGGTGGGTGGTTACACACAGCCAGACACCAGGGCAGCTAGAAGAGCACAGGAGGGCGCTGTGCGCATCAGAGAAGCTTTGAAAACCAGTTTCATGACTGGCCAGGCTATGGTGTGAAAGTTCTGTTTGTTTCTCCTTGATGAAACCCCCCATCTCTTGGTTCACTCTACTTCCCTGTAACCTAACCCCCCTCCCCTCCTCCCTTCTATCACTGTTTGCAGAGGCAATAAAGTCATTGTTGCTTCACATTCATGCATTCTTTATTAATTCATCACACAAATAGGGGGATAACCACCAAGGTAGCCCAAGAGGGGTGGTGGAGGAGAAAAGCACCAGGAGGGGTGGTGGAAGAGGGAAGGACAATGCCACACAGCACTTTAAAAGTTTAAAACGTTAAAACTTATTGAATGTCAGCCTTCTGTTGCTTGGGCAATCCTCTGGGGTGGAGTGGCTGGGTGGCCAGAGGCCCCCCCACCGTGTTCCTGGGCGTCTGGGTGAGGAGGCTATGGAACTTGGGGAGGAGGGTGGTTGGTTACACAGGGGCTGAAGCAGCGGTCCATGCTCCAGCTGCCTTTGCTGCAGCTCAACCATACGCTGGAGCATATTAGTTTGATCCTCCAGCCGCCTCAGCATTGAATCCAGCCTCCTCTCATCACGCTGCAGCCACCTTTCAGCTTCAGCCCTCTCTTCAGCCCGCCACTTACTCTCTTCAGCCCGCCAACTCTCCTCCCGGTCATTTTGTGCTTTCCTGCGCTCTGACATTGTCTGCCTCCACGCATTCGTCTCTGCTCTGTCAGCGTGGGAGGACAGCATGAGCTCAGGGAACATTTAATCGCGAGTGTGTTTTTTTTGCCTTCTAATCTTCGCTAGCTTCTGGGAAGGAGAAGATCCTGTGATCCTTGAAACACATGCAGCTGGTGGAGAAAAAAAAAGGGACAGTGGTATTTAAAAAGACACATTTTATGGAACAATGGATACACTCTTTCATGGTAAACCTTGCTGTTAACATTACATACATAGCACATGTGCTTTCGTTCCAAGGTCGCATTTTGCCTCCTCCCACCGCGTGGCTAGCCCTCACCCCTCCCCGTGGCTAACAGCGGAGAACATTGCTGTTCAGCCACAGGCAAACAGCCCAGCAGGAATGGGCACCTCTGAATATCCCCTTAAGAAAAGCACCCTATTTCAACCTATATTCAACCATGAATGATATCACTCTCCTGCGGATAACACAGAGAGATAAAGAACGGATGTTGTTTGAACGCCAGCAAACATACACTGTAGTGCTTTGTTGTACAATGATTCCCGAGTACGTGTTACTGGCCTGGAGTGGTAAAGTGTCCTACCATGGAGGACGCAATAAGGCTGCCCTCCCCAGAAACCTTTTGCAAAGGCTTTGGGAGTACATCCAGGAGAGTCGCGAATGCCAGGGAAAATTAATCATTAAACATGCTTGCTTTTAAACCATGTGTAGTATTTTAAAAGGTACACTCACCAGAAGTCCCTTCTCCGCCTGGCGGGTCTGGAAGGCAGCCTTGGGTGGGTTCAGGGGGTTCTGGCTCCAGGTCCAGGGTGAGAAACAGTTCCTGGCTGTCGGAAAAAATGGTTTCTCCGCTTGCTTGCTGTGAGCTATCTACAACCTCATCATCATCATCATCTTCTTCGTCCCCAAAACCTGCTTCCGTGTTGCCTCCATCTCCATTGAAGGAGTCAAACAACACGGTTGGGGTAGTGGTGGCTGAACTCCCTAAAATGGCATGCAGCTCATTATAGAAGCGGCATGTTTTGGGCTCTGACCCGGAGTGGCCGTTTGCCTCTCTGGTTTTCTGGTAGGCTTGCCTCAGCATCTTAAGTTTCATGTGGCACTGCTTCGGGTCCCTGTTATGGCCTCTGTCCTTCATGGCCTGGGAGATTTTGACAAATGCTTTGGCATTTCGAAAACTAGAACGTAGTTCTGATAGCACGGATTCCTCTCCCCATACAGTGATCAGATCCCGTACATCCCGTTCAGTCCATGCTGGAGCTCTTTTGCGATGCTGGGACTCCATCATGGTCACCTCTGCTGATGAGCTCTGCATGGTCACCTGCAGCTTGCCACGCTGGCCAAACAGGAAATTGAAATTCAAAAGTTTGCGGGCCTTTTCCTGTCTACCTGGCCAGTGCATCTGAGTTTAGAGTGCTGTCCAGAGCGGTCACAATGGAGCACTCTGGGATAGCTCCCGGAGGCCAATACTGTCTAATTGTGTCCACAGTACCCGAAATTCGACCCAGCGAGGCCGATTTCAGCGCTAATCCCCTTGTCAGGGGTGGAGTAAGGAAATTGATTTTAAGAGCCCTTTAAGTCGGAAAAAAGGGCTTCGTCGTGTGGACGGGTGCAGGGTTAAATCAATTTCATGCTGCTAAGTTCGACCTCAACTCCTAGTGTAGACCAGGGCTTAGCAAAAATGGTCGCTTGTAAGCAGTGGTCTCTCTTTAAAGATTTGCTACCTTCAGAGCTGGGCAGCCAGGGAGCAGTGGTTGCTGGCCAGATTCCCTGCTCTGAACGCAGTGCTGCCGCAAGCAGCAGCACAGAAGTAAGGAAGATCATGTGTCCTACAGGTTGTTTTTATGGATGGAGTAACAAAATATGGTTGCTGGTTACAGACAACAGGTGGTCACTCTTCACAGTTAAATTATAGGAGGAAAACATTCTGTGGCCTCTGCAGTCACTCGTGATAGGTGGTCTCTCTTCAGAAGTGGTCGCTAAGGCACATTTTACTGTATCACACAAGAAGATCTGGATGACCTTGAAAACTGGACTAATAGAAATGGGATGAAATTAAATAGTGCAAGGTCATGCACTTAGGGACTAACAACGAGAATTTTTACTATAAACTGGGGGTTTATCAGTTGGAAGGGGGAAGAGGAGAAAAAGTTGGGTGTACTGGTTGATCACAGGATGACTATGAGCCACCAATGTGATGTGGCCATGAAAAAGGCTAATGCAAACCCAGAATGCATCAGGCGAGGTATTTCCAGTAGAGATAGGGAAGTGTTACTGCCATTATAAAAGACACTGGTGAGGCCTTATCTGGAATACGGTATGCAATTTTGGTCTCCCATTTTACGAAAAATGAATTCAAACTGAAACAGGTGCAGAGAAGGGATACTATAATGAGCAGAAGAATGGAGAACCCACCTTGAGAGGAGACTTAAGAAACTTGGCTTGTTTAGCTTAACCAACTGAAGGCTGAGAGGAAATACGGTTGCTCTCTGTAAATACAACAGAGGGATAAACAACAGGGAGGGAGAGGAGTTATTTAAGTTAAGGGTCAGTGCGGGCAAAAGAAAAAAGGATATAAACTGTCCATCAACAAGTTTAGGCTTGAAAGTAGGTGAAGGTTTCACCATGAACAGCCTTCAAAGGGGCAAAACACGTACTTGGTTACAAGCTAGATAAGTTTATGGAGGGGATGGTATGATGAGCTTGCCTACCGTGGCATGTGGCCCATCTGTGATTGCTAGTAGCAAGTATCTCCAACAGCCAGAGATGGGGCAATAGATGGAAAGGGCTCTGAGTTACTACAATGAATTCTTTTCTGGGTGTCTGGCTGGAAGGTCTTGCCCACATGCTCAAGATCTGATTGATCACCAGGAATTTTCTTCCAGGTCAGATTGGCAGAGCCCGTGGGTTTCTTTTTTTGCTCTCCTCTACAGCATGGGTCACTTGCTGGTTTGAACTGGAGTAAATGGTGGATTCTCTGTCACTTGAAGTCTTTAAATCATGATTTGAGGACATTAGTAACTCAGCCAGAGGTTAGGGATCTATTACAGGAGTGTGTGAGTGAGTTTCTGTGGCCTGAGATTACAGGTGGTCAGACTGGATAATCACAGTGGTCCCTTCTGGCCTTAAAGTCAATGAGTCTACATCCATGCCTCAGTCCCCTGTCTCCCAAGCAAGACCACAGACTCTAAAAAGGTTCAAATGGAGCCTGTAGATTCCAGCATGGATAAAGTGTCCTAATTCAACAAAGTTTGGGAAAAATGCAGAGGTTCTCTATGAGGTCAAAAATTTGGGTGTAAATGGGAATGTTGTCTAGCTTATTCCACTTTGATATTGTGCAAGAACAGGCTCATCCCATCAATTTTGGTCACATAAAAGAAACTGAGTTTTATTTGCACACAGCAGGGGTGAAAGAGGTATGCAGAAGAAAGAGATGTTGTTTCTGGCCAAAAAAATCAAAGTGTCAGAGGAATATTCCAGGGAGGTGCAAGTAGCACCATTCAACAGGGACTAAGGTTAATCCTAATATAAGAGTGTGCCACTCTCCTATTGACTTAGATGGGAATTGCACCTGCTTACCTCAGGGAAAGCATGAAACTCAAGAGTGTTGGGAAAATCCACTCAGGTGTATATTAAAGTAGGACTGCCTCATATTACATTAATATTAATAGATTTTTAGCTGCTTTCCCAGCCTCAGAATTTTTGCAGTGGAACTTACTGCTTGTATGGCCTCTTCCTGGTCACCTCCAGTCTTTTTCCTGCTACAACTCCCTCTCTTCCTCCTCCTCAGTGTACAAACTATACCCAGTTTGCAGGCTAAAATAATAGCAAGTTGGTGTACGTTACCCTATTTTGTTACTTACCATGATTTTCTTATCAGCTTACATCCAACAACTACTTTCACCACCTCTGTACTTTGCTTATAAGTAGTTCTATACAATTCTGCATTGTATGTATGATACCTACATCAAGAGACGCTATGTCCCCAGGGCCGAAGAGTGCATAAAATATTTGTGAGGAAGACCAAACATGCATTAAGTGTCAGGATGTCAGCACATTTAGAAAGAGGTCAGAGAACAACAAAAATTATTAAGGAAAGCAACACATAATGAAAAACTATAAGAAATAAAATATATATAGATAGGCTCAATGATTACTAAAGTTTGGGAGAAAATGTTTGTGACATATTCTTCATAGTGATATTATGATATGATTATGACATAATTATTATGTATTTTATGCAAGATAAGTCATGTGAGGTGTCATGGGAAAAGTTACGATTTGCTGAATATGAGTATCCTATCATATCATTTTTGTATCTGAATATTGACTATATACCTATATTTCAAATGTAGTTACACCTGGGTAACGCCCATTAGACAAGATGCTTTCAGTCTAGACAGTGGGTTGGGAAGGGCCTATTCAGGGCAGTGGGCCATTAGGAAAAAAACAATATGCCTTAGGAGCAGCTTATTTCCCACCTGGTGATGAACCTTCCTGGGAACACTCCAAACAGCCTGTGAGTAATGGCTGCTATGACTCTACAAGGACATGTGCTCAGATCACATGCCGGACTCCTTGGGATGTCAGTATTTTTCCACAGACTGGCCTGGGAACCAAGCTTTGAAACAAAAGGTTCCCGCTATATGCAAAAGCTGTATAAGGCAGGGTATGACATCATCTGGTGTTCTTCATTCCCCACACAAGAGGACTCCTAGAAACACCTGAGGAACAAAGACTGAACTGGGGGAAGTGCTGGACCCAGGCTAAAGGGATTTCTAGCCTGCGAATGAAACACCTGGGGATTCCAAGCTGTAAAGCAAGTGCAGCTTGTCCCTTAAGAATCTGTGGCCTGCTTGTATCATCTCTTAGAGTGAGGATCTGCTAATTCATATCCAATCAATTTAGTATATTAAGCTTAGTTTGTGTTTTTTGTTTCTTTGATAGGTAATCTGCTTCAATCTGTTTGCTATCACTTATAATCACTTAACATTTATCTTTTGTAGTTAATAAACTTGCTTTTGCTTTATCTAAACCAATGAGTTGATGTGAAGTGTATGGGAATCTTAGCTCAGGGGCAAAGGCTGTTACATATTCCTCTCCACATTGGAGGGAGGGGGTGAACTTTCTAAGCTTACACTGTACAGTTTCCTGTGCAGTGCAAGACAGTACAATTTTGGGCTTATACTGCAGAGGAGCTGCATGCCTGGGGAGTTGGGAGTTGCCTTAGCTGTAGCCTTTCCATTGTTGATTCATTGAAGAAGCTGGACAGAAAGCCTGCAGCTAGGTGTGGCCCCACCTATATGAAGGCTGGTAAAAGTGCAGAGTGGAGGGCTTTTCAGCTTGTCACAGCAATACAGTGTGAGAGGGAGCCCAAACTGGCGGGATGGGGGGGGGGGGCGGGGGGTTTAGTGGTATCCCAGTCCCAGGTGGCACCCTGGGGAGAACCCGTCACAGTGTAAACTACCCATAAGTATCTGAAGGGTAGAAACTTCAAGAGGGAGAGAAATTGTGTTGGGCAGTTCAAGTGATATAAAGGAGTCACTACATGAAATAAGTCATAGGGAAATGTAATCTACAAATTAGGAATAATTTCCTAACAGGGAGATCTCTTCAGGTTATGGACCAGGCTCCAAAAGGGAAGCAGTGGAAAAATAATTTTTTTGGTTCATTTAAAACTGAAAAATAATTGAGTAATAACGCTGTACTGGATATATATTGAAAGGTCTTTTCCAGCTCTAATTTCTATGAGCCATATTCTCCTATCCATTCTACATTACAGATTTCTTATCAGCTGTGGAGATCTCTGTTGATATCAAGGGAGTAAATGGAGAATGTGTAATAAAGAGCCTCAAGTGTAGATCAGAGAGGACAAATTTGACCTAGAAATACTAAGCTTCACTTTCTAATCAATTTCTTTGCTAATTCAGGCTTTATTTTCCCCCTTAGTTCCCCTTAGGTCCCAATACATTTCATTATAATTTTTATCAAAAAATAAGACTAAAGCAGGAACAGTTTGTGTTTAATTTGCTTTGTATGATAGTTAAATACGTCTCCATTGGACAAAGCAGTGATCTTCCTAAGAAGCTTAATTATTAAAAGCTCCATGCTGAATATATTTGCAGTCTTGCTTTTCTTATTTTTCAGACATACAGAAAATTGCTAAAACCAAAACCAAAGAAAAAATATTCAAAACTTCCGAAAAGGCTCAATAGCTCTAAGTGCAAATGAGGAAAAAACAAACAGTGAGACCTACTCTTGATTCTGCTGTCCATTTCTATTTTCGTTGGCTCTTGAGCTGCTGTAGCTGGAGGTAATTTCTTCCCAACAGTCTGAAATAAATAAATTATTCCTCTTTAAAACCTTTATTTTCCCAGTTAAAGCTTTAGCAACAGTGCAGAAATCATGAGCAAAAAAAAACCAAAAAAAAAAGCGGGGGGGGGGGGGGAGTTACATTAAAGGGACATGGACAACTTGAAATCTAGCCAGTTTGCAGGGGGAGAAAAAAGAAAAAGGTAAAAAAGGGGTCGGGGGGAGAAAAAAGAAAAAAGATTTCAAAATAGTACTCCTACCCTAAATGCCTCTGTCAATTTGTGTGTGATTTTACAGTCACATTTTCCTGTTTTTAAAAATATTTTCCTCTTCAACGTTGCTGTGTGAAAGACCCACAGAAACAAGATGGGTAAATGGATTATACAGGGAAACTGACTTTTATAAAGTGCTGCCAAACGAAGAAATAACGTGGAAAAAAAAGAAAAAAAAATCCTCCAATTTCCTTCTATCATACTAGTATTAGGTGTAACAAGTAACAATAGGCGGTAAACAAATTTCAGACATAAATGTGCTTTTTAAGTGGACAGTGTCCCTTTTTGTCATTTTAAGTACATATATTATCTAGTTCACCAAGCAGTATAATAATGCATCATCATCAGTGTTAGACAGCTAAGCTGAAAGAACAGTATGCACACACTGCACAACCATTATTTTTCTTCACTGACCGTGATCTTTATAGATGTACATTTTTTACTTTTAATTTTGTAAATATATTATTCTAACCTACAATGAAAATTATGCCCCGGAAAGCCTGGTAATATCTGTGGTCAAGGATCTGGCTACTTTTATTGTTTGTATAACCATAGCACCTAGGAGCCCCCAGTCATGGGCCAGAACCCCACTGTGCTAGGTCAGTGGTTCTCAACGTATTTACCATTGTGGGCCACAAGCTGAGAAAGACCGTGCCAAACACACACTGGCCTGACTAGCCCTGTGCTGCCAGGGTACCCCTTCTCTTTGGGGGAAGACCCACGCCACACCGATCCCCTGCCCAGTGCCCCCTGACTCCCTATGCCCAGCACTCCCCTGCCCAGAGACACCCCCCTCAGCCTCCTGTGACCACACCGACCCCCTGCTAAGACTCCCCACAGACCCATATGCCCAGCAACCCCCCCTCCCCCCCTCCCAGAGACCCCTCCACAGAGCAGGGCCAGGAGCGGAGCCACACCCCTAGTTCCTGAGCCTATGCTGCCCAGCACCCCCCACATACTCTCACTTCCCAGAACGCCCTAACTCCCCCCCCCCCCCCCCCGCAAGAGACCCACTCTCCCGTGCCCTGCCCCACACTCACTGGCCCTGCTGGGAGATGACTGTGTTTGCCAGGCTGAGCTGGCAGCACAGCCAGGGATCGCTCTGGCCCCTGGGGAGCAGTGCAAATAATCATGCTGGAGCAGGAGTGGGGCCTGCCCAGGCTGGGCTCCCTCAGCACCCACTTGCCTGTCAGGGCCCCCTGCATTGGACTGCTGAGCTCTTCCCCTGCCACAGGGGGCTGCTTAGCCTTCCCTGCTGGCAGAAGCACTCCAGCAGGGCTGCCTGCCGCCATTTCCCCATCAGCTGTCCCCGTCCCCTGCCAGATCGGAGGAGCAGCAAGCTTTGCATTTCTTTTTTTTTTTTAGTGCATAATTGGGCAGCAGGTTGAGAACCACTGTGGTAGGTGCTGCATAAACACAGAACAAAAAGACAGTCCCTTCCCCAAAGAACTTTCAGTCTAACTATAAGACAAGAGACAACAGATGGATGTAGACAGATGGGGAAGTAAAAGTAAAACGAGACAATACTGGTTAGCAAGGCAGACAGTGATATTAGTGTACCAGCAGCTTAACCATTTTTTATAGGCCTTATGGAAAGTTTTGAGACGGATCTGAAGGAGGCTAATAAGGTAGTTCGTGGATGTTTAAGGAGAGCTCCTCTCACGCATGAAGGGCAGCATGAGAGAAAACACAAGGGTGCTTGTTTGAAAATTTAACAAGTGGGGCAATGGAGGTTGTCATCCTGAGCTGATCGGAGCCAGGATTTAACATTTCGACACTGAATGAGAGATGCTAGTTAGGGTGGGGATAGGCCATGAAGGGCCTTTGAAGTAAAGACAAACAAGCTTGTGTTTGACGCAATAGAGCGGGGACTCAAAGAGAGGGCTGATATTGCCGACATGGCAGGCTAGGAAAATGATCTTTGTAGCAACATTCTGAATAGATATTAGTGAGGCAAAACTGCATTTGTCAAGGCCAGAGAAAAGGATATTGCAGAAACCAAAATGATGAGAGACTGGATGAGAGTTTTATCTGTATGGATGGTTGGGAAAAACCGTATCTTAGAGATGTTATGCAGAAAGGATATGCAAGATTTAGACATAACCTGGATACAAGAAAATAGAGAAATCTAAGTTGAAGATGATGCCCAGGTTACTGGCCTGAGTGACAAGCAGGATGGTGGTATTGTCCACAGTGACTGAGAAAGGAAGTGGTGGGAAGGGGAGGGGAATTCAGAGCTGTGCTTGGCCATGTTGTACTAGAGCTGATAGCTAGACATTCATGAGGCGATGTCAGAGAGACGGGTTGAGATTTTAGGTCTGGAGTAGAGAAGTAGATCTGTCAGTCACCAGCATAGAGTTGGTAATTGAATTTGTTTGTGGGTGAGATTATTCAGTCATAAGGTGAAGAAGGAGAAAAGAAGGGGACCAAGGACAGAGCCCAGTGGAACCCCCATAGAAAGCTGGAGAAAGGATGGGATGGATTCTCCAAATGATACACTGAAAGATCAATTAGAAAGGTAGGATCGGAACAGAAGAGGATAGTCACAAAAGCCAAGAGAGGAAAACATTTCAAGAAGAGGAGCATGGTTGCCTGTGAGGAAGGAGGCTAACAGGCCAAGCAGGATGAGGAGGGACTGCTAGTTCTGAGATTTGGCTAGGACAAGTTCATCAGAGACTTTGGCAAGAGCAGTCTAAGGCAGAAGCTGGACTGGAGATGGTCTAGGATAGAATTGGAGAAGATGAACTCCAGACAGTACATACATTCAATGGGAGACAATAGTAGACAATACATTCAATGAGAGATTAAAGGGAGAAAGAAGATGGAGCGGTCGTTCGAGAGGCAAGTGGGGTCAACGATGGCTACATACCTCCCCACCACTTGGAACAGTATATATTTCCATATCAAAAACTCATCTATGGTTCTGCATCAAAAACAGGTAGGGGCTATATTGGAGCACATGATTTAAATCAGAGGCACAACCTTTGTGATTTCCCCCAGAGTGCTGGACCCCCGGTCCACCCCTTTCCCAAAGCCACCACCCAGCCTCTTCCCGCCTCCGCTCTGCCTCTTCCTGCCCCCGCTCCTCCCGCATGCCACTGAACTGCTGATCGCTGGGGGCAGGAGGGAGGAGCTGATCCGCGGGGCTTCCAGTGGGTGCTAAGCTATTTTTTTTCCCACGGGTGCTCCAGCACAAGTACAGTGTAAGTCACCCTAGCTCCAACAAGAGAGTCAAGGGATTTTTCAAAATTTTCTTTTTGTAATGAGAACATTACTGAAACAATTAGGAAGAAAGAAATATTTTGGCATCCATATGCTTTTTTATTTTAAACACACCATGGGTGAATCACTGACTATACACTAAAACTAAAAACAAAACCAAAAACAAAAAAAAAAACCCAATCAAAAAACCCATCCTTTTTTTGAGTTTAGCTCATGGAAAAATGTATGTATGACTAGAAACAAAAGTTAATAACAAACGTCAACTAACTGAACACAAGATGAAGCTAGTGCATTCCAGACTTATGGGGTGAGCTGGACTGGTGAGCTTCCTTCCCTCCTTCCTTGGAGGGAAGGGAGAAAGGAAGGAAAAAGAATGGCCCAAACACCACTGTCTGCTTTACTGGAAGGTCAGCCGGAAACAAAGCAGCCCCTGGCCACTTGCTCTTTGCTCAGGACAGGAGGTAGGAGAGCAGAGTGGCACAAGATACCACTTTCTTTTGCAGAAGGGGAGGACAGAAGCCGAGCCAGGCACCCTTTTTCTTAAAAAGAGAGAAGATGAGAAACTGGCCCCCATGGGTGTTTTACCCAGCGGGGAGAGGGGGAAAGGAACAGAGTAGTATACATGGAGAAGAGTTGCTGGGAGGTCAGGATGCCCTGCAACATGATCTGGTATCTGCCAAACTCATTTATTTGGGGAAGAGCAGGGAGGTCCCAGAACTCAACAACAAGGAGAGGATGAGCCCAGAATTCATTGACGTGTGTGTCAAAATTAGGGAACGTTACAAATGAAGTTTTTGAAGGGCAACGGAAATGTCTAACTGGTGATGCAGAGGGGAGGGCAGGGCCCGTTGATTTACTAGGGAGAGGAAGTGAAGCTATAACAATGTTAAGTACATAAATTTGCCTTTAGATGGGCATGTCCTGGCAGCACAGGTACTTTCCACTTATGCCTCTAGGTCTCCAGTGAAAGGTATTCAGGAAACTTTATGCAATTTGTACATACTAATACCTCTCTTCTTATTGAAAGCTTGATTCAATTGCCTTTGAGTATATTTGGGTACATAGTATCTCCATTTCTTTTTATTCTGAATATCAATAAAACTTGAATTGTTAACTTAAAAATAGATATAAGGTCAGTTTCCTCCAGTGTTTGAGACACAGGATCCTCTCTATTCCAACATAGTCAACACTCTGACTGTTTATTAGGTTTTCAGAAGAATAAAACATACAGCCAACCAAGGACATGTCTGAGAAGAATCCCACAGCAGGTGTTACTTTCACAGTTACCAATCTATAGTAAGTGAAAGGACAGAAAAGGAGTCCAGAAGAAAGATAAATCCCCCTCCCCTGCTATTTGGGCCAGAGTTCCTTCTGTCGGCTTTCTGATTTGTCTTTATGTCATCCTAGGCCCCTTCCTAGGGAAAGTTGGCAGGTCAAGTACCTCCTGAGGTCATCGGCAGGTAACAAGGACTAAGCAAATCCAACTTTCTAATTCCTGCTGATCCTGGACACATCCCTGTAGTAGTGGGTTTTCTTTCCAGCTCACAAAGGTTGCTTTTGGTCCAGATAGTTTCTCCCCTTCTCAACTCCAAAGACCAACATACCCTACCACGCTCTCTTTCACCTCTAAATAGGAGAGCTAGGCATTTTACTAAGTGTGGGAGCTGTCATGATCCCTGGGTAAGCTGGTCCATCTGAGACTCTTCTCCAGTCTCCGAGTTCACCTCTTTCAAGCGGCAGTCCCAAGCCTTCATTTCTCTTTCAGGTTGGCCCCCGCAATGCAACCACTCTTAAGAACATAAGAACGGCCATACTGGGTCAGACCAAAGGTCCACCTAGCCCAGTATCCTGTCTTCAGACGCTGTCCGATGCCAGATGCCCCAGAGGGAATGAACAGAACAGGTAATCGTCAAGTGATCTATCCCCGGTAACCCATTCCCAGCTTCTGGCAAACAGAGGCTAGGAACATCATCCCTTCCCATCCTGGCATCAATAGCCATTGATGGATCTATCCTCCATGAATTTATCTAGCTCTTTATTGAACCCTGTTATGGTCTTGGCCTCCATAACATCCTCTGGCAAGGAGTTCCACAGGTTGACTGTTCGCTGTGTGAAGAAATACTTCCTTTTGTTTTAAACCTGCTGCCTATTAATTTCATTTGGTGGCCCCTAGTTCTTGTGTTATGAGGAGTAAATAACACTTCCCTACTTACTTTCTCCACACCTATCACGACTTTATAGATCTCTGTCATATCCCGCCTTAGTCATCTCTTTTCCAAGATGAAAAGTCCCAGTCTTCTTAATCTCTCCTCATATGGCAGCCGTTCCATACCCCTAATCATTTTTGTTGCCCTTTTCTGAACCTTTTCCAATTCCAATATATCTTTTTTGAGATGGGGCGACCACATCTGCACACAGTATTCAAGATGTGGGCGTACCATGAATTTATATAGAGGCAATATGATATTTTCTGTCTTACTCTCTATCCCTTTCTTAATGATTCCCAACATTCTGTTCGCTTTCTTGACTGCGTTGAGTGGATGTTTTCAGAGAACTATCCATAATGACTCCAAGATCTCTTTCTTGAGTGGTAACGGCTAATTTAGACCCCGTAATTTTTTATGTATAGTTGGGATTATGTTTTCCAATGTGCATTACTTTGCATTTATTAACATTGAATTTCATCTGCCATTTTGTTGCTCAGTCACGCAGTTTGGAGAGATCCTTTTGTAGCTCTTTGCAGTCTGCTTGGGACTTAACTATCTTGCGTAGTTTTGTGTTATGTGCAAATTTTTCCACCTCACTGTTTACCCCTTTTTTCCAGATCATTTATGAATATGTTGAATAGGACTGGTACCAGTACAGACCCCTGGGGGACACCACTATTTACCTCTCTCCATTCTGAAAATTGACCATTTATTACTACCCTTTGTTCCGATCTTTTAACCAGTTACCAATCCATGAGAGGACCTTCCCTCTTTCCCATGACAGCTTGTTTTGCTTAAGAGCCTTTGGTGAGAGACCTTATCAAAGGCTTTCTGAAAATCTAAGTACACTAAATCCACTGAATCCCCCTTGTCCACATGCTTGTTGGCTCCCTCAAAGAATTCTAGTAGATTGGTGAAGCATGATTTCCCTTTACAAAAACCATGTTGACTCTTTTCCAACAGATTATGTTCATCTATGTGTCTGACAATTTTGTTCTTTACCATAGTTTCAACCAGTTCGCCCGGCACTGAAGTCAGGCTTACCGGCCTGTGTCAGGATCACCTCTGGAGTCCTTTTTAAAAATTGTTGTTACATTAGCTATCCTCCAGTCATTTGGTACAGAAGCTGATTTAAATATAGGTTACAGACGACAGTTAGTAGTCCTGCAATTTTACATTTGAGTTCCTTCAGAAATTTTGAGTGAATACCATCTGGTCCTCATGACTTATTACTCGGGCTGTCAATTAACTGCCATTAGCACACAGCACAATTAATACGTTAATTTTTTAAATTTGCATTAATCGCAGACCCTCTGGGTGGGAGGGCAGCATAAGCTCGCCCGACGCACCCCATGCCGGCTGCCCCACCCTGAGCTTCGCACTGCCCAGGGTGAGGTCTCCCCCTCCCAGCCCTGTGCTACTCGCAGCTGGGGCTGATCCCCACACCCCAACCCGAGCTCTGCGCCTCCCCCGCCTGAGGCTGATCCCCTCCTCCCCCAGCTCTGTGCCTCCCCCAGCTGAGGCTGATCCCCCTCCCCCGAGCTCTGCACTGCCCAGGGGTCAGCTCTGAAGCCAGCATTGCCCACCAGCAGCAAATTTCTCCAGTTTCCTGCTGGCAGGCACTGTTGCCTACAGCTGACCCGCAGGCAGCAGCCGCCTCTCTCTGCTCTGCCTTGCAGCTGGGATAAATGCCCAGGTTTGGCGAAAAAGTTGGGACGGCCAGGACAGAGCTGAAAAAGGGGACTGTCCTGGCCAAAACGGGACATATCTGCACCTTAGCCAGCCCGGGCCCTATTGTTCCCAGCTGGCCCCTCACTCCCGGGACCAATCGCCCTGTGTCGTGCCCTATTGCCTCTAGCTGGCCGCTCGCTCCGGGGGTACCCTACCGATAACATGGGCCTGGCGAGCTCAGCCTCCCTGCACCAGCCTCCCTGCAGTATGAGGAGTCCCTGAGGTAAAATCCACCCTTCTTTGAAAACAAGGGCTCACTCAGCTGAAGGGAGCCCACCTAGCTCAGTAAAAGGAGGCTAGCTGTTCTTCAAATTATTTTTTGGCCTTCCTAATGATATTTTTACACTTCATTTGCCACAGTTTATGCACCTTTCTATTTTCCTCACTAGGATTTAACTTCCACTTTTTAAAGGATGCCTTTTTCATCTCTTACTGCTTCTTTTACATTGTTCTTTAGTCACAGTGACACTTTTTTGGTTCTCTTACTATGTTTTTTAATTTGGGGGGTACATTTAAGTTGAGCCTCTTCAACTGCGTCTCAGGGTTACACCCTCCCCCGCACTTGCCAACCATAATAACTAGCAGGCCCAACGGACTTGGCACCTGCAAGAGTTTCCCTTTGGGGGGTCTGTGGACAGCAATAGTATTATTACCCATTTATGACCTTAGTGGTAAGTCAAATTCAGGATGTTGTGGGTTGTTTCCATTATGAAGATAAACTGGTGATGGTGTTAGGCATTTTTGATGCAATCCTGTTTACTTACAAGGAATGCATAAAGTCCAGTTTCCCTGAACACTGCAGGAATCGAACAACGAAAGACAGTGTCTTTGCTCGGAGTTCCAAGCCCCTTTCCAGTCAGCACCTATCCCAAAAGCGCTCTCAGGGCCATGCTCCCGGGGCTTGTTCTGACTAAGTCCTTTTTTCCTTCTGCTTCTCTGGTGTATTTTCCTCCTCCTCACAAACGCATAAAAACACACCGCTCCACCAATCAATGACTTTTCCCCTGCATTTGCTGCATCAGTCCTCAAGAAACCCCTCAGTCAACATAGCATAACTTCTGCTCAGTCTTGCCATGAGGGTCTATGTTTTGGGCAGCGGCCCCGCTTGTTTCAGCTATTACTAAACAAAGACGCATTTAACTGCTCCTTCATTTAGCCTGAATGGAAGGATGGCTGTTACACCCACTAGCTTTCTCAAAATGAAGTATGATTTATATCACCAAAAGATGCACAGCACTCCCAGGAATGGGTTTAAAATAACACAGATCTGTGCACATACTGTTATACTTTGGTTGGCATAACTAGGGTCCTACCAAATTCCACTTTGGTCAATTTCATGGTCATAGGATTTAAAAAATCGTAAATTTCATTATTTCAGCTATTTAAATCTGAAATTCCATGGTGTTGTAATTGTAGGGGTCCTGACGCAAAAAGGTGTTGTGGGAGGGTTGCAAGGTTATTGGAGGGGAGGTTGCGGTACTGCTACCATTACTTCTGCGGCGCTGCCTTCCGAGCTGAGTGGCCGGAGAGTGGCAACTGCTGGCCGGGAGCCCAACTCTGAAGGCAGAGCTGCCGCCAGCAGCAGCACAGAAGTGAGGATGGCATGGTATGTTATTGCCACCCTTACTTCTGCACTGCTGCCTGCAGAGCTGGGCCCTCAGTCAGCAGCTGCCTTTGTCTGGCCGCCCAGCTCTGAAGGCAGCAGCGCAGAAGTAAGGATGACATGGGATGGTGTTGCCGCCCTTTCTTCTACACTGCTGCTGGTGGGGCTCTGCCTTCAGAGCTGGGCACCTGGACAACAGCCGCCCAGCTCTGAAGTCAGCGCAGAAGTAAGGGTGGCAATACAGTGACACTAACCCGAAAATCACCTTGTGACCCCCCTGCAACTCCCTTTTGGGTGAGGAGCCTCAATTTGAGAAATGCTGGTCTCCCCCATGAAATCTGTACAGTACAGGGTAAAAGCACACAAGAGACCAGATTTCACAGTCTGTGACGTGTTTTTCATGGCTGTGGCTTTGGTAGGACCTAGGCATAACTCTCAAGCCCCTAAGTAGGCATTACTTAGCTTTGGGCCATCCTGTTCTCTTGGATCCAAAGTTACAACCTACTTGCTGCAGACCCCGGACTCTCAACTAGTCTGCGTCATCCTGCAGCAGCCAGATAACTTCCCACCTCTCTTTCTAAAGGGAAGACCTTTTAACTGATCAGTGCCTTTTGATCTCCAGGTTCTCACAGCAAAAGTGTTATGTAACCAGGGTTAAGTCTGAGGAGTAGCTTTTTCATGGCTATAAATCTGGCTATTGTGTTTGAGTGTTTGCTGGGATGATTCTTATCTACACCACTATTTATCCTTTTCTGCTTGTTTTCCATAACAACCCCTTTTGATCTAACTCCATAGCAAGTAACCCATCATGAACACACACGGAGAGACAAGCACAATATTCATAAAAATAATATAGATATTTCCTAGTTCTCCACAGGATCAATGACAAACACTTCTAACTTTGATTGGCAAGATCTTGATACAATTTCTCACCCTCCCCCACTTTTCCCTTACTATACTGTAAAGGAGAAACCACTTCCTGCTGGAGAGGAAAAAATTACATACGATCTTTAAGCTGTTTCGGAAACAATGATTCACACAGCAAAATGTTGACATACAATAATAGTTAGTATGAATATCAAGTATTCGCTTTCATTTTTGTTTATTCATCTCCCAAATTCACCACAACCTAAATGCTAACATTTTTATGAGGAAGGATCTCAGAGCACTAGGCAAACATTAATGAAGACTCACCATCCCTCTGAAGCAGGTAGATATTAATTAATATTTCTATTTTACAGATGGGGAAACGGAGACACAAAGCGACTTGTCTAAGATCAGAAAGGGAATTTGTTGTGGACACAGAGAGAGAACTCAGATCTCCTGCCTCTCAGCCCAGGCTGCCTCTCAACAGGCACCAGAATATATCACCAACACAAGAGTATCTTGATCTTGCCTGTCCTGTGGGGTAACAATAGTTGGATTACGTAGCTGTCAAACACAAATTCCCCATATCTTATGGCTCCAGGCTAGTGGATCCTAAAGAAGAAAGGGGAAGGAGACCTTTCCTGCACAAAAACAGCCAATCATAATAATAATACTGGCCAAGCTTTGCTGTACAGATATTGAGAGAGATGTCACAGATTTAGCAGCAACCTGCAGGCATTAATGCTTGGTTTCATGAAGCCAATACCTAGCATTAAAATAACAGGCAGTAGTTAATACAATGGGTTTCAGTGGCACTGTGAAGTCACATACACTGCATAGCCCTATCACTGCAGTCCATGCTTTTCCCAATTATCAAACTAAGATTTGCCATAAACACCGTAGAGATGGCAAGTTACCTCTCTTGTAGTCACTGTGTGATAAATAATGCTCTTTATATTATATATATATTATATATATAGATGTAAGCAGAGTCAGGATGAGCTCCACCCTGACATCTGGTGGTGAGGTGTGGTAAGTTGTAGAAAAGAACTTCAGGGGCTGATCTCATTTGCATAGGAACACCCACCCCGCCTAGAATGAGGCCATAGCTGCCCAAATGGTCACTTTGGCTGCTGTGGGATCCCCAGTGTCTCTGTTATTGGGGCAGGAAGAATAAATTGTTATTACCTTGATTATGGGAATCAAGGACAGTGGAATTGCACTTGGCCTTTTGTTATGATGGCCTTTTGTTATCAACTAAGTAGCACTCGCTAGGCAAGGGACATGGGTTCCAAAACTCTGTGAATTGAGAGGCTGGGGACAGGTATTAATACTTGGTGGCATAGACCCCCCTTGTGATGCTAATTGCACTTCCTCCTCTCTCCACTGTGGAATATCAGAGCTTATTTTGATTCCATTAGGAGTCTAGTTACAGGTTGCTGAGCTGAATTCACTTTGGGCTAACGGTGCACCAGCACTGAGGCTCACAAGCTGAAATCACAAAAGAGCTAAACTTACTAAGAGCTGAAATCACTGAGTGTTATGTTAAGTAGTGGGGAAGTCTAAAGATATATGGTGGAGCAGAGCGGCTGGTGGAGCAGAGCAGCTGGTGGGACGGTGAGCGGCACAGAGCAACTGGTGGAGCAGAGCAGTTTGTTGGATGTCTAGAGCAGCCCATGGGGTGGCTGCTAGAACAGAGCCCCATGGAGAGGTGGGGCCATCAGCTTTGGACCGCGTTAGGTGCCCCTTAAACCCCCCCGCCCCCCAATCTCCACCCAGGTTGGGAGGTAAAACTCTGCAGGTAAACTTTTGAACTCTGGGGCTGCCCTGACCAGGGACAGAGACTTTGGGGTTGTTGGACTTTGGGTTGCTGGACTCAAGAACTAAAGGGAAAGGACAAGCCCCAGTTTGCTTGGGGTGGGTTTTTGCTCATGGGTTGTGTTATGAATCCTGTTGGTGGTGTTTCCCCAATATAATGCCACATTGTTTCTTTCTGTTATTAAAAGGTGGATTAAGGTATTAGAAGGTTTTTTGTTATACTCAGACTATGTGCTTGCGAGAGGGGAAGTATTGCCCCTTGGAGGTGCCCAGCGGGGGTGGTATATATTTGTCCCAGTTCACTGGGTGGGGGCTCGAGCCGGTTTTGCATTGTGTTATTAGAATGGAACCCCTAGATACTGAACCCGGCCCTTGTTGCTGCCAACTCTGACAGGCAGAAGGGTTACATATATATAAAAAAATATAAAATTTTGGAACTGGGGTGATATCCATAAGAGTGAGGGACAACACAGGATAAAGCCAAACATAGCATGGGTAGACAACATTCAAGTATCCATCACATTGCTCCGTTAAGGTCCCTCAGCCGTCACCTGCAACACCTGAGTCTTTCTTAAAGGTGACATGCAAAAGGGAGAAAAATTTGACTTGAGCCCAGTTTTGCTTCTTTATGATTATACAGAAAGCCTGGACTTTTTTGTTTTTATGAATCTACTTGTATTTTACATTAAAAAATGAGGGCTTGTCTGCCTGAAAAATTCAGTGATGATTGGAGAACTAGTGAAATGCTGACATCACAAAAATCAAGATAGGGAAAGCTGAGCAACTGAGAAGGAAAAACTTTTTTTGAACTCCTGTATAACTTCTATGAATAATATTTTGGATAAATTGCCAATCCTACGCACTGAAAAAGCATCAGCCAGGCAAATAAAAATTGTCAGATTATCTTAAATCAAGAGAGATTTTAAAAATAATGCACTTGGTGTGGGGGTTGATTTTGTTTGTTTGGGAGTTTTTTGTTCGCTTTCTGTTTTTTGAACCATTAGGATACACTCAGGTCACATTTTCAAGCTTTATTTCAGAACTATGAGAGCCAGAAACTTATTTTTTTTTTAATGAAATGTTAGATTATCATATAGTCACATGACTCCAGGAGCTAAACACTTAATATTACAAAACTCATGATAAAATAATGTGAGTTAGCTGCACAGAAGCTGCCTTCATGAAAGATTCCACACCCACACTCCTTCAATTAAGGTGCCACAATAAACATGGTCTGAACTCTTCAACAAGACCTTCTGCACAACCAGAAAAGATTGGGTTTTGAGGGAAAAATTGATCAAGATTTTTTAAAAATATTTTACACCTTCTTTATAGATCATAAAGAATCAAAATGAGGCACAAGTCCAATGTTATAAACAATTTGCAACTCAAATGGTGTGGTGATTGTGTGATTCTGGATGCTAGCAAAGTCAAGCTCTCACTCATGATCTGCTCAGGTCAGGACTGAAGGCTCTGTTATACTCCAGCTCCGTTATATTCCAGTTAAAGGAATACAATTCCCCCTTAACATCTATGCATTAACACAGGTAGGTTTCTCATGGCATCAACTTAAGGGCTCGTCTACACTCGGAAATTTACCTGTTTAAGACCCTGTGTGGACACTTATTTCAGAATAGTAGGACTGTATCAAGGAAATACAGAACTTCTGCACCAGTTTAAGAGCCTCGCACTGTACTGTAGTGTATACCACTATCCTTCATTTAGAATTTATATTCTAAACAGCGCTGGGAGCTATTCCCCTTATGGGGGTGGGTTTTTGATAGCGCTAGGAGAGCTGTGCCGCGGCAGCGCTTTAATGTTGCCAGTCAAGACGTGCCCTTTGAGAAGAATTCTGTCTCATCTATTCAGACATTAGTGATTGTGACAAGGCCCTGCAAAGAAGAGAAAGAGGCTAGTCACACTATCTCAGAGTGCTCTCAGAAGTTCAGAAAATTCCACGGACTGGGGCACGGGGAAAGGAATGCAAAGATTCTTTGGCCATTGCTTTCCCTTTCCCCTTCAGCTACTATTTTTGAATTCTTGTTTACATGTGATGAAAAAATTGATTTTTTGCTTCAGGCACAAATCCAAGATTATTACTATAAGAGAAAACTAGGCCTTTGTTCTTTTGTATTTATTTTAATAACTCAGAAAATGAAAAAACAACAATAAAAAATCTCTGATAGGCAAATTATGAGAGAGAGGCTCTCAACTACAAAAAAGAAGCAAACAGTTACCAGTTTCTTCTAGATGTTGAATGAACAGGCGCATAAACAAGCTTCTTATCAACTAAACAGGGTGGATTTGGTGTTTGGTTTTTTTTGGTGGTGATGGGGAATACTTTTTCTATTTACATCTTAAAGGGACACAAATCTTGAAGTCTTTTAATCCTCAAATCTGAACTATTTTACATTTCAATGAAGTCCTCCAGAAATAAATGTATCCTCCTTTGTCACAGAAATTTAAAACAGAGAAGTGACTAGAATCAGTTATTCCTGTGGTATCAAACTCAGCTCTATGTGATCTGCCTTTCCATGACAGCAACACTTAGTTTTACTACCATGGGGTTTTCCTGACCCGCTGCGTGAGCTCTGCTGAAAGAACAGAGTTAACAATAACTGAAGGGTCAGTACAGTGGCACTTCAGACAGGGGGAAGTTTAATTCTCACATTTAAAAAAAAAGGCCTCAAAAAAGGAAGGAAAAGTTTCTCAGCAGAGTGGATTTAAATTCCTGACTTTCTATATAGTTGTCTCCTCTGTTCACCTGAATGGCTTCTTCCATCTACACCTCTGCCCAGCTCCACAATGGTGGAAACATCACTCTGAATGTTTCTGTGGTTATAACAAGAGAAGCACTGTTGATTATCACCTGTAAGGATGTCTTAGCCACCGATTATGTCTCTGTAAGAATGTCTTAGCCTTAATTATGTTTCTGAGCTCCTCCCTGTTGTCATGCAGGAGCTTCAAGAGGAAAGGCATTGCTTTGTCCTAGTTTAGAAAGTCATACTTGGCCGGTAAGACATGGCACTTAGTCATGCATAGTTGTAAGGAGGCAGAGAAGAAAAATTTTCTCACAAGTTCATCAAGCTATCAAGTATGTCCTTGGGGAGGGTGATCCTGGCTGGACCAGAAACTGACAGGATGTCAAATAGCTTGCAGGATTTCTCTGATTTGATGCAGATCTCTATCTCCAGAGTCTCAGCAATCCTCAAGGATCTCCTGGAAAGACGAAGTCATCCGGCACCAGTACCAGTGCTGAGGACACTGCTTCACTCAATGACAAAGAGAGTTCCTTTGGTTTCTTTGATGGTGAGATGCTGTTGTTGCTCTGTCCCTAAATCCGGTTCTTCCTTGTGCTCTGGCATAGGTGATCTGGCCAAAGGTGCTGATGAGGAGTTCGGTGGAGACCGGGCTTCTCTATACATGAGATAGTGGACCACAGTTCTCCAAATAGGCCCAGAGTGGCTTATAACAGGAATGGGGCTGACCTGTTTTGTATTGGCCAGATCAGTGGCCAGTCCTTACGAGACACTGGTGGCTGAGCCCTGTAAGGAAAGCTGCAGTCTCTCTGCAGTGTGCACCTAACCTCAGAGAAGAGGATTTTCTGTTCGAAGAGGAGAACAACATTTACCTTGGTGATGGTAAGGAGGAATACACCTCCTTTAGGGGCAATCACCAATGTATATGGTGTTTATGCCCTACCATGGGAACATGAGGAGGCACAGAACGCATGTATGGCCCAGATGGACACTAAGATTAAAAAAAAATAAAAATCAAATCTTGCATGCACTTACGGTGGGATCTACACTCACACATACTTGAAGTTTTACTTTTTAATTTCTAGGAAGATATTTCACCCAGTGCAGAGTGAAAACAAATCACAAATATTTTTTTTAACTACATGTCGCCATCCCTTTGCAGGCAGGCAAACCAGATTATCTGCAATTGCAGAATCTGAAAATATTCCAATACCACATACTACAATTGATTGCATTGAATTTTCCTGTTAAATTGCTGTTTGTTCTCGTATCCAATTAGAAGTTGTATAAACAACCAACCTGCATACAAGTTATGAATTACTGTTACTTTGCTACATACATTTCTCTGCTAGCTTTAAAAAAATTGTTTTCATGGCAAATAAATGGAACACTGATATCTTGATTCTTCCTTCTCTGGGGAAATTATTTAACACATTTAATAAATTCACAAATATGAAAAGCCTTTTAGGATGACATCTTGGCCGTACTGAAGTAAATGAGCAAAACTTCTCAACAACCAGGATTACATACACAGACATCATACTAGTGACCACATTATAGAATGATATTTGAAGCAACAGTATCTTTGTTATTTCTAAACCAAATTTCTTCAAACATGTCAAAGCTCCTTAACTTCACTAAAGACTAAATTCAGGGCAAGTATAATATTTGAAAGTTAAACAATTTTGAAATCCGAGCATATACACACAAAATAGCTACAAATGTCAAGATATGCATAAACAGAATTCTTTTTATTCTATTAAAATTCACCTTTGAAATTGAAACACATGAAAAATTTCAGGCCAGAAGTTATTTTCAGAGACTACTATAAGCAGTTGAAAATAAACACAAACTAGATTATTCCACAACTAGAGAAACTACCACAGTGCTATAAGTCTCATTCAAAATTGTGTGAAACAAGTTGTGATCATATCAGATCACCTTCAGTCCTGTCGAAATAAAGTGCTGGATGTCAGAGCATCTTATACTTCCCTGTCTGACACACACAGATCCACCTTTTGCACATCTGAATCCAAGCGGACGAGCAAGCAGAAAAGCAAAAAAATAACAAGCCACGGAGAGAGCTCCAGATTAGATGACTATTAGAACAAAGCAGGATTTTGTTGGGGTTCTCCATTTCTGGGCAGCGTCAGTTGCTTGTTCATCAGGGTCAAATCTAAGCATTGTTTTCTCCTCCAGTGAAAAAAGATAAACTGCTGTCTTTCATCAGGTAAACTGTATAAACACACTTAAGGCTAACAGCCAGTGCTCTGAATACTGAACGAATAGGCAGATGTGCTTTCAAAGATTAAAAATTCTTTTCCAAAATTGCTTTCTCTCTTGAGTTTTTAAGAAAAGGGTTATTGATGCTTCATGTGAAAAATCACTCTTTAGCTAGCTGGGTAAAGAGAAAGATTCCAGTGATGTCAAAAGGTACTTGAAAAGACACTTTAAAACAGGAGTCTCAAATTCAAATGACCACGAGGGCCACATGAGGACTAGTACATTGGCCCGAGGGCCGCACCACTGACCACGCCCACCCTGCTGCCCTGGCCCTGCCCCCACTCCACCCCTTCCATGAGGCCCCACCCCTGCCCTGCCTCTTCCCACCCCTTCCCTGCCCCCATTTCAACCCCTTCCCTGAAATGTTAAGTAAGATGAACAACAAAAAGCACTTATCTTGGTGGAAGAGGATTTATTTATCCAGTGCTGTGTGTGCATGACACTCTAAAGACAAAAATGACAATCCCAGCACCAATCTGCTTGTAGACTACACTATAAATTATGACAAACAATGGAAATGGGAGAGACTACAAAAATATAATATGGTTGAGTTGGTCTTCTATACAGGCAGCTTGACGGTTCTGTATTTATTATTTTTTCACATTTTTATTTGCAGTTGCTAAATAAAGATTTAAAACAACAAAAAAGAGTTCCTTTAAAATAAAATAGAAGGCATAAAGAGACCTCAGGATGCACTTTTAGAACCAGGAGTTCAAATACGTATTTGTCCATTTGTTTACTGAAAGAAAACCTTGGCGAGTTCCATGAGATTAATTACCTATTAGCCACTTTATTATGTTATTTACAAATACAGTAATTTAAACTAGTAATAGGGTGTGGTTTCACAGAAGCATTAAAAAGCTAGGGAATTCCTGAATTCAGACTGCACGTGCAGCCTTCATTCTACTCTGTTCTGGGTATGCATTATAACACCCTCAATGGAATGATTACAGACTGTCAGGTAATCCAGTATCATTCCATTTTTTCTATCACTTTAAATGCACAAATGTAACAACCTGTAGTATTCGGTGTCAGACAGTCATTGATTGTTATTTACAGTATACGAAAAATACACAGTACATGCATTTTACCTACCAATACTGCACTTAACATCTAACTTAAAACGTACTGGTATTATGACAATGCAAGAGTCGTCTTTTGTCTCTTCCTTTATGTAACTCTCCCACACTGCATTGTTCCATTGTGTGTGCCTGGTGAGCTGTAGTGTGAAAGTATTGGGAGTGCTATGTAGAGGGAAAAAGGGAAATAACTTAACAGTGTTGCCAACTCTCATGATTTTATTGTTAGTCTCACAATATTTGATGTTTTACTTAAAGACCCAAATCCAGGAGCCGAGTCACCACACAAGACCCTCAGCTTCCATTAAAAAAATGTTTCTAGCTCTCGTGGTTGCAAAGAAAAGCCTGAAAATGCAATGTGAGCATACACTAAAGGCTCAGAAACCAAAAGGCAAATAAAAAGAACCCATTCATTTTTTAACAAAATCCCTTGATTTTAAAGCCAATCTCATGATTTTGTGGGTTCTGACTCACAATTTTTCTATGTTTGGGCTTGGCAATGCTGCTTAAGGCACACAATAAAGAAGGGTTTCAGAGTAACAGCCGTGTTAGTCTGTATTCGCAAAAAGAAAAGGAGTACTTGTGGCACCTTAGAGACTAACTAATTTATTTGAGCATGAGCTTTCGTGAGCTACAGCTCACTTCATCAGATGCATACCGTGGAAACTGCAGCAGACTTTATATATACACAGAGAATATGAAACAATACCTCCTCCCACCCCACTGTCCTGCTGGTAATAGCTTATCTAAAGTAATCTTCAGGTTAGGCCATTTCCAGCACAAATCCAGGTTTTCTCACCCTCCACCCCCCCACACAAATTCACTCTCCTGCTGGTGATAGCCCATCCAAAGTGACAACTCTTTACACAATGTGCATGATAATCAAGTTAGGCCATTTCCTGCACAAATCCAGGTTCTCTCACTCCCTCACCCCCCTCCAAAAACCCACCCCCATACACACACAAACTCACTCTCCTGCTGGTAATAGCTCATCCAAACTGACCACTCTCCAAGTTTAAATCCAAGTTAAACCAGAACATCTGGGGGGGGGGGGGAGGAAAAAACAAGAGGAAATAGGCTACCTTGCATAATGACTTAGCCATTCCCAGTCTCTATTTAAGCCTAAATTAATAGTATCCAATTTGCAAATGAATTCCAATTCAGCAGTTTCTCGCTGGAGTCTGGATTTGAAGTTTTTTTGTTTTAAGATAGCGACCTTCATGTCTGTGATTGCGTGACCAGAGAGATTGAAGTGTTCTCCGACAGGTTTATGAATGTTATAATTCTTGACATCTGATTTGTGTCCATTTATTCTTTTACGTAGAGACTGTCCAGTTTGACCAATGTACATGGCAGAGGGGCATTGCTGGCACATGATGGCATAAATCACATTGGTGGATGTGCAGGTGAACGAGCCTCTGATAGTGTGGCTGATGTTATTAGGCCCTGTGATGGTGTCCCCTGAATAGATATGTGGGCACAATTGGCAACGGGCTTTGTTGCAAGGATAAGTTCCTGAGGGAGTGAGAGAACCTGGATGAAGTGAGCTGTAGCTCACGAAAGCTCATGCTCAAATAAATTGGTTAGTCTCTAAGGTGCCACAAGTACTCCTTTTCTTTTTGCGAATACAGACTAACACGGCTGTTACTCTGAAACCTGTCATTGTGTAAAGAGTTGTCACTTTGGATGGGCTATCACCAGCAGGAGAGTGAATTTGTGTGGGGGGGTGGAGGGTGAGAAAACCTGGATTTGTGCTGGAAATGGCCTAACCTGAAGATTACTTTAGATAAGCTATTACCAGCAGGACAGTGGGGTGGGAGGAGGTATTGTTTCATATTCTCTGTGTATATATAAAGTCTGCTGCAGTTTCCACGGTATGCATCTGATGAAGTGAGCTGTAGCTCACGAAAGCTCATGCTCAAATAAATTAGTTAGTCTCTAAGGTGCCACAAGTACTCCTTTTCTTTTTGCGAATAAAGAAGGGGAAGCAGCAAAGGGCAAGACAATAAGTGGGAATACATGATAAAACAAAGAAGCTATGAAGAATTAGGCTGGAAAAAACACAAAATCAAAAAACATTCAAACACAATAACTAGTAGCTTTCCCATTATATAAGGGTGAGATAAATAAAATGGAAATAAAGAAAAAAGGAATAGAACAGGAAAAAACACCAAATCATAGCACAAGAAAGGAGTGCACTATTCTCTGAGCACTGTAACTCTTTTTCTCATTAATATGAGCAAGTCACTGAAATCCCATTCAGTGCTGAAAAACTGACCTGTAGGCCATTAGTATATTTTCCATTTGCCCTTCCTAACATGCCTCAAACCTGGTCTGACCTGGGAGAGCAACTTTTAGGTTTGAGAGACATCATTTCAATGTCCAAGACCGTTCAGTCCCTGACTTCTTTCCTAAAACTGCCATGATTGTGAAGAATGTCAGCTTTCATGCAGTGGATGCTTATCTACAGGAACTGGACTTAGATCATCAGCTCCTTTCATTTTGGTCAAATGAAGAAACATTATATGGATGACTTCCACGTCCTTAGCTATGTGGGTAACAGAGAGCTAAAAATGAAAGACTCCATACCCTAATAGCAAATCCCTGAACTAATCAGTTCTTTGACTAATATTCTGAAAGGGAATATTTCCAAACTTTCAACTAGCTATAGACAAAGGGGTATAGATTTAAGAAGTTTCAACATTTAGAACATTTGGCCCAAATTCATCCTTGGTTTATTTCCTCTAAAGTGTTAAACCTATAATAATTAACTTTTTCTAGTCATTTTATTTTACACAAACAAAATTATACACATTCGCTATCAGTAAAGACACTGGGATTTATGTAGGGTAGTACAGTTTATATCTTCCACATTCATGTAATTTATAGTATTACATTAAAGCAGAGATTCACAAACTTTACTGGGTGGAAGACATCTAAATAGAGAGATTGTCTCATGGGTTATGTCTACACTGCAATGAGACACCTGCAGCTGACCTGAGCCTGAATGTCTACACCGCAATTAAGCAATGCCTTAGCCCCATGAGCCCGAGTCAGCTAGCACAAGCCAACCGTGGATTTTTAATTGCAGTGTAGACTTACCCACAGACACCTATCCTCCCATTTGCAATCAGATGACATCACTTCAGCAACTTCAGCAATTGCTTACAGGTACAATTATTTTGTGTGTTTTTAGTGCAATTTGGAAGTTGAAAACAAGGACCAGAGCCAGCATCATGTGCCAACCAGCTATCCGTGCACCATCCTCACCAAGTGATCCAGAGACACAAGCAATCTACAGATCACAGTTTAAGAATTATCTAAGGCACCAAAGAAATCAAATATACACTATAGTGCATAAAAATAAGGAGTGAGGGGAAATATATAAGTACTAATTTACCATCCCTTACAGCTCAATAAAACAAATAAATAGGCCTGACAATGAAATAGCATTTGCTGGCTGAAGGCCTGAATAGCTCAGAGAGCTGGTAATGGAATACAGAGAATAATGGAATACAGAGAAGTTGCAAGTTCAAACACAATCCAGGTCAACAGCAAACAAAAAAATACCATCTGATTGCTGTACGATGCTGTAGCGCGGTGACCTGAAGGGCTTAAAACAGCCCAGGAGAGGGCACTGGCTGGGAGCAAGCAGTTCCGAGGCTGATTGGGGAAGCAGGCTCAGCTGTGGCCACACCACAATCAGGGCTCAGCTGGCCCTTATATGAGGGCAGTGGGCCAGGAGCAGACACAGTCTCCCCTAGCTGTGGAGCGTACCAGAGTACCTGAGGTGGAGCAGGGCTGGGGGAAGGCCAGAGGAGCTGGGGAGCTCCGGCCTGGAAACCCCCCAGGCTAGAGGCCTAGTGTAAGGCTGGATGGGTACTGAGGTTGCAGGGGGCAGCCCAAAGGTAGGCAGAGGCAGCAGGTCCAAACCCGCCCTTGCCTGTGATGATTGGCTTATACACTGCATTCCACCCTGTGTGTGGGGGCTCAATGGTGACTGGCAGTAGCCAAAGACTGAGGCGAGGTAGGGATAGTGGGTGGGGGTTCCCCGGGGAGGGGAGACCCACAGACTGTGGGTGTACTGCCAGGGGGAAGCACCCTGGGTAAGAGGGGCACCAGGGTCCGGGAGGGACATGGGGGCCAGCAGCAAGCAGGACACCGGCCTGCACAGGGTGCTCCGGAGGCTGGAAGAGCTAATTCCCTGAGAGACCAGCAGGAGGCGCCACAGGGGTGAGTCGCCACCCCGCTACAGGTGCTTATATGAAATAAGTTTATGAACACATCAACAAGAAAAGCCCATCCATTAGCAAAACTGGAAATCTTGTTAGCAGTCCCAACAGACAGGCCAAGAGCTGAATAAGCCTAGAGAAAAAGCTATTTGTTTCACATCCTTCCAAGTTGGGTCACAATGTGAGGAAACTTGCAGTGCTACTCTCCACAGTGTACCTGTTCTGTGAATAGAGGACTTCAGTCTCTAAAGCTGTTATAATGTGGTGCTTTTCTGAAGCCTTAATATTTCAAATGGAAAAACAAAAACACAGATGTTTTTCACAAAGGGCTTCACTTGTGTCATATTAGAAAAAGACAACTCTTATCTCCCTCACTTGCCATAGTAATAATTTCTATCATTAAAATGATAAAAGGACTAATGTGATCCTTGGATGTACAAACAGGAGAATACTGAGTACGAGTGGAGAGGTTTTATTAGCTTTGTATTTGGCGCTGGTGTGACCACTAATGGAATATTATGTCCAGTTCTGATGTCCACACATCAAGAAGGATGTTGAAAAATTGGAGAGAATCCAAAGAACAGCCATGACCACATAGGCAGGGGAAGTAAGGGTGCGGGGGGTACTGCAGCACCCCCAGGTTTAATGCGGGGCTCCTAGCCCCACTCCCCAGCTGCTGGCTCCACACATAAAACCTGGGGGTGCTTCCTGTGCCTATGACCTGCTCCCGGCCCTCTGCCCGCATTCCATTCCCCAACCCCTCACCTCACCTGGGGCTCTGGTCCCGGCTGCTGGCCCACTCCCTGGCTGCTGAACCTGTGCCTGGGACACACTCCCAGCCCCACGTCCCAGCCCCATGACTGGGGCCCGCACCTGGCTCCCAGAGCCCCGCAGCTGGGGTTCTGCTCTTTGCCCTGCACGTTTGGTCCCAGCTGCCGGTTCCTGCCTAAGGCTCCACTCCTGGCCCCCAGCTGTGGCCTCAGCCCCCTTACCGCTATCCAGGTCTCCCCCTCCCAGAGATACAGCTTTGCTTCCAGCCTCAGTGGGGTGGGGAGCGGACAGGGATAAGCAGGCTGGCTTTCAGCACCCCCACTACTAAAAATGTCCCAGCGCCACTGCATGACCATGATTAATGGATGGGAAAACATGCCTTATAACGAAAGACTCACGGAACTCAATCTGCTTATTTAACAAAGAGAAGGTTAAGGAGTGACCTGATCAACGTTTGTGAGTACCGACATGGGTATCAGGGTCCTAGCCTGCATCAATCTAATGAGTGAAGTTGACCCTGACAGACGCTGTCTGATTGATTGTGCCACCTGTTTAGTGGACGAACTCAGCAGGCTGATACTTACGCTCAGCAGCAGCTACAGTTCAGTGGCTCCTCATCCCATTCCTAGCCCGCAGCTGTGCTTGGTCCTGTTTCTGCTATCTCCAGCCTTGCTCCTTCTATACCCCTACCTGTACCTGCTCCTGCTCCAGCCTTTTCCTGACTCCGACCCTCGGCTACACCTTCTGACTGAGATGCTGGTTAACCCTTCAGCTTAGGCTTTGGTTTCTGACTTCCAGCTCCAATCCTCTGCTACACCTTCTGACTGTGAACCCAGTTAACCCTTTGGCTCAGCTCAAATTGGTAGGTCAGACTCTTGCTCTCACCACTAGGCAAGACCACCACTGCTGATAGTTTGAGCAGTTCAAAAGATTGAACAAGGGTGAATAAGGTGCCGGACTGCCTTTCAGATGAATTTCTCAGAGGCAGGTGTGCCTTTGCCGGGCATTGAGAGAATCATGAAGACGCTACAGCCCAGGTTATGGCCTTGCATGTACAAACAGCAGCCCTACAGACTCAAGCCATCCTACCCATATCTGCTGCCCCGACTTCTAGAGAGACAGAGATTCCAATGCTGGATACGTTTGATAGGGACTGGAGCAAGTTCCGCTTTTCCATGACCCAGTGTTGGCTCTTTTTTATTGGTCAGTCCCAATCATTCTCCACTGGCCAAACCCAAGTAGGGCTTCTTATTAGTCTGCTAACTGGACAGGCACTGGCCTGGGCATCTCCCTTCTTGGAGAGCACTAGCCCCTCTTCTGGGCAAGCTCAAAGACTTCATCCAAGCCATGGTGATTGTGTTTGATGATCAAATTGCACATGGTCTACTGAGAGTACATTAGTTCATGTGATCTGTGCTGCCAAAGCAAGTGCCCATGTGCCAAACTACTCTGTCTTCTCCAGCCTTTGCCTATCCTGCCTTGATCCTGGTCCTTGGCATCCTTGAATTTCATTGTAGAGCTACTTTGCTCCCAGGGGTACACGGTCATCCTTGTCACCATTGATCTCCTCATTAAGATGGTGCAATTTATTTCCATTTGCTCCCTCCCAACCCCCCCAAGAAACAGTCCACCTTTTTCTAGATCATGTTTTTACTTCCATGGGCTGCCCACCATACTAGTCTCAGATGGAGATTCACAATTCACTTCCCACTTTTGATACCAACTCACAAACTTTTAGGAACTGCTTACCTACTCAGCCTATCACCGACAAACCAACCGGCAGAGAGAGCAAGTGAACCAAGCCCTCAAACAATGCCTCCACTGCTTTCTCAATTATTGTCAGGATAACTAGCTGGTCGTCCTCCAATATGCAGAATTTGTGTACAATTCTGCCCATGCATCCTTTCTACACAAAGTAGGGTTTCCACCATCGCCTTCATTCAGCTGCACCTACAGACTCCCAACTCCCTATCACAGCAAGTCTAGTTGCCCACCTTCACTGGGTCCACCAAGAGCTTACTGAACGCCTGGAAGTCACCCAGGAGGCCTAAAAATGTCATGCTGACCAAAACCAGCGAGCCATATAGACCCTGTCTGTAGGAGAAAAAGTCTGGTTATCCTCCAAACACCTCAAAAACTCACCTGCCCCTCAGCCAAATTGGACCACCAGTATCTAGGCCAATTTAAGATCTTGGAGCCAATTGACCCTGTAGCATTTAGGCTCCAGTTGCTGGAATCCTTGAAAGTCCACCCAGTTTCCCATATTTCCTGTTTGAAACCTCACATGAATAATTACTTTCCCAGTCACTCAGCTTTACTGCCACCTCCCATAGATGTCCAGGGCCAAGAAGCATATGAGGTCTGGGAACTCCTTGACTCCACACAAGTTTGAGGCAAACTCTTATTATCTGGTGGAGTGGGAGGGCTATGAACTGGAAGCGCAATCATGGAAACCAGTAGAAAACATTGGTGTTCCACAACTAGAACATGCCTTCCATCAGAAACACCCCCTGAAACCTGGTCCCATGGACTCCAGTAGGTCCCCTTGAAGAGGAGGTGCCAGGACTGATAGGGTCTAGCCTGACTTCTGACTCCCAGTTCTGACCCTCCACTATGCCTTCTGACTGCGACTCTGGTTATCCTTTGGCTCGGCTCTAATGGATAGGCCACATTCTTGCTCCCACCACTACACCAGACTGCCCATGGCCTTGGGGAACAGAAATTTGATAATAGAGGAATCTTCAATCTACCAAATAAAAGTATAAGAAGCTGGACAAATTCAGACTAGAACAAAGGTGCAAATTTATAACAGTGAGTGTAATTAATCATTAGAACAACTTACCAAGTGTCGTGGTGGCTTCATATTCACTGGAAATTTTTAATGTAAGATTGAATGTTTTTCTAAAAGACATGCTCTAGTTCAAAACACGAATTAATTCAGGGAATTAATACTTGAAACACTAATTAATTCAGGGAAGTCGTATGATCTGTGTTGTGCAGGAGGTCAGACTAGACAATCACAATAGTCTCATCTGGTTTTAAAAATCTATGACGCTATAAAATCTGAAATTTTGACATTTGATGTTGCTAGATCCTCAGTTATCACTTTTGTTAATGAGCTAAAAATCTTTCCTCCCAAGAGATTTTACTGGGATTAGTGTATCCAAGTGACAAAGTAAATGCAGGGAGTTGAGAGCAACAGTTTAGCTAAGTAGAAATTGCCTAAAAAAATGGAGCAAGACATATTGGAATCACAGATGAGTAAAAAGCTTAGCAAATGAAATAAAAAGAACAAATGCAGAACTAAATCTATGCAGCATGCTCCTAACTACCTTATCTCAAAGGAACAAAAAAAATACACAACTAAATGAGGTATGCGAACAACATCTGAGTGAACATAGTCGCTTGCTTTCTCTCTCAAACTGCATCCGATGAAGTGAGCTGTAGCTCATGAAAGCTTATGCTCAAATAAATTTGTTAGTCTCTAAGGTGCCACAAGTACTCCTTTTCTTTTCTCTCAAACTGGAGATTCACAATGGAAGGTCAGATTTCTGGCAAGAACGTGGCTGAAAAGTAAGGTAAATATTCTTGTAGCAGACATCTTTCTTTCGTTCCCCCTCCTCCTTTTATTTATTTTTAATCATAACTTCTACTGAGTATGGCTCGTGCAAATGAAGGGATCATTTCTCCCAATACCACTCATTAGAAATTCCACCATTTGTGGGTTGCAATTCAAAACACAGTTCAGAATCAGTTTTCTGTCATTTGAGGAGGAGTCTATAGTCAGTCTACACATCATGGTTGAAATCCTTCTGTGCTTTCTCATGAGGAACGTACACTGTCAGCAACTAGCATGCTCCAGATTGCACCATCCAGCACAGAAAACTGCTTTTATGAAACCTCCCCTTTTGTAGCAATTAGCAACCAATGGGGCTGTTACAGTGTTAACAGGGATGCTGCTTCTTAAAGACAGCTATGATTCCTTGGTTCATTCACTATATCAACAAAGTTATGTTCACCGATAGAAGAATAATTATGGCTAGTCTGCACAACCAACACTTCAGAATAGTCACGCAACCTAAGAAATTTTCTCTTATTATACTATATTTTCTTGTGTAACATTTTGTAAAACGGCATTTATTCTGTGTCTATCCTGCCATCCATTCCTTTTCCCTTTTTTTCGCATCATCTGGTACAAGCAGCATTTTCATATTTTAAAAAACAATCTGTATTCTTTCCCTCAATGGAGATATAATGCATTTTTTCCAATACCATGCTTATGTGCTCCCTCTCCCCCGCCCCCGTAGTGGTGCGCTCTTTCTTTGCATCAGGAGCTTCTTGATACCGCAGAGGTTTTCCGATAGAAGCGCCTATCTGTAAAGGTACTTATATAGCCCTAGTCACCACAGTATCAGAGCAACTCACAGTCACTAATGGATTTTATTCACATGACAGTCCTGTGAGGTAGGGAAACATCCCCATTTTATAGATGCAACAGAGCAACTCAGGACAGAAGCAGGAATAAAACCCATGTTTCCTGACTCCCGGTTCTATGCTCTGGTAACCCACCAGATAACATTGCCTTTTGCCATCTTCTGTTGTGTTTCTTTTTGTTTTACCCGTGTTCCTTTCTTTTTATGCTTATGATAAGTTGTAACTAGTGACAAAAGAAAGATAGTAATATTACAGATTTTTCTTGATTTTTCATGGTAATGAAAACGAGACTACTTAGTTCTTCTATAGTAAAGTTATCATGCCAGCAATGATAAAAAACAGTTCAATAATATTCTCAAAAGTTAACTGATAAAGAAACTGTTCCACTGTCCTAATTCACAGTCCCTTCTGCAACAGTGATGGACAGTTACTACTCCCTTGGATCCAGTCACAAACACCTTCCCCTCCCCCAAACCTGCCTGAAAGGAGGACCTGTGGAATGCCCTTCAGACATAGTCAACCCTCCAACAAACAGTCCCCCCACCCCCATCCCTCCCAAACCCCAAATCCAACAACCAAGAAAACTGGTAAGACTGAACATTTAGAAAGTAAGTTTTATTGTAATCAGGACAATAAAGTAATTTTCACCACCCTCCACTATTGTTTCCTTCTTACTTTATGTGACATTTTTCTTTTTCCTTCTTTTTGTTCCTTCTTCCTCCATCCTCTTTCCCTGCTCTGTGAGCTTTTACCATATTTTTGTGCCCTTTTGTCCATCCTGCTTAGTTTTATACCTTTATGCTCTTTACTTTGGAGGTTTTTGTATTAAAAAAAATTCTTTACCGGGCAGCATAGTATTAGTAGCAAATTATATAACGAAGAACTGCAAGGGAAAATTGATAAGCAATCTCGTCCATTTCCCTTACCAGCCCTTCCAAGGATAAAGTTCTTTGGCACAGCATGAACAAGGAAACTCACTGGAACTTATCTGTTTCGCTCTGCATGAATCTCTGGAGTGTGGAATACAAATGGAAAATGACTAGGATCGTGTGATAGTTTTCCTCTGCAGCAAGCGCCTTTCGCACAGAGACAGCTTTAAAGGGAACAGTCAGCTCTGTGTATGAAGCTGCACTGATATCTGTTTGGGTGGCCAGAGTGCGGTAAGTATCAAAATAGCCAGAACACAGCAGGCAGCAGTCTATACAAGTCTAGGAATTGCCGTTTGAGCAGCATTGCTCCAAGGCCTTCCTCAAACCAGCAGTTTACAGTCCCACTCCTCCCCCACACAATAATTTTTAATAGAAGATTTTCACAAAGTGCTGAGTAGCTCTCATCTGTAAGCTTGTATTTTAGGATATTTTTAAAAAGCAAGTATTTTTGTGTCAAGATATTTTCTTGTTAAATTTCTTTTGTCAACAAACAGTTAAATCAGACTACAGACATTTCATCCTGTAGACTGTCTAGATATTATATGCCCCCCCCTTTTTTTTTAAAGGCAGGAAAAGGAGACAAACATGGCATATTGTAAGCTTAAAAGTCTATTCAGGGAAACTTGTAGCTTCATTTCATGTTTGGATGAGAACTCACAGACTTCTGCTTTTAAATGCATGATCTTAGAGATCTATATCTACCACACAAGCAAACAAAAAACTATTTGCACAAAAAAAAAATCAAATAATTTATTTGGTGTTTCTCCTTTGAATGTGCTAGATAATTTCATAACACACACCACCAATTGGCACAAATGCTCCTTGCAATTCCATGAAGTAATGATTGCTGTTTAGATTTCATTACTTTACTGAAAAAAGGTGTGACAACATCAAGAAATTACTAATTTTAGTTTTTCCCATTCATACAGCAAACTCCAAATGTCACCTCACAGAAAATGAAACACTAAAGCGTGCTCTCTTTTTCTACCAAGGAAGAGGAACTTTAGCTGTACTAAATTATTTTGGAGAAAAAAACTGGATTTTTGGTTAGTAAGCAAACACTTGAAATGGCTACACATCCTAGAGAGATGGTGTAACAGTTACTGCTTATGTGAAATGCCAAGTTACATTATTCTTTAGAGTAAAGTACTGGAAAACAAGTAGTATAAAAATTGAAAACATCTGTGTAAGTTTAATGGCCAAATTGACCGAAGGGGAAAAAATTACAGCAAAACAGTTCCAGGACAGACTATGTCTTCACAGAGTAATCCCTTATTTTAATATCTTCCTCTTTAACAGAGCTGGAGTTCCCATCTGCTCAAGATCCTGACTAATACAAAATAGTTTATTTTCGTATACACAATTTTTGTCCACTATGGAAAGAACCCTCCTACCAAACATCTGTGCTCTACAAAGTATAAGTTGCAATATAGTATTAGATGGTTAAAAACAAAAAAAAAAAGCTTGTTTAAAAAGAAATACCTCCTCTCCCATTGTGAAGTAAAGCTGCCTTTCTACAGTTAGAAGTGTCCAAGAAGAGCATCGGAGTTCTCCCACTTCCCTATAATAGCTAAACTCACAAGTCTAAAAGACCAAGCCTAAAACTGAGTCACATTTAGGGCCCTCTGAGCTTTGAGGAAAACAAAGCTTGCATTTGTTTATTTCACAGGAAGCCTGGAACTTTTTCGTAGTTTTGCTTACTTTGGGGTAGAGGTTTCCTCGCCTTTCCAGACAGAAAACTCAGCTTCACTGGCTTCATGTATATGACAGCCAGAAAAGGCAACATAAGCAGTAATATGCAAAAAAAATTCGTAAACAGCTCAGACAGAAAATCTTTTAACATATAAATCATATAATTAAACTGAAAAATTATTCTGGTCTTTGTCACATTCCAACTACCCAATTTTTTCACCAATTCAAAAGCTAGGAGCTAAAATTCCACGTGATTTACTACTTTTTTTAAAAGCTGAAATATCACCATGAATCCTCTCTTCCACAACAAAAGTATAAAATCTTTACACTTCCATGTCCCATATAAAGACATTCATGCAAATGTGTAAGAATGATCAGAAATGGAAAACAATAATATGGATACCAAAGAATAAATCAGAGGAGGCCATACCTCTCTCTTTTATTTGAGCTATACCGTGGGTTTACCAAGCTTCAAGACATTCTGCAAAATTCCACCATTAATACCAAAACAACAAAATTTAGGCATAAGGACATAAAACAAAATACCTTAACAAATGAAAACAGGAATTTTGAAAGAAGATCATAAATTATCTAGTCAGGACAGTGAAGCAGACATACCTACTGCTGGGAAATGTGCCACAGTACTTTTTTAATGACCAGAAATGATCACGAGGTTGGTTTTACCTCTCATGTAGGAGACAAACCCTCTGACTCTTTGACAGCATCTCTATAAGCACAGTAACCACCCTAGCACCACGCTGTGGAACAGGTTTGGTAATGGCTCAGATGGCAGTATGCAACCTGAGTCATCAAAACCACTTCCTGAAGAAGATGTTAATTTCAAACTTACACTGAACAAATTCTTTTAAACTCATAATGAAGTATAGCCTTTTCAGTTGTACAGAATATAAAGTTGGGGTTCTTTTTTAAAAAAGCCTAAAACACATTTTAATTATATAAACCACAATCAATTGTATTTTTTAAAATCCTCTGCTAAAGATATTTTTAAAAAAGCCAAATTTACAGATTCAGAAAAAAAAATCCATTGATTAATTCAAACTGATAGAAAATTATGACTGTACAAAGTCTCATTTCAGTTGCTTGATACAGTTCAGTTTGCTTTATGTAACATGAAAATTATTTAATCAGAAATCTCCTTAATACCTCAACGAATATGAAGGTTACATATGCAACATTAAAGCTGAATTAGACTCGTTATTTTATTATTTGTGCCAAGCTATTTGCTATCTTTACTTCCCATGTTCATGTATGCAAAGAGTACCAAATGTTTGCTCATTAAAACCTTCCTGAGCTTTAAAAAGGCTACCTACCAACCCCAAACCCTCCCCCCCCACAAAAAAAAACAAACAGTTCCAATGTATAATTAAGGATCACCAGCATAAAGGTTAAATTCTCAAACAAAAGCAAACAAAATAGAAACAGAAAAGCAAAACTCATTTCAAGTAAATCTACATGCTAGAAATTTCACAATATGATTTATAAACTGCCACAAGTGCCAAAACAAGCGTTTGAAAGCACTGAGTTTCGAATGTAGGATTTTATGAAGTTGTAACAGTTCATCCTTGTCTGCAATGATCAGGTAAATCACCCTAGGATCTTGCTAGGAAAAAAAAATACAATTGTTTCTTTGATGTAGACAAAGTCTCAGGAACCAACTTTGCTTATGATCACTATCTTAGTTATTAGGGTTTATTTCAAGTAGGTTTTACTGCTATTTTACATGTTGTGTTGTATCACACTGTCAGCCAGTTATCTGGGAGCTCATCAGATAGAAAGTAAAATCGTTCTACATTTTAGATACATACCAAGGAGCACTGGTATTTATCAAAGCATGTTCACTGTACTGGAGTTGAAACCTGTGGGGAATGGAGAGAAGCAGAGCAGCTGCCTCTTTCTAGAAATTCACTATCACATTAATTCATGTCTCCACAGAAAATCTCTGAAACTCAGCGATATGGAAATCAGCTTCACTTTTGCCTAAATAAAGCACGGTGATTTCTTGGGAGTGATCCATCCCGAAATGCTTCTACTTCTTTGTTTCCAGGCCGAAACATTTTGAGATTTCATAGATTTTGTTTTTCAGGGTACACCACCAAAGCAGAAGTCCATGGCTCCCAACCAGGAATCAAAACCAGACTCTCCATAGTATTGCTACTAACATCACCTAGCTGTTATATAGTCTTTTCACCAGTAGATCTCATGCAGTTTTCAAGTAGCTCAAGTAGGCAAAAGGAATCTAAAATCAACTGTTTCCTCCATATGGACAATGCATTCCTTCACTTTGGTATGTGATGTATGTGCAAGGCACTGTGATATAGGCAATGTTAAAGCATCCTATATTTATGTCATTTATACTGCAATAACAGTTTTTAAAAATAACGATCTTAAGTGACAGAGCATTGTTGTATGGTACTCATTTTTTTTAAATGCCACTTATACAGCTACATGATCTCTGTTAAAACCCAGGGCAAAGCCATTTCACTGACAGCTGGATTATGCCCGTTTACCAGAGAGTAGCTTGAACATTTTACAATCCAGAGTGAAATCGTGATATCACAGACACGTTTGGGGAAGGAATATGGAAGATGAAAAGAGACACTGCTCACTGACGCATCACTCTTCAAGAGGGATTCAGCAAAGACTCACTGCCAGTCTGGTTTATCAAATTTGTTCCTCTCTATTAAACTCAGTTTTCCAATTCCTGCTCCATTCCCTTTGTACCTGTTTTCCTGCATGAGATTATGGTTTCACAATCTCATGCAGGTATAGATCTAAACTGTCCTTCATCTGAGAGCTAGCTGTGTTTTACCTATCTCATGAAGACCTGGTGTCATTAATTAGCTTTTATTGCTGTAAATTATTTATAGCAAAAAGGATAAATAATATTCTTGAGAATTTTGTGCGTTACATTTTACAATTTCAAAGTGCTCTTCGTAATTTTCAAATGATATCTTTGCAAAAAAAAAATTAATCCTACATTGTTAACGCTTTACCACTGAAGCACCAATGAACAATGTTCATCACTTAAAATGGCAGTTTTATATTCAGTTAATTATCTCATGGTAGATTAGAGATGAGGAGGCAAGGAATGGTAAAGAAATGGACCAGAATGAGTAGTTTAGTGTCAGAAGAGCTACAGAGGTACAAAAGAGAGGGACCTCATGATGTGGGCGTTTCATGCATGGAGTGGCTACACTATCATGTCCCTAGCCTACAAAACAATATATGCTACTATTCTTCTCATGTCCCTTATTTTGAGCTTTGGTTCTAACTATTTTTAGCATTCAACTCTGTAACTGCTTTTAGTTCTAATGTCATACCTGGGAAAGTGCAGCAGGGGAGAAGGGTGGCAAAGGGATAAAGAGCAACTAATGTGAAGTGAATTCTCCCTTTCCTTCTGTCTTCACAAAAGAGATGAGTGGAGACAGTTCATCCTGATCATCTAAAATGGGGACTATCAGAAATAATGGTGTTTAAGAAGAGACTTAATAAATACAAGAGTTTTAAAGGAACTAAAAACCAAAGCAGCCTGTCCGCCAACCAAAACATATAAGTTCTTTAAAACAGCAATTCTCTATACATTGCTCTTTATGGTTCTACATGCAGCTCTCACTGCGTAGATGACTGATTAGTGATCCACTCAGTTTAGTTGGATTTCAAGAAGAGACGCACAAGAATGCCAGTCACAGAACCATCTGCCTAATACATTGTGCAGCACAGGGAGCACTGAGCAAACTCAGCAACTCCTATGCTGCTGTTCAGTTACCCTTTATCACACAGACGAATAAAGAAACAGGAGCAAGTAGTATTCCCTTCCTCCACAACAAGCAAAAATGGAGTTCCTCTTCCTCCCAACAGCCAGCATGAGGTCTACAGGAAGAGGAGGGTGGAAAGGGAAGAGGAGAAGGAACTGCCAAGAGGATTTATATGAGAGAGAGAGAGAGGATGATGTTTGTGTCAACGTATAATAAATGTGTGCCATGATCAGGCAAATATTGTAATAACAACATATGATTATTTTGTGGAAGACAAGGGGGAGTGAGGCAATATATTTTATTGATAATTTTGTGTCATTCTTAGACTCCATTTGATTGAGTGGCTCTCTAAGCTCAGTGGCTCTCAACCTTTCTTACTGTACCCCTTTCAGGAGACTGAGTTGTCTTATGTATTCCCGAGTTTCACCTCACTCAAAAACTACTTGCTTACAAAATCAGACATAGAAATATAAAAGTGTCACAGCACACTATTACTAAAAAAATTGCTTAAATTTCAGTGTGTCGTATATAGAGCAGTATAAACCAGTCATTGTCTGTATGAAATTCTAGTTTGTACTGATTTACTTTTAATGTAGCCTGTTGTAAAACTAGGCAACTACCTAGATGAGTGGATGTACCACTCCGGAAGGCCTCCCGAGAACCACTGCTCTAGCTGTTAAATGTGGGGTGAGTATGGTAAGTGTTATGCAAGCATTTCCTACTTGCAGCCTGAGAAGTTACTAAATACAGGAAATAAAGTTTTCTAACTGCAAATATGATGTAATCACATTCCATTAAAAATATTCTTTAAGGAAAATGTGAATACAGAAGAAGGGTGGTCTTGTAATTAAGACACCAGGCTAAGACTAAGGATTTTGGATTAAATTCCTGGCTATGTCGCAGACCTCCTGTCTGACCTTAAACAAACCACTTTTCAGTTCCCCATCTGCAAAATAGGGATAATGATACTTCCTGCCCAGTAAAAAGTAGACTAAGACCTCCTCTCATTTCACAAAAACCATTTAATATCTACCAGATGGACACCTCAAATTTAACTATATTAGATGAGTAACTAAAAAGTGAATGGGTCTATATTTAATTTAATTTATTTATTTATTATTTAATACAGAGCCCGTTTAGCAAAAAATTCTGTATCTTTACCAAAAACTACCATATGTAGGCTTGGCAGAATTCAATTTTTTAAATATAATTTTGAAGGACAATATCAAAGTTTATTTTTAAGCTTTTTATTTTTAAATTTTCTCAGTTGTGGAACATTGGAGGATGTCAGACAATTATTTAATGACCGTAGACACTGAGATAAAAAAAGCTTTCTAACCATTAAAATACAAATTGTCGACATCACATGTCAAAATATGCAAAGTAAATATCCTTAAATAAAAAAGTTCTCAAGCAGCATTTTTTTTACTTTACCAATCTGGACATTTCAATTATATCACTGATGGAAATATTTTTTTGTTGGTTTGTGTGTGCACAGAAATCAAAGTGTACCAACATTCACTGATAAAAATCGAATTCTCCCAAGCCTAGTCATATGGTATTTGCAGAGCACTGGAGTCTGTCAATTCCAAGCCATCTGAATCAGACGTGGATAATTGAATACCTCTACAGTTCTGGTTAAGGTCAATATGTGCATATTCACAGGTGAATGTGTATATAGTAATCATAAATAAACACTATTTATAACATACAAATACCAACTGTGTATCTAGCTCATCAGAATATCTGCATGCACCGTATTTGTTTTCTTTACCTATATACCTGCTGGAAATGAACGACTAAAAAGAGACATTTTCTAATGTAATAGGAAAAGTTTATGGCCCTAGACCAGGACAGCACTTAACTACATGCTTCATTTTAAGCAGAAACTTAAATCCTATTGACTACAAGTGTATTCCTAAAGAAAGATGCTTTCTTGAATTGGGGCCTACACAAATCCAGTCCTAAACAGCTATCACACTATCAACTTAAAAAGAAAAAAACAAAACAAAAACCTTTCATTATCCCGTTCTGGTGGTAGTAACAATCTCTTTCAACATTTTGAAGCAGCACATATAAATGTTTACGTTGCAGAAGACCCTAATTTGAATTTTACCAAAGATAAGCAGAATTCCAAGCATGCATATGTCTATCAAAACCTCACTGATCAGATTATCCACACACGAGATAAATATAATTGCTTATAAAGGTGAGGGGAAGGATTTTGTGCCTTTTTCACTAGGTATTTCGTTACATACAGAAGGCATGAAAAAAAGCTAAAAAGCTTCTTCCCCCCTGCGTATTAGAAATATTAAGTCTTGTCCTCTTGTGTCTCTGGTTCTCCTGGGAGATTAGAGAATGAATGGACCTCTCTGAGGGCTCAACTGAAAGGGTGAAGGTGGTGTTTGAATCTTTAACAAAAAGAGAGGTTTCAGAGTAGCATCTGTGTTAGTCTGTATCCGCAAAAAGAACAGGAGGACTTGTGGCACCTTAGAGACTAACAAATTTATTTGAGCATAAGCTTTCATGAGCTACAGCTCAGTTCATCGGATGCATGCAGTGGAAAATACAGTAGGGGGATTTTATATACACAGAGAACATGAAACAATGGGCGTTACCATACACACTGTAATGAGTGTGATCAGGTAAGGCGAGCTATTACCAGCAGGAGAGCGGGGGGAAAAAAACCTTTTGTAGTGATAATCAAGGTGGGCCATTTCCAGCAGTTGATAAGAACATGTGAAGAACAGTAGGGGGGAAAATAAACATGGGGAAATAGTTTTACTTTGTGTAATGACACATCCACTCCCAGTCTTTATTCAAACCTAATTTAATGGTGTCCAGTTTGCAAATTAATTCCAATTCAGCAGTCTCTCAGAGTCTGTTTTTGAAGTTTTTTTGCTGTAATATTGCCACTTTTAGTCTGTAATCGAGTGACCAGAAAGAATGAAGTGTTCTCCGACTGGTTTTTGAAAGTTATAATTCTTGAAGCCTGATTTGTGTCCATTTATTCTTTTACGTAGAGACTGTCCGGTTAGGCCAATGTACATGGCAGAGGGGCATTGCTGGCACATGATGGCATATGTCACATTGGTAGATGTGCAGGTGAACAAGCCTCTGATAGCGTGGCTGATGTGATTAGGCCCTATGATGGTGTCTCCTGAATAGATGTGTGGACACAGTTGGCAACTGGCTTTGTTGCAAGGAAAGGTTCCTGGGTTAGTGTTTTTGTTGTGTGGTATGTGGTTGCTGGTTAGTATTTGCTTCAGGTTGTCTGTAAGCAAGGACTGGCCTGTCTCCCAAGATCTGTGAGTGTGATGGGTCCTCCTTCAGGATAGGTTGTAGACCCTTGATGATGCACTGGAGAGGTTCTAGTTGGGGGCTGAAGGCGACAGCCAGTGGCTTTCTGTTATCTTCTATTTTATTATCACTACAAAAGGTTGTTTTTTTTCTCTCCTGCTGGTAATAGCTCACCTTACCTTAATCACTCTCATTACAGTATGTACGGTAACACCCATTGTTTCATGTTCTCTGTGTATATAAAATCCCCCTACTCTATTTTCCATTGCATGCATCCGATGAAATGAGCTGTAGCTCATGAAAGCTTATGCTCAAATAAATTTGTTAGTCTCTAAGGTGCCACAAGTACTCCTTTTCTTTTAACAAAGAGAGTTCCCCCTCAAAGTGTTAATTGGGATCTTCTTTATGTGTCACACAAACAAAAGAAGAGCATAAAACAATTTCCACCCTCTGCAGGTCACCTACAAAAAGTATGGTAGTTTGCACAATGCATTTTTTTAAATGAATATCCAAAGCACTAAGTTAAAAGTTAAATTCTGTAGGTACTTTTTGAAGTTTCCTTTTTGGCAGCCTGATAGTACAGTGATTTTATGCTGCCATGTTACTTTACATAAGAACCGGGCATTATTATTATTATTTGTGTTGTCATGTGGGTAACCACAGCTCTAATACAGACTCGTCAGTCTTGTTCCCTGCACTGGTAGTTATTTAGAACAAAGACCAGTGGGTGGAGGTGTGAACACAGGAATAAAACCTTCACTGAAATAATATTCTTCCAGGCAATTAAGTAGATGAGTTATTATCAACGTCACAGGAATCTATTTTCCTGCACTTGGCACAACAGGTGACAAAAGGAGTCAGTCAAAGTAAGGAATAGGAAAGAAACCATAAAGCTGTCAGTTCTACCTTATCATAAAGTTGAGTACTTTGGGGACAGAAGTCATGCTCATTTGAAGGACTCCAATGACAACAACGACAGAATTAAGTTACAATATGTACCTTTTCTACTGGTGGAAAGTCATTTTCTACTTCTATTGACCTTGGCCGTAGCTTTATTGGTTTGTCTTTGAAGATATCTCCAAAACCAATCCCCTTGACCTTTTTGGGTTGGATTGCTGCTGCTCCATTGGCTCCTTCTGATTTTGTGCTGCTTGAGTCACCACCATCACTCTCAGAGCCTGTAGCATCTCTTAAACCTGCCAAAAAGGGGGGTGGGGGGAAGAAACGTTAGATATGGAGCTTGACAATATTTTAAAAACAGAGAATGGTGGTCAAAGCAAATAGCAGCTCCTCTCACCCCCAACGCATAGGTAAAATGGATGTCCTTTCTTTATGCCAAGTACTCATTCTAGGGTTTTTTTATTTCATCATTTTCACATACGTCTTAGAACTTCTCCCAATCCACAACATACACACACACACACACACTTCCAATATCAAAATATTATCCCTGAAGAAGGCCACTGCTATACATCAAAATATCCTTTTTCCCCAGACACAGATCACTCAAAAGAGAGTCCAAGAAATTAGAATTAATTTCAGTTGTAGTTCAGCTATCATACTTATGGCACTTAAAATTCAGGAGTCAGACCAGATATACTATACTGTATCTGTATGACTCATGTCAAGCCAATTTTGCAGTTAGTATCTAAAGATACATTACCTAAAAGGGAAATACAAAGCTAAAAGCTGTTTAAACAAATTTGCAATCAAATAAGTGGCATAATATTATCCCTGCTGAAGAATTACATTTCTCTGTAGATTAGACAGCCTTGTAAGAAAAGCACACATGCACACCCTCCTCTAGGAATATAATAAATCAAAATTGACATTCCAATTTGCTTTACTACTCTCAATGAACAGGAAAATCCAAACTTACCTGAAAATTTCCTTTCTTCAAGTAATAAGGTCCACAGTTCTATTACAAAAAGAAAAGGAGTACTTGTGGCACCTTAGAGACTAACAAATTTATTTGAGTATATACAATGAGTATTTTAAATTCAGTCTGCTTGCAGTTCAAGGGCAGAACCAGAACTATCAGGAGGGAAGTGTTAGCGTATGCAGATGACACACCACACTATCTATCCTTTACCACACACAACCACACAACTACCATCAAGACAGCCCAGTACTTGGATGAAAGCAGCTCTTGGATAAAGAAGAGCTGGCTGAAGCTGAACCTGAGCAAGACAGCAATGATGCTGGTGCGCAGAGGAGAGTATTTTGAAGAGTTTGGAGCCTCAGTGTGGTTTCTATTGGTAGAAGATAGACACCCATAATTGGTCAATTCAGTCCATAGCTTAGGAGTACTCTTGGATTCTTCGCTAACACTGAGCTCTCACATAGTAGCATCTGCATGTAATGCTTTCCATCTCTGCTTGGCTAGGAAACTCCATCCCATCCTGGTGGATGAACACCTGGCCTTTGTCACCTTTCAGATGGACTACAGCAATGGGCATGAAGCCTTCAGCACTTCGGAAAATCCACTGGCACAGAATGCTGCAGAGCATCTCCTCAGCAACACAGGCTACCATGAACATATCAAACCTGTCCTCCACTCTCTCCACTGGCTTCCCTTTGAATTTCTAATCAAGTTCAAGGTTGCAGCCTTTATCTTCAAATCACTCCCTGGCCTGGGCTCAGGGTATCTAAAAGATCACCTACAAAGCTCTGGGGTGAAGAGTGTTTGACAACTACACTCTGGCACAACAGAACTCTCAACAACAAGAGTAAAGCTCATCTGTGTGGGAGACAGAACATTCTCCGGGGATGTTCCGAGACTGTGGAGTGATCTCTCCCAGGAATTAAGGACCAACACAAACACCACCACTTTCTGCTCCAAATGCAAGGCACATTTCTTTCACCTTGCCTTCTCTTACATAAACACATAGCAACGGGTACACTGATATTTAAAAAAATGCCTTACCAAACCTAGACACTCCACTGCACACGCTTCTCCCTCTGGGGAGAGAATACAAGAACACACACGACAGCTGTGTAAGCACATTGCTAACTGCATTACTGGAGGACACTCAGATACTAGGGTGATGAGTGTGGTATAAAAACCATTAGAGAACAGACTAGAATGCCCTGCCTCTTGAAGTTCTCTCCAGTTGAGGAAACTTCCACAGCCAGGATAACTCAAATCTACTTTCTTAAATTACAGATCACGTTAAATAAACTTTGAGGAAAAACACAATGAAGTATCCTACTGCAGATCATGGTAAATTCTGCCTAATGACAATAAACCCAAATCCTTTTATGTCGATTTCCATCTCTATTCTGAATGACCATTTGTCTTCAGGGCAGCTGGATATGTGCACCTTATTACTTAAAGAAAGGAAATTTTTAGGAAAGCATAGATAAATTTTCCCATTTTTCTTAGTGCTAATTAAAATGGGTTTTCATAGTAGGGTGCCTCCAGGATAGGAAGCAAGATAATCTCTTAAATATAGACATCCAAAACCAAGTAGATTATATATCTCCTCCATCTTCCCCTGGGTACCAAGGCACGGATGAGACTTCTTCCAAAACAAAGGAAATGGCATTAACTGACACTGGATGACCAATATGGTGAATGAATGGCAGACTAGCACATTTTATTACAGGAGTTATGACTATTCTGCCCTAAGATTGCCAGTTCTCCTAAGGATTGGATGGTGATGCATAACTAAAGCAGGGCTATTTCTTGAGTTTACTTAAGGAATGAATGCTATGACAATTGTGAGGACTACTGGGCTGAAATTTAAGTACAATACTGGGTCTCACAGAAAGCCCCAAATTTCAAATTAAAAAACCCTATTCTGATTGGAGATAGTAGCCATTGGGAGGACTGCTCTAATGGATAGGAAATATGGTGACACTTGCTGCAGAGGTTCCATTTGGGTAGTGAGGTAAGGAGCAGGATGAGGTTACAAGGTTTTACTCTATGACCTTGTGAGGTTGGAATAAGGTTGCCGCCCTAAGGAAACATTAAATGTTGGGATATATACAAAGTTTCCTTTTCTTGAACATGCTGCTAACATTATACTACATTATACTACAGAGACCTGACCTGTTTGCGGGACACTCATATTCCCATATTAAGGTCCTCCTGGAGGAACTTGAGGTTATGTTTCACTGATTTAACAGGATAGTTAAGCTTTGCACCAGCTCGCAAAGTAAGTTTTATTTGCTGACTTCTCTTGCTTGAGGTCCATGGGAGCAAAAATCACTTTCTTCAGCTATTCATTTTGCAGCTGTCTGGTCGGATGGAGGACTGGTCTTGCAACAGCAAACGTCCTTTGTGAGAAGGACGCTTCCCAAAATCCACTGCTAGGTTAATCAACCTGGAGAGCCAAACTCTCTTCAGCCAGAAAGGCATAAACAGTGTCACTACTGCTCTCTTGTTCTTATCTTCTCTATTGTCCTGGGAAGCTGTGGAAAAGGCGAGAAAGCAAAACAAGGACTTTGTGTGTGGATGCAGGGGGGGAGGTAGTGAGTGATATCACGCAGAGAGGCACTTTATTTACTGTTTCCAGCAAAGCAGCTGATCACCAGCTGACCAAACTGATGATGTGTGAGATATTCTTGGGTTTAGAAGCTGATAAGGTGCTGGTTTGTCCCCAGGCCTTAAAGGACCCACTGCCATACCCAGAGTCTCTTTCCAAACTCAGTTTTATGTTCCAAACATAGGCAAAATAAAAACAGTTCATTGGTGAACCCTGAATTGTAGCACTTAGGGGGGCTTCCCCTTTGCCTCTCAATTTTTCCTGCTTCAGGGCCTACTGTAGGATTCTTTCTTGCTCTTTTCACAGAGCACTGCCTCCCAGCTTTCTCCCTGGAAGCTGCCCCCCTTCGGTTCCCATTGCCTTCCCTCTTGGCACTGTAGAAACCACGCCCAGGGAACTTCCTGTTGCTCCTGCTTCCTTACTGACAGCCTGGATCTTCACAGCCCCAGATGCTGCTCCACCCTCTTAATTGACCAATTGGGAGCACCTGTTCTAGCACAGGGGAGCTGGACCTGCTTCACTGAAAGGGGTCAGCCACCCTGTGACAGAGCCACTCTGATAATCCAACTTCTGCCATGTAAGTCTTGGTGTTCATCTCCCCTTTGGTGGACAGTGCACTTAGAGACAGGAAACTTCATTCTGCCAAGAACAAGAAAATTTCTCTCTGGGTTAGGGCTGAATGTGTTCTTTCTAGTCATTATGAAACCCTATTGGACACACTCACTGCCGTCACTAGAACAGGTCTGTTATTCATGGAAGAAGCCATGCTCTGAGACCTCAATTAATTATTGTGTTCCAGCTGGTGGATGATGTGCCTTCCTTTTCTGGTGCCCATTCCCTGAACCGAATTAGGAAGGTCCCTTAAAAATAATAAAAATAATCTGATTCTCTAAATGTACTAGTTGTCAGAGCAGATAACATACAATTGGAGCTAGATCTTTGCCAATGGATAAGATAGAGTAAGATGCAGTGGCAGTACCCAGAATTACTGGATATAGGTATCATCTGAACTCATTGAACATGCCTCTGTATGAGATCAGAATTCCCAATAGGCTCCGATAAAAACTGGATTTTTGTTTCTGTGACACCACTTGTTTTCCATTAGGGGCAATCTTCATCTTCTGTAACATTTTTCTGAGATGAGACCCTGTATCTGATAGTATTCCTCCTCATCCCAGGTCTGTTATTGACTTTCCAGGCACAATGTGTTTGTCCTGAATACTCCAGGAACTGTCACTCTGTGTGATTGATTCAGCTTTTCTCTGTACAGAATCCAGATCAGAAAAAGGGTCTGGGAAGAGATAAGTGAATTTCCTTCTTCCCTAAAGCCAATATTATTTCTACCACAATGCTGGAGAGACACTCTGGGAGCACATGGAACATCAAATGGTAATGACTGAAATTGGGAAAAAAATAAAAGGCTGCCATTCATCTGCAAATCATAAGTATTATCTAAGGATGGTTAAGTGGGAATGCTTTGAAGACAAACCTGCATTAAGAATTTATTCAGATGTTTCAGACTCTTTGTCCCCAATTCTCTGAGGCTAGAAACAAGAAGGTGAACCAGTTGCAACCCTCCAATATGAAGTAGGTGATGGATGATTTCATTCATTTAGTGGCTGAGACTGGAATGTGTTGCTGAGACTGGAAATGGAACAAAGCTGTTCTCGTAATTTTTGCACAGCTCCCTAGTGACCATTATCCAGTGACCACATTTGATCAAAGCTACAGGTAACTCTATTGCTTCAAAATTGAGAGAACCTGGCACTACTCAGGGGTCTATCTCCAGAAAGGGCTGGTTGGGAGACCTTCAGATAGCTCTGGGGCAATGTAGGGCAACTACAGACCCTACCCTACTCTTGTTCTAGCTGCCTGACAAAAAAGTATTCTTTCCTGTTGTGCTTCAAGTTGCCATATGATTTGTACTCGCTTCTATAATGTGTGTCCAGAGTCAGGACTGTCAGTTGAATTTTTTGATTACTATGTGGCCACAAGTAAAAATCTCCCCCAGTTAGAAACACCGAGTCCCTGACCACCAGGGAAAATAGCTACTTTATTTTCAATAAGGGAGGAGCAGGAGACACAGGCCTTTCCTTTTGCTTCTGACTTTTCTTTGCCTGGCTCTCTCCCTGAAGCCCATAGGTGCACCAGCTGCTGCCAACATCTCAGAAGGGGAAGCAGAACTAAGGGGACAATCTCCCCAAAAAATCAAATACAGCCTTGGGACACAGCTGGCAAATAGACAAACACATTATGGAACTGAATTGTTAGTCTAAAAATCTGAAATAAAGTTTGGCATTTTCCTCAGAAAAGCTCTGCTACAGGGAGGGCTGGCTAAAATATTGAAGAGAGCGTCAGGAGGCAGGGCATTCTCCTTCAGACAGTGACTAATAGCTTTGGTTCTGCCCACTATTAACATTAAACTGTTGAAGCTGGGAGAGGAGCAGCAGCAAGAAGTTAGATTTCCCAAACCTGACTCTAGGAAGCTAGACTTTTGTCTACTATCTATGAGAAGGTAGGGGACCGCAGACATACATAAAATGGTATAAACATGTTCATAGCCCTAGTATTGTCTGCTTATTTATTTCATTTACACAATAAATGTGTTAGATAATTTAGTATTCATGCAGGTAAGAGTTTAACAACACTATCTCCAGAGGCAGCTCAGACCTAATCCTTTCTCAGAAAACCACAGCTGTGTCAAGCCATTTCAAGACTTGACCTATAACACTCTTGCTATTTGTCTGAGGTCTCCCCAGAGCAAACTCTCCAAATTGTGCCAAAACTATAGTGGTTTTGAGATTAGCACAAATGGGGACTAGAAGGACCATCAGATTTAATTCACTAACAAGAGTTGTGCGGCATCAGTCCAGGATTCTGGAACACAAAGATATATTCAGACTTGATAAGCTCAAAATGTTAATTTTATCACAGCTGTTTATTTTTGTTTTAACTCTATTCAAAACACAGGAAAAATAATTGTTTCTAAATGTAAATAAGTGAAAAGGCCAAAAAAAAAAAAAAGAAAAAACATTTTCAAGCTTCAAAGAAAATTCTCTTTTAACGTATTGTTTAGCAATTTCATTTTTATTCTTTGTTCTGTACTGCTACTCTTTATTTCATGGTATTGGCAAAATCCCCAAACGTAATTGGCAGAATAGCCAGTAGCCAATGTTTCCGCCTTGCCTCCCTGATGCCCTCTAAGCTTTACCAGACCAAGTGATAGAAAGGTCAGCTGTTCAGAGGCAAACACCTGAGACAGCTAAGAGATTTTCCTAATTTGGTCTGGCATCCAGAGAGAAATGCTGTCAGCTGCGTTTAATGGGATAAAGGGAGAACTGTGTAAATGGAGTTTGTTTCTCTCCCCCACTGATTTTAAGGAAGAGAGGAAGAGAGAGGAGAAGTATACTCTTCCCCTCTAGTAGAGATTGGCAGCATGGGACTGTGGAAGTCTTGGCTGGTGAATTTTCATGGGATGGGTGGTTCCATGGTGACAGCCTGATGATTATCTTGTCAAGAAGCGAAGCAGGAAGGGTCCTTCCTTCCCGGTGGCAAGCAGGAGAGAGCAGGCGCGCGTGCATACACACACACACAGCCCACCATGATTTGTTTTGTTTTTTTGCGCACCCAGCACTCGTCTCTGGCCTTGTTTTCTGTGAATATCCTGTGTTCCCTGATGCTAGGTTCACACTACCTCAAAGTAGTATTAAAGACAAAGGAAAAGCAGTTTACGTAAAACTGCTTTAAAATATTGGTTCAGAACAGTGTTATGATTATGAATGCACATTTTGAAAAACAAACACATGCTTTATAACCAGGGTAAAACAGTAATTAAAAATGCTTCTGCTGCAGTATATAGTGCATACAAATTGCAAATTTAGACTATCCTCTGCATTACTCTATTTAATTTATTTATTTATTTATTTGATCATCAGATATATTCTTTCAGGAGATGTAATTCTGTAATCCAAACAGTGTCATTTCCTTTCAGCATGTTCATTTTCCTTAGCACAATGATTCTTGCTATGTGACAAGCAGCCCCAAATTGTTTATTCCTTAGCAAGAAATCATGCCGGGTAAAGGGGAGTGGTTTCCTGCACCATGGAGCAGCATGCATTAGACGTGCAGTGTGAGCACAACTCTCTTTGAATTGTCTTTAACATGAATTCTGAGCCATCAACATTGAAGTTGGTGCCTTTTTTCCATTCCCCATAAACGGTCACAGAGTATTCTCACAATTTAATTTTAGACTGGTTATACTGTGCTTCTGTCTGCTGCCTTCTTGATTTCTGAATTATATTTATCCCCCTTGTTCTGGGTGGCTGCAGAAACACATTGCTTACACTACATGAAGGGACTTGTAACAATCACAATCAAACAGTATTTCTTCCTGACAGCCAGAGGAAAATTGTCTATTATAAGCCTGATAAAACATTTTTTGCGGGTGGGTTCTTGAATCTTTGGAAGGATCTGATGCATTTCTCCCTCTCCACCACTGTTTTTTTTCCCTTTCTCTATCTGCACATTTGTTTTCCAGGCAACATTTCTCAGTATGCTAATTCTTATTCAGGAAAATTGTGCCTCATGAAATGTTCGCACTGTTGTTTCCTCAAATGTTACTTTACACTGTAGCATCTCTATATAAGTTATATTTTCTCTTTAGAAAGCAAATACTGTAAGCAAGTTAAGAGACATTGGAGAGAAATGGAAAAGTTTAAACCTCTCCTTAAATTTGTAAAATTCATGATGTTTTAAAAACTGTGTGAATTAACTTTGTTCATATGATGAGATATTTCAACAGTATTCATATTATAAATAGGTAATGAATCATGTATTGCTTTCTTTGAACTCTGACCAGCAACAGTTACTCAAGGACTAGAAAATATTTTTAAAAGGAAAAAAAAAAAAAGGTCTAAACTGGTGGAAGAGTAGAAAGCACAAAAGAAAAACTACACACTGGTAATTCTGTTTGTAGCAATCCTGTCTTCTTCCATAACACTAAACAGCAGCTATTACTGACAGCATTATGGCTCCACCTATCAAGGCAAAATATCTGTCAATCAAGGCATTAAATACGCGCCAATCTGCCTACTTCCTTCAGTTACGGCACTTCCAGATGAAAAGAAAGGAAAAGAGAGAGAGGGAGAAATTAAGACAAAATAAAACAATTCCAAGTAGAATTCTTTGAGGAGGCATGGGAGGAGTGTAGGATGGGAGAAGAGAGGACTGCGATAAACAAAATTACTGGTGAGTAATTTTCCTTTGTCGTATATCCCTCTTCAAACCACCCTACCCAGAAGAAATTTCCCCAGCATACTACATTTTGGCTTACTGTATAGTGGAGCCTGCCATACCTAATGGCCAAAAAGTGATGTCAGCAGATGAGGAGAGGTCCAAGGATAATGCTGAACGTAAATGCAAGGAGATGATCTTACAAATTTCAGTGGCAGTGTCTCAGTCCTTGGTGCTCAGAAAGAGCTGCTGTACCCTAACTGAATGGAATTTAACAATTTTAGGACATGGTCATTTAGCATGGTCATAGGCTAACAGAAAACAATTTTTAATCCACTATATTAATGTCCATTTATTATGACTTTCAAAACAAAATGAACTCCTCTTGATTTTCATAAAATCCTTAAATACAATGGAGAGGTAAAAACTTCTGAGCTTGTTTGAAGGCCTGGGAATGAAGTTTCCTCTGCTGTGAAAGTGGACAATCAAGACACGCTTTAGGAAGAACAGTGAGTTCCTTAATATATACATGTGAATTTACTTTTGAAATTAACTCATGGAGAAGTCAAAGAACTGTCCTATTTTCAAGTAAGATTTCAGGAACAGGAGAGAAGAAATAATAAAACTCAAATCCTTCATTCCGTGGGCTATCATGACTACAATTAATTAGGCTTTCTTAAATGAAAATGTCTTTGTGGAGGTGTCCAAAATGGAGGAAAGTGCACCTGAAGAATCAAAAGAACACTTTGTCTAAAACCAAAAACCATTGGGTAGGATATGAGAGGAGGCAGGTTTAGCACAGCCTCAGTAGGGCTGCCCTGGAAGAGAGACAGTAAAAGTCAGTATAGAGAAGGAGTCTTGTCTGCAAGATGAGCTGCTTAGAGAAATAGGAAGAAGAGTGATAAAATACCCGCTTTGGGCACTGGATCATGAGAGGGCATCTCTGAAAGCACATGGGAGACCAGATTCTTGCCTCGTCTCAAACCTGCCCAAAGAGGCTTATCTGTAGGAACCTCTTCTCAGCTTTCTAGCTTCAAATCCACACACGGATAGCCACAGAGACCATGGATCTGCCTGTAAGTCTAGCATTGTCAAAAGCAGTATCACAGAGATAGGAAGTTGCGTGGGAAGAATCTGAAAGAATACAGAGGGCCTCACAACTAAGTTCTAGAGAAGGACCACCAGGGAAGAAGGCAGAGAAACCACAGACCAAGTGGATTGTTCCAGCTGGGCTGAGAGCATGTTTGAAACATGAATGGGAAAGATGAGCCACAAAAAGAAATGAATGCCTGCAAACAGACAGCCTATGAAGCCGCGGCTGAGGAGACAGCACCCTCTTTTGGGAGCTGAGCACCAGCAGCTGCACTGAACCAGGAAGAAGGGAGAATGGTAAAAGCTCCAGTCACTAAAAAACAAACTGTGGTGGATGAGAGGCAGCAGAGCAGGGGACTACTGCCCTGGCAGACTCAGAGTGTAAGAGGGAGTGTCCACTGATAGAGGACGTACCTGGTCCAAAGTCTCTGGGAGGCAGGAGAGCAGCAACCCACAGCTAAGTGGAGGGGCAGAGTAAGGGTGGGGAAGGATGAAGACCAGGGAGCATTGTTGTCACCGCTAGGCTGTCCTGACCAGACAGCTGCATTGGAGGGAAGCACATGCCAAGATAAACATGAGACCTCACTCCCTGTGCAGGGCAGAAGTACTGACCACTTGTTTCCCTAGAGTCAGAGAGTGAGAGTGGACAAGCCGAGGGGGTTGTCGTGGTGATGATTGATCTCTGGCTGCTAGAGTTCTGCGTGAGAGAGCAGTTTGTGAGGAGCAGAGGATTTCCATTTTCCTTTCCTCCTCTCTTCTCTGCCCATCTTTGTCTTTGACTTTCATCTTCATATTTTCTGCCTTATTCTGAGAGCTACGGTTGCAGTAGGAGAAGAAAAAGAAAGGAGGAAGATCAGGAAAGCATGTGGAATGAATCATGCACACCATGCTTCCAGGATAGAGGAGCAAAAAGCCTGATCATGAAATGAGCAGACTGGTGCTTAGAAACTGGTCTAGACTGACAGATCTTTTACCTTCTTCCTGTGAATGGTACATTACATAGAGCCATAATGCTGTCAGTAATTGCAGTCATGGACAGGACAAGAGAAGATGGGTGCACAAATGTAATTTTTAAAGAACGCAGGGTTTTCTCTTTAAAATTCCTTTACACTTTTTTCTTGAAAGAAAAATATATTTGATATGTTCAACAATCGTTGCATGCAACAATGTAAAAGCAACAACACACTTCAGAGGGTATGGTTACGCTCCAGAAACCTACAAGTCTCACATGGCTGAAATCATCAGACCAAAGACTTTTCACCCCACTCCACACCTATGACCGAAAGCCAACACAATTGACAGCTTGTTGCGTGCTCACATACATTGTATAGATATATATAAACACACACACATGCACAGAGAAAATGAGAATACTTTCTCAATACGCTACAATTATGGCATCTGTCGGCAGCAAATAAGAGTTAGCTCACAGACACAACTACAGGTAGTGCAGCCATAAGTGAGTAATGGTGACACACTTTACAAGTGTAGATGAATCAAACATATATTGAGGAGTAAGATGTCATCTTTAAAACTGCCTTTTGAATTTTAATTACACTCACTGTTATAGCGTCTGTAGCTGTCAATCTTTGCTTGTGCCACTCTGTACAGAACTGTCCCATGAAAGGCAGACTTTCCTGACAGGAAATGAAAGAAAAGAAGGAAAGAGGAAACAGAAGAGGGGAAGGAGAGATCGAATGATGGTAAAAAAGAAGGTAGAAGAAGAGTTTTTAATCTGTACTTTCAATTACTAACATTTTAAGAGTTCTATTAGCAAAACAATGAGACCACTAGCTGCAATATCTGACTGTACATGAAGTTACAAATATTCTCACTGCATGTATGTCAGATAGGGAAATCTCTCTTGATTTTGCTAAAGCCACCTTGGTTGAGTTGTATAATGTATTGTTTCCCATAATCTCTAATGGCCAAATGAGAGAAAATTTGGCCCATAAAGTTTTATTTTACAAGTGTGAATGAACAGAAAATATGTGTCTCCTCTTTTTTGTCTCTGTCTGAGATTTAAAGACAGCCTGAAAAGACTTTTCAAACACTTTTTTCTTGTTTGTTTTTTGCCCTAGGCCCTGTCTATAGTAGGGAAATTTCTATTAATATCACTTCATGCCCCTGATATAGAGACACACTTCACTGGCAGGTCACTGAATACCAGCATTCACTTAATGTAGACAGGACATTAGAAATACCAAAAACAACGTTTTGCTGAGGGACTCATTGAAGGTTTCAGATATGGATTATGAACTTTAACAGTTCTTAACTGAAGGGATGACATGTTGACTCTTAAAGACATTTGTTTAACCCAGTGGTTTATTCAGCTAAATAAGTGTTATCCAAAAAACAAACAAAACATAAAGAGCTTTAAACAGTCTGAACAAAGACTGCTTCCCATTTCAGTTGATTAAGGCTATGCCTTTACTGCCAAAAAAAAGATTGTGGGTTTTGTTTGTTTGCTGTTTACAGTGAGACAGCTAACACATTAGCTAATACAGATTTCATTACATATTATTCTGTCATAGTCCTACCAGTTCTCCAGTCATCCAAAACATCTTCTAGGGGAAAAAACAGTTAGAACTGTATATATACTGTAATAAACAGGCAGAATAAAGTATACAAATGAAAACATCCAACACCATCTGTCTACATAAGCAAGCAACAACAAAAAAAAGCACAAAGCCCTCCCCCTCTCCTTTGCAGATCACCTTTAAGTGAAAGCACTCATTCATTCAGCTGTTAAGAAAGCAGAGAAGGAAATGTTTGGCTGCGTGACAGTGAAGAGACAGCTGAAATGTAAAGAAGTTAAGATGTATTACATTGCCTAACTAAATCATTAGCTCCAGAGTCTAACATCAATCTTAGTACTGGCGCTCATGATTTCTTAGAGATCATGGCTAATATGTTTTATAAATATCCAATATATTAAATTAGACCTAGTCATAGCTTAACTTACACACAAGCAAAAGAGATAGCAAGATATATCCAGCAGTCTTTAAATGCTGTGATATTGCTTCAGGCATATTAAAAGGACTGTGAAATCACCCCCTCAAGATAAAGGAGTACTTGTGGCACCTTAGAGACTAACCAATTTATTTGAGCATAAGCTTTCGTGAGCTCAAATAAATTGGTTAGTCTCTAAGGTGCCACAAGTACTCCTTTTCTTTTTGCAAATACAGACTAACACAGCTGTTACTCTGAAACCCCTTAAGATAAGACTTTCATTCACAAGGTTATAATACTCAGTTTCATTACACACGACAATTTTCCTGATCTTTTGTTAAGCTGTAATGAGAAGCTGTGGTATTTCAGAATATCCTAAAACCAAATAAACAAATGTAAAGACAGCTGAGAAATCTAGCACACACAACTTGTGGATGTTATCTACTACCAACAGACAACAACACTTTGAAATCAATAGGACTCCTGGAAAAATAAGGAGTTACTCAATGTGAGCACAGGTATGAAAATCAAGCCTTAATGAAGTATGCCATGCGTCTTCGAGGACAGGGCATATTACAGTCATTTTACAGATCGGCCATACATTTTTTAAATTATCTCTGATCTTACGAAGCCCTTACTTTCCAAAATGCTAAGGCACCCAGAACTCATTGGAAATTACAGTTTCTTAGCCCCTCTGAAAAACTGGGCCCAACTGAGTTCCAAATAGAGTATCCAAGAACAGATGCCACCTTTAAAACATTTGGTCTAAGTAACTTTTTCAAGGTCATTCAGTTGTGGCAGTGGTGAGAAAAGGACTCTGGATTCCTCAATCCAAGTCACTTCTCTAAACTACTACAAAACATTTGCTTGTCCTAAAAAAGAGACACAGCATAAATAAAGAGAGACACCCCCAAATTCCCATAATTTATATTTTATTTTCTTACATAGAGGAGAGGGGATGGTATTTCATCAGAACCAACCTTGGAGCACCAAGGACATACCCACCTGCACTTTCTCCACTCTGAGAGCCTTGAGCACAGCCCCTGTCTATCTGACCTATGGCACTGGACAATGTTCTCTCCAGAGATAGTAAATAAGACTTATTAAAAACCAAATAATGATAATGTTTTGCATTTCTACAGTCCATTTCACCTGAAGATCCCCAACTGCTTTACAAACCTTGATTAACCAAACTGCATAAAAGACCTAAAAAAGTGGACAAGTATTATTATACCCATTTTTCAGGTGGGGAAGCAGAGTTAAGTCACTGCCCCAGATTACATTATAACTTCCATTCTGCAATTGGATCTTCATGGGCAGATCTGAGTCTGTGCAGATCCCCATTGATCTCCACGGGGCTCGGCATGGATGCTCAGGCCACACAGACTTGATTGCACGATTGGGATACAAGTTTGTCATCCAGAGTAAACATCTAAGATCTGACTCTGAGTCCTGTGTTATAATCCCTAGATATAGTCCACCTCAACCAGTGCTACTCCTAGGCCATGTCTGCACTGCACCACAGTGACTACAGCGGTCTGAATGGCAGAGCACACCATAGTGTTGCAATATAACTGTCCTGCGTGGATGCTGCTGGAACGAACTATAAAGTACTTAGTTAGCATTAACACAGTCCTCTTTCAAATAGAACTGCATTCATGCAAACTAGATACATTTTAGTTTGTGCCAGTAGTGTCCACATAGGGCAGTTAGATGGCAACATTTTGGTGCACTCTGCAATTCACACCCGTAGTCCACTCTATGGTGCAGTGTAGTCAAGCTGCTACAAAGCCGAGAGATATTATAGTCCTACACTACATGATCCTACCATCCCTCAAGAAACTGCAGCACTAACATCCCTCGTCTTCCTCCAAGCGAGGAACTGAGTTGGAGGCCTGAAATTAGATCCCTAAATTAAGTAACATACTGTCTCTTGATGTATTTATATTTGCTTGATCTACAACTCTTCCTTCTGAAAAAATAGTAAATATGGATATTTTAAGTGGCATTTCCCACTGATGTGTGTGCCTAATGCCTATCTAATGTATAGATTTTTAATATACATATTGAGGTACCTGATGTAGCCTTATAAATGGCCATTCATTTATGAGGTAACAGCTGTAACCATTACAAGAGACAATCCAGAAAGAACTCAGTCAGTTCTTAGCTCCCTTGGAGGAATGTGTATGCATGACTTCCATATGGTCCCAATCCTAAACTCATTAAAATGGATAACAAAACTCCCATTGACTTCAATGTTACAGGATCAGGCCCCTAAAGGGATAATGTTAACTTGGAAATTGTCAATTTTTAAAAAATAATTACAGAGACTACAGCTGAGCCCTAAGTCCCCTTGCCTTTATTTGTGGCTTCGTAATATTTTTTCCATTTTAGAACTATTTTGCTGCTGCCTGAAACACCCACATAAACAACTGTGAAACTGGCTAGTGACTAAGCACATTCAAATATTCAATTTACACAAAATGAAAAAAACCAACATTCTCTCACTCTCTTTCAGATAAAGTAATCTTAGGTATTACTTAGGAGAGAAGGTACAAGTGATTTTAGACAGATGTAATTTTTATGTTGATGATGTCCCTTTAACATGAATTTTATAATTGGTAGGGTTTTATCAAGCAAAGAGGCCCAAGGGAGCAATCTGATTACTTAACTAAATTGGTTACCTATGTCATTATGAAAGGATATAAATATTTTACACTTGCTTGCCTTTGTCAAATCTGTTTAAAGCCTTTTCTGGGACACTTATCATCATAACAAGTGAGCACTTAAGGCTAAAAATGAAACATTAGCAAAGAAAAGGAACATTTTCCCTCTCGTACAGGAAAAGGGGGGCCCATCCTGGAAATCTACCTACCTATAAACATTTTTATAAAGTACCCATCAGTGTAGAATCTAGGAGATAAAATACAGATTCCAAATTGAAGCCTCTATGAATTAACTTGTGAAATGTTATTGACAAATTGGGATTAATTCTATGAAACTTCATTGCATTTATATTAAAAACATTATAACTGCAAGTAGTAATTTCAAAGTGTAGCCTGCCTACATATTGGAACATATAACTTCAATATTACTCCTGCAGATTAATTTCCTCCCTGCACCTCTCTTTAAATTGCTGAATATTTTTAAAGCAGGTTAATTTGAGACTGAAGCAGTATTCTCTATGAAGATCATACCAACCCCACGCATATAGAGTTGGTCACTAATACCTGTCCGTATAAGAAATTAGAAAAACCCTCTTCCAAACACTACAGTAGGCTTTTATTTAACAACCTTATTTCTGTCATATAGAATAAAGACAACAAATGGCCTGGCAGGGAGCAACTTATCAAGTAAATGTGCACTTATGCTAAAATATGCAAATACTGTGGGAATATTTTTAAAACACAGGATCTAGTGACCACAGAATTTGGAGATAGTGCCAAGAATCTTTACTTGAAGAAACTGAAATGCAGCAAGACAGAGAGGAGTATCCGATTCATACAGAAGCAAATTTATGATTCAGGTTATTCTTCTCCTTACATCAAGGAAAAAGTTACAAATTGGGAGAATCCACTACCAAGCTGACACTACTGCAAACTTAGTTACCAAACATGCTTTTCACCTGCAGCAGTACTGAAAATCCAGGTGAGCGGATGGCGCAGTGGGAGAACCAAATCTGAGTCCTAGTTCTGGCCTTTTGCTCCTTTGGCTAGCAGGGATTGGGAATGATGGATGTGGAAGTAGCATGCTCAGCACCTGGAGGGAGAAAGTGCCGCATGTCCCACACCAATAATTATGAATCCTTAAATACCCAGGAGGACTCATTGAATAAGGCCTGGCACTCCTAGTCCCCTGCTAAAATAACTAAGTATAACCATTGTATAAGCGTTTTGGTAATTTTGTTCAGCTACTGCATGTAAGGACAAAATGGTAGTGTATTTTCATTATGAAACAGAAGCCCTAAAGTCATGAAATGGCATCATTTCCTTGGCCCTTCACAGTTGTAGCTGGATTGGTCTTTAATGCAAAGTGCTATAATTAAGGGGAAGGTGCTAATACCCATATAGCATCAATAGCCAATCAACCTTTTCCTGGCACCAGCTTTAGAACAAGGCATTCTGAAACTCTTCCAAGCAAGAGGTAAGACGATCCCAGCATATCAGCAAGTCAATAAACAAGAAGAGGAAAAATAGACTGACTTGATAATACTTTGTTCCTTACTTGGCTTTACTAGTTGTTCCTCTTGTGCAATTTCCACATCATCAGAATCAACAGAAAGTTCCTTTATGAAGTTGGAAGGAAACATGCCAGTCTTTCCATTGAGAATTCCTTCCCACCAGCCCTCCTCTACCTGGAGCAAGACAGAAACAGAACATAAAGGGGTGTTAATATATACAGTACTTTTTTTATTTAAATGTTTTAAAATACAAATTGTATGAATAAGAACAAATGTGAAAAGAACACTGATTTTGAGCTGTTTGTATGCATTTCTACAAGAATGGGATGCGATTTGCATGTGTCCTTTTTATATGCACGAGATGGATGTATATTATCTGTGCACGTCTGCAGGTTTTTTTATTTGTTCAACCATGGGAGTGGACAAGCCATTAAATAAAATGACTGAGCAATACTTCACAATTACAGAGCGCCAAGCACACTTCACATTTGTAAGAATTAGTTCAACCACCAAGGAAATGCAGCGGTTGAAATATGACAGCTCGTTAACTGTGCGCAGCAACACCACACCCCCGTTCATGACAGGATGTGAAAAAGAACACTAACTGAAAAATTCCAAGTCTTTACAAGCAACTTCTTTAGGTTTCCACTGCATGACGTGACACCACGTATTATGTAAAAGTTAAGGAAACGGCAAAGAACTGAGAGAATATGAAGAACAGTACTAATGTGTGTTAGATTGCAGTAAAGTCAACAGGACCTACAGAAATAAATAATAATGGGAGAAAAAGAAGCAAGCAACTTCCTAATGTAATTTCCATAGAAAATAAATACATCACCTAAAAATGATTCATTCCCTCATGTGTAACCTATCCAATATGGAATGGGAGCATCATACTAGGAAATGACAGTCCCTAAATACCAGATGCCTTTAGGTTATAACATGACAGCAGGGAATGATTTATTCTCTGCATCAGATAAACATATCTTTGACAGATTAATATCTTCCATTCATCAGACACTGCCCATCCACAAAAAAGTGACAGGAGAGGACAGCTTCAGTCTGTGAAATATCAGTCTCTAATGTGGTTTGACCCATCTCCTTTCTGTCAAAAAATAAATAAATAAAATAAAATTCTGAAAACCAGATTCCAAGTGCTTTGCAAGTTGTAGCTGTTTACTAATTTTTTTAGAAACAAAAAATTAAAACGGTTTCAGTTATTTGCTAAGAACTCAGCTATATAGCAAATATTTGTAAAAGTCACAAGTTTTTATACTGTAAATCATTTATTAAGAACATCTCCAGGATGCCAGCAACAACTTATAGAAAATATTTTCTCAACCTATAGATGAAGTAGCTGAATCTTAAAACCCAGACATATACTGTACCGTGATTTATTTTTGTTTGGGTACTTCCTTTTGATATATTACTATAAAGTACATTTACCAAGTTATTTTTACTGTAGGGTTTTTTCCACCTCTTGCGTCTCATTCAAATTCATGTCCTTTTATGCTGACTTTTTGCCTTTAATTTTGAATGAAATGCAAATCAATGTGGCTATTTTCATTTAACAACTTCAGTACCTTACCATGCCAAAACACTTTGTTGATGGATCAGTAACATCAGTGAGGTCAAGCACACCTCTGGGAATAATGGTTGTTAGCTAACTGCTGCCTTAGAGAGAAGAAGGAACAAGACATTCTTGGTGAAACAGTGGCCCCGCCACACTGAAAGTCAATGGCAAAACTCCCATGGGCTTCAGTGGGGCTAGGATTTCAGCCAGTGTTTTCATATGTCCTAGAAAAATAATATACTTGTTTGTTTTTGTCTTCTCTGGTCAAACTAAAAAGGCTGGGAAAAACAGAGAAAAATAAACAATAGTATTTTCAAAAGCCAAATCTTTCCTATAATAATTTTCAAAGAGGAAAATTATAGGGTTAAAATCGTTAGCTACACCTTTTAATACTATTCATATATAAAATATTTCTACTTATAATACTGTATTATTCACAGAAGACATTATTGATCAAAACTGAACCTTTATTCATTACCCATACTACCCTAACAGTTACTCAAGTCTGACTTACAGATGACCAAAAGATGAAGCACAATGGAATTATGCAGACCTTTAGGTCCCAATCTTGCAAGATTGAGCCCTTACTGCCTTTTCCCCCCCGTATGCTATAAAACCAAAACAAGACCAACCAATATTATCCACTTACATCCCTCCAAAGTAATTTTTTCGGTATGTTTCCTCTTGCATAACACTGATTTCTAATAAATTAATATCAGTACCATACACACACACGCACAAATCTCATCCTTATTCACCCTTACATCATCTGCAATGCTTACTGATGACTACTGCATGATATTTCCAGTGTCTGCCCAGTGAGCAAGAGACTAGAGCCAAAAGTGGAATCTTTCCAAAACACTATGCAAAGTGATGTTCGCATAGGGTACTGGGGAGTTTTAATAAATATTTTTTCAGCAACAGCATTGTACAACACAGGTGTGCGTATGTGTGTGCATGCACATTTCTATTAACTTTAAATACACGAGTTAGAGATTATTTCATACAGCAAACTACATATAAACCTGTCTCTGGGATTTAACAGCCCCGAATAGGGACAACCTGGTGCCATATGGTTTGAAATGATGTGATCATTCTTAGTCAATAAAAGCTTACAAATAGAAATGCATTATTCATGTGAGTAGCCTATCAGAAGGTACAAGTATTCAGTAAAATCTGTTACTGTAGCTAAGTGCTTTCAGGATTTATGCACCTGGGTCCTAACTCTTGCCTAGCATTCATGTACTGTAAAAATCATCCTCTTCTTTTTTACCTCAACCACAGAACAGAAATCAGGATTCCTGTAGTAGAGGAAAGGTTCTTGAATTAAGCCATCTCCTACTGACAATACTGTATATACTGTTTTTGGTTCAAGATACTGGGCTGGATGGACCTTTGGTCTGACCCAGTATGGCCATTCTTATGACCTTCTAACTGAAAAAGTGAAGTGAAAACTACTGTCTTGTCTTCACTAGAATTTTACAAGTTAACTTGAGTTAAGAACATAGCATTTTTTCCTAGTGAAGCCAAGGCTTAGAAGTTTAAGGATAGCTGAATATTCTATTTAAAATGCTTCACTTTACAGCTTCTGGTAAAAATTTTCCCCCTTTTTATTCTAACAGAATATGTGGCTCTGTGTCGAAATCTGGCTTGGAAAACTCTTTCCCCTTCCCAAATACAGCATACCCCACATGGTTCCCATCTTGACTCTATATGGATAATACAACATACACAGCCATTATTTTGCCTTCCATATTGGTCCTGCATCACAACAAATAATATATCAATATAATCAGCTAATGTAGTCCTAAAGTAGCAGTTACTCTTAGGTGAAAGAAAATCTGGAAGAGGTGTTTTCTGCCACCTAAGTTACATATATAGGTGCCAATCCTGTAAAGATCTAGATACATGCTCAACTTTATTTACTGTGATTACAGTTTTTAGCATGCATGCAGTTTTAATTATTCTAATATTATATTACATAAACAAAAATCCAATGTTAGAAGAACATAAAGGTTGCAAAATCAAGCACTCAAAAGTTAGAAAATGCCAGTATTAAAGTTGCATATGTAAAACCCCCTGACTGTGGGCTAGATATTTGGAAAAACCCAGAGGTAAACGGAGTAGTGAGCCTGCAGTGCCATGAGGTGACATACTCCAGTACTGCACCTCATTCAACGTGAAGCCCGACCAGTGAGAGGTTGTGTCACCGCTTGCATTATAATCCTGAGTGCCCCAAAATGCTTCTGCTACTTGTGGCTCCCTTCCTGGGACACACACAGAGTCAGCGGCCAGCATGTACATGTGTTCTGCATGCTGTACAGCTCTGATTCCATCACTTTGAGTCCAACAGCCTGCCAGCAGTTATCACAGACACACTTTTGTCTTTACCAGCCTTGGCTAATGTTAGCAGGTGACCCCAACATACTCCCATTCCTAAACTTCCCCAGACCCATGTGCTTTGATACGTCCAGCCCTCTCCTGCAACATTCAGAAGAAGATGATCCATTATCTCCTTTAAGGAGACAAAACCCACCACTGCTGGTTTAGATTAACAGTAAGACAAGTTAATTAACAAAAGAAGATATTATTTTAAGTGAGTTCATGTATAAGAGATAAAGTTAGAAATGGTTACAAGTAAGTAAAAATAAAAGCACACATCTAAAAGTCTGAAACTTAATCTATCAAGGTTTGGTTCAAGGCTTTGTTCAAGAGGACTGTTCTCAACCCACAATCTACCAGCAAGATGTGGCGGACCTCTCATTTCAGTTAGGATCTCTTCCAGAGGCCCTCAGGCACTGGTTATTTTGTCTTCTTAGTGAAAGAGCTAATTTGGGGATCACTGCCCCTTTCCCTTTATAGTAGATTTAATCTTTGAAATGAATTCTTCTGAAGGGTACCCCCTCAAAGTAAAGTTCATTCAAGTTGTGAGGAAGGCAACATGGAAAGCTCTATGCTCCATCTTCCCCCACTTTTGTTTGTTAAAATGCAAATTGTTCTGGTTCCTGCCATCTCCTCTTCCTGATGTTTTGATGGTTCTGTTTACCACTTATCTGTAAACTGAGGTAAACACACATTCATTTGTTTCGGATAGACCTGTTTAACAACTCTTGCTGAGGCAAGGCTGTCTGTTTTGAGCATGTACTAGTATCATCATACTGGGGGAATACACAACTTTACATATCATGTTGCTACATGTATTTCACCATGATATTATTGACCAGTGAATTATTAGTTTTCAAATGATACCTAACAGGGCATATTTTGAACAAAGATTAAGGATGTGAATATGGAAGTGCTTTGGGCCATAATGTTGCTCTCACCATAGTGTCTCAGTACTTCACAAACATTAATGTATTTAGCTCCACAGCACTCGTATAAGATTATGTGGTACAGTAACTCCTCACTTAATGTCGTAGTTATGTTCCTGAAAAATGCAACTTTAAGTGAACTGATGTTGAATGAATCCAATTTCCCCATAAGAATTAATGTAAATGGGGGGGGGGGTTAGGTTCCAGGGAAATTTTTTTCACCAGACAAAACTTATACTGTGTGTGTGTGTATATACATACATACATACACACACACACACACGGTATAAGTTTTAAACAAATAATTTAATACTGTACACAGCAATGATGATTGTGAAGCTTGGTTGAGGTAGTGAAGTTAGAGGGTGGAAGAGGGTGGGATATTTCCCAGGGAATGCGTTACTGCTAAATGATGAACTAGCATTCGGATGAGTCCTCAAGGGTTAACACATTGTTGTTAATGTAGCCTCACTCTACAAGACAACATGAATGGAGGGAGGGGAGACAGCATGGGAGACAGAGACACACACCCTGTGTGTGGGAGAGAGAGAGATGTGCATTGCCCCTTTAAGTTTGCTGACACCATTATAAGTACATCGCCTTTGAAAAGATCAGGAACTTGAGCTAGCAGCTGCGGCCAGCAAGCTCTCTCTATCCTGAGCCCTGTCCTGTCCCCACCCTGCTCTATATGGAGAAGGGGTAAGCGGGGACAGGAGTAGGGGGGTGGGGGACACCCTGATATTAATCCCTCTTTCCCTCCCCTCCCCTACACAGCAAGCAGGAGGCTCCCAGGAGCAGCTCCAAGGCAGAGGGCAGGAGCAGCACATGGCAGTGGGGGGAGGGACAGCTGAACTGCCGGCAATTGATAGCCTGCTGGGTGGCTGCTGCGCAGGGAACTTAGGGGAGCAGGGAGCTGATAAGGGAGCTGATGGGGGGCTGCCGGTCCACCCTGGTTCCAAGCCCCCACCAGCTAGCTGCAACGGGCTGCTCTTCCTGCAAGCAGTGGACAAAGCAGGTAGCTGCCAAACAACGTTATGAGGGAGCACTGAACAACTTTAAACGAGCATGTTCCCTAATTGATCAGCAATGTAACAACGAAACAACATTAACGGGGACGACTGAGTGAGGAGATACTGTATTATGATCGCCAGCTGGGGAACTGAAGCACAGAGATTGAGGCGAAAATTGTCAAAAGTTTCCACTACTTTTGCAAGTCCAACTTAAGACACCTCAGGCCTGGTTTTTCAGAGTATTTAGCATTTTAATAGAACTTTATCTGTTCAATGCACAGGTGTAGTCCACATCATTTCCAGCTGTGAGCAGTCAGCATTTATGCAAATCTGGCCCCAGGTGTCTTACATTGGCCACTCAGAAAATGAGGAACATACAATTAGTGTTCAAGTGTGTCATAAATATAAAGGGAAGGGTAACCAACTTTACTTAAATCCCTCCTGGCCAGAGGAGAAACCCTTTCACCTGTAAAGGGTTAAGAAGCTAAAGATAACCTCGCTGGCACCTGACCAAAATGACCAATGAGGAGACAAGATACTTTCAAAGCTGGAGGGGGGTGGGGAAACAAAGGGTTCTCTCTGTCTGTGTGTTTCTTCTGCCGGGACCAGAGAAGGAATGCAGATCAGAACTCCTGTAAAGGGTTAATAAGCAATCTAGTTAGATATGCATTAGATTCTGTTTTGTTTAAATGGCTGATAAAATAAGTTGTGCTGAATTGAATGTATATTCCGGTTTTTGTGTCTTTTTTTGTAACTTAAGGTTTTGCCTAGAGGGATTCTCTATGTTTTGAATCTGATTACCCTGTAAGGTATTTACCATCCTGATTTTACAGAGGTGATTCTTTTACTTTTTCTTCAATTAAAATTCTTCTTTTAAGAACCTGATTGCTTTTTCATTGTTCTTAAGATCCAAGGGTTTGGGTCTGTGTTCACCTATGCAAATTCATGAGGATTTTTATCAAGCCTTCCCCAGGAAAGGGGGTATAGGGCTTGGGGGAATTTTGCGGGGAAAGAAGTTTCCAAGGGGGCTCTTTCCCAGTTATATTTTGTTAGACACTTGGTGGTGGCAGTAATAAAGTCTAGGGACAAAAGGAAAAATAGTTTGTACCTTGGGGAAGTTTTAACCTAAGCTGGTACAAATAAGCTTAGGGGGTTTTTCATGCAGGTCCCCACATCTGTACCCTAGAGTTCAGAGTGGGGAAGGAACCTTGACAAAGTGTGAAAAGTATGGTTAAGTGACTTGACTAGCATCACATAGGAACTCTGGGGTCCTAAAGACAACAGGTTCCTTAACTACATACTCCTGGGGAAATTCTGTGCCAAAAAATTAAAAATTCTGCATACAGTATTTTAAAATTCTACAAAATTGTGAATGTTTTATTTGTCAAAAGAATACTATATGATCACACCAGTTTCAATTATTTTGGTAATTTATTTCAAAATACCTGTCAGCAACCATGTCAGTAACAATACAGAAAACAAAAGATTCCCCCAGTAGTAGCGAATTAAAGAAACCCCTATGACAACCCAGTTTCTGTTTCTCTGTTATCTTTTAGTTGGTGCCTCAGTCTGGGTGTGTCACTCATGTTAGCTGAGCACATCTTGGGGGAAAACTCTCCCCCTCTGGTCTCTAGGCACCAACACCCTGCCCCCCAGAGCCCAGCCACAGGGAGGCCCCGCCCTCACCCTGGCCCAGACACCTACATCCTCCTACACCCTCAGAGCCCAGCCGCAGGGCCCCCTATCCCAGACACCTGCATCCCCCTATGCTCCCACAGCCCAGGGATCCAGAGAGAGAAACAGACTGATTCTGGGTCCTGGGTTTGTACAGAGTTTCTGGAATGCTGCCTCCTTCCTTCAGGGTGTTACAGGAATTGCAGCTGCCAGGAACTGTCCAGCTCCGCGCATGCATGCACGCACGCACCTCCCCAGGAGTGTCCTGTATTTGTAAGCTAGAGACCAGGGCTTTGCTGGGTCCAGCAGCCCCTAGTGGTGAACAGCAGCTCTGCAGCACCAATTCTGCAGAGAAAAATGAAATGCTGCACAGAACATTAATTCTGCACAAATTCTGCATTGCACAGTGGTGCAGAATTCTCCCAGGAGTAACTACAAACATACAAGCCTCAGTCCCAAAGCACAGTCCCATCCTGTGCACTGAGTAAGCCAGGGGATCTTGTGGAAAAAACTGTATGTGAACATGTAACCAAAGGCCATATGTCAATGCATGTGCACAAGGAGACTGAATTAAGATTGCACAAGTAACCTTAATGTGGCATTTCCTAACTTTTAGTGCTTAAATTTGCAACCTTAATGTTTTTTTAATGTAGGTTTTTAAAACTGTAATTACTTAATTTAAAAAAAAAATTAAAGTCATTAAAATTAAAAAATGTCATCATCTGGAACAGTACTGTCCCTCAACTTGGGCCATCTGCAGATTCAGACCCTTAGATCCATAGCAGAGTTCTCTACCACTTGAGCTAGAAGAGTATCTCGTAGCAGTAATATTGTGATCCTCTATGTGGACCAGCCATATAAGGGTGAATCAGACACTTTGCTTGTGGGTTTTACAGCTATTTACTGACAGCAGATGAATGTAGAGGCACAGGACTACTGGGTTCAATTTCAGGTTCTGATGGAGAGTATGTGCTTTAGTGTTGTTAGGCTCTGCTATGAGGCAAAAGGGTCTGTCGCTGTCTGCTCCGATCAATCCCACTTCCACCTATGAGCTTCTTCCCTCACCTTGTGACATTCTCTTCCCACACCATTTCTTACTACGTTGCGTTTAAGGCAGGTTGCTTCCGCCTTATCCTCGCAACCTGTGTGACAGCAGGGGGAGCATTGAGAGCACAAAAGAGGCAGTCTCCCTGCTTTCAGTTCTGGTGCCAACCACCTAGTGGCCCGCAGCAACCAGGAAGAACTATTGTGGGAAAAATCCTACTCAGCCCCTATATCTCTCGCATTCAGCATGCTTTTTACAGACAGAAGGTATTCAAAGGTTTATATCTTGATCATATGTGGAATTTTGGTAGGAACAGCAAAAGGCACATCCCTGACACTACGGCCACCCCTCTGCCAAATTTTAAGCTCTTGCTCCAAAGCGTCTCAATAAAATGGTTATAAGAATTTTTTGGTGAGAGCACTAAAACATTTTTCACTGTTCTTGTAAACTTTGAGTGAAGACTTGCAAAACAATAAGTTCAACGTGAGGCAGATACCCAGCATGTAAACATTTAGCGTGAATTGTTAAAGTTATGAGAAACTGAAAGCAGGGTGTTACAATGGAAATGTTTCAGAGTAGCAGCCGTGTTAGTCTGTATCCGCAAAAAGAAAGCTTACGCTCAAATACATTTGTTAGTGTCTACGGCGCCACAAGTCCTCCTTTTCTTTTTTAATGGAAATGTTGGACATCCTTAACTAGAGGCAGCACTATCACTTCTGCGTATAAAGAACTGCAGTATATTTTAAGGCCCCAATACCGCAAAGACTTACTGGCATGCTCAACTTTAAGTACTCTACGTAGTCCAAGACACTGCTCGTAAAGAGGACTGGGCCTTAAAGTGTATTGCAGTATAATTATAGAATAATCAAAACTGAATACATGCTCAAAACTGTCAAGTGACATTCCAAATGTTCTTAACCTGGCAGAATTGTTCAGCATTATATGAACTAGAAAAAACTGCAACGGGTATTTGAATGTTTACATTCAGTAAGAGAATTAGATGGCTATAGCTGCATTTTGGGACAATTGTAATTAAAGTTATAACTAATGAGCTTGGAAAACGAACTACATATAAAGAGCTATCATTCATAAACCTTAGAAATGGTGGAAATGTAGCTACTCTTTTGACTGTTTGATCTTATGATATTAAATACATTTATATGCCATATAGAACAACCAGGAAGGAACTGTGAATTAAAGGGCTATAATTCCATCAAGGGGTTCTTATGACATCAACCAAAAAAGCAAAGTGCATGTAGTTTGTTTAGCAATTCAAATACTTTGATAGAATTGTAATCTTACAATTCATACTGCGATACTTTAATTTACATAAGACACAGCAAACTTGTAACTTTTTGCTGCTCCACTACACTCAAACCCCAAAACAGTTTCTGCTAGTCGGGCTTTCTATAATACCTATCTGTACCTACCACAGGTGCTATAGAAAACCCTAAGGGTATGTCTACATAACAAGCTGGATCCCACAGCAGTGAATCTCAGAGCCTGGATCTACAGACTCAGGCTTGCGGGGCTGGTACTATGGTGCTAAAAATAGCCATGTGATTGTGCGGACTTGGGCTCTGGAGCCAGCAACACCCCTCTCCTCCCCCCAGGCTTCAGAGCCCACGCTCCTGCCCAAGACTGAATGTCTCCACAGCTATTTTGAGCACTGTAGACCCAGGCTCTGAGACTCACTACCACAGGATCTTGCTTACAGTGTAACCATACTCTAAGAGACCTCCTTACTTCCGCAGAGACCATAAATCTCAGTTCCTAAACTGATACTTTAAAGACGCAGCACAGTAAAAGAATACAATGGGGGGCAGCTTCTGTCTCTAACAGGTGAAATCTAAGGGTTTGGCTATATGGGAAAGTTGTACTGGTCTAACTAAAAGTGTGTTTTAAACAGATTTAGCTAAATCAGTGTAAAAGGCTGTGTACACACCTTTATTTCACTCTAAACCAAGCTTATTTTGGATTAGTTTAAGTCAGTTACAAATTGGTTTAGAATAAACTAAAAAGTGAGCCACTCAAACCAAAATGAGTGTTCGCACAGGAGTTTGCACTGGTTTAACTAAATCAGTTTCAGACCAATTTAATTTAAACTGGTGCAACTTTATTGTGTAGACAAGGCTTAAAATTTACAGGCATGACATCATACCTCATACTGTGAATAAAAAAGATTTGGTGGGTGGAAGGGAGGACTTGGAATAAATGAGGATAGCTGTATGATCTAACCTTGCAAAATTTACACAGGGTAAATAATTTTTTAACAAGCAAATAAACTACCATTCAATCGCAATGGTTTAGACTGAGCAAGTAAATTTTGTGCTGGTGCTACTAAATAGTAATGGACATTTTGCAAAGCATGATTAATATAACAGGTTTGTGCATTCATCATTTGAATGCACATGTTATGGTACATCATAAAGTAAAACTTTACAGAAATATGTTTCTGGTTTCCACTACTGAGGTGCTTATTTTCTTAATAATTCCACAGGTTAGGCATTCACATCTTAAAGATGAATTCCTCTAAGTAAAGTGGTATTTATGGGGTGTCAGAAGTGCCATGGTTCACACTGCAGTGCTATGCCTTTGTACATAGTAACATCGACACAGAGAAAGACAAGCAGTAAATTACTGCTGCAGCTTTCTGTGGCAGATTAAGGTCCTGTGAAATGGTGAAAAGCCTGCTGTACTTTCATAGGAATAGATACTGACCACAAGGGCAGTGGGGCAAAAACAGAACACAGACAATCTATTCTGCATCACCATTCTAAAAAACAACCCTAGTTATAATAAATGCCCTGTGGTTGTACTCACTGTGATCTTAAGAATTTTGATTTTGCAAAATAATTTTTTTCTTCCATCAACCCAGTCTGGTACCACTCAGAAGGCTAAGATAACACCTTATGTTGCACTAATGCAGCGAGGAGTAAGGAAGATTTTACATTTGGGCAAATGACAATGTAGGATATTTCCCTAGAACACAAATGAGTATTAGGAAGGGGAAACAGCTCATCTACTTCTGGCCCCCTTATTCTCTAGCCAGCTGCCATAGGCATTATGGTCAACACCACATGCAAGCAATTGGCAAACCTTTTCAGTGCAGCAGTAAAAGTAATCCCAGCAGTGCTTCCCCCAGGTCTGCCCAATAGAACCTTGCCTTAGCTAATACTGTACATTTTCTTAGAGCAGAGAATCTGCAAGACACTCAGGCTCCCTTCAGCAGTGCCAATCAAGACAGAATTATGAATTCCATGCCAGATGTGTGTATTACTAATTGAACATATTTTAAATATTATGTAAACACCTACTTATGAAAAACATTCCCTTAACTATTAGCAGGGGTGGGTATGTGGTGGAGGGTGAGGGAGTGGAATGTTTCGTTTTCATATGTCTACAACTTCCACATGTAACGTAAACATTTTCAATTTCATCTGGATTTGAAAAATTGTACTGATTACAGAAAAAGGAAGTTATTACAATGTGTGTGAAAAGAAATAAGAGATACATTTGTTGGCTGAACTTTAGAGGGCTCTCAATTAAATTTGTTACTTATATGATTCATTGGAGGGTGACAGTTCTTCCTCATGGATGGGCCTATTTAGATTATGTTAGGAGGACTTTTTATTCCATCACCTTGTTCTTCAAAGACAGATTTATCAAGTTTGAAGTGAGACAATTCAAGGGAGGTTTTCTATGTTCATGTAAGGTCTAATATGTTTCAAATTGCACAGCAAGATGAGCTTAAATTCAGTCTTGGAACTCATTAGAATGTTGGGTGAATAGTGTCATCCAAATGTCCTAGCCAATATCTTATAATCTTGACATCCTACATTACAATTCTGCTCACAGCCAAAATAAGGTTAGTTAGATGACATGAGATGTCTGGTTCTGGGAAGGACAATGTGCAGTGTGTGCACTCAGGTTAAAGAAGAAACAGTGATTACTAAGCCCCTCACATTTGGATATGTCAAGTTTAGTCTTTTCACAGGCAACTGAGAGACCTGACCAGATTGCAAAGAACTTTTTTTTTTAAATGGATTGTTGGTTATTTAAGTGATGGATAAAAGAGAAATAAAACTGGCCATATCCTCAGCAGGATAACAAATGCTGATTTGTTAGCTGCTCAGTCATTGAAAAAAATCCCTGAAAATAAATCTCGGCAGCTGAAAACCTGCCTTTTATTGGACTTTTCATCAAACTGAATCCTTAATAGATTGTTTTAATGCTCAATAAATAAAATTAAATGACTGAGCATATCCTGATTCATTCTAAAGATTCCAGGTTAGTATTTTAGTTCCCAGTCCCAATATTTAAATCAAGAGCATAACTTCCAACAGCTTCAAGATCAAGTCCTCAGAAGGTGTATAGAATCGATCTGACAAGCAGAACTACCCGCAGGTTCTAAGCTTTTGGTTCTAAGCGCAAACTTTGCAAATGGTGCCCAATCCAAGAAACTGATCTGTGTTTAAATGCCACTTGGTATGGAGCATGCACATGTTCCTGCAGGTAAAGCTTTGAAACAGATCAAATTACAACATAATCATAAGGGGCAAAAAAATCTAAACTGACAACACAAACAAAAAAACAATATAAAACTCTTTTGAATTGTTTTAAAATGTATTACCCTCTGAAAGGTTAGCGTGTACAAAGCAAATGAAGACTGTGTGCCTACACAGTACGTAAGAGTTACTTACTTCTCCCATCACTTCAATGATGTCACCAACTTTTAACTCCAGCTCATCGTCATTCTGAGGCATGTAACTGAAAGCCACCTGACATCTTCTCCTCCTATTTCTCTCCCCTAGATGGAGATGAAAGAATAGAGCAAAATATTTAGATGAAAATTTAAATAAAATGAGGCTTCCTGAACAAACAACCCAGCTACACTGTGCCCCTGAACACACTCCATGGGACAGCACTGAAGATGAATTGCACTGTTCTAAATGAGCACTATTCAAAACTTTTTGAATGTTTGCAATCCCTAATAAATGTGCCTAGGATCGGTTTACAAAAAAAAAGACTAATATTCAGATTTTTTCAGAGGACCACAGAGCATATTATTCCTTCGAACTATTTTTGTCTTTTGATGTAAATTGATACAATGAGATATTCAAGTAAGAATAAATGGTCTTTCTTCTTCTTCTTCTACTACTACTACTGCTTCTGCTTGCTCTCTCTCTCTTTTTTAAATATCAGTGCACCAGTAGGCTCATCTTCCGTAGATATATATTTTTAAATGGCATATTTGTGCACTATTCTAAATTTAGGGTGTTGATTTAAATGCAGCCAGGTAAATGGGACGATTCAGTTTTGGAATATTGCTTGCTAAACAAACAGCTCAGTATCTATCGATATTTGGACTTTTTTGTGGAACTGAGAGGGAAAGAGAAAACTTTCTGTAATTTAGCTGCTGAAACATCCTACCCACCCTCTTCTGGTTAAAGAGCCACCTAGCAAAACAAAGAATAGTAACAGCATTTTGCATGTGGGCATGATGGAGATAGAGTGATAGAAACCAAGTAAAATAGAGCTCCCTCTGTCATAAATAAGGAAATTTCTTGTTCACATGCCTTGCAATGCAGGAACCATACCAAATACCATATGAAAAAACTGTCAATACATTTCTTCACTTCATGAGTAATTTGTTTACTTACAAACTGAAATATTAAATCTCCTCAAATTCGCACACACAAATCAGGTGTGTCTTCATAATTACTGTCCAAATGCCCCTAGACTTCCATTTCAAAAAAAGTCATGCAGTCAGTATGATGTTTACTGTACAAAAATACTCATTGACAGTACTAGAAATGCTCCTTAGGACAAATGAATGAGAAAGGTCATATAATTGATGATTCTCTTTTTTTCAGTTTGGAAAGCTGGTCTTTAAAAAGAAAAAAAGGCAGGGGGAAGTCCCACGCAGACAAATTTGAAAGGCAATTTTACCTTCACTAGATGACTTAGCTTTTAAATTTTCCCATCTTGGGCTTTAGGAGAAAGTTTCCCTTGTCTTTGAGGTATAGTATAAACAGCAGATGACTATTTGAATTTTAAAAAAATAAAAATATATTTTAATGCAGTTGACCTAACTATCTCATAAAATGTTAAGTTTATTTTTCTTCACTTATACAAATAAATAATATTGTGTGACGATGATGATTTCATTAGAGTGATTTCTGGGTGGTATCCTAATAAATACATTCTGTATAGAATGCCTTCAGGACTGTGCAAAAATTAGAGGCTGCAAATAAAAAACAGACTTTTTTCTAAAGATAAACATACTCATTATATGAATATCAGTACTTACAAAGTGGTAACTGTTGACTGATTTGACAGACTGAAGTATGTCAGTTGCCATGGTATTTTATAATCAACATTGGGTGACTCAAGGATAAATGATTTTGACATTTCTAAGGGCTGGTCTACACCAATGCGAGGAGCCTAGGTAACAAAATGGAGGAACTAGAGCTACTGGTGCAGGAAGTGAAACCAGATATGATAGGGGTAACAGAAACATGGTGGAATAGTAGTCATGACTGGACTACAGGTATTGAAGGGTATGTGCTGCTTAGGAAAGACCGAAATAAAGGTAAAGGTGGTGGAGTAGCACTGTATATCAATGATGAGGTAGAATGTAAAGAAATAAGAAGCAATGGAATGGATAAGACAGAGTTCGTCTGGGCAAAAATTACATTGGGGAAGAAAACTATTAGAGCCTCCCCTGGGATAGTGCTTGGGGTGTGCTATAGACCACCGGGATCTAATTTGGATGTGGATATGGATAGAGTCCTTTTTAATGTTTTTAATAAAGTAAATACTAAGGGAAACTGCGTAATCATGGGAGACTTTAACTTCCCAGATATAGACTGGAAGACGAGAGCTAGTAATAATAAGAGGGCTCAGATTTTCCTAGATGCGATAGCTGATGGATTCCTTCATCAAGCAGTTGCTGAACCGACTAGAGGGGATGCCATTTTAGATTTGGTTTTGGTGAGTAGTGAGGACCTCATAGAAGAAATGGTTGTAGGGGATAATCTTGGTTCAAGTGATCATGAGCTAATTCAGTTCAAACTGAACGGAAGGATTAACAAAAATAAATCTGCTACTAGGGTTTGGATTTCAAAAGGGCTGACTTTCAAAAATTAAGGAAATTAGTTAGGGAGGTGGATTGGACTGAAGAATTTATGGATCTAAAGGCAGAGGAGGCCTGGGATTACTTCAAGTCAAAGCTGCAGAAGCTATCGGAAGCCTGCATCCCAAGAAAGGGGAAAAAATTCATAGGCAGGAGTTGTAGACCAAGCTGGATGAGCGAGCATCTCAGAGAGGTGATTAAGAAAAATCAGAAAGCATACAGGGAGTGGAAGATGGGAGGGATCAGCAAGGAAAGCTACCTTATTGAGGTCAGAACACGTAGGGATAAAGTGAGACAGGCTAAAAGTCAAGTAGAGTTGGACCTTGCAAAGGGAATTAAAACCAATAGTAAAAGGTTCTATAGCCATATAAATAAGAAGAAAACAAAGAAAGAAGAAGTGGGACCACTAAACACTGAGGATGGAGTGGAGGTCAAGGATAATCTAGGCATGGCCCAATATCTAAACAAATACTTTGCCTCAGTTTTTAATAAGGCTAATGAGGATCTTAGGGATAATGGTAGCATGACAAATGGGAATGAGGATATGGAGGTAGAGATTACCATATCTGAGGTAGAAGCGAAACTCAAACAGCTTAATGGGACTAAATCGGGGGGCTCCAGATAATCTTCATCCAAGAATATTAAAGCAATTGGCACCCGAAATTGCAAGCCCATTAGCAAGAATTTTTAATGAATCTGTAAACTCAGGGGTTGTACCCTATGACTGGAGAATTGCTAACATAGTTCCTATTTTTAAGAAAGGGAAAAAAAGTGATCCGGGTAACTACAGGCCTTTTAGTTTGACATCTGTAGTATGCAAGGTCGTGGAAAAAATTTTGAAGGAGAAAGTAGTTAAGGACATTGAAGTCAATGGTAAATAGGACAAAATACAACATGGTTTTACAAAAGGTAGATTGTGCCAAACCAACCTGATCTCCTTCTTTGAAAAAGTAACAGATTTTTCACACAAAGGAAATGCAGTGGATCTAATTTACCTAGATTTCAGTAAGGTGTTTGATACGGTGCCACATGGGGAATTATTAGTTAAATTGGAAAAGATGGGGATCAATGTGAACATTGAAAGGTGGATAAGGAATTGGTTAAAGGGGAGATTACAATGGGTCATACTGAAAGGTGAACTATCAGGCTGGAGGGAGGTTACCAGTGGAGTTCCTCACGGATCGGTTTTGGGACCAATCTTATTTAATCTTTTTATTACTGACCTCGGAACAAAAAGTGGTTGTGTGCTAATAAAGTTTGCAGATGATTCAAAGCTGGGAGGTATTGCCAATTTAGAGAAGGACTGGGATATCATACAGGAGGATCTGGATGACCTTGTAAACTGGAGTAATAGTAATAGGATGAAATTTAATAGTGAGAAGTATAAGGTTATGCATTTAGGGATTAACAACAAGAATTTTAGTTATAAGCAAGGGACGCACCAATTAGAAATAACGGAGGAGGAGAAGGACCTTGCAGTATTGGTTGATCATAGGATGACTATGAGCCGCCAATGTGATATGGCCGTGAAAAAAGCTAATGCGGTCTTGGGATGCATCAGGAGAGGTATTTCCAGTAGAGATAAGGAGGTTTTAGTACCGTTTTACAAGGCACTGGTGAGACCTCACCTGGAATACTGTGTCCAGTTCTGGTCTCCCATGTTTAAGAAGGATAAATTCAAACTGGAACAGGTACAGAGAAGGGCTACTAGGATGATCCGAGGAATGGAAAACTTGTCTTATGAAAGGAGACTCAAGGAGCTTGGCTTGTTTAGCCTAACCAAAAGAAGGTTGAGGGGAGATATGATTGCTCTCTATAAATATATCAGAGGGATAAATACCAGAGAGGGAGAGGAATTATTTAAGCTCAGTACCAATGTGGACACAAGAACAAATGGATATAAACTGGCCACCAGGAAGTTTAGACTTGAAATTAGACGAGGGTTTCTAACCATCAGAGGAGTGAAGTTTTGGAATAGCCTTCCAAGAGAAGCAGTGGGGGCAAAAGATCTATCTGGATTGAAGATTAAACTCAATAAGTTTATGGAGGAGATGGTGTGATGGGATAACATAATTTTGGTAATTAATTGATCTTTAAATATTCATGGTAAATAGGCCTAATGGCCTGTGATGGGATGCTAGATGGGGTGGGATCTGAGTTACCCAGGAAAGAATGTTCTGTAGTATCTGGCTGGTGAATCTTGCCCATATGCTCAGGGTTTAGCTGATCGCCATATTTGGGGTCGGGAAGGAATTTTCCTCTAGGGCAGATTGGAAGAGGCCCTGGAGGTTTTTCGCCTTCTTCTGTAGCATGGGGCACGGGTCACTTGCTGGAGGATTCTCTGCTCCTTGAAGTCTTGAAACCATGATTTGAGGACTTCAATAGCTCAGACAGGTGAGAGGTTTTTCGCAGGAGTGGGTGGGTGAGATTCTGTGGCCTGCGTTGTGCAGGACTAGATGATCATAATGGTCCCTTCTGACCTTAATATCTATGAATTTAAGTCGATCTAAATTACGCTAGTTTAGTTACGCAAGTTACATAACTGAAGTCAACATAAGTTAGATCGACTTACAGCGGTGCCTACACCGCGCTATGTCAACGGGAGAGCGCTCAGGGAGGTGGAGTACAGATGCCAGCAGGAGAGCACTCTCCCATCAACTTAGCGTGTCTTCACCAAACCTGCTACATTGACACCACTGAATCAATTGCAGCGGTGCCGATTTAGCCAGTAGTGTACACGTGGCCTAAGAGAATAAGAAATCGGTGCAGCACTGGATACTACTGCTAGTGAATCTTCTCTTTTTTTTGCATATTTATTTATGATATTTTTGTGTGATTGCTATAAAAGTGTGTCTTCCCTGGATCTTCAAGGTGAATTGACTTGTTTTAAACAAAAAGATTAATATCCATGTAAAAGGAACATGAAGACATTAAGCCTCAAATCAAGGTACACTTACAAACTCCAGGAATCCTTCAGATGTTTTCTAAATTTGGAAGTTTAGCTACCGGAGTTGAGAGGAAGGCCTTTTCTACAACTACACATCCAGTCTCTCCTCTTACACTATCTCCTCTGGTCAGCATTACTTGGTCAGCAGCTCACTCTCACTCACTGTGCACATGTATACCTCATGCAAGCTGTCCAGTTTTAGACAGGCTCAACTGGTCTTATTTTACTCCCAAGAACAGAGCTGGTCAAAATTTTTCACACACAACTTATTTTGGGGGGAAATGTAAATTTGTGTCAATTTCATCAAATTGTTTCAGGTGGGGAAAGAAAACTAATAAAATCTGAAAAAAAAACTAATAAAACATTTCACATCAAATAAAACAAAACATTTGGATTTTTCTGTATGAAATGACGTTTTGTTTCAAAACTTCTTACTACCACAAAGATGAAAGCACTTTATTGTAATCTCTTTGGAACTGGGACTGTTGTTTTGTTGTGCGTTTCTACAGCACCTAGCAGAATGGGATCCTCGTCCATGACTAGGGGCTCCTAGGTGCTAAGGTAATATACATAAATACATTTTTAAAAAGTATACTTAGGGTCCTTAATGTGTCTCCTAAGGCTGATCAGGACTTGCTCAATGAGCAAGAAAACAACATGACAGAACAAGGAGTAATGGTCTCAAGTTGCAGTGGGGGAGGTTTAGGTTGGATATTAGGAAAAACTTTTTCACTAGGAGGGTAATGAAGCATTGGAATGGGTTACCTAGGGAGGTGGTGGAATTTCCTTCCTTCGAGGTTTTTAAGGTCAGGCTTGACAAAGCTCTGGCTGGGATGATTTAGTTGGGGATTGGTCCTGCTTTGAGCAGGAGGTTGGACTAGATGACCTTCTGAGGTCCTTTCCAACCCTGATATCCTATGATTCTATGGGAGGTCCTCTAATAATGTAATGCAAGTCTTAGTACTAGAGAAGGACGAGTGAAAGGAAGCTCCTTCAATGCTGCAGTCCAGCAGGTAAAAAAGATATACAAAAGTCATGGGGTGAAGGAGGAAAGATATACAGTATATGTTTAGAAACATTCCTAGTGGCTTCAGTAATTATCCATCCAACACAGCTTCAATGTGCGTGAAATGGGTCCACTCTACAATGCAATAGGGACAGTGTAGAATAAACAAGGAGCTATAACCCCCATTCATCCAATATACTGTCTTCTCTAATGCTATTTTCTTAATCCTGCTCTTGTGAGAAAGATAGAGGAAAAGAGACAAGAGGCAAATGCTTTGAAATCCACTTCATGTCACAGCAAAACCAGAAAAAGTTAAAAATAAAATGAGTGCAGCTCCATTGACTTCAGCTCCATTGACAGCAGAGCATTAGGCACATGGAGAATCCAAGAAAACCGTGGGCGGGGGGGAATCTTAATAGTGAAAAATCTCCTACATTTTAAAATTTAGGAACAAACAGCGAGTGAGTAAAGCACAGAACAAAGAGCCTTCTCTTCTCTGTTCGACCACCTAGTCACTGTTTGGCTTTGAGGATCCATAAGATCTTTGGGCCTCTGTTTCCCCATTTGTAAATAGGAGAAATTGTATTTTCCTCCCTCCCCCATTTATTGTGAGCCTAACTTAATATTTGTAAAACTCCGAGATCCCAAAAATTTTACAGAAGTACGAAGTATAACAACTATGGGGATCATGAAAAGAAAAGGAGTACTTGTGGCACCTTAGAGACTAACAAATTTATTTGAGCATAAGCTTTTGTGAGCTACAGCTCACTTCACTGGATGCATGCAGTGGAAAATACAGTAGGGAGATTTATATACACAGAAAACATGAAACAATGGGTGTTACCATACACACTGTAACGAGAGTAATCAGGTAAGGTGAGCTATTACCAGCAGGAGAGGAAAAAAACCTTTTGTAGTGATAATCAAGGTGGGCCATTTCCAGCAGTTGCCAAGAACATCTGAGGAACAGTGGGGGGCGGAGGGGGGAATAAACATGGGGAAATAGTTTTACTTTGTGTAATGACACATCCACTCCCAGTCTTTATTCAAGCCTAAATTAATGGTATCCAGTTTGCAAATTAATTCCAATTCAGCAGTCTCTCGTTGGAGTCTGTTTTTGAAGTTTTTTTGTTGAAGAATTGCCACTTTTAGGTCTGTAATCGAGTGACCGAAGAGATTGACGTGTTCTCCAACTGGTTTTTGAATGTTATAATTCTTGACGTCTGATTTGTGTCCATTTATTCTTTTACGTAGAGACTGTCCAGTTTGGCCAATGTACATGGCAGAGGGGCATTGCTGGCACATGATGGCATATATCACATTGGTAGATATGCAGGTGAACGAGCCTCTGATAGTGTGGCTGATGTGATTAGGCCCTATAATTGTGTCCCCTGAATAGATATGTGGACACAGTTGGCAACGGGCTTTGTTGCAAGGATAGGGTCCTGGGTTAGTGTTTTTGTTGTGTTGTGTGTGGTGGCTGGTGAGTGAGTATTTGCTTCAGGTTGGGGGGCTGTCTGTCAGCAAGGACTGGCCTGTCTCCCAAGATCTGTGAGAGTGATGGGTCATCCTTCAGGATAGGTTGTAGATCCTTGATAATGCTCCTTGATGGAGAGGTTTTAGTTGGGGGCTGAAGGTAATGGCTAGTGGCATTCTGTTATTTTCTTTGTTGGGCCTGTCCTGTAGTAGGTAACTTCTCGGTACTCTTCTGGCTCTGTCAATCTGTTTCATCACTTCAGCAGGTGGGTATTGTAGTTGTAAGAATGCTTGATAGAGACCTTGTAGGTGTTTGTCTCTGTCTGAGGGGTTGGAGCAAATATGATTGTATCGTAGAGTTTGGCTGTAGACAATGGATCATGTGGTGTGTTCAGGATGAAAGCTGGAGGCATGTAGGTAAGTATAGCAGTCAGTAGGTTTCCGGTATAGGGTGGTGTTTATGTGACCATCGCTTATTGGCTCCGTAGTGTCCAGGAAATGGATCTCTTGAGTAGACTGGTCCAGGCCGAGGTTGATGGTGGGATGGAAATTGTTGAAATCATGGTGGAATTCCTCAAGGGCTTTTTTTCCATGGGTCCAGATGATGATGTCATCAGTGTAGTGGAAGTAGAGTAGGGGCATTAGGGGACAAGAGCTGAGGAAGCGTTGTTCTAAGTCAGCCATAAAAATGTTGACATACTGTGGGGCCATGCGGGTACCCATAGCAGTGCCGCTGACTTGAAGGTATACAGTGTCCCCATATGCGAAATAGTTATGGGTGAGAACAAAAAGTTCAGCCACCAGGTTTGCCGTGACATTATCGGGGATACTGTTCCTGACGGCTTCTAGTCCATCTTAGAATCACAGAATCATAGAATATCAGGGTCGGAAGGGACCCCTGAAGGTCATCTAGTCCAACCCCCTGCTCGAAGCAGGACCAATTCCCAGTTAAATCATCCCAGCCAGGGCTTTGTCAAGCCTGACCTTAAAAACCTCTAAGGAAGGAGATTCTACCACCTCCCTAGGTAACGCATTCCAGTGTTTCACCACCCTCTTAGTGAAAAAGTTTTTCCTAATATCCAATCTAAACCTCCCCCACTGCAACTTGAATCATAGAATATCAGAGTTGGAAGGGACCTCAGGATATCATCTAGTCCAACCCCCTGCTCAAAGCAGGACCAGTCCCCAATGTTTGTCCCAGATCCCTAAATGGCCCCCTCAAGGATTGAACTCACAACCCTGGGTTTAGCAGGCCAATGCTCAAACCACTGAGCTATCCCTCCCCCTTTGTGTGGAATGTTGGTGTAGAGGGCTTCTACATCCATAGTGGCCAGGATGGTGTTTTCAGGAAGATCACCGATGGATTGTAGTTTCCTCAGGAAGTCAGTGGTGTCTCGAAGATAGCTGGGACTGCTGGTAGCGTAGGGCCTGAGGAAGGAGTCTACATAGCCAGACAATCCTGCTCTCAGGGTGCCAAATCCTGAAATGATAGGGCGTCCAGGATTTCCAGGTTTATGGATCTTGGGTAGCAGACAGAATACCCCTGGTTGGGGTTCTACGGGTGTGTCTGTGCGGATTTGTTCTTGTGCTTTTTCAGGGAGTTTCTTGAGCAGATGGTGTAGTTTCTTTTGGTAACCCTCAGTGGGATCAGAGAGTAATGGCTTGCAGAATGTGGTGTTGGGAGAGCTGCCTAGCAGCCTCTTGTTCATAATCCAACCTGTTCATGATGATGACAGCACCTCCTTTGTCAGCCTTTTTGATTATGATGTCAGAGTTGTTTCTGAGGCTGTGGATGGCATTGTGTTCTGCACGGCTGAGGTTATGGGGCAAGCGATGCTGCTTTTCCACAATTTCAGCGCGTGCACATCGGCGGAAGCACTCTATGTAGAAGTCCAGTCTGTTGTTTCGATCTTCAGGAGGAGTCCACCCAGATTCCTTCTTTTTGTAGTCTTGGTAGGAAGGTCTCTGTGGGTTAGTATGGTTGTTCAGAGGTGTGTTGGAAATATTCCTTGAGTCGGAGAGGTTGAAAATAGGATTCTAGGTCACCACAGAACTGTATCATGTTCGTGGGGGTGGAGGGGCAGAAGGAGAGGCCGTGAGATAGGACAGATTCTTCTGCTGGTCTAAGAGTATAGCTGGGCAGATTAACAACATTGCTGGGTGGGTTCACTGTTGTGGCCCCTTGTGGCATGTAGTAGTTTAGGTAGTTTAGTATCCTTTTTCTTTTGTAGAGAAGCAAAGTATGTGTTGTAAATGGCTTGTCTAGTTTTTATAAAGTCCAGCCACGAGGAAGTTTGTGTGGAAGGTTGTTTTTTATGAGAGTATCCAGTTTTGAGAGCTCATTCTTAATCTTTCCCTGTTTGCTGTAGAAGATGTTGATCAGGTGGTTCCAGTTTATTTGAGAGTGTGTGGCACAAGCTGTCAGCATAATTTGTGTGGTATGTAGATTGTAATGGATTTTTTACCTTCAGTCCTTTTGGTATGATGTCCATCTGTTTGCATTTGGAAAGGAAGATTATGTCTGTCTGTATCTGTACGAGTTTTTTCATGAAGTTGATAGATTTCCACTCCACCCTATCAGAGGCTCGTTCACCTGCACATCTACCAATGTGATATATGCCATCATGTGCCAGCAATGCCCCTCTGCCATGTACATTGGCCAAACTGGACAGTCTCTATGTAAAAGAATAAATGGACACAAATCAGATGTCAAGAATTATAACATTCAAAAACCAGTTGGAGAACACGTCAATCTCTTCGGTCACTCGATTACAGACCTAAAAGTGGCAATTCTTCAACAAAAAAACTTCAAAAACAGACTCCAACGAGAGACTGCTGAATTGGAATTAATTTGCAAACTGGACACCATTAACTTAGGCTTGAATAAAGACTGGAAGTGGATGTGTCATTACACAAAGTAAAACTATTTCCCCATGTTTATTCCACATACACACACACACACCCGTTCCTCAGACGTTCTTGTCAATGGCTGGAAATGGCCCACCTTGATTATCACTACAAAAGGTTTTTTTTCTCTCCTGCTTGTAATAGCTCACCTTGTCTGATCACTCTCGTTACAGTGTGTATGGTAACACCCATTGTTTCATGTTCTCTTTGTATATAAAATCCCCCACTGTATTTTCCACTGCATGCATCTGATGAAGTGAGCTGTAGCTCACGAAAGCTTATGCTTAAATGCATGTGTTAGTCTCTAAGGTGCCACAAGTACTCCTTTTCTTTTTGCGGATACAGACTAACACGGCTGCTACTCTGAAACATACGGGAATCATGAACTTACAGTTCCATTCTCAGACATATTCACAGCAGTTACAGAGTACATTAAGGCATGAAAGCAGCATGATACCAAACAAGAAAGATCAACCCACAGCATTCAATATACCCAACTGTTCAAAATTCCTCAAATGAGTCTCCAGGTTCTCTCAATTCTCTCTCGCTCCCTGGATCTCTCTGTAAAGAAATGTCGAAATGGAGAACAGCAAGGAATGGAAGATGAGAGAGAGACTATAACCCAGTTCTTCTCTTTCTTCTAATGTAGTTAACAGAAGCAGCAGTTCACTCTTTTGGTTTCAACAAGGGGACACATGTAATCAGCCAGGCCCCACGAACAGCTAACTGCTTATGTACATGTTTAGAATCCTTGGGGACAGCATACTAGCAGCGCTAAGAACTATATACAGCAGAAGTGTTGTTTTTGTTTTGTACAGTGTGATGAAGCAACTTGGGTAGTTCAAGCAGAACCCAACAGGTTCTACTAGATCACTGTGAAAACAGAGCTGATTCGAAGAGAGTTCAGAGTCAACAAGCAGCACACATATAGGAGTTGTTAGCAAAGAAAGATATTTTCATAAAATTCCAATGCTAGTCACCCTCCTGAGTTTTTTGTTTCTGTCTAATTAGTACACGTTTCTCAACACAGCATGTTCAGGAATCATGAATACCCCCTGGAATGGCTTATAGACAGTTAAGACAAAATATCAGTCCTGAGGCTCTGTCTGCCCTGTCCCCCCTAATATTCCCACCTATATCAAACTTGTACTGAAATTATTGCTAACTGCTGTGTGTTGTGAAATGCATTAAAGACACACCGTGAAATTAAAATGTATTGTACTTGGCTAGTCAATGTGCAGTTAAATTTTAAACCATTTTCTTACTCAAATTATGATTACAGAAGTAGCTGCAACCATTGCAGCAATTAAAGTTGCATAAAGTTTTCATTCTAATACCATTTTTCGTCCTTCAACTTGATGAAAATTTCACCATTTGGATGAGAATTTCCCACTTTTGTTTTTAAGTTTTGGCATAAACAGTTCAGCCAGTTCTGGGTGCAGGTGGGTAGGAGGAGGTCAACAAGGCACCTTTCCCATTTTAAAAGTACTAGAATTTTTGAACAGCACATGAATCAAACTGCCCGTGCTTTGAAATGCTAAATTTTCTCTGGATATAGTTGTAATAGCGAAGTAGCATCTTTCACTGTTTTAAAAGAAACTGGTTTTTCACTGGACAAGGTTATAAACCTTTAAAAAAATCACATATCTATTATATGCAGTCAATATTTAAAAATACAGTGTGCAGCCACAGGAAGGATTTACTGTGCAGATGTTACGGGCTAACACAGTGCTAACATAACTATGAAATGAAAACTTTGTAAAAATGTATGGCATTTGTAGCAATGGCACCCAGGACCTCAATGCAGACATTAAGAAGTGAGCAGGGGTTCAGGTAGGGCTCCTCTGCGCTTTGTAAGGGCTGACGTTGAGGGCTTCATGCCTTTATCTAGCTTCTGCAGACCTTGTCAAGTGGGAAAAGACTATGAAACGGTTCATTTTGTAAGGTATGCAATGCTTTGATGCACCTTAGCATCAAGACTTAAAAGTTCACGGGAAAGAGGCTCTCTATTACAGAGATCCTATGACATGCTGGAGGAGGGCTTCTCTCTGTGGACCTATTAAGGTACACTGAAGAGGGTATAAAGGTGATATGGTAGATAGATAAATAATTTTATATTATGTCATTCACAAATGCTATTGCAATTTTTTGCAAGGTAGCAGATACTCAAAGTATTGAAGAATGAAGCTCCATTTTTTTTGGTATAACTTTTTCCTGCTTTTATTTTATATATTTTTTATTTTGCGTGTAAGAAATGCCAGAGGAAAACCCTAGAGTAGTAGAATGTTAAACCCGCATGGTGAAGCACTCAGTCAGGAAATTATTAGGGCTGTCAATTAATCACAGTTAACTCAAGCAATTAACTCAAAACAAATTAACTTGATGAAAAAAATTAATTGAGATTAATCACAGTTTTAAATCGCACTGATAAACAATAGTAGAATACCAATTGAAATTTATTACAAATATTTTGGATGTTTTTCTACATTTTCAAATATATTGAATTCTATTAAAACACAGAATACAAAGTGTACAGTGCTCACTTTATATTGCTATTTTTTATTACAAATATTTTCACTCTAAAAATGATAGACGAAATAGTATTTTTCAATTCACCTCATACAAGTACTATAGTGCAATCTCTTTGTCCTGAAAGTGTAACTTACAAGTGTAGAGTTATTCTTTTTTTACATAACTTCCCTCAAAATAAAAATGTAAAACTTTAGCATCTACAAGTCCACTCAGTCCTACTTCTTGTTCAGCCAATTGCTAAAACAAACAAGTTTGTTTACATGTACAGGAGATAATGCTGCCCATTTCTTATTTACAATGTCACCTGAAAATGAGAACAGGAGTTCGCACGACACTTTTGCAGCCAGCACTGCAAGGTATTTACCATGCCAAATATGCTACAAATTCGTATGCCTCTTCAGGCTTCGGCCACCATTCCAGAGGACATGCTTCCATGCTGATTACAGGTTCTACTTGAAAACCATCCAAAGCAGTGCAGAATGTGGAAAACATAAAAAAAATTCAAATAAATGGTATTTTATTATTAACAGTGCGATTAAAACTGCCATGCATTGCAATTTTTTTTAAATCTTGCGATTAATCGCAATTAATTTTTTTAATCATTTGATATCCCTAGAAATGATATTGCTAAGATTGCATATGCAGCCTTAACTCTGCTCTCCTGTATACATGTATTATATGATACAAACTGATTTCATGATTATGTATTTTTGTAACATGTACTTCATATTGTTTTGTTCCGTAAGCTTAGGCATCAATCCTGAAATCAGATCCGTCAGGGTGTGCCCTTGTGCTTGCACGGTGTCCCAAGTACTTTATGAACGTATACCCTTTGGTATTTCAGGCAGGACTGAATGTCCATTAAAGTCTTCAAGATGTCCCTGACAGACCTCAACAAAACGATTGTCAGCCGTTGATTTCACGGGGGGGGGGGGGGAGCAAATGAACACAAAACAAATCTGGTCTATTTCTTGTTTTGATCCACTCCATCTATCTTTTACATCTTTGGCTGGCAGCAGACGGTGCAGTAGGACTGCAAGCCATCCACATCTCCTCACTGCTCGGAAGAAGATGGTGCAATAGGACTGCAAGCCATCCTCATCTCCTGCCTGCCCAGCAGAAGATGGTGCAACAGGACTGCCTGCAGGACTAAAAAGAGAATGACCTGGTCAAGTCACTCCTAATTTAGTCCCTGTGCCCATGTCTGCCTAGGCGCTCCTGACCGACCTTAATGAGGCGTCCAGGAGCACCTCGGACACGATGAGGATGGTTTTCAGGCCTATTGTACCGTCTGCTGCCACAAGGCAATGGGTTGCTGCTGTGTAGCAATGCAGTACCGCGTCTGCCAGCACCCAGGAGACATACGGTGACAGTGAGCTGAGCGAGCTCCATGCTTGCCGTGGTATGGTATCTGCACAGGTTAACTCAGGAAAAAAGGCGCGAAACGATTCTGCCGTTGCTTTCATAGAGGGAGGGAGAGAGGGAGGGCCTGATGACATGTACCCAGAACCACCCGCGACAATGTTTTTTGCCCCATCAGGCATTGGGATCTCAACCCAGAATTCCAATGGGCAGCGGAGACTGCGGGAACTGTGGGATAGCTACCCACAGTGCAACACTCCGCTAGCCTTGGTACTGTGGAAGCACTCCACCAAGTTAATGCACTTAGAGCATTTTGTGTGGGGACACACACACACAATCGACTATATAAAAACGATTTCTAAAAAAACGACTTCTATAAGTTCGACCTAATTTCGTAGTGTAGACATACCCTTAGTGTGTTTTCATATTTGTTAAATTAGATTTTAAGAAATGAAAGTTAGTTGCTGACTAAATTTAAAGCAATTTTTTTTAAAGTGAATAATTATTTTGGGTGCTTTTGTGAAGCTGAAGTTTTCTAATTAAAAGGGAAGAGAACAAAAACTAGATGGTGCCCTTAGAGATCTTGTAAGATTTATTTAAGATGGAATTTCAAGTCCCCAGGTGAAATCCTGGCTCTGTTTAAGTCAATGAGAGTTTTGCCATTGACTACAACAGAGCCAGGATTTAATGTCCATCTCCCATTTAAATAAACAAAAACAGAAATATCAGGTCCTGATTTCCCTTTTATCCAGGAGGACTTTGGAAATATTCATAGGAATTGAATTGTGACACCACAGCTGGGATGTTGAAACCTGAGCTCTAATTCTCTTAATCACTCCAGTGGAAGGGTAGTTGATATGTGGGGCAGAAGAAATAAAATCCCACCTCTGATGTGTTCCAGATCCAGCAGGAAACAGATGCCAGTTGAGCGCTGATATTTCGAATATAAAGAGTAAGATTCGCCCACCCCCTTAAATCAATTGATCAATTGTTGAAACTCTCTTTTCACTAAAAAGGAGCAGTAAAAGGCTGATCTGTTTGTCTTGCAGCTAATTTTTAAGTGCACCTTTTAGCTCTGCTGTGTCAAGTGCCCTGTTGGTACATTTGAAGCTGAATTATGAACATTGCAGGACTATCAAATATGTTTAAGCCATCATACACTATGTCACTGCAGTTATGCAATAGTTTACGAGGTATGTGCTAATGTTCCACCATTAATGAAGAGTGTATTTTCTCTTGCTAGACACCACAGCTAGACTTCTGCGCCGACTCAGCTGGCTGCTATTGTGAATTTTATGACCAAGATTTATTTGGTCAAAGCTGTGAGGATCTTGGAAGTCTGGCAGAAATATTTGTGTTATTCCATTAAATTCTCACAGGATTCCCCAGACAAAATCATTGCTCAGGTCATACAGTTGAATTTTTTTTTTCTGTTTTCCAGAAGTGTGTATCAATGTGGTTATATCAAGGCTGCATGTCAGCAGTGATTACAGTAGAGATTACTGGAAGCAACATATACCAAGGAAAATGAACACAGTGGGATTAATACTTTTAAACTTTTAATTAGTTCATAGGTGGAGCAACATGAGCACAATGATCCAATAATAATGTTTAAGTACAATAACAGGAGCCAGAGTTGTGTAATTGACAGACAACTGATATCAATGAAGTGTTGATCGTTAAGGATACGATTTAGTCAGGGAGGTTGCGGAAGTCATGGAATCCGTGACTTCCAAAAACCTCCATGATTTCAGCTTATGGCGCTTGGGAGCTGCAGAGTTCCCTGCCACCTGCGGGGGCCAAGAGTTACGGGGTACCCCTGTTGCCTCTGGCAGTCCCTGGAGCTCCAAGCCTCAGCAGATGATGGGGGAACCCCGCAACTCCCAGCCCCGCAGGCGACAGGGGAACCCTGGGAGGTGCAGGCTGCAGGGGTACCCCACAGCCCCCAGCTGCTGCAGGCGGTGGGAGGGGGGCCCTGGAGCTCCAACACAGAACCTGCAGTGGGGCACTCCGGAACTCCTAGCCGCCGCACAGCTGCCCGGCTGCAGGCGGTATGGGGACCCACAGATCCCATTTTGTCACAGATATCTTTAGTAAAAGTCACAGACAGGTCATGGCTTCCGTGAATTTTTCTTTATTGCCTGTGACCTGTCTGTGACTTTTACTAAAAATATCCATGACAAAAAAGATTGTGATATAAGCATATCCTGAAGTAGAAGCAAAAACTATACATCTGTAAACAAAACTTAGACACCAAATGAGTAGTTTAATCATAGAAAGGCTGCAGATAGAAGAATCTTACGAAAGAGGATAATTAAGTGAATCTGAAAGTAATTACACTTAAAAATGCAAACACTATAACATCGAAGTTCAACAGTTAACAATAAATAATAAGTAAACAGTAACATTAGACTTTGCTGCACATCTCGCATATTTATGTTCATGTGATACAACAGAAAGAGTAATATACTATATTAAGTCACACATTTAACAGGGTGCAGATTCAAAAATAATAAATATGTCCAACACAGCAAAATTAACACTTCTACCAGAACTTTATCTTTCATGTTGCCTGACTGTTTTGTAATTTAAACTGTAAATGAACACACTGTATCAGCTATAGGCATGAACAAGAAGAATGAAACATTGAATGAAAGAATGAAACACGAGTGGTAGATACGCTGGAGGGTAGGGATAGGATACAGAGGGACCTAGACAAATTGGAGCATTGGGCCAACAGAAATCTGATGAGGTTCAACAAGGATAAGTGCAGGGTCCTGCACTTAGGATGGAAGAATCCAATGCACCACTACAGACTAGGGACTGAATGGCTCAGCAGCAGTTCTGCAGTAAAGGACCTGGGGGTTACAGTGGACGAGAAGTTAGATATGCGTCAACAGTGTGCCCTTGTTGCCAAGAAGGCCAATGGCATTTTGGGATGTATAAGTAGGGGCATTGCCAGCAGATCGAGGGATGTGATCGTTCCCCTCTATTCGACATTGGTGAGGCCTCATCTGGAGTACTGTGTCCAGTTTTGGGCCCCACACTACAAGAAGGATGTGGAAAAATTGGAAAGAGTCCAGCGGAGGGCAACAAAAATGATTAGGGGACTGGAACACATGACTTATGAGGAGAGGCTGAGGGAACTGGGATTGTTTAGTCTGCAGAAGAGAAGAATGAGGGGGGATTCATAGCTGCTTTCAACTACCTGAAAGGGGGTTCCAAAGAGGATGGCTCAAGACTGTTCTCAGTGGTAGCAGATGACAGAACAAGGAGTAAAGGTCTCAAGTTGCAGTGGGGGAGATTTAGGTTGGATATTAGGAAATACTTTTTCACGATGAGGGTGCTGAAACACTGGAATGCGTTACCTAGGGAGGTGGTGGAATCTCCTTCCCTAGAAGTTTTTAAGATCAGCCTTAACAAAGCCCTGGCTGGGATGATTTAGTCGGGGATCGGTCCTGCTTTGAGCAGGGGGTTGGACTAGATGACCTCCTGAGGTCCCTTCCAACCCTGATATTCTATGATTCTATGATTATATCATAAATTGAAAGATGGGCTCCGTGACGCTGTTTCTAATAGATTTTTTAATACTATTGAAAGGAACTACTCTATCCTGACAGGGATTGGACAAACTGGGACCACTTTCACTTGTTTCCCAACCTAATCTTTGCTGAGATTCAGAAATTGTTCACCAAGATCCCTCCAAAGCACACTTGCCCCAGTAAAGGTCTTCTCCCAGGCAGCCTGTTCTCTCGCCTGCTCCAAACAGAGAATGAACAAATGAATAAATAAATAAATACCTAGCTCTTATCTGGCTTTCTTCATCAGTAGATCCCAAAGCGCTTTACAAAGAGAGGCCAGTTTCATCATTCCCATTTTACAGATGGAGAAACTGAAACATAGACAGGTGAAGTGACTTATCCAAGGTCACCCAGCAAGCCATGGCAGAGCTGGGAACAGAGCCCAGGTCTCTAGACAGTGTTCTGTTCTCTAGAACATACTGCCTCCCATTATCCACTGCACTTTAGTAGCAGCTGAGCAGTGGGAACCCCAACACAGCATCCTGCAACTATGATTGCACTCACTCATTCTTCCCTGTAACTCTGAAACTTCCTGGTTTAGTGGGCTTAGAAGAGCTCCCTCATGTATAAGTACCAGACAGCCTCAGAATGAATGGAAATGCAGCAGCATGACTCAGCAGAGGAGTTACTGAGTTTTAACATCCTGCTGCCACGGGATGAGGATGAAAAATGTGTAAAATGACCAAGGATTTGAACTAGAAACTGTTGCAGAAGGATGTGATCTTCAGAGGTGGGAAACTATGCCTCTGGAGGGTAAAGCAAGAAGCTGGAAGCTGGACAGGGAAGTGATCAGAGAAATTCTTTAGAAATTTATCAGAAATAAACCTTTATGTTGTTGGTTCAACCACTAAATCCTGATGGAAAAACACGATAAAATACATGAAATAATCACACAGCTTAAATTGTAAACATAGGACTAAAGAGAACTGTAGGAGATGGTCTGAGGGTACAGAAGACGGTCAGGAACAAATTAAAAGAGGGCTATATATATTGTATAATTTATACAAACTGAATTTGAAAGAAACTTTAAGAAACACTGCAGAGACACCTACAGTTAAACTGTAAGCAGCAAGCATATGCTCCATCTCATTTTTGTGGTCATAGTCTCAGTACAAGTACCAGAATCAGGGAAAGTATCTTACTTAGGGTAGCCACTCATGCATCCCCAGAATAATGGACATTCTGGTACTTCTGAGAATGACATGGGCCTGCCCACGCCTGTGTGATACCGGACAAAACCACATCTGGTTTTGTCTCCATATCGGACAGTGGGGCTTAAAACTAAACAAATGGCTGCCTAATCCTACTCTTGAAGAGGTGGATATTGCTACCACATCAACACTTACTACTTGATAACCAACCCACCCACAAATTAATGACTAGAGCTGAATCATTCAAAGCGTTCCCAGTGAAGTACAAATAGAGTCCTATCAAAATTAAACTAAATTTTATCCCTTTTATTTAGTCAGTCATTTATAATGTGAAACATGCTTTGATTCTCCCATATCAGTTTGATTATGCATCAATAAGCTTAACATATCTTTAATAGAGACATTTTTGATCATGCTAGTTTTACTGGTTTAATTTGACTCTGATGAAAACAATACAGCTTACACATTTTGATGAAGACAAAATGTTCACTAAACTAGAATACGAAATATTTCCATATTGGCAAAATGAAGATTATTAATAAATATAGTTTAACCAAGTTAACTCATTATTAAATTGGAAATATTTTGGTTAATCAAACAATGGCAGTAGCATATACATCAGATGTTTTCGCTGTCATATACCGTCTTGTGAAAATGAGTTCTTTAAGAATAAAAAAAATTATGAAAATCAATGATGTAATCAAAGCAATTTAAACCTACTCTCAAGAGCAGGATGCATTAGGTAGCCGTGAAAAAAACAGATTTCTTTCACTCCAGAATGGCATCTGTGGTCATTAATCACAAAACAATACCTCCAGTTAACAGTTGCCTGGCAATACCACCTAATTCCCTGAAATAGCAACAAGGTATACACAAATTCCAATTTATAATCTCTGTGGTGGTTTCAGTAATGAGAAGAAACAAAGCTAAGTAGTCATTAAGCTACTGTGCTTTTGGGTGGGGGGAGAGAGGGGGAATGGGGGTCGTGGCAAATTTTGAAGTTCATTTAACAAAATCCAAGAGTACAAAAAAGATTAGCAATTGAGCCAGGCGTGGTGTTTTTTAAAAACACTAAATAAACTTACTGTGTCAGCCTTCAGAAGCTACTGATTAACATAGGCTATGACCAGCCCAACAGCAAAAATCCTAAATACGCTGCTACAGCTTACAATAGTGTTACTACAGTGACGGTGGTTGGATTTTATGCTTTGGTTTTCTATCACAGAAGAAAAAGAAATCCCTGTATTGTAGTGTTGCTGGAGGAGGCACAACAGTGAGTTCTGTTTGGAGTCACTGCTGATTATTACTGTTTTGTTATTTGTTTCAGGAGGATTCCAGTGGATGGGAGATATACTGTACATAGTGAAGCTGAAATGAAACTGAAAGCTACCTTTCAATCATCAGTTTATCAAAATGCTTGCAAAGCCCCTTTTCAAGGTAGATAAAATAATAAACAGTGAAACACATTAATCTCTATACAGATTTTAGTAACTAAGTTAAAAATAAATGTTAACACCTGTTGTATCTTGCCTACTCGTTTCACATATCAGTATATCATTTACAGAAATGAATGTACCTATGAATGTCAATGTTTTGCAAGATATACTAACAGAGACCAAACAATTTGTAAAGCAGACAGATGTTCCACCCAGTACCAATCAGCTTTTTCTGTTTCAATGCTATCTTCCAATAACCGCGATGTCATCTTCCAGTTTCTGTGTAAAGGGCATAGTACTGTCTCTTATGAATAAGCTTGTTTGGATCACAGAGGAAAGTGTGAAGTTAACATTTCTGCAATTTAGTAAACAACAAACTATCAGTTTATTGCTTTGTAGAATGACCTCTGGAATGCTTAATTTCACTGAGCAGAACAATTCTGATTTATTTATTTATTGTCTGGGGGGCACTGGTGTTGATAGCTGTACTGTCCAATTTTGGTTTCTCAAACATTGCTGTTGGCTGCCGATACTGGAATTCTGTCATGAAACAGTCGTGTAAGTTTTGCAAAACCACTTTTGGTTCCTTTTCTCTATTACAATTTCCCCTTGATATACTAATTTCAAATAAGCCTATCCTGCCAGCTCCTCAAAATGTTAATTTTCAGTTCAACCAGCAACAACCTGAATTAAACCACTGCCCTCAAGTGCTGGAGAAAATACGCAAAGATCACCACAACTACCTTTCAAATTGCTGGACTCAAGCGAACAATTGATAAAATAAACTCATGTAATAAAAAAACAAAAACCTCACAACACCTCTCCAGCTGGACAGTTCTAACACCACTCAAGACTTTCATCTATAAAAACCACTTCCCTCTAAAATATTTAAGCAAATTAAATTATTTTAATATTGTTCTTAACTTTGAAGCCATTATAGGTAGTTGAGTAAATACAAAGGGCCAGATTCTGAGATATGCCCAGACAAATGTCATTAAATTCTAATTATGTTATGTATGTGCATCTGAGAATAGAATCTGCCCTATACAGAAAAGGTCTTGCCTAGTTCAACCTAATGGGCCTGATTCTTCCGTTTTTGCTCACAGCGAGTAGTACCTTATTACATAAACAACCCCCACAATGATGGGATTGTTTGCACAGTAAAATACTACTCATCGTAAGTAAGGTTGACAGAATCTAATCCAATGCCTTCAAAAGAGACTTTACTTCCCATTGCATAAATCTCTGCTGCAGGGTGAAAATGCTGACACATACAGAAACATGGCAGCCATATAAGACATTTGTTTGTTCCTACTCAAATGGTATACAATGGGTCAAATTATGCCCTAGTTTACATCCTTATGCATCAGCAGCAGAATTCATCCCCCATAAGTGACCATCATGAAATTCCCACATCCTGACACAGGCAATTCTTGCAAAAAACACAGGAGTACCTGATTTTCTAAATTCATCTATTCACGTTTAATTTTCATATCATAGTATTCATATTAGGGCTGTCAAGCAACTAAATAATTAATTGTGATTAATCTCACTGCTGAACAATAATGGAATACCATTATTTAAATATTTTGGATGTTTTCCATATTTTCAAATATATTGATTTCAATTACAACACACAATACAAAGTGTACAGTGCTCACTTTATTTTTGATTACAAATATTTGCACTGTAAAAACAAAACAAAAGAAATAGTATTTCAATATACATAATACAAGTACTGTATTACAATCTCTATCATGAAAATTGAACTTACAAACGTATAATTATGTACAAAAAAATAACTGCACTCAAAAATAAAACAATGTAAAACTTTAGAGCCTACAAATCCACTCATTCCTGCTTTTTGTTCAGCCAATAGCTCAAACTAGTTTGTTTACACTTGCGGGAGATAATACCGCTGGCTTCTTGCTGACAGTGTCATCTGAAAATGAGAACAGGCATTTGCATGGCATTGTTGTAGCTGGCATTGCAAGATATTTATGTGCAAGATTCACATGTCCTTTCATGCTTCACCCACCATTCCAGTGGACATGCGTCCATGCTGATGATGGGTTCTTCTCGATAACGATCCAAAGCAGCGCGGAGCAACGCATGTTCATTTTCGTCCTCATGAGTCAGATGCCACCAGCAGAAGGTTGATTTTCTTTTATGGTGGTTTGGGTTCTATAGTTTCTGCATAGGAGTGTTGCTCTTTTAAGACTCTGAAAGCATGTTCCACACCTCGTCCCTCTCAGATATTGGAAGGCACTTCAGATTCTTAAATCTTGGGTTGAGTGCTGTAGCTATCTTTAGAAATCTCACATTGATACCTTCTTTGTTCAGTGAAAGTGTTCTTAAAACCAGCATGTGCTGGGTCATCATCAGAGACTGCTAGAACATGAAATATATGGCAGAATGCAGGTAAAACACAGAGCAGGAGACATACAATTCTCCCCTAAGGAGTTCAATCACAAATTTAATTAATGCATTATTTTTTTAATGAGCATCAGCATGGAAGCATTTCCTCTGGAATGGTGACTAAACAGCATACGAATGTTTAGCATATTTTATACATAAATACCTTACAATGCCAGCTACAAAAGTGCCATTCAAATGCCTGTTCTCACTTTCAGGTGACATTGGAAATAGGAAGCGGGCACATTATCTCCTGTAAATGTAAACAAGCTTGTTTGTCTTAGCGACTGGCTGAACAAGAAGTGGGACTGAGTGGACCTGTAGGTTCTAAAGTTTTACATTGATTTTGAGTGCAACTATGTAACAACAACAACAACAATCTACATTTCTAAACCTCACTTTCACAATAAAGAGATTGGACTACAGTACTTGTATGAGGTCAATTGAAAAATACTATTTTGTTTCATCATTTTTACAGTGCAATCAAAAATAAATATAAAGCAAGCACTGTACACTTTGCATTCTGTGTTATAATTTAAATCAATATATTTGAAAATGTAGAAAAAACATGCAACATATTAAATACATTTCAATTGGTATTCTATTATTAACAGTGTGATTAATCATGATTTTTTTTTGAGTTAATCATGTGAGTTAACTGTGATTGACAGCCCTAATTCATATATTCATTCTAACTTAATAAATAGCTCTAAACTCAGAACTCTTAAAATAAAGCTTTTATTGATATATTTATTAACTAAAACATGTGAAATCACAAAACATCCCTCACACAATAGACTAACCCATTTTTTGGTCCTATCTTAGTCTATTATATACAGAGACAAATCACTCCTCAGTTGGCAACTTAAATAGGCCACACACATACATGTGTTAGATAGCAATTAAACCATGACATTTCCAAAAGCTCTCTCTAACCAGAGCCTTGCTAACATGACTTATGGATCCAGTGACATACATTAGCCCAGCATGCCAGTTTATACAACTAACCATCTTCCAGCTCCTCAAGGGAAAATTCACCAGGAGGAACACTCAGTTGTTCTGACTGTGTTAAGGTTTATTATTTTTACCTACTGTTGCAAAATTGCTATAATCCAAACGTAACTGGTTTCATGAAAGGTCATTTTATGTAGTGCTTTGTTATTTGGTGGTTTACCTGACTGTGCAGTGCATTGGGAACATGTCAAGTAAAGTGTTAAATAAATCTGATAATACAAACAAATCCAGTTACTCCGGTTGCTGCTGGTTCACTGAACCTCTAAGCATCAGAAGCTATGTTCTGGTAAGGTGGTGGTCTACTCCAAGAGGAAGCCCCACACATTTGGTGGATGTGGAATGCTGTATTAAGTATTCCACAATCTCTTCCTCCCTGGAAGCAGTCCAGTTATCATAGAGGGTGACTAATATCACAAGTGAGCAAGGTACTTAGCCCCACCTGGCTGCTAGCAGCCTTTCAGAAAAAAAGTAAAGGCCTAGAGTTTCAACTGTATCCTCGTTCCCAGAATAATACTGATAGAAGAGTCTTTATTCCACTCCCTTTCTTCTAAGGCAGCTCTGCATCAGACTGCTTTTTTGGCTCTGGGGAGCTTGAATGCAGAGCCGTCTAAGGCTCACAATGCTATACATACATTCTGCTGGATTGGACCCTGTGTTTTTCCTTGTTGCTGCCATCATACAAGTGAGCCCTTTGGCAATTATAACAGGTGTGGAAGGGTGTTCAGTTCAGTAGAACTGAAGTCCTGGTTGACAAACAGGGCTATTACAATCAGTGACCCAAGAGATAGGAGGGCAGTTAACAACTCAACACAAATATTAGCCACACTGTTTTGGTGATGTTCTTCTCATCCTTGTCACAAGGCTATGGAATAGATTAATAAAGTAATCAAAATGTGTTTCATCAAAATAGTCAAAATGTGTATGGTTTGATTCTTTTATTTCTGTCTTGGGCCTTTGCTTCCCCTTGGAAACCAGACTATAGCTGTCTCAAAACGCAAAACTGCTGAATACATTTAAGGGTCTATTTCCTCATCAACATGTGAGGAATTTGTTTGTGTAGCTATCAGTCCCATTAGTGCTAATGGGAATTATACACAGATTTTTCAACCTATTTGCCAAGGATGAGTAGAAAATGTTCTTTGGTGAACAGAGTAGGGGGAGACAGCCATCAATTTAAGCAGAATTTAAAACAAAATTCTACTCTGAAAAATGACTCCACATGGACCCTTATGTTGTCATTTTTATACTGTATCTCAATTACTTCATGCCAAATTTGTTCCATTTGACCAATAAACCAGTGTTGTTCTTTCTAACTGCCTTCCACACACATTCAACTTGGGCTCTGAGAATCAAGCTGGTTTTCTTTTCTTGGGCATCATTAATAGAAGCTGATATAAAAGATGGAGCTCCTGAAAAGGGTCCAAAGATAGCACCCTGCTCGGAATCCAAATTGCTACTTGTAGTAGTATATGTTTTAGTGAGCAAGAGCATAGAGAAAGGCACATGTGACAAACACCACATGATATATCCTACTCACTTGGGTCTTGTCTATGGTTAAGAAATTTGGCTCACTATGTCCCACTAAGCAGACCCATCACAAACCACATGTCCAAATAAAAAAGTCTTCCTAAAGGGGCACACCACTGTTTGGAAAAGACTTGGATCAAGCAAGGTTAACCAGCAAGGTCCTCCACTGTGCCATTCAACACACACTAGTGCAGCACCAACATGGATGGGAGTCAATGCAGTAACAGCCCTAATGGAATAAACAATGCTCTCATCATCATCTTCTGGTGCACTAGTCACTGCTTCCATCTGTCTGGTTTATTTTCTGCATTCCACCTCAAAGAAGAGAAAATGTGCCAGATGCCATACCTGTGATGATTTTAACCGTTTAAAAACAGGAGTTTTATTACAAGAAATTATATATTGGGCACCACAGCCAAAACATTTACATTATTTATATTGTGTCTGCTGGCCCATGTCCTGGATCCCATCTCTTAATTAGCATGCTGCTCTTATCTACCTGCAATCACATTTCATTCAGTCTTTATTTAATACATGAAAAACAGTCTTAGTTGCACATCACTTAGCTATCAAAATATACCTAATTTGAGTCATGAGAATTGGGGGAATCATTGCAGTGCTCATCCTGCCTACTGTCAGAAATCAAACACATTTTTAGAAATTTAGCATAAATACCAAGTAATCTTACCCATTATTTCCCCAAATCCCCAGCAGTAATGTCTGAAAACCATTTATATAAAGCCAGTATTTGACCCTTAAAATCAAATTTTGGGGCAATACAAATTTCTCTGACCTGCTTCCCTAGAAGGCACAAAGGAACCTGAATTTGCTTATTTGGTCCTCTGATATCATCTATGTGAACAAACCTAATATAAATTTAATCAGCTTTTCCCCTCATTCTCTTGGAAACTCCCTTTTCTTCCTTGCTGAGACCTTCTACACAGAGTTGTTTGAGGCTCTTGTTGACCTGTAATAAATAACCTTTATGAGCCCACTTGCACTGACCACCACAAGCATCATCCTCACCCCATTTATAGCTCCCCTTCTCACTATAATCTAACAAACCCCCATACAGCTTTTTTAAATATAAGTTTTAAGTCTCAACACTATTACATCTACTTACTATTTCTAGTCCGGGCGAAAGAAAAATACTACACCTGAAATTGAATTATGATGGTTACTTTCATTGTATCCCTTAGTATTCTAAGGCATGAATGAGTTCTAGGGCAGATTTTCAAAGTGACTAAAGGATTCAGAGATACACCACTATCAATTTTCAACAGGACTCTGCTCCTAAAGCCATTAAGCACGTTTAAAAATTCCCCCATGGTTAATAACTTGTTATTTTTTATAATAATGCCCACTACAGCAGCATGGCTGAGACGAGGTGGATGAGAACCACCACGATGGAATATCTGACAACCCTGATCACAGGAAAAGGAAAATCAGGAAAGAGCTATTCCTGGGCATGAAGAGGGAGAGGAAAGGGAACTCTGATTATGTCTCAGTTCGAGGAGAGGAAAGCAAAGACCATTTTGAGAGGCAGGGCAGATTCAGGAAGAAGGATTAGGAGCCTATGTTGAACTATTTCTAACATAAGAGGGAAATGAGAATGGAGGACAGATAGCCCAAAGAATAATTTATAATGAGTATCTGCGTCATCAAAAAAAGATCCCAGCACAGCTCACACAACAACCAGCCTCTGTACCTGTGCCTGCACCACCAAAACAACACCAATACTTAGCACAATACAACAAATAAGATTCCCTCTACTCTCCTATTTCCTCATATTCCTACCCTGGGCATTCTATCCTTTCACATGTTTAGAGAAAGAAAAACTGAAATCCTAATGGGATGCATTTATGTGCCTTTGAAATGCATCCAACTGCCCCTGTTTTTAATAAATATGTTACTCTGAGTTGATATTGAAGAAGCCTGGCTTCTGGATATAATAAATGGCTGTGTGGATATAATAAAGAAAATGCTGGGTGGGGGAAGGGGGGGGAGGAGGGGGCGAGGCGGGTGCAAGTCTGTGTACTTTGTATGTCAATCATGCCATCTGAATATCAATACAACAAATCACTCTCCATAAACTTCCTCTTGATAACTAATGCAAATCATCTTTAAACCAGAAAAAAAACAAATGACTAAATCCATTACAAGTATAATCCAGCACCACAAAAGCACACAAAATCTACTACTGATGATAAAGCCCCATCAATATAACCATGGTTATGTAAACCATAGACTATATCCACCATACAAATTAATCAATAGGATAATTAAGGTCATATTTAATACATAAGTAGAAACCCACCACCAACACAGCAATAAATGTTTTAAATGTTCCTAAGTTTTAAATAAGTAATAGTCATGGATACACATGATCAATCTCATCCCTCCCACCTTCAGTTTGGAAGTATGTGTACACAGGATTTCTAATTTGAACAGCATGGTAATTGCAGGCTGTGCTAATATCAGCCTGATTATTAACAGTTTACCAGACTGTCATCTGTGCACAAAATGCTGCAAATCTCACAGCCTCCTCACTCTATTGATCATTACAGGTTTCACCTTTGCTTTAACATATTATGCAAAGTGAAACGCACAGATATTTTATTTACTGCATCAGTCACTGAAATGCCTGAAGTACATGGCAACAACATCTTGCACCCCCTCAAATGTACTACTGAATCCGTGTCTCTGTGAGTTTGTATTATCTGGGTAAGCTTCACTTCCCATTGTTGAAGTGGTCATTCAAAGTCATGCACAATCACAGTGTGGATGGGAACACTAGTTAGGTCAATGTTGGTTGGCTGGAGGAGATTCATTCCACTCTCCCCATTAGGGTGACCAGGTACCAGGTTTTTGACTGAAAAGTCTGGTCAAAAACAGGACCTGACAATGTCCTGTCAGATCTATTGACTGGACACCCAAAGTCCAGTTACTGTGAGGAGGGGAGGCGTGGAAGGACCAAGCCATCACCTGCTCCAGCCCCCACTCAGCTGAGGCTGCCTCCTACATTTGTTGGACGGCTGCAGCTCCCAGCCCCGGCTCTACAGGTAAGTACCTCCTGACCCAGACAGCAGTTTGTAGGGGAAAAGCAGCAAGCAACATGGGGGAGGAGGAAGAGGTGTTGATGGGAGCTGGGATTCAGGGGAAGAGGTGGGACAGGGACGGGGGCTTTGGGGGAAAGAGACTCTGCAGGTGTGCGGCCTCCGGGGGGAAGAGGCGGGACAGGAAGGTTCTGGCACTCTTGCTGGAGTGTCCAGTTTTTAAATATTACCAAGTTGGCAACCCTACTCCCCACTGGCAGCTGTGCCTGAAGTCTATAAAATTTCTGGGGGGGTTGCACTTCTTCTGCCCACTCTATGTACACTTTGACATACCTTATACAATCATTGTCTAAGGCCTGCATCACCACTAACGACCCCTTCCAGTTAGTGTACTCTTGGGCTTGTTGGAGGAGAACCAGAATGAATACATTCTCTACATGAGGTATGGGTGTTGCATTGAGGATTATGTTTGAATTGCAAGTTATCGTTTTGAGAGAGACAGAGAGAGAGCACGCGTGTGGAGGAGAAGGGGTACTGGGCTAGCTTGTAGACTAGAAGTCTCTGTGACCCTCGCAAGAAAGGCGTGCCAGCAGACAGTCATTCTGAAAAGAGCCAGCCTAGATGATGGTGGGTTTTGTGTGTCTGCCATAGGGAGCAGCCTGCTTTCGCTCTCTCTCTCTCTCCATCTGTTCGGGTTTTTGTGAGTTATCATTCTGAATACTAAGAAATAAAGGAGTATACGTTGCAACCTTCAAGCTACAATATTTACATTTTATCTAATGTCACTGTGTCTATACTGTAAACATAACGTATGTACCACAAAACAATGCTTTGCCTACTAAGCATTATCAAGCACAGCATGGCACTCCATGAGGGGGATTGCAGAAAATTTTTATCAACAGCTGATCTCTATCTCCAGCTCCCTGAAAATACTGCCAGAATACCCATGCCTCAGACTCTTTTCAAGTGCTTTTCAAAAGCTTAGGAGACCCTTTTTCCTGAATATTCATCCTGGCATCCATTTTGAAAAAAGGGCTTGGAAAGGGCACTAACCCCAGGACTTATAGGAGTGTGATTTCCTAGTACCTGGCTGACAGCAAGAGAGTCAAAGCTGAATCTGGATAAGCCCAAAGGTTTGCAAAAAGAAATTGTGAAGATGACATCTGCCCATTCAGCTGATGGCGTTTGCTTGACATTTGTTTCTCAGATTCACATTCTAGGGGTATGTCTACACTGCAAGTACACATCCGTGACTGGCCCATGCCAGCTGACTTGGGCTCACGGGCTCGTAAGATATAAGAAATATGCTCTTTGGATCCAGAGTATCTCAGAGACTACTTCTCAGTCAATGTTTTACCGTTACAGTTAGATCAGCTGAAATGCCTGGGCTAAAAATGCCAATGTCTGTATATATGAGGAAGGACATGTTAAGTGGATGGCTTTCTAGACTAGAATTTGCTCCCTTCTGTGGTCTGAAAGGCCCAGAGTTTGCTGATATTTCAGGCATGTTACAAGGATCTGGATTCTTCTGAGGAAGTGGCATAAGTAGGGAGGATTTTAGTGAGCTGCAATGTTGTTTTGGTACTTAGGTTTTGTTTTTTTACATTGTTAATTTTTGTGATGTATGTTTTAAAATAAGTTGTATAGTATGAGTGCTTAGAGAACTGTGGTAAGATACACAGTCTAAATTGATGAAATAAATACTGTATTATAAATACAGTACATATAAATATATAATATACTATAATTATCCTATGCTTTGTTGGCATTTATTTTATAACTACTATAAATAACTTCACAATATCTAGTACCTGATAACTATTAAAAATCTCATGTGTGTGTTAGAATTTGTGCTGCTTGGATCATGGAAAACAGGAGAGTACAAGAATTCGGTAACAGCAAAGCCTTAGTAAAAATTATGAGGAAATAAAAATCCCATCCACATCCAGATAAATAAGGAAATATAGCTCTAGCACAGTCTGCATTTTAAATTAAATTTTCCACATAACAGATTTCATATCTGCCTGCCACAAAGGGAAATTAATAAAAAATATATTTCAGGCTTTAAGTAATTTTCAGTAGTCTTTGCCTTGGAAGATAAATGTCACTGCACACAGGACATCAGTATTTCATTGTCTCATAATTTATTTCCAGAAAAAAATCTATGTAAACAACAAAAGACCTATATCATAGTTTCGCCACTGAGCTACACTTCTTGTCTGCCTCAAAATTTTCTACCCTGTTTAATTATGCTGTGATGTTCATAAATAAAGATTTCAAACCTAGGAGTTGTCAGTAGGAGAGCTGGGACCTGTATCAAGTCTCCAACCTAAATCACCTCTGTCAGAACAGAAAGCTTCAGATCATGAATGGTGGTTGTTCGGTAGCTAAGGAATTGGCCAATGCCATATAGAGCCTTTTACCGCCGTGTACCACTGGCTCAAATTTTACCAACAATTCAAATCTTCAAAACTCATCATCTGACGAGGTACTACCCACAAGGGACCAGAGCACCACAAGCAGTGTGAATTCCCCTATGCTGTCTTGCCAACGTGCCCACCCCCTCAGCCGGGGACAGACGGCTCTTAGGGGCCGACTGTGAAAGCAGTGAGTGCTCTTTCACATCAATTTGTAATGCACAAGTACCCATGTCACAAACTACAAGTAAAATAAAAGAGGACTTAAGCATGTGTTTTACTGAATCGGGCTCAAAACTATCACCAGAACTGTTAGTCTCGTGGAAGCAGATGAAGTCTGGGCTGCTTCTAAGAGCCCCTACTCCCACCCAGGTGAGGGTGGTGGGCACACTGGTGAGGCAGTGTAGGGAAATTCACATTGCTTATGGTAGGGTGGTACCTTGTTTTATGGATACATAATAATGTGAGCCTGCAGAACTGTCAGTCTAGCACTTTTCATTCTAGTTAACACAGACACCCACATGAATCATAAATTCTCACTAAAATATCAAACTCCAACCACTTCTTTGGGGGATTTTTAAACGTATTTTTAAATGTATTAATAAACATTCTCTCTCTGATGTGAGGGAGAACAATTACTTGTCATGCCTTTTTCCATTTTCAATTCTTTAAACGGAGAGCACTATTAATATAGAAACCTACAGAGTATGCAGTCACACTTTTTGTACATAAGAGGTTTTATTATTATAACTAGTCTTTGTTTACAGAATGTTCCTTGGTATTTGCAATTCAAGCTTGTTGAATGGCTTTTGTAAGCAACCACTGGGGAATCGAATACCGTATATTGGATCAGCTCCTGGGCTGCTGTAAACTGTCATAGCTCCATTGTAGCTCAATGGAGTGACACCTATTCACACAAGCCAAGGATCTGGCCCAGGAGTTGTTTTGAATTAGCTCTGAAGGCTCTCATAGTTAAAAAGACAAATGTTCTTTAATATTCTCTCCCCTCATCCCAAATTTAAAAAAAAACCAAAACACCTAACAGCACCATATTTAATGTAGAGCACTACTAGATGATCAGCTGTGCTTTTGCATATGGTGTTTCCAATGTAGAGCTGACTTGCCTGAAATCAAAACTAACTGTCGGCCAAGTCATGACAAACAAAACCAGTTTATAGTGTCAATACATACAGAAGAGCTGCTTTCCTTCATTAAGCAGAAGTGAGGTACTAGGCAGTTCGCTCAGAGAGGAAAAGCCATTTCTCTGTGCAAGTATCTCTTTTAGAGTTTGAAAGCAGATAGGTTAAATGTTTTGTTTACTTTTTTATTTTAGCACTCAACAGAACTCTTTAAAATACCGCTGCATCTCCTCACAGTATTTTCTGTGAATTCAGCCCTTTAGTAACTGTCATTATCTCACGCTGACAGGAGAAGAACATTGAATGAATCATTTATGATCTGTCCTCTTTCCCCTTGACCATGTAGCTGTTGAATCTGATTGATACAGGAATAATCAAGTTAAAAAAGGTGTCATCAATCTCTTATGGTTTTGCATACACATTAGCTAAAGGCGTTCTTTTACTTGTGTTCATCTCTCCCAATTTGTGGGCTTGTATTTATCCCCGTCTTCTTCTTCCTTTCTAGCCTTTTGTTTTCTCATTAGTGGTTGAGGTCATTCATTTAGGAGCAGGCTCTCTTCCAGTTTTGCTTAAGTACTTCCAGCAAAAACACTGGTTTCTGTTATCTATCTAGCACTATTGAATAGCTCTCCAGGTGTCTCTTTACACTCTTACCTCATTCAGGACTATCCTGTTTTGTACTTTAAAGGCATCCCGCCAACTACTCAGTGAAAGAATATTTATTGAAGTTCACGGTTTCTTCTCTGTTTACATACCAAATTATAATAAAATGCTATTTTTTCTATAGGTCACATTTAACAAAGAAGGAAGAGAGAAATGAAGAGAGAGTGTGTGCATATGCGTACCTCACCACCAGCAGATGTATCAGAGGAATACATTTTATATCATTGTGATGGGTGCTTAAAAAATTAATTGCTTCAGTGTTAACTAACATTAAAATACACCTGCTTAATGAATCTGAAAGACCCCGTGGAAGTGTCAAAGTTCTATTGGAATGCTGACACTAAAGATAAACGCTGTATCACATGCCAACAGCTAAGTGGTTACATGGAACATCAAATACTAAAAATTACTTTCAGCAGTGACAACAAGAGGAGAAGCAAAAAAATGTGCTTTTTTTTTTTCCTTCTTAAATCCATGTTGAAAATTTCAACATTGGATGTTGGTTCCGCCCCCCCGGCCCAAATATGGTCTCTGTCCCACTACCAGACTCTCAACAGATCATCCAACACACACACCCCCACACGCATCCCCGAGGCTCCAGCAGAGCAGCAGCAGCAGCAAGAGGGGCAGGCACCTTTCAGAAATTCTGACAACACAGCAAAATAGCTCTTCTTTGACCTTTTCACTCCTTCAGCTTCATTAATGGACTTTATTGCCAACATTTATGGGTATCTACTTCTTCTCTTTCACTGTGCCCTCATCCTGTTGACCCTGTACCCTCCACCCTGTCCCAACTCCCTCCTCTCCTTCCTGTCTACACCCTTTTCCTCCTTTTTTTCTTTTTTCCGTTTCACAGAGCACACCCTCTAACAAAAGCACATAAAAGACATTTAAGAAAGTAATGAGCAATGGCTGTTTTAAATCAAAAAAATTAATTTAGGATATTGTTATACTGCATTAGTGCATAATCATATTACAGTTACCCCTCATCCTCCTATTGTTGATTAGCTAAGTTCTTGTGCCTTGTCCTAAATTAGACTGTAAGCTCTTTAAGACAGGAACTGTCTGTTCATATCTTTGTACAGCCTGTAGGAAAATGGGGATTCTATCTGATTGGGGTCTTAAGCAGTTAAGGGAACATAAACAAACAAAGAAAAACTTTTATGACAACTCTTAAGGAAACACAACACATTTTTCTAATTCTCTGTTATTGGTCAACCTCAGTTAGTGCTAGCATACAGCTTTCTCCGACGCACCCTAACAGAAAGAGAAGCTGAGAACGAGCTGAATCCAAGACCTCGGTAGCAGAGAGAGGCTAGAGGCTCATCAGTAAGAACTCAGCCTAGCCCAGTCTAGCGTAGCTGGCCAATTGGCTTAGCACACAGGCCCCAAAACAGACCATACTATAATCTTCAAACAAGCAAGCACATAAACAAACAAACAGAAAGTCACCCAAGCATCACTTAAGTCTCCTCTCCTTCCCCTGGAGAACTCTCGCACAAAACTCCCACTTACCACTCCTGTTCACTAGCTTCCTGGTTCAAGTGTTGGTGCTGTCACTGGTCTTGTTGAGAGGTCCTCCCTACATTTGCCCCACCAGATAATCACACTGGTAGTTCTGAGTCCGTCACTTCACTGCTCTACCTGTGGGTTGTACACAGCGTTGTTGAAGCTGTGTCCATTCCAGGATATCAGAGACACAAGGTGGGTGAGGGACAATATCTTTTATTGTACCAACTTCTGTTGGTGAGAGACACAGGCTTTGGACCTTACACAGAGCTCTTCTTCTGGTGACGGGAAGTTGGTCCAATAAAAGATATTATTACCTCACCCCACTTTGTCTCTCTACCTATGAGTGACAGACAAGTTACCCACCTTCCTCCCAGTATCTCTGCTTGGGCATGTCACAGCCAGCACTCTTGGGTAACTCTTCCCACAGTTTAATTCCCTTTGCCCCTGTCCCCAGGCTCATTTCTGTTCTCATGCGAGACTATGTGATGCTAGACTGTGTGCTGCAGATGGTGTCTGCGCCTTCGCTGCCCTCATGTCTACACTACAATCACATGGTGGGACAGCAGCTGAATTAGCTTTAATCTAGCTAGCTTGGGGATCAAAGACCAATGGCAGCACAGAAGTTCAGCATGGTCTAACCATCTGAGTAAGTACCCAGAGTTCCACATGGGCTTGTAAAGCCCTTGCTGCCAGAGATTCACTGCACTGGTAACCTGCAATTGCTCGATTAAAGCTAGCTCAGCTGCAGTCACACCTGTGTGATTGGAGTGTAGACATACCAAGTATCTGGCCAGTGATGCCCTGTATGAAGAAGAGGAGCAGGCCTCCCATCAGATCAACCCAGCTCCTGAATTCCTGTTGCACCGCTCCCTCTAGTCCACCACATGGCCACCTCCCTACCCCGAGGTCCCTTAATTAACCTGTTCTTACTAGCCCTCCTTTTAGTGCTTTCCTAGCAGCCAGAGCATTACTTCTTCCACCCCAGGCTTCTGGGCCTGCAGCCTCTGGGCCGCTTTTGCTAGCTCTCCCCATGACCCTGCCTGGAGCTCTTCACAATGCTCTCAGCCTTCCTACTCGTCTCCATGCATGGGGCTGTGGCAACCTCTTCTGGCCTATTGGCTCCTCCTCTTCTCTTTTCCTTGTCCCTTTTTCCTCCGTACAACTGCTGAGCTGCTTATCTCACAGGTGATTGCTTTCAGGTCTGCTTCCTCTACTCTGCATGGCTGTACAGCTGCCCTGAGACAGTATGCACTGTTGCTTTCCTGCCTGCACTGATGGCTTTCACTGTTCTGGCATCCTGCCACACCAACTACAAAATACACCTGAATCCTCAGACAACACTCAGTTTTCTGAAATCTGCTGCCAGTGCTAGATCACGCTTCTGATCCCAGGTATATATCGCTGTTGATCCAACCTGGCTCTTCTCCCAGATACCAGCTGTTAAGGATATTGAGGTTGACCCACTGGCTTACTGGTGCAGGTCATCGACCTCTGCCTGTGTTTCTGCTCCCCCCTCTTCTTTTGATTCACAAATGGTCTTTCAGATCAAACTGGTTATCTGTAATTATTACGAAGATCCTTTATAATTAAGGCTACAATTTGGTCATGGCAGTCACGGATTCTGGACCTCTGTGACTTCTTCAGCTTCAGCTATCAGCAGTGGGGGCCGCTGCTGGGCTGTGTGCCCTGCCCCGTGGCTTTCGGGAGAGTGGGGGCGCTGCCAGGGCCGTGCGCCCCTGCCCTGCGGTGGGGGCTGCAGCTGGGGCTGTGAGCTTCTGTCCCAGCTTGTACGGTTATTTTTAGTAAAAGTCACAGCTCCGTGAATTTTTGTTTGTGGCCAGTGACCTGTCATGACTTTACTAAAAATAATTGTGACATAATCTTAGCCTTATCTATAATACATTTAATCCATCTCTCTTTTTCTTGACTTAATAATCCAGTAGTTTCTTTTCCCTGAAGGAACACAGTAAAGTTTAAAAAAATAAACTTGTCTGAAAATTGTTTACCTATTACTTAAGATCATAACGAAGAAATTAGACAAAAATGCAGTAACATGGTTCTCGAGTTTGTTTGTTTTTTCTGTTTTGCTTCCTTTGTGCATTTGACAACACTTTGTATAGTCAGTTTCACTATTTCCTCTACATTGTCAGGTTTTTTTCCATTTCTGTTTCTGTGGGTTTTTCATATAATGAAACTGGAGAAAATTCATTTACAAGAGTATGAAAATGTAACTATAGAACTACTCAAATTTTCAGGGCAATTCAAGAGCAATTAATAAACTTCTTTTAAAACTGACCAGACAAAGTTTATGTTGTCCCTTTATTTTCTCTACTTCTCCTGAGAGCGCCACTTTCTCTTCCTCAAAATTGCTGTCAAGTTCCTTTTAACTTTTCATTATAAGTGCTACATGAATTTGAAGTTGTTTCCTCAAAAGTTAACAGCTTTAAGTGAACATGCCCTGGTCTGCACAAACTCTACAATATTTTAATAGATTTTTTTTTAGAGAGAAAAAGATGATAAAGTAGTTAAAGCAAGGGACAAGGAATCAAGAGATTTGGGTCCTATTGCTGACTTTGATATAGACTTTCAGCAGACCTTGGTCACTTCACTTAATCCCTCTGTTCCACTTTCCACATATGTAAAAAATAAAGTTGCCACTGGAGTCCGCGAATAACCACCTCTGTGATATGACAAGGTATAATGATCTTTTGGAAGCCTGACCTATGTCAAGTGTCTGGAGTCAGGAAATAAAAATTACTTACCAGTATTCTGTGCATCATTCCTTCATCACACTTAGCTACACTATTGGTATGCTGTGAAGCTAAATTAATTAGTGCCTTTGAGACTCTTGAATGGACACTATCACACCCAATGCAACAAGCAAAAAATGTTTAACCAAAACCAGAATGCACTGCAGAGAGATATTTAATGGAAGCCCTATCTAAATCTTCACTCCAGTATCATTATCATAACATTATGTACTAGTAGAAAGCAATGAGATGCCATAAGATACATGGAACAGGTCTTTAAAAAAGGTCTTCACTCAAACTGTACAAAATGTGGCAAAAACTATACATCTTTCCGGGCCCTGGGTATCGTGCCAATGAAAGGGCATACACAGAAGTGTGTCACGGGAGGAATGAATTTTTCTGAGATGATTGATAAAACAAACAATGAAAATTTAAAGTAAAAAAACTCTTAAGGAACCAACAGGGCCTCATGTCAGTGCACAAGAGGAATAAACACTTGGGGTTACTCTTACTCAAGCCACTGTGCCTATGAATTACCAGAATCAGAACAATGAGAGTCTACACCTGGGTGGGCAAGCTTTTTAGCCTGCGGGCCACATCTGGGTATGGAAGTTGTATAGTGGGCCACAAATGCACACAAAATTGGGGGTTGGGGTGCAGGAGGGCTCCGGATGGGAGTACGGGCTCTGGGATGGGGCTGGGGATAAGGGGTTTGAGGGCAGGAGGGGGATCAGGGCTGGGGCAGGGGGTTGGGGACATGGGAAAGGGTCAGGGGGCAGGCTCTGGGCAGTGCTTACTTCAAGCAGCTCCCAGAAACAGCGGCATGTCCCACCTCCGGCTCCTAGGCAGAGGGTGTGGTCAGGCGTCTCTGTGCACTGCCCTGTCAGCAGGCGCTGCCCCTGCAGCTCCCATTGGCTGTGGTTCCCGGCCAATGGTAGCTGCAGGGGCAGTGCTTGGGGAGGGGGCAGTGTGTGAAGCCCCCTGGCTGCCCCTACACATAGGAGACAGAGGGGGAACATGCCGCTGCTTCCAGGAGCTGTGCAGAGTGGGGCAAGACCATGACCCTGTTCCCCGGCTGGAGCGGGGCAAACCCCGGAGCCCACATCCTGGCAGGAACTCAAGGGCCAGTTTAGAAATGCCTGGAGGGCTGGATTTGGCCCCCAGGCTGTAATTTGCCCACCTGTGGTCTACATACATGGTAATTCTATCCTACCCAGAATTATCTAGCTTACACATTATTGACAGTCAGCTAGTTTATATGCGATCAAAAATAAGTTACAGGAGTGAAAACACCCCCACCTAACACCATTAATTTAACTTTTTATTCTTTGTGTCTTCAGTAGGCTTTAATCAGTGGAATCAAAATGTTTTGAGTTGTTTAAGAAAAATAATCATAATAAATGCACTGACAGGCTCATGCCATGTTTGTCACACTTCAGCTGGGAGAATGTTTTTAAAGCCTGTATCAGTTTCTGAAACGAAGGCGTTTTAGTGGAAACTGTGACGGATCATACAACAGCACAAAATATGTGGCATTAAAACAACTGTATTGGACACTGCTTCCAAACAGTCAGCCTTTCATGATTTGAAGTTAATTATTACATTTTGTTTGGGGGGGGGGGGGGGGGGGGGAGAGAGAGAGAGAGAGAGAGAGAGAGAGAGAGAGAGAGAGAGTGTGTGTGTGTGTGTGTGTGTGTGTGTGTGTGTGTGTGTGTGTGTGTGTGTAGTACTACTACTAGTAGTAGTAAAAACATTCAAAAAACAGATTCAAAATGCAACCAAGTTCTCCCTTGATCAAAACATACAACTATATGAGAACTGAGGTAATACAGCATACTTTCAAGTAGAATTTTATGTTATGCTATCCTAGGAGCATTGAGAGATTGGCAACACAAAGGAACAAAAGCATTATCTGCAATGCTATTCTACGTTTCATTGTTTTGTGTTCTCAAAATGCTAGTCCACATGTCACTTCCTCTTATGTTTATTCCCATTTCAACTTCTAAATGTCATTCATTTGAAGAGTAAAGCTCACAGATACTGATCTCAATTTCCTTCTGTTCTGTTAGGACAAAGCTAAATAACTTCCTCCACCATATTACAGGATGGATTGACTCAAGTCAAACCGCACAACGAACACCATGAGAACAATGCATCTCACATGCAGCCAAAATAACTCATTACATGTCATTACCTATGAATGCTACAGCAGAGCACTCATTTTAAAAAGATAACAGACATTCTTAAAAACAAGTGCACCAGTGGGCTTTTTGAAGTAAATTTTAATGAGACAGGAATGTAACTAAAAAAAATAAATCTTAATTGAAAGAAGGATGAATGCTAGTTTAAGAGCTACTCTGAGACCTCTCATTTACACTAGGTATGTAGGTCACTAAACTACATCACAACTAAAAGTAAACCCACCGGGACCTTCACGGGCACTGCTTTCTACCCACAACTTCAAAAAAATCACCCATGGGCTCTAGGGCTGCTGATATGGCCCTATCAGCCATCTGCCTCAACTCCCCCTGCTATGCTGGTGAGTGCAGCTGACTAATCATAACCCAACTGGCTCTTATCCTCACCGAGAGGGCAGAAGCAGGGGGTGAAAATGCCAGTAGCCACAGCACAAAGCCTGTGGGAGGATGGAAGTCATCTCTGAATCAGCAGCCTAGTGCAGTAAGGAGTGCCAGCACCAACTGCCTCCCCCACCACCCACGCAGCATTCTCTCGGGCCATCTAGCCATATGTACCTGTTCACGTTCAGAGAGAAAAGGAGAATGAGCAGTGCTGAGCTAGAGAGCTAAGCTTCTCCTGGGGAGAAGGCTTCAGTGGTACTCTTACCTTCTCAGCCATTTCTTAATCTAATGAAACCCCAGGCAAGGCTTGAGTTTTGACCCTACTCAGTGCAAATGCTTTGAGCTGTTAGGAAAGTCGAATGCTCACAGGGTCACAACTCCCACTTTTTTATTTGTATAATTTAAAACAAAATGAAATACACATTCCCAGAGTACTGAGTTATGCTTTATAGCCACTGATACAAAATCATACCGCTCCTTCTCTCTATTTCAGCTAACCCAGTGTATCCAGCATGACTTGGTTTCCATCAAAGCAATCGGATACCACACTGAGAAAACCAGTCTGTACACTTGTGACTGTTGGGAGATCTTCCATGGCAATAATAATTGCAGCCCTGGAGTTACCCTTAGGTCTCCAAAGGATGAGAGCCACTGACGAGTCCTCTGTCATTTTCATTTGACATGTTTTCAGATCAAAAGATGTGTTTTAATCAGGGGCCATCCAGATCATGGTGCTTATACTATCCTGAGGATCTTGGGATGGCTGGGTACAGGACCAAGGAAGAAAGTCACAAGGCTCCAGGGCTGGGAAGCAAAGATTAATACAGAGGTGGGCAAACTTTCTGGCCCGAGGGCCACATCGGGGTGCAAAACTGTATGGAGGGCCAGGTAGGGAAAGCTGTGCCTCCCCAAACATCCTGGCTCCCGCCCCCTATCCGCTCCCTCACTTATTGGATCATATTAAAGAAGTTCTGTATTAAAAATCACAAATGAGTTTGATTCCCCATAGTTTAAAGTCCAGGGTATTACTAATTAAGAGGTCTCTTGGTTTTTGGTACTGTTTCTCTCCCTCTATGTGTGAAACTTGCAAGCTGCTAATTGTGTTAGTACATTCTAAGACAGAGTCTGTTCTCAAAGCAATTCTTTGTAACAACAACTACTCACACAGAGAGAGACTCAAAGCAGTACTCTGTAACAACCGAAACAGCACCCAGAGACTCCCCGCCCTTTTGTTGTATTCATCTCGTTCTGTTAAATTGTGATTAAAATAGAGATAGAGGATGTATGTGGATGGATGCTTGGTGTGGATAATAACTGAATGATCAGGGAGGTGCCAGCCTAAGAATCCAGTGTCCATCGGCTGAAGAAGGCATCAAGCGGAAATAACCAGAGGACCCCCGGAGGGCAGACTGGAATCCACCCAACAGCCTCAAGGATGCGAGAACCAAAGAACAAGATAACATCTGGCAGCATGGAGCCATCAGGAATGTGCCATCTGCTGATTGATTCAGCAACAGCATGATGAAGCAATTCCCATAGACTGGCCTAGGAAGAAATTCCTATAAAAATGGACTCTAGAAAGTGAGACCTTTGGGGTCTGATTCTGCAAACCAACTTCCAGGAGTGTCAGATGAGCATCTGACAAGGCTCCGCTCCCTCCTCATGTCCAGGCCACCTGGCCAGTGGCTTGGCAAGAGCAACTCTAAGGCTGGTAACTATGATAACAACCTTGCAGAACCTCTTGCGTGTGTGTCTGTGTATGAATGAATGTATGAATAAATATGAAATTGAATGGAATGTTATAGCTATAACTAACTGCTTACTATGATTCTTTCTGTATTCACAATAAATGTAGCATTTTGCCTTTTCCCCTTTAATAAGATCCTGTTGGTTTTTATTTTATTGGTATAACTGACTGCCCCCCTCAGAATCCCTGATCCATCCAACTCCCCCTGCTCCTTGTCCCTTGACCACCCCATCCCGGGACTCCACCCCCATTCAATCTTCCCTGCTCCCTGTCCCCTGAATGCCCCAACCCCTATCCACAAGCCCGCCCCCAGACAGGCCCCCTGGGACTCCCATGCCTCTCAATCCCCCCTGTTCCCTGTCCCCCATCCCCTAACCCCCTTCCAGAACCTCCGCCACATCCAACCGCCCCGTTTCCAGTCCCAATTGCCCAGACCCCTATCCACACCCCTGCCCGTAACCGCCCCCCGGGACCCCGCCTCCTATTCAACCCTCCCCTGCTCCCTGTCCCCTGACTGCCCCAACCCCTATCCACACCCCTCCCCTTAACAGCCCCCCCAGGACTCCCACACCTATCCAACCGCCCCCTGCTCCCTGTCCCGACTGCCCCAGGGACACCCTGCCCCTTATCCAACCTCCCCTCCCCCTGCTCCCTTCCCATGCTGCTCGAGTGGCAGGAGCTTGCAGCCCCGCCGCCCAGCATGAGCAGCAGGCCAGAGGGGAGGGGAGGGGCCAGGGGCTAGCCTCCTGGGCCAGGAGCTCAGGGGCTGGGCAGGATGGTCCCACGGGCCGTAGTTTGCCCACCTCTGAGTTAATTGATAGAGCTCAGAGTTGGCTGGTGCTCATCAGGCTCCACCGAACTCAGGCCAAAGCAGACAGGAGAGAGAGAATGGCAGCTTCTAGGTGGGGCATACTGTGCTTCTGGGAAGTTTGTACTAATCTAGTAGGTACAAAAGTAACTGAAGTTCCTGTCATAGTGGGAAAGCTCAATTTTAAAAGGAGAAGTTTTTATTCAGACTATGTTTTGTTGCTACCTGCAGCCAAAAGAACTAAATTATATTTATTCCTGCTTTCAACCCATCCTGCAGAGGGAGAGAGGCCTGTTGACTGCTTATTTTACAGCCTGCTAAAGAGACACTTTCAGTTTAATGATACCTTTCAGAAGAAATTATCTAAAACAGCTTTTGTTTGTCAGCCTGAACAACTTTAATCTCCCTGAAAGGAAAGCAGGGAGTATGGCTCTTACAAGAAAGAGGAAGCTATCTCAGGAAGACAACAAGTTTGAAAGGACCAACCCAGGCTAATGCTGTGTTTCAGGGAGCATGGTGGACTGGAACCCTCCTCTTTCCTTGGTACCAAGAGCAGATAACCCCATAAGTGTTTCTGTACATATTACTATGAGGCGCTCATTGCACACTGCAATGGCGTTGAAACTTAGACTAGCACCTGTGTATCCTTACTGAAAGCATGTTACCTTCTCCACTCATGACAATTTTTCAGTTAGCAGGCATTTCCTCTGACACATTAAGAGCATCATAAAAATGCAATAGGTGGCTAAACTCAAATACCAATCACATGTAGGTGAAGAAGTCATAACTTACCTGTTAGCTCAGAGACAAAGCAATACCTAATATCAATGTGACCAGGTTCCCGAGGTGCATCCTGAACTATGGGCCCTCAGAGCCCTCTGCCCCACCAACCTGGGCTCCCTCTCACACTGTGATGCTATTGGTAAGCTACAAACCTCTGGCAGATACTACACTTACACAGACATCCACAGGTAGAGACGCACCCAACTGAGTTATCTGAAGGCTTCTCCCAGCCTCTCATGAACCATCAATAGAGAGGCTCCAGCCAATCCCCCACCAGCTCTCCAGCCTTGCACCTCAGAACTGTACCATTGTGCACTGGTCAGAAGCCTGACCAGTGTAAGTTCATTATCCAGTCCACCCCTCCCTCAATGTGGAGAGGACACACACTAGCCTTTGTAAACTAAGCTGAGATTTCCCAAGCATTTCAACCTATATTTTAGGTAAAATATAAAACAGGTTTATTAAGCACAAAAAGATAGCTTTTAAGTGATTATAAGTAGTAAGCATAGAGATCAAAGTTGGTTACCTAAGAAACAGGGGCGATGGATTCTTCTTAAAAGTGGGAGGGCCATGAGGCCATGCTCCTCCTCTTCCCCCTAAGGCCCCACAACCTGGCCAAGCCAGAAGCTGGAGCCGGGCCAGGGAGCCTGGGTCCCTCCACCTGCCTGGGGTTGGGGGGCGTCCCCGAGAGCAGCCCCCAAGCCTATGTCCCCACCCCGGGCCCTCCACCCAGGGCAGTGCAGGGTCCGTGGCTCCCCATAGCTGCCCCTGAAGCTTTTACCTTGACCTGTCTCCGGCTTCCGGCCCAGGCTGGGGGTGGAGCCTTGGGGGCCGAACAGCCACAGCCAGGCCACAGTACGAGCTGCCTGGGCAGCTGTTGGGAGCCATGGCCCCTCCACCTGCCCTGGCTGGGGGGATTAGGGGACAGGGACACAGGCCGGGGGCTGTTCTTGGGTCCTCCCACTCCAGACAGGTAGAGGGTCTGCAGCTCCCCACAGCTGCCTAGGCTGCTCTTACCCAGGCCAGGCTCCAGCTTCCAGCCTGGCTGGGGGGGCAGAGCCTCAGGGGGAAGAGGAGGGTCAGGGGATTGGGCCAGGCCCATGAACTTTCAAATGTGGGAGGGTTATGACCCTTCGGTGCCACCTTCTCCCCCCCACCCCCCGCTCCTCTTCTGGGACCCTTGCTAAGAAATAAAATAAATTTGCAGTCTGAGTTCAGTAAACTAAACTGGATTTGAATCAAGCAGTGTCTCACCCTGACGGAAGGTATAGTTCAATACCCACGCTAGGACTCTCCTAGACCACCCTCCCCAGGTTCAAAGTCTCTGTCCTCTAGACGTGCATCCAGGTGTTGAGTTGTGGGGGGGAGTGAGGCCAAGTCATGATATAACTTCCCCTCTGTATAGTTTCTTTCAGCTTGCTGGAAAGATCTATGCTTGTGACCCGGGGGGGCGGCGGCGGCACACCTTGGTCAAGCATTCTCCATTGTCTACATGTGCTCTCTGAGAAGTCTCCATTATATACAGTTCCTGGGATAGTGGATTCTCTTTAATGGGGCATCTGCTCATCTGGTTACTCCATTGTTGTACCTGAAAGGCTGGTTGTGGGTGTTCCAATCTCACAACATATTTCAGCAACACACACATAGCAAAAGTTTGTAACTTCACATACAATGACGGCACATACAATCCAACAGGATATTAATGTTCAACAGATCAAAACTTTCAAAATGATACCTCACATGGCATACTTCGTACAAAACATATCATAATTATGTTATAGTGATGAATATGAGGGTTCCAGGGTGCTGCTTTGAGGTACAGGGTGCCACAATTAGGTATTAGGGATATACTTGGTATAAGTGAAAATAAAAATTGAGGAAGTAATGTTGCATGGTAATCACAACTGCACTAAACTTAGAGAAAACAGCTGCTGATTTACATTCCTTTTAATGTCTCACATTGTGTTTTAGGTGCTATAACACAGTAACGGTTTTGTACTTCTGTCCTCAGCCATGCAGGCTTGTCTAAATGAGCAACAATAAAAGATCTTTATTTCCAAGACTAACAACAGAACTCTCTGTGACTGGCACCTTTCCTACTTCATTTCATGATGATCTCTCAATGTAACCAACTGGTCCTGTAGAATTTTACGTTATCTGACAGGTTTCAGAGTAACAGCCATGTTAGTCTGTATTCGCAAAAAGAAAAGGAGTACTTGTGGCACCTTAGAGACTAACCAATTTATTTGAGCATGAGCTTTCGTGAGCTACAGCTCACTTCATCAGATGCATACCGTGGAAACTGCAGCAGACTTTATATATACACAGAGAATATGAAACAATACCTCCTCCCACCCCACTGTCCTGCTGGTAATAGCTTATCTAAAGTAATCTTCAGGTTAGGCCATTTCCAGCACAAATCCAGGTTTTCTCACCCTCCACCCCCCACACAAATTCACTCTCCTGCTGGTGATAGCCCATCCAAAGTGACAACTCTTTACATAATGTGCATGATAATCAAGTTAGGCCATTTCCTGCACAAATCCAGGTTCTCTCACTCCCTCACCCCCCTCCAAAAACCCACCCCTATACACACACAAACTCACTCTCCTGCTGGTAATAGCTCATCCAAACTGACCACTCTCCAAGTTTAAATCCAAGGTAAACCAGAACATCTGGGGGGGGGTGGTGGTAGGAAAAAACAAGAGGAAATAGGCTACCTTGCATAATGACTTAGCCACTCCCAGTCTCTATTTAAGCCTAAATTAATAGTATCCAATTTGCCTATTTCCTCTTGTTTTTTCCTACCACCCCACCCCCCCAGATGTTCTGGTTTACCTTGGATTTAAACTTGGAGAGTGGTCAGTTTGGATGAGCTATTACCAGCAGGAGAGTGAGTTTGTGTGTGTATAGGGGTGGGTTTTTGGAGGGGGGTGAGGGAGTGAGAGAACCTGGATTTGTGCAGGAAATGGCCTAACTTGATTATCATGCACATTATGTAAAGAGTTGTCACTTTGGATGGGCTATCACCAGCAGGACAGTGAATTTGTGTGGGGGGTGGAGGGTGAGAAAACCTGGATTTGTGCTGGAAATGGCCTAACCTGAAGATTACTTTAGATAAGCTATTACCAGCAGGACAGTGGGGTGGGAGGAGGTATTGTTTCATATTCTCTGTGTATATATAAAGTCTGCTGCAGTTTCCACGGTATGCATCTGATGAAGTGAGCTGTAGCTCACGAAAGCTCATGCTCAAATAAATTGGTTAGTCTCTAAGGTGCCACAAGTACTCCTTTTCTTTTTACGTTATCTGAGTACTAGTCGGTCCCAGCCAGTTACTTGGTACTGGTACTTCAGGACTTTGCAACTGATTTTGTAACCTAGGTTTCTATTGCTCTTAGCATTATAAAAGCTTGTTTTTACAAAAACTAAATTTTGAGCCAAAATATGAGTTTACAATGTCACTTCGGTTAACTAGTGTGTTGGGAAGATTAATTTTTGTGAAGCATTTCAAGATCTTTGGCCAAGCAAATGCAAAGTGGTGTGTATTACTATTATTAGGGAGAGGATGCAGTCAGGTATTAAGACAGAAAAAAGTCCCTCAACAGTTTCCATTTTTTAAAAAAGCTTTCTGACTCAATGGCCCACAAGGCGCCACCCCCTTAGCTCCCAGTGGTCACGGTTCTCAGTCAATGGGAGCTGCGAAGCCAGCACTTGGGGCGGGGGCAGCACGCAGAGCATCCCTGGCCACCCAGGTGCCTAGGGGCTGCAGGGACCTGGCAGCCGCTTCCGGGAGCCGTGCAGAGCCAGGGAGCCTGCCTTAGCCCTGGACTCCCACTGCACCGCCGACCGGAGCCACCAGGGTCCTTTTCGACCAGGTGTTCCGGTCAAAAACTGGATGCCTGACAACCCTAGGGTATACTCATGTTATGTTTTCAAGTGTTTCCTCTATAACCATGAGGGTTAGAAACTTATTTTATTAAAATAAAAACTGGGAGAAGTTTGGGGAGGACACGGGGGCTTTGCCCCCCCAAAACTGCAAATGTTGGGCATACACAGAATTCCCCCCCTCTCACACCTGGCTCCACTAGCCTAACTGGAGCTGCCTCCCAAATATAGAAGTCAAACTGCACCCATGATTCACATACAATCGCTTGCTTCCGGCAGCGGAGGCTTTACAAAATAACACCAAAAATATAGAGACTGGTGATAAAACTACATGATTTGGCAGTACTGTAAACATATCCCTCTAAGGTTAGCAACCCACGTACTATAGCATTGAGTTCTTCAAAGACTATGAACAAAAGTTACTTTCACCTCACCAATTTTCACTGTTTGAGCTAAGAGAAGAGTAGACACAAACAGCATAAACTGTGACAAGAAAGATCAGTTTTAATAATTTAAGATATTGTGGCAGTTGGACTTTTGGAGTAAAATTCTCACTCTCAATCTAGATCTTTATGCCAGATAAAAAGGCTGAAGCAGCATAAAGGGGTCCTAAAAGCTCCATATCCAGGCAGGAGAAGATTTTCCTGGCGCACACTCTGCAGAAGGCAGTCTTAAGGTTATTCGAATTTGAGCCTTCTCAAGCTCTGGGGTAGCATGTGCACCAGGGCCACAGCTGCAGCACATACAGCTGCAGAGGCAACATGTAACTGTTGATAATTGCGGGGGGGGGGGCGGGGGCACAGTTTAAAGGTTCAGGGTGGGGGCACATAACTGCCCCATGCATCGCCTCTAGATCGAGAACAGAGGTTTTCAAATTACGGGGCATGCCCCCACGTGGGTCCAGAGAAACATTGTGGGGGTGCGGGGGGGAACGGTGACCCCAGGCGGCTCGAGCCAGCAACGCCATACAGCTGGCCCACGCTCCCCACCCCCCACAAAAAAACAACCACTGCCTCTGGCTGCAGTGGTTTCAGGCAGCGCTGCGGCTCTTAATATCGCTCAGGGCTCTTAATATATGCCAGGCAGTACTAGGGCTCTTAATATATGCCACAACTTAGACAATTTTGGGCCCCTGTCTATGTTACACCAGGGGATGCTACAGCCCTCAGAGCAGCCCAGGTCTGGGAAGGCACAGAGCTGACAAAGCCCGCTTAGTCCCATGCCCCGCCCCACAGTCACTGAGCTTACAGTTCTGTATTGAGACTCTCAGAGGTACAATACAGAATCTCTCCCTTGGATCTTAACATTCTTCCACTACATGGCTTTAGACGTTATTCATCCTTCTTGATGTTATTTATTATCTGCGGAGGTGCAGAAAATTTTGGACTTCATCACAGAACTTTTATCTAAAAGATTAAAGCAGTTCTGTACATTAGGCCAATATTTAAATTCTGATCCTTTCAAGAGAACTTTAAAAAAAAAAAGTAGTTTTCTATTTTTTTTTAAAATAAATAAAAAAAAGTTACAGTACTATGTGTAATTTAGGTGAAGAAATGTATTTACTTGCAGTATATGATTCTGATGCTTCAACACCTTTATTTGGCAGGTACGACTCCTATTTTGCAGATGTGAAAACTGAGGCACAGAGGCTTAAATTTTCAAAAGTGATCTGTGATTTTTGATGTCCAATCTGAGGCAAATTAAAGCTGGTTGAAGGCACTCAGCCCTACTGGAAACCAGTGCACAACACAGTGTTTAGAATTAGGCACCCAAAATCACTAATCATTTTCAAACTCTTAGGCCCAAATTTTTAAATAATTTGAACAAGGTCACATAGCATTTCTGTAGCTGACTTGAGAAAAGATCCTATTACTCCTTATTTGGGAGCACCAAGCCCTAGATCGTACTCCCTAAATAGTGCAGAAAAGGAAACCCCTAGAATTACTAGTTCACCTCTTAAGGATATACTTAAAGTTACAGACAACATATTTCCCTAAATTACTTCCATCAAACCAATCAGTTCTAGTACAGTGTTTCTGTGGGCTATCTATGGTAGCCAGCAGGAAACATATTAAAGCTATCAAGAATATTCAGACGGAAAAGCAAAATGAAAAGAAAAAAGAAAATCAGGACTGCAGCCAATGCAACCAGGCCCCTTTTATTTTTCGTGTTCTATTCAGTTTTGAGCCAAATAAATCGCTGGAGGTGATTTCCAACCAACAATCCTGTAACAAAACGGTTACCCCCTTTAAGCAGCTAAAGACAATTAGTAACATGGGCAGGCTATTATTGGGAGGCATTTGGAGGCCTTGAAGCATTCCTAGATCATGACTGCAATCTGAAGGAGTTAGACCAGTGGCTCTCAACCTTTCTTACTGTACCCCTTTCAGGAGTTTGATTTGTCTTGCGTACCCCCAAGTTTCACTTCACTTAATCTACTTGCTTACAAAATCAAACATAAAAAGACAAAAAAGTGTCACAGCATGCTATTACTGAAAAACTGCCTACTTTATCATTACTACCATATAATTATAAAATAAATCAATTGGAATATAAATACTGTACTTACACTTCACTGTACAATATATAGAGCAGTATAAACAAGTCATTGTCTGTATGAAATTTTAATTTGTACTGACTTCGCCAGTGCTTTTTATGTAGCCTGTTGTAAAACTAGGCAAGTATCTAGATGAGTTGATGTACCCTCGGAAGACCTCTGCGTATCCACAGGTGTATGCATACCCCTGGTTGAGAACCACTGATTTAGACTAACCAATCATTTAATTAAGCACAAACCTTTATAAGAGGCACTTCAGTTGTATACTTGTTTCATTAAAAAAAACACCCCTCCATTACAAAGCAGGGCTCTGAAGAAATCATAAGGCATAATACTGTAGCCAAAAAAAGAAAATTTTCATTTAGAAATTTATTTTCTCTCAAATATGTAGACTGCAACAGAGGGACTTGCCCTTTAAGGGCTACAGGCCCGTGGCAGTACAGGGTAGGGCTTAAAAAACATCCCTGGCACCTAGCTGCTCAAAGACAAAATAAATTAAACTAGTAAAAAGTGCCTGTAATGTATATACACACTGCCAAGATCTGAAGAAAAGCTCAGTTTAAGCTCAAAAGCTTGTCCCTTTCACCAACAGAAGTTGGTCCAATATAAGATATTACCTTACCCACCTTTTCTCTCTAATAAAATATTTCCGTTCTTTCCCCGTCCCAAATCAATTTAACCCTCCCCGATCCATCCCCATGTATCTCTTAGCGGGCTCTTCTTCACGCTTGCATGTTGCATCAACTGTCTGCTTAGCTTCCCTCCCTCTAACAAGATTTTCTTGGTAATCAGCTGCTCAGAGAAAGAGGAGATTGGCAGTGGCAACAACATTCTCTTGGCTACCTATGAGCTGTCTCCATCCAGTTGAGGCCTTTACACATTCAACTTTGTACTGAAACAGAGCGAGAGCATGAGTTGGAAGAGCTGAGAGAAAGAACTGCTGCATAGTGGACAAGGACCCTGTCTGTTCAGGAGCAGAGGGGATAGCTGTAGGAAGGAGGCAGAGTTTGAAAAATTCACCAGCCTTCTGCTATACAGAGTTGGATATACAAGTGGGGCAACACCACCTTGTTAAGAAGCCCTTCTGCCATCCCCAGATGGAGAATGCTGCCCTTCACATAATTTGAAAGCTACACCTTTCATATCAGATTTGGTTTAGGCAGTGTTTCATTAATTTGAAGTTATCTCCTCTTAGCTACTGGAAGAGAGAAAACAACTTTCTATTTCTTCTCTTTCCACCAAAGCTTCTGGGGTGCTGGAGTCGGGGGAGAGAGAAAAGAGATCTCTGCTACTTTGCCCATCTCCTATCATCATTTTTAGTAACCTAAAAAGAAAAAACCACACACACAAAAAAGAAAAACAAAAAACAAACAAAAAAGAAACAAAAACAGTATACTTCCACAGAGCAACTTCTGTTTGGGAAAGAATGTGAAAAAAGGATACATTCAGGACTGAAGTTTGCTGATAACATTGCACAAGAGTGCTATATATGCTTCTAGCTGTCAATTTGATAAGATTTAGTAATCCACCCATGTAGCTTTTCTTAATTAAAATAAATCTAGACAAGATCTCTTTAGAAGGAAAGAAGCTGTGATTCTGTAAATGTAAATGAAAATGGAAATTGACATACTGAATATATCTGTATGCCAATCTAAGAAAAGATTTTTATCATCTTCCCAAAATTATTGGTAGTCTTTCACAACTGTATACATGCTGTGCTAAAAACAATGAAAGCTTGTTGTTCCATTCTTTTAATTTTTTGTGAACAAAGCACATCGGTTTAACCAAAGTCTATACTTCGATATACTGTACCTTTCCTGGTGGTTCTAACAATTGTCTCAGAAAACAGTAAAGGGCTTCCATTGGAAACTTCATCTATAGGCTTCTCTGGTGGTTTGTTGGCAATACTTTCTTTCTTCATGTCCTTCTTTATTTCCTGTATGGGAGGAAAAAGGAAAGACAGCTTACAAGATGTCTCACAGGATACTCTTAAGTCTCAAGTGTCCAGTACTGGAAAAAGTCATAGATGTGAACTGTGATAAGTCCCAAAGGCTCAAAGTCTGACAGCTAGATTCACCCATGTTTTTTTATATTTCACAATAATTTGGGTTATTCTTACTCTTCTCTGCAAAAAGCAGACAGTTACACTCTTACCATTGTTATGGTAGTGACAGGTTATTGCCACTCCAGTACATGGAACAACTGGACAAATTTTTGAACTGGCCATCTATCATATTTAATGGCTTCCAAACACATGTAATTAAATGAAGTTAACTTAAAAAAATCACCCAGTGGGCAACTCAAGATTGTGTCAGCTAAAATCTTTAAACTGCCTCTCCCTTCTCGCAAGGAGAAGAATATTTCAATTTAAACTGCTGTATTGTTATACGCAGTGTGTATACAGCCACAATGTAATAAATAATATTTCTTCCCCAACTCCTAGACATATTTATAAGTGAAAATGTCACAATGAAAACCAAGCAATATTCAGGCTAATAGATTATCAAAATTTTCCCCAATCAGTGTTTTAAAAGGGTTAATCTCACCAATTTAATCACATTTTTGTCTGTAAAACGTCTGCCTTCTATTTTATCAGCAACACCTAAAATTACTGTAGCTGAACAATTACCAAAAAATATTTTTCACCATTGTTCCAACATGAATACTTGTGCATTTGACAACGTAGCACAGAGTCTGCTACATGGTTACCCTTGTAAAGGCAGTTAAGTCAGTTTGTTCTGTTGTTTCTGTAGGCATTTCAACACAGCAACAGGGAGACATGAAAACATTTTTTTAAATAGGAAAATCTGACTAACACTACAAATATTGTAATGGGCACCCAGGGCAGGTATCATACCAGCTACTACAAATAACATATTTTTCAACTGACTGCCTTTTAAGGAGACTGTCTCTTCAGCAGTGGACAGGGGAAAAACAAGTGGAGTGAACTTTCATCATAGCAATACTGCTCCCTCCCTCATCACTGCGCCAAAGGTAAAGGTTTTCCCAATAGTTCACAGTTAATTCTCATTAAACAAATATTTACAGCACATATGCAGGAAGACCATTCCACAAACCGTTCATGCAGACCTTAAAATACAATCTACTTTCAGTTCTTATTTGACCCCCTCGCTGTAATATCTTTAACAATCTTCACAACATCCTTCTGAAGTCACACCGGAAGTCTGTAACGGAGTAGTCAACTGAACCTGGGTCTCCTAAATTCCAGGCTAGAGCCCCACCCTCTGACTCATCTTTAACTTTTTTGTTCTAAATTCTAACAAATATCTAAACTTACATTTTATTTCTACAATTTCAGACCCCGAAATGTCTCAGCAGTAATATTGTGAATCCTTTGATTTTTTTCTAAAGGTTTTTATTAAATGTAGCCCCCAAACAGTACTACTTAACCAGACATTGTATTATTATTCATTAATTGTATGAACCTGAGCTGTCTGCTACTTCTCCAAAATGCATGCACGTGGGATGCAATTAATGCATAGATCTCAGAAAGTGGAAGTTGTATAATGCTGCACCTTTAAGGAGTGAAAGTGTCTGTGACTGTGCATGAGCTTCCCAAGCAGTGCATAGCATCATATCCCTATGCTTACTATGCATGATCCAGAAAGTATACTCCAAAAATGATGCATGTGTTTAAAAAGGTAACAATACTTTTTAAAAACAGACTAGTCCAGTACATGGATTGTTACAAGAGTATATTTTTAAAATCTTAAAATGGCAGGAAAGAATGAACTTGTTCATTCTAAATCTGGAGTTCCCAAGCTCAATTTGCAACTCCAAGTGACAGACTGTTTGCCAGAATATCAAATGGATACTGACAATTTAAGTGGAAGGAGCTAATATGTCAAAACATTGGTCTTCTTCAAGCATGACCTCAGAGGTCCTGCCTTATTGCCAGAGGTAGTTTCCTATGCACCACTGCCAAATGGATTTTTCAAAACCTCATGTCAATATGAAACTCAATGTTCTTCAACTAACAAGAGTCAGAAATTAACTTCTACAGTCACCAGTAGCAAATAGGACACTTTTCCTTGTTGAATAAGGAGCATGGGAAAAGTAATAAGCCAGCAATTTCTGCAGAATATGATTTTCAATACAAAAAACTCCATTCACAGCTCTAAAGCAGAAAGCCTTCTGATGTGACTGAGTGAAGTGCAGCCTTCCAGAATCTGCAGAGACAACTCTAGTGCCTCTGCTCCAGTTTATAGCTTTCCCACCAAGCACCACTGTTCAATTTACAAAACACATGGAGCTAGAGGAAAGAGTGAGCCACAAGCTGGATCTTTAAAGGGAATTGGGCTCTACTTCACCAGTGAGGGATTAGCTACCTATGCCTCAAACACACACCCAGCTGATCTTAATGAGGTGGGCAAACTATCAGATCCGGGTGGGAAGGAGTCAGGAGCTTTCCATAAAAGGCTGGGGAGGCAATAAACTTATCAAATGTCTACTAGCCAGGGGCTGACAAAGATGCAACCCCATCCCACTTCCAGAGATCAAGGATGGCGGCATCCTCATGCCCATCACCTGTAGGTTGGAGTGGGGGCTGGAACTCTCACCAGCATTTCCCCTGAACTTCACGGGCATGGCTCTTCTCCCCTTCATTGTTCATATTAGCCTTTGCCTAATACTCCGCCCCATTCCACTCCACTATCTGTAGATTTTAATAGCTACCACCCCACAGCTAATTAAGATGAAGGGGGTTATCTCTCCCCCAAACTCCTACTGATGTCAGGGGACACCAAATTCTGACTTATGCAGGGTTCTGTGCCACAAGAGGCTGGTCTTGATTAACCACTTTAGGGCAAGCCACAGATGGCTCCAAATCCTTACTGCTTGTGTAGCTCTCCAGGAGACAACAGATTTCATAGCTGACAGAGTGTCTTCCATAAAGTTTTTTGAGTTAAACTAATGAAAAAGGGACTATACAAGAGATGAACACACACTCTACATATTTAAAAAAACCCCTGTTTTCTTGGCATCACATGAATAAAAATGGCATTTTCATGTCTCATACCAATAATATATTCACTACCTCTTGAGTCTGTGATTCTAAGGACTCCAGCAAAGATGTCCAGAAGTAGAGGAAGAAATCTCTTATTCTGAAAGTTGAATGCTGTGTATCTAAGGCAGGGGGTTCTCAAACTTCATTGCACCGCGACCCCCTTCTGACAACAAAATTACTACACAACCCCAGGAGGGGGGACCAAAGCCTGGGCCCGCCCGAGTCCCATCACCCTGGGTGGGGGACAAAGCCCAAGGGCTTCAGCCCCAGGAAGGGGGCCCAAGGGCTTCAGCCCTGCATGGTGGGGCTCAGGCTTTAGCCCTGGGCCCCAGCAAGTCTAAGCCAGCCCTGGTAACCCCATTAAAACAGGGTCCCGACTCACTTTCGGGTCCCAACCCACAGTTTGAGAACAGCTGATCAAAGGAACACCTGAACCAAATGACCCCAAACTAGCACCACAAAACCCTGCCCCACGCACCGATGAGGCATAGCACTTTTCAAAACAACCTGGTGTACGTGCACTTGAAACATCAGCTCTTAAATCAACAGCTTTGTTCTCAGGGCAAAACTTCCAAAAGAAGCCCCTTCACAATGTCAGCAGAGAGTAATGTACACACCACACATTCTCAACAAACTGTGGAGAGCAGGACTCATACTCACACTCCCTGGGTACTGCTTGGGTTCAGTGACTTCACCATATTACCTTGAGTCACTCAGTTACTCTGATGTCAGGCTGCCTGAAAACACCCTGGCTTACAACAAAGCTCCAGTCAAACTGAGCATGTACAAATGACTTTCTCTGGCACATCAGTTTGGCTCAAGTCACAGCGGAGATTTATTTTTATTCTAAATAACTTTTAAAATATTGCTTCCCCGAAGAGGCAGAGGATTCTGGATAAAAACTTAAGAGGGTGATATTGGTTTGGGGCAAATCAGAGCCATAGTCTGAACTGCAGGTGTGTGCTAAAATAATTACATGAATGATAACGTTTTGATGACAATATTAAGGGGTCTGTAGCTAACAAATTCCTTGCCGAAACGATTCCCAAATTTGAACCCTTAATCCTATCCCAGACCTCCATGAGTCAAAGCAATTTTCAGGACAACACCAGTAAGCCTGTGGATTTTAGAACACTGAGAAACTGGCTGATAAACAGCAAGTTCATCTCCATCTTCATTATAGTGGGCTACCTCTCCCATAGGGTGACCATATTTCCCAAAGGGAAAACGGGACACCATGCGTGGCTGGCCTGAAGCACCCTCATTGCGGAGCTGGCCCCAGCTGCTCACCTGAGGTGCCCCCCCAAAACTATCACTGGTCACTCAAACCCTGCTGGTCCCCCACTCGAGGCTGTTGCTGGTCGCTGGAACCCTGTCAGCCCCCCATGTACTGGAACTCTTCTTCCCCCACCTCCGCCCCACCCCCAGCCTGCACCGGGCTGGCATCTCTGCTCACCCCCTGCACAGTCCTCTGCACCACAACCCACTTTTTTGACAAATGCCCTCTTTTACCAAAAAAATCAGGATGGCTGGGACAGACCTTAAAAAAAGGGACTGTTCCGGCCAAAACGGGATGTATGGTCACCCTACCCATATAATAAAGCAAAAGTTAGTATATAAAGCTTCATGACTATCCTATTTGACAGCTGTATCAACATGTAAGAGGATTTAAGCAAATAAATAAATAAATAAATAAACCCTGCTTGAATGCAATCTTTCATCTTTTCTTAATCTTTCAAGAATTATTAATTACAGTAGAACCTCATAGTTACAAACACCTGGGGAATGGAGGTTGTTTGTAACCCTGAAATGTTTGTAACTCTCAACAAAACGTTACGGTTGTTCTTTCAAAAGTTTATAACTGAACTTTGACTTAATACAGCTTTGAAACTTTACTATGCAAAAGAAAAATGTTGCTTATAATCATCTTAATTTAAACTAAACAAGCACAAAAACAGTTTCCTTAACGCGTCAATTTTTTTTTTTAAACTCTTGCTGCCTGATTGTGTATTTCCGGTTCCAAATGAGGTATGTGTTTGACTGGTCAGTTCGTAACTCTGGTGTTCCTAACTCTGAGGTTCTACTGTATACTGATGACATTTATCCAGTCTGCATATAATTAGCAAATTCTGCGAGTGGTGTTAAATAATAGGGTTGCTAATTTGTGCACACACAAAAAAAGCCTTTAGCAAACCTAATTTTTTTGTATTTTTTTTGTATTTCTATTTGTATTAATATATATAGCTTTGCTTTCAGAATCTGCTCACTCACTGCCCTTGAAGTCTAACTACTGTGTCTGCATATAGTCCCCTCTACCAAAATATTTCCTCTAATACAGAGGAAGTTGTTAGGATATAGATATTCAGGCCTGTCTGTAAAGGCCTATACTCTAAGAATTTAGGTGTATTCTTAGCACTTGGCTAGTTATAGAGGTACAAAAGAATCAAAATCACTGTCTGCCGATGTTAGGGCCTTCTCTTACCCTGACAGTCTGAGGCCCTGTGCTTAGGCTAAGGCCTCTGGCTAAGCAGCAGAGACAGCCATAAGCTGGGAAGCCAACAGTTACCTCCTCATATTCCAAACTAGTCACATTGAAAGAAGGTGCTATTGGGCTGTTAGGAATACAATCCTGTCCTGATAGTGCCTATCACCTCCAGAGAAAGGGAAGTGCCTAGAAAATGTAAAAGGATACTTAGTTTGATAGCATGGCAAGAACTCACTTATCAATAGTTGGGATGTGAAATCCTCACTTCTGTATTGTTTTGTCATTATAGTTCCCACTTTGCTATTGTTTGTCTGTATAATCTCTGTCTGGTCCTGTGACTGTTCCTGTCTGCTGTATAATTAATTTTGCTGGGTGTAAACTAATTAAGGTGGTGGGATATAATTGGTTAATATATGATATAATATCATATCATATATAATGATATAATATAATCATGTTACAATATGTTAGGATTGGTTAGTTAAATTTCAGGAAAATGATTGGTTAAGGTATAGCTAAGCAGAACTCAAGTTTTACTATATAGTCTGCAGTCAATCAGGAAGTGAGTGGGTGGGAGTGGGTGTGTGGGTGGGGGAAATGGGAACAGGGAATGGGGCTGGGAAAATTGGAATCATGTTTGGCTAACGGCAGGAATGGGAACAAGGACACAGGTGTAAGGCTCTGTGGTGTCAGAGCTGGGAAGGAGGATACTAAGGAAGGAAACTGGAATCATGCTTGCTGGAAGTTCACCCCAATAAACATCGAATTGTTTGCACCTTTGGACTTCGGATATTGTTGCTCTCTGTTCATGCGAGAAGGACCAGGGAAGTAAGTGGGTGAAGGAATAAGCCCCCTAACAGAAGTGCTCAAATCTGTCACCATAGTTACAGCTAATACTTGTTGGGGGAAAGTAGTAAACCACCACCAAGACCCTGAGAAAAATCTGCTCAGAGGTATTAGAAACAAAATACGAAAGTCACCCCAGCGGTATTAATTTTTTTCTAAATTGCATGTTTAAAAAGTCTAGCACTAATGGGCGAGGGGTCTCTTGTATTTTTGTGATTACTCATAATACTACTTCACTTTATTAGTTTACCATTCTACCCTCACTAGAGGGAAGTTCTGCCATTTTTATTAAATGAACATTTTAAGAACTTACTCAACTGATTCTTCCAACAATGCATTTACAATCCTCACTGTGTAAATGGACTAAAAACAATTGAGTAAATTGCTGCAAGGTTTCCACAGCAACCATTGCAACACAAAAAGCTGTTCTGTGCTAATTTGAAGATGAAAGCTTCCAGACAGTAGGTCATTTTCATTTCTCAAAGCTGTAGGAAGCTATGCAAATGTATGTGCAAATTATTGTCACAGACCAAGATAATTTATCCAAGGCTTGAAAAAGGAAAACTGATTCTTTAACTCCCTTCCTCCCAGAATGTAATCAAATTAATCTATATGCAGTCACAAAGCTTTTGAAAACAAACAAAAAAACAACAAACAGTAAAAAACAGAGGCAAGTTAAGAAGTAATGAGACATTTTACAACTCAAAAACCAACTGCCTACCTGTACATTGCTTGAAGCCAAATATGGTAATAGTAATAAGAATACAGAATCAGAAGCCTAGAGGGATGGCATGCAACACATTCTAATGATCAGAATAGGATAATAGAAACATCTTAACCCCTCTGATATGAAGAATGTAACTCTTCTCCTGTCTCTCATACTCCTAAACCAACTGTGTATATTTTAAGAGATACAACTTCTATTGTTATTTCCTCCAAATTGTTGTCTACAATTTAAAACAAAGCATGATTTAAAACGTATTTTTACATCAAACCGCACAGTATTTCTGCTGCAAGTCTCTTGTACTAGTCAACATCAACACCCCTGTCAACTCAAGATCAGCTTTGGCACCAATGAGAACGTTATCCAGTTAGAAAGATGATGGCTGCATTTAAAAGGGACATGCAGCGCTCAAGGACAAGGATATAAAGGTGAAGTAAAACAGTGAAGTAGTAAACCCCTGCAGGGATATACAGAAACCCATTGGCCTCTGCTGTCCACTCTCCACAAAATCCTTCAGGATTAACTGGACTTTGTGTCTCCTTTGTTATGTGTTGGGATTATCACTGTTTATGGTATTATCACAACACTAATTTAACCATAAATTCTTTTATTAAATCCGAAGGCCGAACGGCATTTATACAATTACTCTAAATGCCCCTAAAAGCCTAAATAATATGCAATTTACTACATCCAGACACTAACAAAACATTTATAACCATTTCATCAAGATACTTACACATGGGTCAAACCCATGGGTGCTTAGAACCATATTGGTCAACTCCAACTCAGTCAGGCAGGTATTAGCAATAAATGAGGCTATGTTTAGTCATGAGTATTTTTAGTAAAAGTCATGGACAGTTAAAAAAAAAAAATCACGGTCATGACTTGTACTATATACTCTTGACTAAGACTTGCGGGGGGGGTGGGAGGGAGGGCTGCCCGGGGACCCCACGGATGCTTGGAGAGGGAGATGATGGTGCATGGCCTGGGACCCCCGCTGGTGCTGGGGATGGGGGGCGGGTGGCAACGGGCGGCTCAGGACCCCCACTCGTGCTGGAGGGGCGTGTGCAGAGCCAGCAGGTTCCCTACCTGGCTCCGCACCTCCCGTCCCCGTTCCCCCTCCCCCCCCGGAGCAGCAGGAGAGTTTAGGTGTGGGAAGGGGCAGGGGTTGGGGCATGGGACGAGGTGAGGCAGGCGCTGGGCAGAACTTACCTGGTGTGCTCCCCAGAAACGGCGACATTCCCCCTCACTCAGCTCCTAGGGGGAGGTGTGGCCAGACAGCTCTGTGGGCTGCCTCCGCCCGCCCAGAGCGTTGGCTTTGCAGCTCCCATCACCCGTGAACCCTGGCCAATGGGAACTGCAGGGGTGATGCCTGCAGGCAGAAGCAGCGTGCAGAGTTGCCTGGCCAGGCCTTTGCCTAGGAGCTGAGAGATGGTGATGTAACCGTTTCCAGGGAGCCCCCCCAGGTAAGCGCTGCCCAGAGCCCACCTCACTCCATCCCATGCCCCAATCACCGCCCGCTCCCACACCCAAACTCTGCTGCTGGTGGGATTGGGGGGCAGTGGCCCGAGACTGCCCCAGCAGCAGGCAACGGCCAGTGCAAGTGGCACAGGGGCTGCCTGAGCTGCCCCTGAGCCAGGCACACTGGCCGCTGAAGAAGTCACGGAATCCATGACTTTCATGACGAACTCGCAGCCTTAGCAATAAACCCTATTTTCTCCCCTCCTTCTTGCTGATCAAACAGTTTTTCCACTGCACTGAGGTTTATATGGGTTCTAATTTTTAATATAGCACTGGTATGTGGGGTGGCGTCTTTTAATTCAGATTCACTTTGTCTTATTTAAAACCATCTGCAATCACCCCTATTGGTCAGAGGGTTTTCTTGTTTTGTTTTGTTTTTTTAAGAAACTCTGCCTTATTTCATTAGTTATTCCTGAACCAGATATCCTTCCTACTCCATTCCTTCTGGCCTTATAACTCATTATTCTCAAGTCCTATCTTTTATTTGCTAGTTACGGTCTTTCTTTACAAACTTAAGCTAACTTCAATTATCTAATTTTATATTTATTCTACATGATTATACAGACATATAACAACCAATCACAAGGCATTGTCTGAAGGGACGGAACTAGGGGCCAGGCACCAAAAGCACAGATTGAGTGTGAGATAAAGGAGGAACTCCATTAGCTAGTCCTAATGGCAGTAGGCTCTTATATACACCAGCCACTAGAGGGGGATACAACAATTTATCAATCTCCTGGTTTCCTCTAGGACTTCTACTAATCAAAACTTCAGCAGATAACTCCAGCCGTCCTTTTTGGCTATTGACTTATTTCTAAACCACAGCCTTCTAAACATCTCACTGAGTTCTTTGATTTGTGTATGTTGCTTTCAGAATCTAGCACATAGCCTATTACAGTGGCTCACATGATCTCCATCTACTGGAGGCCCTAATCCTGCAAAAATTATGCACATGCTGAACCTTCCCTTCTGAGAGTAGCTCCATTGTTTTCAGTGGGAATGCTCACAACATTTAAAGTTAAGTATGCACAGGATCAGGGCCCTAGAGTGCTTCTTTTTGCAGGGAACTCCCTTTCTGCCTGAACTCACCTCGCTGCTTTTTGTCTCACTTTCTTCCTCTGGTGCAAAGAAATTACTGGACCCCATCCATCATTTGTTGACAGTGCTGTCTGCTTGATTGCACAGATGTGTGTGAAGCCCTACAACTGTTGTTAGACTGATGGCCTTAGTAAAGTTGAAAGGTTTGTCATCTATACTCCATTACTCCTAATAGATATTTTATAACCTATCATGCGTTGACCTAAGATCACTGCAATATCGGGGCATAAATGAGTAGGTGAGAAGCAGTAATGAGTTTTGCGGAAATGCATAGGCCTCTGGAACAAAGCCATGTCAGACATTAATATAAACAATTTAGATTTAGTGCAAGTATAGGTGGTTTCTGTATTGTATTTTCCTGTCAAAGTGATTACATATTAATAAAATGGCAGCTGGCATGAAAGAATAAGAGGAAATAAACTCCAATAGGTGGCATATTTTACAGTGAATAAAGATAGCTGAACCATTGCTGTAGACTCCTGCATGTATTAAACATTCCCTACTCAAACCTTCCCATGGACCCAGGTGCTGAAGCACTCTGACCACGTCATATCCTGCTGAGGTTTGAACCCCAACGGTGGTTTCTACATCAAATTCAAGCATCTCACCTTCCTCTCCAAAGCCCTACATAAATCTTAGTCTGCCTACCTCTCAATTTCTTCTTCTTGCTCTCTTGCTTTTCCCACTCTCGGCTTAGCACCTCCTTTACATCTCCTTAAATCTCATCTTCAAGCAATCCCTCCTAATCAATAAGCCCTACATTTTCCCTTTTCTGAAACAGCTGTGTTGCATCTTGTATACGCTGGTCTCATCCTAAAGAACTTCAGAATAGGAACTATGTACATAAACTGCCTTGTATATTTAGAAAGGTAAATTACTGTAGATATTTAAAATATAATAATAAACTCCATAGATCCTAAGTAATCCCTCAGCTCTATTTTATAGAAGCATGATAGACTTTTTTCCCCTCCTGTGTGTTGCTTTTCAGTAGTGGTTCCTGCTCCAGGCAATAAACATAGCTCTCAACCCTTCCATTCAGAGAAAACTATTCAATGCACTTCTTCAATTTAGATTATTAGCTGCAACTAAAAACAGCCAAGAAGAGAAGAAAGGTGAAGGGAGGTGGGGGAGAAAGAAGGGGCAAAAGGCGAACAGCAGAGAGAGGAGGAGGAGGAAGGAAATAAACAAACAGCTCCAACTGCCTTAGAGGAGTAGGGTGAAAAAAAATCAGACCATTTACCTATTGAGATTTAGGTTCTCTGGAGGGATATGATGTTGATGAGCCACATTACAAGAAGACAGATAGATTACGACATTCAAATACATGCTAAAGATCTTTAAAATGTGTGCCCTGTCAAGACTCAAAATGAGAAGTAAAACAACAAATGGGGAAAAAAAACAGAAACAATGTGTAATCTATGTATTTAACTAAAGAGATTAGTCCAAGTCACAAGATGCAGTTCTGGACCCAATCTTCACCCATTTCAAAGGAGTGGGGAAGTTCAGCTCTGTTATTCTATTTCAGGTCCCTTTATAGGGAAACACAGCAAAACACTGTCACAAAATTGGTCAAGATGAAAGCAGTGGTCACAAAATACCAGCTGATTAACCCTTGTCAAGTTTTTCTAGGCATCATGGCAAAGGCGAGTTTTAAGGAGGGATGTGACAGAGAATACTGAGGATACTGTGGATATGGGTGGCCAGTGAACCGGCCTTTGGGGGAAACTAGCCCACAGCCCCTCCCCTTCTCTTCTGCCCCTCCCCTGCAGAAGCCCAGAGAACCCCCACTGCGGCCCCAGGCCTGGGCCGCATGGGCAACCCCAGACCCAGAGCGCCCGGTGGCACGGCAGCAGCGAACCCCAGCCCCTGAGTGCTGGGTGGGCAGTGCGGCACCGGTGCCAGTCACCTCGAGTCCTGGTGGCAGGGCCACAGAAGAGCACCGGGAACCTCAGATGGGGGGCTGGGGGCATAGCGTGGGCAGGGCCAAGCCAGGCTGTTTGGAGAGGCACAGCCTCCCCCTGCCTATTATACCTGCCACCCATGTTTGTGGATGTTTACAGGAAGAGCCTCCCTTGTGTAAGAGGCATCATGGGAAAAAGCAGAAAGGTGCTTCTTTGTCAATTTAATAAATAGGCGATGAAGGTGGACATTGTTGGCAGAGTAGAGGTGGGAATCAGCTTCTCATAGTGCATTACAGATGATCGGTAGCAAAAGGATAGGCCATGAAAGGCCTTAAAAATGAAGACAAGTTTGGTCCTGATGCAAATTTATAGAAAATTTTCAGAAATACAAAATCATGAGAATGAAAATAATATCTTACAAAGGCATAAACAGTGAGATCGCAAAGGGTTTGGGAAGGCTGGAGATGAAGCAGAAACTATGAGTGATGTACTTTGCACTACAGCAGAGTCGCCTGCTAGCCCAGCAATGTTGTCTCCAGTACTCATTCCTAGTTTTTAATCCTCAACCAAGGATTTATTCCATTTAACATACAGAGAGTAGAGTGGCACCAAGCTTTGGTGCAACAAGAACTATCTTGGGGAGGCTGATTGCAACCAGCTCTCCTGTCATCAAATAGTCTAACAGCAGTAGAGAAGCCCCTGCCTCTCCCCGCCCCCCCCCCATAACCTTCATGGCACTGGAGAGACTGTGAGGCTTTCAACTGCCACTGAGTCGAAGCACTCTCTCCCTCACCATGATCACAGCAACACAGAAAAGGCTCTATACAGTTTCAGTGACCCATTGGGTCTGACAACAGCCACACCCCCACATACACCCTGCTCTGATTGTGACAGCTGTGGAGGGGCACTGAAAGTTCTATCTACCAGCCAGTTCTCTGCCCTATCATAGCAGAAAGAAAGGAAACAGACCCCCTTATGCTATTTCTGTATGTCTATTCAAGCTCCTGAATAGCAACAATAGTGCATTGGAGGCCCCATTTTTCTCCAAAAGAGTCAAACCACCATTACCTGCTTAGAAAGTACAAGATTGTTCTTTATATAGAGAAAAACAGAATTATGCGTTTATAAGAATAGGTGTATATAATTGTGCTTCCCTCACACACAAGATATTACTTTTCTGAGACATGAATAAAAGGAAGATCACCCGAAAGAGTCAGTTCTTCTATTTAGTCTAGTATAAATATTTATGCTGAGAGCATAGCAAAGGCTCTCTCACTGATATTCAAGATGCTTCTTGAAATCATTAATTTAAAAGGCTGCATCTTTGTTCTTCCTCCCTCTTTTCACAATCACACAATCTGAAGTAGGTAAACGGATATGGAAAAATAACATTCTTAGAAACAAGAAATTGCAGACATTATGGTAAAGTATAATGCATTAAACAAGGCATAAAGCATTGCCTATGATACATGCAGGTTCAGTGAGCAACAAGAAGCACAAATTCTCTGTGCAGAACCCTCTCAACACACCAGGCAATCCTTAATAGCAGGATTTTCTAATGAGAGCAGTGACAGAGTCATCCAGTGCCTTGAGTCCTCAGTTTAGAACCATGGGAAAGAGTTATTTATTTATTTATTGGTGAAAGGATTTTTCGTCTCCAAACGATCTTCAGTGAAGGGAAAAAATAAAGTAAAATCCCTATGCAAAACAAAAACACTTCAACTTTGAAATACTGAAGTTTTCATTTCAGCCACTGTTTTTAAAAAATGCCACAGTGACAGCCCAAACATTCATTTCCCTCTCCAGTCCAGAAAAATATACACAAATTCCCAGTCTCTACTCACATAATTCTTTTTTATATCAGAGCACAAAGCCTTGCCTAAACCTTTTTATGCCACAAATTACACATATTGGTAAAAGCTTATTGTTCCTTAACAGAGCTGCCTTCAAATGCATGTCACTCTATTAACCCAATAATCCAAGCCTTTACAGCCTTTGATTATGAAGACAACGAAGGAAAATTCACTGTATCTACCAAAAACATAAAACAAACTGTGAAATCCCATTAATTGCAAGATGCAGTCAAGGTCAAAATCCAGTTCCCTGTGTTTTAAGGCGTCTTCTCACAAAAGTTGCATTTTTACCCTCTTAAAAAAAAAAAAGTGTCATGAAAATATCTTCCTAGAAAGACAATTACAGGAATGTTTGTTTACATCACCAGCTCTATTAAAGTTGGCAAGCATTAATGCAATAAAATCCTGGATTAAATCAGGGTTAAATGAGATTAGGAGTAGACACGTCATTATTCAAATCACACTCCATGCGAGCAGGGTATGCTGCCAGACTTGTAAATCAGAGATTAGAATTTAACACTATTCCTTCTGAGATCTGACAGTCTAGGCCTAAAGGTCTTTTTATAAATATTGCTGGAAACCACTTGCCAAGTTCATAGACATTGATGTTACAGCCCTGATTTTCACAAGTGCTGAGCACCCGCAACTCCAACAGGAAGTTAATGGAAGTTGCAGGTGCTCAGCACCTCAGAAAAATGAGGTTCCACAAACAATAAAGTTCTTTTATATGTCATAATGGAAAATTTGTTTCCTCACTTCCTCTCTCTTTCAATCCAAGACATTTCATCTGCACCTCTTCCTGCACAGACCAGATGCAATTCAGGCTATTCCCTGAGGCTCTGGGGCTAGGAAACATATCTGCTGGCCTGTTTTATAAATAAATAAATAAAATCTAGTGTCCTTTTGGGTCTCAACCTACTGCTGAAGTCCTTAACACTCATATCCCATATATAATTGACATTCAAGAGTATATCCCAGAAAACGGATCATCTTCTTTGGAAATAAAGTAGTCAGAAAAGGTTCTGAGTCACTGGCAAGGTTTCTAATTATCCACATAAGGAACTGGTGTGGGATCATGGAGCATTTCTCTTTAGAGGTAGGCCGGGGCATTCTTAGGAACTCTTTGACTTAACCCTGAAGAGCTCTTGATCGATGAGGACAGCCAATTTGCTGAGTCCCAAGAGTAGAGAGCACTTACCCTACAAGGAGGCATCTCAGAGAAAAGTCTTGACTGACGTGGAGTAATGCAGAGTTACCAACAATAACCCTTCCAGCCTCTGAGTCCCTCTCTTCAGGCAGAGGGAAGGCACACTGGCTGGGAGCAGAGATGGCTGAACTCAGTGTCCTTCCTGAGGTCTAGTCACAGATGGAGCATCTCGTGTCCTTAAGCTTACTCCATTCTGTCTGCTCTGCCATGGTTGGGGAAAGGGGAACAGGCAGATAGAAGACCAGTGGGTTGATCTGTTCAGAAGCGTGCCCTTTATGTTTTATAGTCTCTGAAGGGAGAAGAGTGAGTAGGAAGAAAGATCTTGCTCACTCCTGCTCCAAACCTACTGAGAATGAGGTGTAAGACTAGAAAGGTGGTGGCCATGCCCCAGAGCCTCAGGGGCATGTCAGACCTGCCTTCAGTATTTGTAGGAAGAAAGGTGCAACCCACACATCTCAGACTGAGGAGGAAGAGAAGGAGGAGGAGGAGGTCAAGATCCAGAATTATTCAATGTTTACAAATGCGATTGGCATGTTACCTTTGAAGTAATATGTCACATGGAAATTTCTCACCTCAGTTTCTCAATCCTATACTTATTCAGAACTCCCTCTTACAACACCAGTATGAAACTTGGCACAAACATCAAGTGATATCACAGCAATGTAAATTTCTTGTTTTTAAAAGTCTTCTGTGACAAGTTGGGTCTTTCCCCTCTCCAAAAAAAAAAAAAAAAAGTGTTTTGTTTTAAACTTCAAACAAGAGGACCTATTTAAGCCTTGCCTGCGCTAGAGAAATGCAGTGCGCTAACCACTACATGGTCTCCCAGCACATCCAGAACAGATCTCATGTCCACACACAAGAAGTTGCACATGCATAACCACCACCATTTGGATAAGACTTGTTTCAAAGAAAGGCTAACCTCTGTACGGTCCTCCAAGGTGACATTGTTTACTGGTGCAATGCCAGTGTGAATGGAAATCACTGGTATTAAAACCACAAGAGTGCCTTTAGGGATGGGGAAGTATAAGACCATGGAGAATCTTGTCAATTGCTTCTTTGACAATGTCAGTAACACCTTTGTAACAAGATGGTCCAGCCCCTTTAAGGAGTTTTGGGTCTGGGGACCAGCCAACCTGTTCCATAATATGCCCCTTAAGGGAGCAGCAGACAAGCTGAGGAATGGGAGCCAGGTATTAATCAGGGAACTATCTCCTGAATAGGATAAAAACCCATCAGTTAGTGGACTCTGGGAGAGAGGCTCTGTAAAGCAGGGCTGGAACCTGGCCTGGGGGATGCCAGCTTGAACCACTACATTGCCCCACAAAGGGGGTCTGTGGAATCCCTTAACCCATGGGGGAAGCAGTGCACAGCCCCAGGAAAGCAGGCTATAGAATCTTTTAACCGTGGGAAAAGGTTTGGGTCTGATGGGCCAAAGCAGATTGGATTTTTATGAAGACTTAATAAACTGGACCCAAGCAAGGTGAAATATTACTTTGTGTGCTCTGGGCTGTGAACAAGTTATTTTGGAGAAGCAAGAGGGAACTGAGGGCAGTGTGCCTACAGGGCCATGCCATGTCATGAGGCGGACATACTCTGGAATAGCACCTTGCCACAACCTTGCATAGACTGAACAGAGGGGAGGATTTAAGGATGGGGGTTGAGGATAGAAAATAGGCAGAAGGGATAGTGCAACAGTGCTGCTTGATCATAGAGTCCAAGTCCTTTAACAAGGATAAAGGAACTCCTGGAGTTACGGTACTGCCCTGTTGAAATTGCTTTAATACAGTATTCATTGACTGATGCTAAAGGTTCAGAGTTCGTAAGTAGAAAAATCGAGGTTCCTGGAGCCACAAAGTTGGCTGCACTGCTCAGCCTGAAGTTTCATTATGGGCTTTTCATGAAAAGTAGGTAAAGCTGCACATTTAACAAAAACCAGCTGGGCTATCCAGAATCAGAAGAAAAGCCCATCCATCTGTCTGAATGCAGGTCAATTAAAGCTTATAGTGAAAAATCTAAATGTAACCTTAAGTACGGAGCCTGGAATAATTGTGTGTGAAGTAGCTGCAGAACTGGGCCTTCATTCTGCTAAATGTCAACTTGTGAAGCTCTCAGAACAACAGGGAAAATGAATGGGTAGGTGAGGTAATATCTTTTATTGGACTAACTTCTGCATGTCGATATCAGTTTTCCTCCTGCTAGAACATTCTATCCTAAAAGTACAGTTGTCTCCTTAAAATATATATTAAAAAGTAAAAAGAATACAGAGCGTATTCACGCTACAAAAAAAGCTGGAATGATTTATATAAATACATGCATCTCTGAGGGTAGGGGGCAATCTCTCTCACAACAGAAGGAAGTATTCTCTCCTTTGTGGTATGGATCAAGTGTAGGAGAACTTGGAAGCACAGCTTCTCTAACTCATATCCACAGGTTGTCCCATTGAATTCAATAGGTCTAGTCATGTACTAAATTCAATCTTAATTAGAAGGAAGGATATATTTGGCCCTTGGAAATTAGACACAAACAGTCATCCTGAAATAACTTAAGAATAATGGAGAAAGAGAGGGTTGCTATTGACAAACACAATAATAAAGGCCACTAAATCACATCATACAAGAAAAATGCAACATATATACCTGTGACTGACTTTTTACTATGTAAACAATACATAGTACGAAACTATCTCCCCTCTCTCTCCAGCGTTAGCCAGAATTGTCTGGTTAAATTATTTGAATATCCGATTACAGTTTTTCTTGATTAGATCAATTCTAATCAAACCAAAGTAGGAGTCCAAAATGGCTACCAGAATGCAAAAAGTTACGATAAGCCACTAAATCTCTGTCTGTAACAGCCACTTTGATCTACAACTCATGCTTGTGTTGCTTTGAAGTCTGAACTTCAAGCTGCCAGCTGTTGCTACACTACATGGAAATTTTAAGTCTCATGTTCTTGTAAAGATGGGCACTTAAGAAGACATCAGCAGTTACAAAAACTGCAGCGGTATAGATGCTGGGGTTTAAAACACCTGAATGTGCCATATCTAAAAACCTACTTAAAGAATGCTAACAGTATCTCCTGGTGTTCTGAGTTTAAAAATTTTGTTTCTTTCAACAAAAGCTGGCTAGCACTCCAACAGAGTTGCTACCATTTGTGATCCACGGTGTTCGTTTTGACTCAACCAGCTTAGCACATGTTTAAGGCAGCATGCGCCTTGTCTACCTTAGAATTTTAAACATATTGTGTGTCAGCTAACACATGCTAAATTTTAAATACTGGTCCTGACAAGGCCTGTTGTTCTGAGGACTGATAGAAGCTTGGCCTCAATATACTGGGAAATAGTGCAGATATACAACACATCCTTTTTCTCGGTAAGGGACAGACCCAGGCACAGACGAGAGAAAGCATGAATGCAGAGCACAGCTGCTCTGGTCTCTCAATGGAAGGACCTAGATGGCAGGCAGTTTGAGGAGAAGCTGAATCCATGGGATCAACAAGAAATTTGAAGAGGGATGAGAAAAGGGGCTTTGAGCAGAGCCGCAGAGTTGATGTGAGGACTGAATTGGGAACCTGCTTCCTTCAGGGATCCAAGGCCCTGAGCTTCTGAGAGAGGGAGGACAGACGCTCCTTTCACCTCTCTACCATATCAATGTGGCAGTTGGGCACAGCCGCCAGTGAGAAGCCTTGGGATCCAGGGAAGACTTCGGGCAGGGGGGAGGGGTGCAGGGGAACAAAGAGAGGACTGTTTGGCTTTAGCTTAGTGCTTCCCTGGAACTTCTGCTTTCCCAGAAGGGATGGAGTTTTTCTAATTACTACCCAACCCGCAACAAGGAGAAACTAAAGCTGCATCTGAATCTGACAGAAATCTAAGCCACTGGCTGCTACAGTCCACAACACTGTCTCTTCTGCTTGAGCTATTGTTTCTTACCGTTCTTCAAGGACAGTTATCAGCCAGACATTACCATTCACTCAACACAGCCATTCCAAATGGACTACTTCTCAGAGAGATTACAAGTAAAAGTCATTCCCACACGTGTAGAATGGTGGGGTGGAGACAGAGAAATTGTCAATCTTGGGGGAACTAAGTACATGGATATAGTCAGCTGATGAGATCGGAGAGCTAAGGGAAAATTCTTTAAGAAATAGAGGTCAGATTCAATACAGACATAAACAGTGCTTATAATTTGGTCACAGGATAGGTTTAAGTGGCCAAAGTACTGTAATTTACACCAATCAGACGTTCAATAGATTTGCAAATGACTGTAACATACATATATATGGTATTCACTGGGGAACAAACTCACCCACATCCTGTATGAGTGCAAGACCTATTTACATTGAAGGGAGTTGTATCTGCTTATTCAATTGTTGAATTTGGCCTTGGAAATGGCGGAGATGGTGTGACACTTTTCAGGATTAACTGGGGTTTGATACCACCTTCTCACAGCAGAAAGGAGCCTTGTCTGTGCACACCGGAAGAAACCCTCCCCAGCTGCTTGCAACACAAGGACTCTGCTCTGCGCTCCACAAGCTCTGCTCTGTCCCAATTCAGGCTAGCAATTTACACACCCCATTTTGTTAACATTTGAACGTCCAGTCTATTATCCTCTGGACACCAACGCCGCATACCATTCTGCTCCCACCATCTATCAGTCTAGTAAAATATGGCACAACCCTCTAGGGTGGAGTCAGTTATACCTGTAAAAAGGTGACTTATACCCATACTGATATTCCCACTGCCATGTGGGAATGACTGAAGCAGTAAGCATCGTTACACTGACTCCACGCAAGGGGGGCTGTGCCACTTTAACTAGATGGTACAGTTAAAGCAGTACAACATTATCGTATAGACATAGCCTTAAACATTAGCCCACCATGGAGAGCCAATGACCTCAGAGAGAATAGGGAAAGGGATGGTTTATCATTCATTGCTGTTGGAAGACAGACCAGGGAGTGAACAGACTAATGACACTGTCAGACTCAAAAGGATGCTGCTAGAGCATATGAACCCCTCTGCCACAGCACTGATGTCTGCTAGGGACTCATCTAGATTGGGCAAATGAGTAGCTCTTTCAAATATGTTACTGGTTGGGATCAAATTTCTAGCCCTACAACTCTTCTCCATGCTTGATAACGGGCAGCTAGTTCCTTTATGGAAATGACTCTCCGCTAAGTGGTGTTTATGTTAATTAAACTCGTTACCTAACCCATTTTAAAGCACCATTCACTTTCCTAGGCTAAATAAACCTTATCTCACTGTTGTGTCCTGGCCAGACCCCTAAACTAAGGGTATGCCTACTACAGTCAGGAGGTGTGACTGAAACACATGTAGACATATCAAAGTTAGATTGAGTAGCAATGGCAGCACAGCCATAGCAGCACACCAGCTCTAATCAAGCTGTCCCACTAAAAATCAGAGTGTAGCCGCAGCAGCGAGAGTGGCAGGAGGGACTACCTGCCCCAAGTATGTACCAAGCCGAAATGCTACGTACATACTCGGAGTGGCTAGCCCCTCCCACAGCTACGCTCCATGTGGAAAGTGCTTTCCCTCCCATCCCATTTATTTTTTCTTTTCCCTTCACCTTTTGCTGGCTATAAATATACAGTTTTTTGTGTAGGAAGGCTGTGTTATAATGTCGCTTTTACTATTCCATGGCTTGAGAGAAGTCTGAGGCTAGAGTGTAAGCCACCTGTTGTCTTTCAGGAGCTGCAGGGCATAGCTCTCTCCTTTAGATGTTTCCTTCCACTGGCTGTTCCAAACATTAGTTTATTTGGTATCCCTAAAAACAGGGAAAAAATGAAGCATGGTCTGTGGGTTTAAGGTGGGTACAAACATTAAATGGGAGTCACAATTTTTACAGGCTCATTCCAATCTACCACCTCATCAGGCCTCTAACCTATCCATCGGGGTTGGAAGAACTTCAGTGCATATATGTTTTCTTGGAATTGATTAAAAAAAAAAAAAGTCCAACTCTTTTGCTCCCTAGGAGTTTTTATAACTGCAAGAGGACACATCACTGATTTCACAGTGGAATTTCGAAGAACCATGGAATTGTCATATCAGATTGCGTAAATAAATTGTCACGTACTGTATTTGACTAGTGACACACCTCAGTATAATGTATTCCTTGCTTGGTCTGCACACCAGTAAGCACTTTATAATCCCTCCCAGCTCACTGAGGATCCTCTCCCTTTCTTTTCACTTTTACCAAACCCTCCTCACTGTGATGGCTAGGAGAGCTGATGTAACTCTCTCTAGGCTGGGCATCCTGCACCAGCAGAGGAGTTTCTATTAAACAATAAAAAGGACACCTATCCCTGTTGCCTGGTGTGGAGAAGCAAGCTAACTTCTACATCTGATTCCAATTTGTTGATTGAACATGAACTGCTGAGCTGGCTCCAATGTAGTTTTTAAGTTCAATCTATTTATGACCAGAAACCTTCTGTAAAAAGATCAACCATATAACAGGCACATTTTCTAGAAATATAATTCAGTACATAGATTTCTAACCTAAATCACAAACACACAGAGTTTATTTTTTATTGACACTCAGTGCACTGCGTTGATGGAAAGAAGGAGTGGTTTGATTTCTTTGGTGCTGTGGTTTTAATGCAGCCATTCCTGGGTTCCACCACTAAAATACATATCCCAGCAACAATAGTTATAAAGATGGTGACAAAACAGTACTATACTAGTAAAAGCTGGTGTCATGCATGGAGGCAAAACTGACCTTTCCTAGAATTTGGGGGTTTTATTCTAAGAACCAGAGAAATACACTTCTAGGTTTGTTTCTTTGGAGTAAAAAGGATATTCATTTTTTCCAGCAGAGCTGGTTCAATGCGTTTTCCCTATGAAAGGCCTAAGGAACATATGCAGGGCTCACTTTTCTTACGTAAAGTAATAGAAGGAGTTACCCAACATGTGCAGCTCCTCTCAGTATAAAACTACAAAAACCCCTAAAAACATATAACTAGTTTATTATTATGGATTATCCATGGCGTATTATCATCAAGAACTGGTTTACCTGGCCACTGGATATCATTCTTGATATCACAGCTGAAAATCTGCTTTCCTAGAAGTTACCAAGGTGGTCCTTCAAAGTCAATTTCATGATAGTTGTCAAATTGATGGTCACTAACTATTTAACTCAAATAGAAAGAATTCTTGAAATAAGTGTGTGATGGTGTGTAATTCTGGTACACTATTCTTTAGATGTTGCGGGTAAGTTTCTGGTCTAATTTACACTGTTGTAAATTAGGAATAACTCCACTGATTTCAGTAGCATTATTCCTGATTTACACTGGAGTACGTGAGCACAGAATTTAGCTTGCTGTACAGAGAAAGACTTGAATATTCACCTATTGTTTCAGAACAGTAATGGGCATAAGAGCAGTGTAACTATTCAAAGGAAAAGCTCTCGGCAAATGGAATGAATTCTGAAATTAGGGTTCTATGACTTACTTTAGCTTGGTCTCAGGATCATTTTGATACACGATAGCAATTTTCAATGAAAACACATCCAGCAGGCATACTATTCAAGACAGTAACTGAGGGACAGGATTGAAAAGCCTCACACAAAGCTGTTTGTTTAAATAACTTAATTAAAACAGCACTTAAATAGAGAAGAATTTAACTCACAAAATAAAATCTTTCATTTCTAAAAATTCAGAGTAAACAATATGCAAGAATCAATTGGCTACCATTTGATCTTACAACGTTCTCAACTTTAATGCTATATTTATAGGAGTCAGGATTTTTAATATTGCACAGTGGACAGATTTCAAACTTTTTAAAATATATTGAACTGCATACTTGATTTTTTTTAAAAAAATGTTTTGATTAGTCCGTTTGATAATCACCAAGTATAAATCACTGTTCAGCATAGTCTATAAAAAGCATGTTATTCCCGTCCTAAGTCCTTCCTAGATAGCAATGGATGACAGTTGACATAGCTTACTTTTTAATAGCCTCTTCACTCTCCAACACTCACTCTCGTCAGTCGTTATAAGTAAGCTTGGAAGAATTAGATTTTTATCAGCAAATGTCAGTAAACATTGATTTCACCATACGCACGCACACACATCCCCCCCAATGAAGAAATACTTCCATCAGTGATAGTTCGAATTTACGAATAGGGAAAGAAAGAAAAATCTGCTTAAGACCTTAGAGTTTGATTTGAGGAAAATTATTTTGTATATTTTGACATGCGATGCTGACAATTTGTGTTTTATCACTTATAAAGCTTTCACTTTTTGACTCACAACATCTACAGTCATTAAACAATTATTGTCTGCCACCCCTATTAATTTCCCACAACTGTTAAAATTTAAATAGATAAATATCTTTAAAAAGTGCTTAACACCCATGATTTCACGGAACTGAAAATTTGTTCTAGGAATTATCTTGGAGAAGGTCTGTGGCCTGTGTTATACAGGAGGTCAGACTAGATGATCACAATGGACCCTGCTGGCCTTGGAATCTATGAATTAAAAAAAAAAATCAATAAAAATCTAAGAATTGCATAAAAATAAACCAATATCTGTTATAAAAATATTTAATTCTGCCAAACCTACCTATAGAGACACAAGGTGGGTGAGGTAATGTGTTTTATTGGACCAATTTCTGCTGGTAAGAGAGACAAGCTTTTGAGTCACACACAGCTCTTCAACAGAGATATTACTTCACCTGCCTTGTCTCTAATATACTGGGACATGGGAACATGGCTACAACTATACTGCATACAAGCTTATGTATAAGTGTTATGTGGGAAATCAAGCCAAATAGTTTTGTAAATTATGGACCATAACATAGGGAAAGGAAAAATAGACAAACTTTAGTGCAAATGCATAAAAATATGAAGGAAATGCAGTGAGTGAGTAAAAGTATGTGACTGACTGCAATCTTGCTAAAACAAAGTTTACAGGGCTTATCCTTGAAAGTGGTATTTTGTAATTAAATATCACAGAAACTTCACATCCACGTATACTTGAAAATAGCCATGAGAACAAGTGTAGAGCTATGGTCATATGAAAAACCATGCTTATTCTCTTCAAAGGAGTACTATTTTGACCCAGTATTTCTTGGACAATGCAGGGATTTGGGACTAGAATCTTTATCTCAAAATAAAATATCTTGAGGTGTAGCTTATCCATCAGGAAGCCTGAATAACTAAATGAAAGCAAATATCAGTTCTGTGCACACACAAGCATCTTTTCACACAGGAATAGAAGTAGAAATTTTAAACAAATATGTACGGAAATGTATATTATGCTGGATTAGAATGCCCATGTGTATCTGAGGAAAACAAAGACAAGTTAATGTATGGTATGGGTGGTTCTTGAATGACACAAAGCAGGTTTTTATTTAGTATTGCAGTTTGCAATTAAGTGCCTTATAAACTGATTTAAATAAAAGAAAAATTATATAAATCTGTCAATGAATGGTGATGTCAGGCAGTTCTACTCTAGGCTCTTTATAGGAAGCTCTCTGCAAGTATTCAGAAAGCTGCTTGTATTTGCTCTACAGATGCTATAATTAAGTTCAAATACTGGGTTTTTTAGGACAATTTTTGATAGTTATTTTGTACACTTAGGCTATGTCTACACTGCAAACAAGAAGTGTGATTGCAGCACCTGTGAGCATAACCCACACTACCTTTGATCTATTTTAGATCAAAGCTAGCCTGAGTAACAACAGCAGCATGGCTGCAGCAGTACTGCCTGCGGCAGGGGCTGGCCTCAAGCACGGGCATGTGCATGCTTCAAGCTGGGGTTGTCGTTCCCAGCTAGAGTAGACAGACCTGCACTAGCTCCATCTAGAAACAAGCACACCTTCAAGTGATATGTGGTATGTCCAAAAGGAAAAGAGAAACAGTCTGCCAGAGACATCTGCCAGTCCCATAACAAATAGTATCTCAGATGAGGGCCGGGGAAAATTATTATTCCGACATAGTAGATCATTAACTGGACCCCGGGAGAGGGTGGCAATGAATAATCAGACCAATGTCAGTCCAGTTCCAAGTCCTGTTATGATATGAGAGAGGACCAAAAGACGAGTCAGAAAGCCTACCAATCAGCAGTCTAAACCATCAGAGCACCATAGCCTGTTATACATATTCCATAATGGTGAAGATCAAGACTCTGTGAAGGAGCAGCAGGACCAGAAAACCACTGGATAAAGAGGACTCAGTCTGATGCATTTTGACATTGCAGCATTTGGAAGGAACTTGAAGCCACACCCTAATACTGTCAGTAGAGACTAGAGTGAAGAGTACTACGGTTACCACCGCAGGGGAAAGCAAGTTTATGAATTCTGAGTCACTAACAGAACAGGCTGTCAGAACAAATGAGTTGCCCGAGAGTCAGGGTAGACACCACAGAATTTTCCCAGAAACCCACGACAGCTGTATGCAGGATTTGCCATCTGATTAAACTGGAAATTTGGGGACTATAATAGCTGCCATTTAAAAGGCTACTGGAAGCTTTAGTCTGGGTACCCAGACACCCAGGAAGTGTGAATGCAGTGAAGCTCTAGGAAGCGACTGGGTCTGGTAGCAACAGTAGCAGAACAACTGAAAGAGGTTACAATGGTACAGTGGGGTGGGAGGAGGTATTGTTTCATATTCTCTGTGTATATATAAAGTCTGCTGCAGTTTCCACGGTATGCATCTGATGAAGTGAGCTGTAGCTCACGAAAGCTCATGCTCAAATAAATTGGTTAGTCTCTAAGGTGCCACAAGTACTCCTTTTCTTTTTGCGAATACAGACTAACACGGCTGTTACTCTGAAACCAATGGTATTATAAACATTTTTTGTTTGACAGGTTGTTCACTAAAGAAATTAACTTGGGAGCTGTTCTGTCTCTGCCTCAGTATGCGCTCTCTATAATGAAATACAATATGGAAATGACAGGAAGTCCCTCCTCATGAAAGATTACAAAAACACAGCACTAGCTAATTAATGTTCGTGTCTACATTATCTGGTAAAAATAATCAGTTTCAAAGACCATGCAGACATGGACACACAATGCTTAAGAGTAAACTCTGAATGGTATGAAGGATAAGTGACAGAAAAATTACACTTTTCCATTATGTTAGCAATATGTGGTATTAGCATAAGCAAAATGTTACCTCATCAGTAAGACTACACAAAGCTTATCCTGTGTTTGATGCAAAGTAAATTTCTATAAAATGACACTTTACAACTGTGATACCAAAAATTCAGTGAGTTAGTACAGTGAGAACCACAGACCACCAGTGAACTGGCCACATATATCCTAGTGATGTCACATGTTCCCCTTTTTTCGTTATGGCTACGTCGACTAACCACATCTCTCCTCAAAAATGACCTAGAGACGGAGAACAGGCCTTACCTAGCAACTGTTGCTATGTTACTTATTTCTGTTGCTCCAGGCAATAAAAATTCTGTAATTGTACTATTTTTCCCCCCACAGGCCTATATCAATTTTATTATTCCTATTTTCATGCATTGTTTACTTCAGCATGTAATTTGCCAAGTATGCGACAGCCACACAAAGCCCGTCTAGTTAGATTGTTTCAAGCAAACTAGTACATTCTACATTTTCAAACTTCTAAGTTGTATGATTAAATAAACAAGTTTTTATAGCATCCTCTCCTTCAATAAAAGTAATATCACTGTTTTCAACAGATATGAAATACAGTACCTACAAATTATAATTAGTGTTTGTCATCAGTCACTGGAATGAAATGTAAAAACAATTAAAAGCAAAAATGGAAGGATTATAGATGTTCATGCTGTTAATATTGTCTGATACAGCCTACCTATTAACTCACTGATGAATGCATAATGTAATCAAATGTACACACAACATTACATGCTTCTTTCCTCACAGCTACATCAGTTGTATCAGTCAACTTGCACTGTGATTTTGGTTTGTACTGCAGTTTCTCAGGTTTTAAAAATACACCTCCTTAGACAAGAAATTTACCCTCTCCCACCACTTAACTGGCAATTTTGGAAGCAGACACTTTTGAGTGACCTGTAGCAGCCAGTTCATCTGAGAGTCCCAATTTAACAAAGCAGATAGAAAATCAGAAGGAAGCAGAACAGCGGTTTTTTTCTCTTTTAAGATCAGTTAAATTTTAATGAAGGCTTTTAGTAAGCAAAAAAGGCAAGGCAAAACCGAAGGGTCAATTCATAACTTAATTTTCATCTAAATTAAGGGAGCAGACCTACTCCTGCTACCACACCCTCTGCTGAAGAACAGCACAGGCACCAGAAGCAGAGATTTGAAGTGTTTCCATAGGCAGAACAGCATCAAGTCCACAATTAGCAGCCACAGTTCTACCAAAAATTGAGATCCTGAGGGGATTCCTTACCCATCTCCCTCCCTCATGGCAGATGCCACCTCACATTATCGAGGAACTATGATCTGAAGGAACCATCCCCCAAGAGATCATTTCTTAATCCTGATGGGTCTGTACCACCCTTCGAAGTCAAGTTACGAGTATTGAAGGCCAGGCTGTGTCCATACAACAGCTCTTCTAACTTCACAGCCAGGTATACATCTGTGGCCATGTTTGCATCTGCGAATGTAGGGAATTCATGTGTAGCTCTTCCATGAGACCTCATTAGGGAACAGAGCGCCTGTAAAATGTGAACACAGAATCACCAGGGCACATGAGGAAATGCATTTTAGGCTGACCTACTGCACAGAGAGCTGGGAGGGAGAAAGGCCAATCAAATTCCTTACACCCACTCAATTATGGGATCCAACCACACAGCTTAAACAGAATGTTGAATTGGTAACAGGCCAGGGGTCAAACACTGTTAACTCCCATGGTTATTAAGAGTTTTAACCCCATGGTGTGCGAACATAAACTATATTTAGACTCAACCATGCAGTTAACTGGGTACAGAGACCGTGAAAAGTTGTAGTGAGTGCAGAATCAGTCTCTGGTAGCCTGGATGCTGAGAGGTAGTGACTGATGAACCAGAGTTACTCCACCAGTGTTCTAAATACCCACCAACAAACCAGGAAGAAATGGCTGTGTATAGTATACTACACAATGAACAAGTTTCCTCATAATTCACCCAGAACACACACACACAAAAAAAGACAAAATTCTATTAGTCTCCATCACAGTCATGCTGGTTTTTCTTCAGAAAGATCAGCACAAGAAGGGTGCATGTATTGTTTACAAGGACACAAAATACAGTAAAAGCTTTGTTATCCAGCATGTTGGGAGAATGGGGGATGCCAGTTAGTCAAAATTCCGGTTAACAGAGTTATACTTACCAATGGAAGGGTCTCTCAGTTAGACCTCCCCTTCTTTTTAATTATTTTGGGTGGCGTTTGGATATGGGAGGAGGTTCAGGGCAGGGCGTTGGGGCGCAAGAGGGGTTTTGGGGTGTCGGATCCAGGTGGCACTCACCTCAGGTGGCTACCCAGAGGCGGTAACATGTCCCTGCTGCTCCTAGGCGGAGGCGCGGCCAGGCAGCTCAGTGCACTGCCTCCGCCCACAGGTGCCACCCCCAAAGCCCCAACTTGTTGGATCATATTAAAGAAGTTCTGTATTAAAATCACAAATGAGTTTGATTCCCCATAGTTTAAAGTCCAGGGTATTACTAATTAAGAGATCTCTTGGTTTTTGGTACTGTTTCTCTCCCTCTAGGTGTGAAACTTGCAAGCTGCTAATTGCGTTAGTACATTCTAAGACAGAGCCTGTTCTCAAAGCAATTCACACAGAGAGAGACTCAAAGCAATACTCTGTAACAACAGAAACAGCACCCAGAGACACCCGGCACTTTTGTTGTATTAACAATTGTGATTAAAATAGAGATAGAGGATGTATGTGGATGGATGCTTGGTGTGGATAATAACTGAATGATCAGGGAGGTGCCAGCCTAAAAATCCAGTGTCCATCGGCTGAAGAAAGCGTCAAGTGGAAATAATCAGAGGACCCCCGGAGGGCAGACTGGAATTCACCCAACAGCCTCAAGAATGGGAGAAGCAAAGAACAAGATAACATCTAGCAGCACGGAGCCGTCAGGAATGTGCCATCTGCTGATTGATTCAGCAACACCATGATGAAGCAATTCCCATAGACTGGCATAGGAAGAAACTCCTATAAAAATGAACTCTAGAAAGTGAGAACTTTGGGGGGGTCTGATTCTGCAAACCAACTTCCAGGAGCATCAGATGAGCATCTGACAAGGCCCTGTTCCCTCCTCATGTCCAGGCCACCTGGCCAGTGGCTTGGCATGAGCAACTCTAAGGCTGGTAACTATGATAACAACCTTGCAGAACCTGTGTCTGTGTGTGTGTGTGTGTGTGTGTGTGTGTGTGTGTGTGTGTGTGTGAATAAATATGAGATTGAATGGAATGTTATAACTATAACTAACTGCTTACTATGATTCTTTCTGTATTCACAATAAATGTGGTATTTTGCCTTTTCCCCGTTAATAAGATCCTGCTGGTTTTTAATTTATTGGTATTACAAACTGACCACGGCCAATGAGAGCTGTGGAGCCAGCGCTTGGGGTGGGGGCAGCACACAGAGTCCCCGTGGCCGTTCCTCTATCTAGGAGTAGCAGGGACTTGTTGCCACTTCCGTGGAGGCACGCGGAGCCAGGTAGGGAGCCTGCTGGCCCCGCACCAACCGGACTTTTAATGGGAATCAGAAATCCCAGGTTCTAGAGCTTTCTGGTTGATAAAGTACTGGTTAACACAGGTTTTACTGTATAAAGGGACCAATCCAGCTGAGCTGCACTCAGAGAGGCCCTGAGAAGGCAGGTGGGAAAAATAGCTCTACATCACCCAAGGCTGCTTAGGGTCAGTTCAGTCCAAGGGGCCATTACATTGGCTAGGAACAGCCAGAGAGGACCAGTGATCCAGCTACCCCCTACTCAGGCACACTTTATGTCAGGCAGGGCCAGAATAGAGTGGGATAGAGAGCTGGCTATGCCAATTTTACACCACCCAGATACAACCCCATGATGTACTAACTTTGCAGTCCCTTTATACCACCAGATCACAGCAAAGAGGGCCAAAATGAGGCCAAGGGTCTGGTCTAATGTTTCTTTTCAGGATGTTTTTAAGATACATCCCAGTATTTAGCCTCCAGTTGCTTTCCAAAAATATAATAGGATTAAGAGGCTTCATTTGGAATAAGTGAGCCACCTAAGGCGGTGTCTGGTGATTACTTGAGTTTCATAATCCAGAGAGCATTTCTCTAAAAATGCTTTAGACAGGAAGAGATCGGTCAAAACAAATATGGGTGAAAGGGAGAGAAATAAAGGAAACAGTTCAAGATGCTTCATTGTCATTTCAAGGCATTTCATATGTCATTTCAAGGCATGATCATTTAGAAATACCTAGTGACAATCTAAAGAATATTGATTAATTAAAAGGACATTTGAAAGAATAATGCACTTCAGCACAGCTGTTCTTCATTATTATCTTATCAATGCTTTGACAGGTCTGCTCACTTTTCATCCATCATGAGGCTTGTGAGACCTTCACGGTAACACTGGGCTCTCTCAGTCAGGCCTCCCCTTCTTTTTAATTATTTTCAGAAATACTATACAGTGACTAGCAGGCTCCAAAATCATTGATGCATTTCTACCCTATTTTAGAATTAGACAATTAAAGAGTCATTACCCTCGGGGAAATTCAATGCCTTAGTAACATGTCGAGAACTCAGATTCTTTTCTATAAATATTTTTAAAGCACTTTGTTTTGGATAACTTGATATCCTGGGAAGATATTCCCCATTACCACTCCACTACCATCTCATCCCTTCTCCAGGAGCATACAACTGTTCAGTTCAATAAGTTGTCCCTACACATGGACCGTCGCATATCCCTGTAACTAGAAGTCCACAGTAAAACAGAAGGGGTAACTACAAGATATAACATTTACACCTCTGTCTCTTCAAAACATGGGCAGTTCACACTCTGTTGGTCCTCCGCAGTCTGAGCCATGGAAAAGGCACTGCCTGGGATTAATAGTGTGGTTCATGCATTTTGGTGTATATATGTTCCTTGCTCCAAGTCTCGCGCACACATTATTTTTGCCCCAGCAGGAACACAATGAGGGCTCAGTGGGTGGAGTCATGGCCTTTCTTCATATGAGCCAACATTAATGCTCATTTACTTTTGCTACATATATTCAAAGCCTTTACTTCCCCACCTTCTTCTTCCAACTGTTGATTCAATCTAAAAGCCAGATGCTGAAAACACTCAAGATAGTGCAACAGTGGGCTACAAGCTGACCTGATCATGAAATCACCAGACATCTCCAAAAGTGGCTCAAAAATCTTCCCCAATGCTATGTTATGGTTATGAGAAGAAAGGAGAGGTCAAGTGCTGGGAGCTTAGGAGCATTCAAAAAACCCTGTCATGTCTCCTTGAAATCACTCCTCATGGTACTGATACCTATATATTTTTCTGCATCATTTATGTGCTTCCATATCTATGCTAAAAACATTTAGAGTCTGAACTTGGTGTTTCATTATAATAAAATACACACCGAAACACTGGTGACAATCATGTATAGCACAGCCTTGCACTTTGCATGGCTCTGTAATATGGTACGGTAGTACAGTCCTCCTCACACCTCATCAGAACAAGCCCTGAAGGAAGGAAGGAGGCAGCCTGCTGGAAACTCCCTACAAGTCCAGGACCCAGCATCAGGCTCCATCTGGATCCTGGGCTCTGGCAGAGAGGGGTAAGAGTGTCTGGGCTGGGTGGGTGCCCAGCAGCTGGGCTCTGCGGGGGTAGGAGGTGCAGGTGTCTGGGCTGGGGGGGATCCACTGCTCGGCCCTGGGGGGTAGAGAGTGCATGCAAATATCTGGGCTGGGGGATCCCTGCGGCTGGGCTTTGGGGGGAGGGGTGTGAGTGTCTGGCCCCCCTGCTGGGCTCTGGGGGGGAAGGGGCGGAGAAACAGTGACTGGGTTGTCATAGGGGTTTCCTTAACTCTCTGCTGCCTGGGAAAAAATTTTGTGTCTGTATTATTAAAGACAGTTGCTGACAGGTATTCTGAAATAAATTACAAAACAATTGAAACTGGTGTGATTATATAGTGTTATTTTGACAAACAAAATATGCAGAATTTTAAAATATTGTGCACTGAATTTTTAAATTTTTTTTTTGCAGAATTCCCCCAGGAGTACCATTGGGATGACAGCCTTCCAACACTCTCTTTGGCAAATTCCTCCAAAGACGACACACTGCTGTGCTTTTTGAAGACCCGCTCTACCATACTACCCTCTCCCAAAGCTATAGTGTGGTGTGAAATTTTAAGCAAAAAAAACCAAAAACAAAAAACAAAAAAAACACAACAAAAAACACAAACACCTAGTGCAGACACAGCCAAAGCATCCATCTCGTCTTTCTTCATATTAACTTTGCCTTTTGTACACAGAAGCTATGTTAAAAAAAAATTCCAGCTGTCCTCCCAAGTGTCATTAGAGAGAGCACAAAGTTAGAAATAATTGTTCCTCTTGGGCATATAGCACATTAAGTGGTATTTGTTTTTTGATACTCTTTTATATTCATATTTTGCAACAACCTATTTTCTTTAAAAAAATACCATATGAGCCACCACAAAACAGCATTGTGTACAAACCATGCCCCTCCTAGCCCAGATCAGCTTAAGCATGTTCTGTACAGCATTGAAGACACATATCTGCTTTAGTTTTCCTGCCAGTTAAAAAGGTAACACAAGATCTCCTATAGAATCCAAGTGTTTCTATTTTTAACCTTGCTTGTTACTTGATGTTTTATAGGTAATACATAAACCCTGACATAGAGCTGCATGTGGTCCAGCACCTAAGGTAACCTCTCCACCCTAGCATTCCTTGAATTGTGTTTTTCTAGCATCTTGTATGCTTACATCACCACCACCACCTCCACACACGCCTATGCAAAGGTGACAAACGTATTCTCTGAGTTCCAGTACACTGTAAGAGCACAGAAATAATAATGTCTAACAACCATATGCAATGACAGAGAAACCACAGGTTATGAAACAAACATGAAGCAATTTATTATGGTGAGTCATCAGATCAATTTTCAGTCACATGAGACACTGAAGTCTCTCCTCCCCTCCCCGCCACACACACAAAGCAGACCAAACTGACTGCTTTTTAGCTTTTAAATAAAATTTCACACTCAATTTTTAATGGACCCACAATGCCTTTCATCAGGAGCCAGCTTACAGTCTAATCAAAGGCTCCAGCCATAGCTTGAATTAAGAAACAATTCAAGACCTCTCTATTGTCATGTAAGGTAGCAGATTGATTAAAGTGGGATGCGGTGGTCAAAATATGCTTTCAGAGGAAAATGAAAGTGATCCACACATCGCTTTTTTCCATCCCTCAAGGTTTAGGGTCACACTGAGGGCTGGCCATGTCGTCTCCTAAGCGATGTCTCCTGCACTCATTGCAACCATATAAAAGTGTAACTGAGTTCAAAAATGAAGTAGATAAGTTATGGAGGATAGGTCCATCGATGGCTATTAGCCAAAATGGTCAGGGATGCAACTGTATGGTCTGACTGTCTCTACCCTTCTGACTGCCAGAAGCTGAGAATGGATGACAGAGGATGGACCTACCAATAATTGCCCTATTCTGCTCATTCCCTCTGAAGCATCTGGAACTGACCACTGTCAGAAGACAGGATACTGGGCTAAATGGACCATTGGTCTGACCCAGTATGGCCGTTCTTATGTGATGCCCAAATGTTTGTGTGTGCGTCTACTTCTGTTCCAAGGGAAAATGGTGATGGGTGGTGATGGAAATAGATTTTTCAGCACTATGTCACTGTAGATTTTTTTAAAATGTTAATACAACAATTACTTTTGAGAACTGACTTGATTAATCTAATTTAATAAGGATACAGTACTTTAAAAACCCAGGAAAAAACTTGTTTCTTTTCTCCCCTTTTACTGCTGTCCATACAACAGATATGTAGATTACACACAGTATCACAGAACCATATATCAATTTCAAAATATTTGCACTAAGAAATGACTGCCAACATCATCATCCTAGTACTGCAGCTATGGTAATCATGTTAGTAACACATTTTCCAGTGATTCCTAGACCACTAAATAGATTCAGAGATTTTTAAAAAGGTAGATAAGCGTTATCACTGCCCAGCACTGAGCTATCTAAAATATTATATTTCTAAGCCAATATTAAACCAATTTGAAACATCAAGAGATTCTTTGCATTAGTTTTAATTAGAAAAGATATTTTGCTATTTCACAATTCCCTTTTCTTCCTGCACAATGTAATCCAGTACTTAAAGTCTGTCCCATACTGTGCTGGATTGCTAAATCCAAACAAGACCCATTGGTGTAACATATAAATGATCCTCTACAAATGGGGGAAAGCCTGCTAAAATACAGCATAAACAGGGATCCGTGTCAAAGCAGCACAACTTTTTAGGTAATGATGTTTCACCTAATTCGGGGGGGGGGGGGGAATGAGCAATGTAAACATAAAGCCAATCAAACATAAGATATCAAAAGGACTTTTTCATGTTAAATATATAGGTGTGTGTGTTACAAACAACTCTTTTGATCACGTCCACAGTGATTTTGTAAGTGATTAGAAGCATACTTGTAACTGGTAAAGGAGGGTAACACTGTTCAGTTTGTTTCCATACATCAGTTGATCTGCAATCACAACTGCATTTACATGTCCATACCTCTTCTGCTACCCATCCATGTTTGGTTCACTGCATTCTAGCAAATTTTGGGCAGTTATTCCCACAGTGCCTCAACAGGGCACACATTCACATAGAACAGCACTTGACACACATGTGGCAAAGCACACGGGGATGTCTTATTGTACAGAGAACTATGAGGTAGGAGGGCCAACCCAACTGCTTATACAAATCTGTGGGTTCTTTCCAAGCTCTAATAAAACAGTGCTCTGAACAGATTACAGGAAAACCACCATATGTCAACCCAGACTGCCAAAGATCACTGCCACTGGTTACCAAGTGAATATAAGCCATGTGGTATGTGAACGCAAAATCAATCATATTTAGATTTTGTAACTGGTTACAAATTCAGATAAATTTGTTGTGTGGATAGGCAATGAGATTGCTAAAACACTTCAAAATCTAATTTACTTTTCACTATTTATATTTTGCACTTCTGTCGGACAATGATAATTACTCACTTTTACTTCTGTTCATATTATTTCACTTTATTGGTCATACAGTAACACAAAGCAGCAGTTTTTGGCTCACAAACATGGGGGGGGAATGTTTTAAATAAAACAAGAAAATTAAAAATATGTCATGGAAATATTTTTATCATTTAATACTTGTCTTACATTTCCATTGGTCTTACTTAGATTTTGCAAAAACTTGTATTTTATAAAACCTAAATGTCAGGACAAATTTGACCTCTTTTTGTTCCTTTAGAGGCAACTTTCTGGTCAGTTTATAATAGGTGAGGCTCGTAACGCTGCTATTAAGGTTGCCTGACATCACTTCTTATACAAACCCAGAATTCAGTTGCTTAACTTTGCCAAACTTTGTTTGGGCTGAAGACCTACATGCAGATGTCTGCTTCAGATTGAATTATTTTGGAAAACTTCAGTCAAAACTGTGTTTAGGAACAAAGGTAAGGAAAAGTATGTTTTGTCCATGTTAAAAAAAAATCTGGTGAACTTTTCTCTGAACAGCTCTAGTTCTCCCAGACATGATACCAGCAACCTGAAATTTGGCAGGGGGGGGGGGGGTAGGCCTTTATGTCAGGAATGTGCCTTTTGCCACACCCATAAAATCTTCCCAAATATGGTCAAGTTACAAGCTTTTGGAAAAAATCAGTTCTTACATGCTCACAAGTAGACACTTCTTAGAGTATAGCAGTTAAAGTCTCTGAAGAGTCCATCCTTACTAAGCAATCTCAAGCCTCTCACAGCTCCTACATGTAACTACATGATGCATACACCATTCCCACAGAGCAACTGTATATGCTTCCTCCAGCCCCAAGCGATGGCCTTACCCAGACTCTCTCTTTAATGGCTGCTCCCAGCCAGGCACTGGAAGAGAGAGAAGGAAGTCTGGCTCTCCTGTACTCTGAATGCCCCCACTGCTGGTGCTCAGGCAGTGTGTAAAAGGAAACCATCTGATTTTAATACAGAGGGAAAAGTCAGACTGGGGGAGAGAGAAGAGTAGATTTGGAGAAGGAATCTGACAAAACTGGGACTGGAGGTGAGGGAAGAGCAAATTGGGGCTACTGCACTTGGAGACTGGGAGCCAGTGATGGGGATAGTTGGTACTTGGAGTCAGCTGGCTGGGATGGCACAGTATACGGAGATCCAACAAAGAGTGCAAGGAGCAAAGAGACTTGGACTGGCTGGACAAAGACTGGGACTATGAACCAGTGAATGGAGAAGAAGGGGACAAGGGAAGGGAGACAAATCTGACAAGGAGCTGGTTGCAGGGGCAGAACTGGGACTGGCTGGGCAAGAAGCACTGGGACAAGCGGCTGGGGAAGGGATTTGGCAGAAGGGGTGTGAGAGGAGGGAAGAGACAGACTGTGACTGGAATCTAGCAAGGGAGATAAGGCAGGAATGAGGCAGGGGTCCTGTGGGAAACATAGTATGTGACTACGTAACCCACACACCTTCTGGGTGTGGTGTTCTGTCCCATCTAGCGGCACCAAGACCACTTAGAGAGAGCGATTAATGAGTCTGCTCTACAGCCTTTGCTAACAGCCAGATGGCTTTTAGCTCATGCAGTAGAGGTTCATGCACTAAGTTCCAAAGGTCCCAGGTTTGATCCTGCCCACTGAAGACCGGGGTCTGTCAGTGTTACAACCACACAAGTAAAACCTGCATCAATCATCAGATCCTACGTGTCTCAAACTGGACACCTAAAATTAGAGAATATTTTCTACCTTAACTGCACTGTACCTCAGTTCCCCTCTGTAAATTGGGAGATAATCCTCTCACCACAGAGCAGTTATGAAAATAAATGAATTATTGTTTGTGAGGCACTCAGATACAATCGTGATGAGCACCACAGAAAAGTCTATGAGGCAATTAATAATTCTATATTCAGAGAGCAGGGTTTGAATAGTGTGCAGTACAAAAGGAATGAGGCCACACACTGAGTAATGACAGGATAACAAAATATTGAATAGCTGTTCATTAACTGTCCATTCTGTGCATTGACTGAGGCAGGGCTCCTGTGGAAAAAATAGAGAGTCACCGTGTAATTAAAGACTGTATCATAACGCATAGGCAACCTTAATTCTGCCATTTCCTAACTTTTGAGTACTTGACTTTGCCGTTCTTTTAACGTTGTGTGTGTGTGTGTGTGAGAAATAACTACAGTATATAATTTAAGAAAAGCAGTATTACCTACATGATTCCAGCAATAAATATATTTATTTTAAACAATGTTTGCTGAGACTAAAATGTTAAAAAGCCCCAAATTTATCCTGAGACCCAAATGTAAATCTCTTATGTATTTTTTTAACTGCAGTTTAATCACCATTCTAGGTTAGATCTTCTCAGACACCAGGGGTGAAATCCTGACTCCAGTGAAGTCAGTGTGAGTTTTGTCATTGACTTCAGTGGATCCATGGTTTCACCCCAGAATTGATGTGTGATGTATCTTTACCATAAATTTCATACCTATTGATCTTCTCTCTCAGAAGCCAAGTTGGTGCAATGCACCATGATCGGAAGGGTTCAGCAATTTAATCAACATGGCTCCAGAGTTAAGAGACTCCATCTTGAAGTGAAATGGTGTAGAAATTAGCCACAAATAAATGTTGCACTGATTTCTGAACTGTCTGCTTTGAGCAGAATTAATATATTGTTTTGTGTAGAATACATACAATTGGTGAAATCACATGATTCCAAGCAAAGGTCTATGCAATAGCTGTTGGCAAACTTCTTGTTAAAATGCACAAGGTCATTCCTTAATTAAGTTCATTTGGCATTTTGTTTTCTGAATGGAGGTATCATAATGAAGTTAAAGGATTCTTGTCCAAAAAGGACCTCCCCACCCACAAATTGAGTATTTATTGTATTAATTTAACAAGAGTAAAAATTCCAGCCCATTCTTGACTTAGATTGCTCTAGACAAGCATCTATATCTTGTGTAAAGCACAAAATCTAAGTTTTTAAAATCTATTTCTGCTAAACCAACCAGTTGTTCAAGTCAGGGCTGGATTAAAGCACAGACACTCTGGGCCTATGCCTAGGGTCCCAAACTCAGCTTTCATTGAAAAAATAAAAAGGAAGATTCTAGCCCTCATGGTTAGGGTGACCAGATGTCCCAATTTTATAGGGACAGTCCCGATATTTGGGGCTTTTTCTTATATAGGCTCCTATTACCCCCCACCCTCTGTTCCGATTTTTCACACTTGCTGTCTGGTCACCCTACTCATGGTTGAAAAGAAAAGTTTGGTTAAATGGGGGGGGTCACATTTTCACTGCAGCCATGTCTGCCTGAGCCTGCAGTCACCCTGAAACAATAGCTCCAAGAGGGGTGGTTTAACCCATCCATCTCAGTGTGGTATTAATGTCAAGACTCACTGTTCTGGAGAGCCTGCCAACACCCTCCCAACACAGGATTTGAGTGTGGCAGGAAAACAGTGCAGTAAGCCTGCCCCACTCACACAGATAGACCACTTTAGCCAGGTTGTGTATTGACGGGCCCTCCCTGCTGCTGCCCGTGACTTTTGGGACAGTTGGGGGTATTGTCAGAAGTGCCACAGAGGCCTTAGTGTCATGATGTATTATTTAGTGTCCCAGATTGCCTAAAATCTAGCCAAAATACAATGAGAGTCTGAAGAGATCCTTCAAAATGCATCATGAAACCCAGTTACTAACAGCTCCGAAGCAACGGAAATAGTATTCGTTAGTTCTCTCTCTTTTCTCTAAAATGTTCTGCTCTAAATTTTTAGGCTTTGACTGAAACATCCTCAATTGTTTTTTTCAGGTCAGTACTTTTCAGCTGTCTCTTTGCATTTTTGGTTCAGTTTTAAAGAATGGAAGCTTTATTACAACCATAACAAAGCCAGCTCCACTCTGGCATTCAGATATTTAAAACAGAGTCCCCTCTGAAAAGACAGAGAGAAGGAGTACAAGTATATATTATGAGATAGTCAGCACTACCACATAGTGAAATTCATTCATTCACATATGCTGCATCCAAAATAAAGAGGAAAAAGAATATGTTAAATCCATGGTTGTTTTCTCCCTTTTAAAAAGCTTAGTTTCAGCAGGAAAAACACTGAGTTTGAGAACCGTGTACCCATTTCAGAAAATATTTTTCCTGTCAGCACAAGGACCGTTCATTGATTTCTGCGCTCAACTCATGCTTCGCTTGAAAGTAAGCTTGTATTAGGACTTAAACCAGATTAATTATCA